>NC_134138.1:20958097-21583097 GCF_033958435.1 Carettochelys insculpta
ACTGGAAATTTTTTTGAGCAGGTTAAATAGCCACCTATCACGAATGGCTTAGAAGGTGCTTGGTCTTGCCATGAGGGTAGGGGACTGGACTTGATGACCTCTTGAGGTGCCTTCCAATTCTAGTGTTCCATGATTCTATGATATCTCTAAGCACAAAACAACAGTCACTTGTCTTTCCTTGCCAGTAACTGGTGTTCATACACTTCGTTCATACCAGCATCTCTCCTTTCAGCCAGAGGCTGTTTTCAGTGCCCATTGGGCACATCTCAAATTGGAAAGCTCTTTGCTGTTGGCTGAGGAGGAGGGATGGAAAGGAGTCCCTTAATATTTGATTGTCTTAGAAGGGTAGCCATGTTAGTCTGTAGCTTCCAAAAAATGAGAAGTCGTGTAGCACCTTAAAGACTAACATGAGCTTTCATGGGTAAGACCCGCTTCAGAAAATCTGAAATCCAGAAAATCTCATAACCTAATAAATACATTTGTTAGCTTTTAAGGTGCTACACGATTGCTTTCTTTATAATATTTGATAGATACCATAGATTGAATGATCAATGATCTGGCCCTAACACTGAATGTGACATTGAAATTTGCTCATAATTCCTTGTCAATAACTGTTATAGAAGAGTAAGTTTTACTTCCAGTTGTCAGTTTTGGCACTGGACTCACAAAGGGAAAATCCTAAAATAAAAAGTTTGAATTGCTAAAAATAACGTTTAAAAATGTCAGAACTCCACAGAACAAAATTCAGAATGTCATCAATTCCAAGAGCTGATGCTCCAAGAACAACTGGAAAGTCATTTGCCACAATGTGCGTCTTTGTGCACAGTGCTGGTGCAGTAAGAAAGCCGTGTGTGCTGCTGGCTGTTTATAGAGAAACATGTTTTGTTCAATACATTGGAGGAGAAGTGCCAAAAAAGAGTTCATAAAAGTATAACTCTCAGTCCACACCTCTTGCCAAGGTCACTGAGACCTCCTGGTGTATGGATCTGATGAGTAAGTACTGGGCTAGCAAGATAACAGCTGCATTAGGACATATTATAGTCATTTTTCTAAGACGGCAAAAAAGGCAACATTGGACCATAAAGGTGAATTGCTTTTTTTGTGAATCCTCTCATTTTTGTATAATTTCTTCCCTTTTTTGAAACTCAGTTTCACACTCTGCACTGATGTCCTTGTTGACAGCAATCAAAGGCCAAGGACTGAATGGAAACTAGTGATCTATCCTTTTGCCCTTTGACACGACCTGTCTGAGTCAGATATGAGTCTGTGGTGTGCAGCTCTAGAATTGTGAAATAGCTTTGCTTACTCTTTGTCCATCCTAAGGCACCATTGTCATTGACTTCATTAGTAGCTGCATAGGCACTTGCATAGAAAAATATCAAACTTCAGCCTCCAGTGTATTTTATTTATTCTGAGAATGCCAGCCAGGATGTTATTTAATGTAAAGAGTAGGGCTATGTTTACACTATTTCAGTATACCAAGGTATACTGAACTATTTCAGTATACCAAGGTATCCCGAAATAGTAACTCTGCATCTGGGAAATACACTTGGTGTTTCGAAATATTTTTCAAAATATGAGGTACACTATTTCAGCATCCCTCTACCCCTTGTTGCAAGAGCAGTAAGGGATGCCCCAAAACAGCACTTTATTTCAAAATTTGGCATTGTCTGCACAGCTCCAAATCCCAAAACAGCCAATTTTGAAATTACATATCTTATTTTGAGTTAGGGGCACAAGGTAGACATAGCCCAGTAGGAGGTTTTAAGGAAAATTTATAGTTCATTAATAGCATTAGCTTGAGAGTTCTGAAGACAATACTTTGTTGTCACAATAGGAATAGAACAGATAACTTAGTTGTGAGCTGCTTCACACTTCCAAGCCAGAGTACCTCAACTCTCACTGGGAAGGGCCACATCTGGAATGCAGTTAGCTTAGTTTCTGTGACCATTCTCCACATACACAGCTTTGGAATCAGTCTGAAAGGAAGGCAAGATCATTGTAAATCTTCCCTCTGGCTCGTATCTTCATCCAGTGTAGCTCTTTTAACCCAACAGAGCAAAATTGATTTGAAGCAGCTGAGGATCAAACACATAATTTCCTTTCTGGGACTGTTAAGTAAGTTGCCTAATAAAGTCAACTCTGAGGGTGATTTTTGTGAAGTGAACTTTACCGTGATACATACACATAACAAGGAAGAGATGAGAGTTGTTTATGCAGCTTAACGCTGGCATTTCCTGATTTCCAGTCAACTATAGCATTCTCTTTACATGCATTGCTTTGCTCTGGCTTTGCTTGCATAGAAAGGAATGGAAAAAAAAAAGGCAATGGTGGATGCAGGTTCCTAAATGCAAAACTATTTGTATCATGGGCATCCTGGATGTGTCATGTCCCATGCCAAAGTAAGTATCTCTTCTTGTGAACCTTTAATGTTGGGGAAAGCACTTTGGTATTTCCTCAGGTCTGGGACATTTGAAATATAGCAGAACAGTGCTTCATTTTACAAGCCGTCCAAAGAGCAAAGCAGTGTTCCCTAGCCCTCTCACATTTCAGAAGGTCTGCCAAGGCATTGGCACCTTCATTATATAGCTAAGGTAGTCAAGTGTGTGTATATACATGGCACAACCCACCAACCTGTGTATCTAAGGAGCTTCATGAAAAGCCTCGTTCAAAATGCACTCTTTGAGTATGCAGGATACAATTTTCAACTGGCCAAATCCTCACCAATTTTTACAAGTTCACCCAAAGCATGGTCTTGCTTAAAATTGGACATAACTATGGCCATGTTCCTCAGATCAGTACCTGTGGTCTTTTAATTCCCAGGAGACCCAACTAAATCAATGGAGGAATGCTTCCATTAACATAGCTACTATTGCTCAGGTAGGTTTTTCAACAATGATGGACAAACCTCTTCCATCACTATAAAGTAGCTATACTGTGAGTTTAAGCCAGTAAAGCTATGGCACCATAGCGGTGCTGCTGTAGTCCCTACAGTGTGGACATGGTCCAAGATACTGCTCTTTAATGAGACTTGTTTCCATGGCAGATTTTTGCTAGGCAATCCCATCCATTTTGACTTCTGAGCTGCTCAAAAGAGATCACAAGAGTTTTTGTTATACTAGGAAAAGTATATTTTTTTCAACCCCTTGATATTCTAAGAATATTTTTTTCCAAACCACCTAACAAATATTTCACCTTTGGGCAAAGACCAACCCTAGAAAATGTCATCCAGAAAAGGGAGGTTTTGGAAAGCAATTAATGACTCAAAGTAGAAGGAAGTTAGATTTGGAAACATATATCTCACCTATAATAGGTTCTGGGTGAAATATGTGCTTTTAAGGGAAAGTACTCAGTGGATCCTACGGTTTCTTCAATTTAAGCATTTGTGTGTCACTTTCTGTCTCTCTGTCTCTCTCTCTCTCTCTTTTGATAGATAGATAGATAGATAGATGAAAATAATATGTGTGCCATCAAACCATGCATGCAAGTGACCATCTCTGTGCTAATCCATCTTACAGAACCATTTGATGACTACATGTACTCTGCCAAGAATATTATCTCTTCATTGTACAAGACTATCGAATATCCCTACATGCCAAATTGGTGTTGCATTTTATGTTAGTTTTGCAGTTTCCTTATTACAAGGCCTACAGGACAGTCATTGAATTGCAGTGGAGATGTGACTTTTCCGTATGGAATATAGTTGCAGTCTTCTGTGGCGTTGATTGCATGAGCTGATCTTGTATTTCTTTGTGTATTTATCCCTTAAATACAGGTATGTTAGGTCAAGAACAAAGCATGACATTGACATGCGGATAGGAATACATTCTGGATCAGTGCTGTGTGGGGTGCTGGGCCTACGAAAGTGGCAGTTTGATGTCTGGTCGTGGGATGTGGATATTGCAAACAAACTCGAGTCAGGAGGAATTCCTGGGTAAGACGTAGCATGATCCCATCAGTTGCGTAACTTTTGTTTCTCTTTGACAAATTAATTCTTTCCAATATTTAAATAGGTTTGATGCAATGTATAAAGCATCCGACTGGTGACGTTTATGCAGTGGCCCTTGGCTGATTCTGGTCAGCAGATTGTCACAAAATTCACATATGTTAGCTTCCTTTCTTAGACAGCAACTGACTTGCCCCCCACCCCCAGCAGGCAGATGTTTTGGGAAGGAAAATGAATCTCATTTCCATTGCTGTCTTGCCCACCATTCAGACCTGGGTGTTGTGGCTTGGGCCGTGGGAAAGGGAATTCTGCCCTCTGCACATAGTCGATGACAGTATTTAGCCAATTGCCATTCCTAAATGAAGTAGGACATAGCCAGTCTGGCTTCTGACTCTGCAACTCCATCTGTTTCCTTCCTTTCCTCATTTTAAACATATTTCACACTGCAGCTGTTTTCATAATAATTCTTCCCTTTTATGAGTCTGGTTTATTGATGTAAAATACAAAACAGCTCAGATCTCCCATCCAGCTTTCATAGCTAGATCATAGCACTGGGGCAGGATTCTTGGTCCCCTACCTTCCAGCAGGTTCGCTCCCCTCACTCCAGCCTTCCTTGTTAATTTCTCATCCTTGAAGGCTTGCACATTCCAGGCATCTGTTTGGGTCCATAAAGAGAATGTGACTCTCTTCCAAATGGCCACAAGCTCTGTCTTATATTTTCTAGCAGACCTGGTTCTGAGTCACATGGTCCTCCATTCTGTCACATGATCATTATAATAACTCCCTCCACCTGAAGAGGTGAGTTGAAGCTGCCACAGGTGAGGCTGAACCACAAACCCTTTAAAGAGCCAGTCCCACTGTGACACCGTATCTGAGACTGGACTTTTGGTTGAAGGTTCTCTCCTGTGACTAACATGCCATTTCCAGTGTGAGGAACAGGGATGCAGTTTCTCCGTAATTTCACACAAGATGCAGGAGCACTGTTGTATCTTTCATAAGCTGCCAACCTAATTTTGTGGAGTTTTGGAAAATTTGCCCCCAGGTCCTGTTGACAACTAACTTAATCCTTTGAACTGCTAATCTGTGCTTTGTGACCTTTACAACAGAAGTTGTACATATAGGAATATATGTGTTTCCAGACATCTTCTGTTTCTTCATCTGAGGTGGCTGCTTCACCCCTGGGCTGACAAGTTATTTCTGCCTCATATAATCTGCATCTCAACACATTTTGAGATACACTCTTCCTATCTTTGCTGTGGTGAGCCAACCACTCTTGGTACGCTTTGCAATCAGACCACTTACCATTTTGGAGAACTGTTAGAATTAAGCAATTGTGCCATATTGCCCACAGAAATCTCAAGTTAAGCTCTGATCCTGTACCCATTAGCATATATGGCAAACACCTGTTGACTTTAATGATGCAGGGTCAGGATCTTGGAGCACACGAGCAACATGTGGGAAAGCTCTGCGACAGATGAAGCTTAGTGTGACTGCCAGTTCTGCAGTGGGAACTGTGCTAGGCTGCTCCAAACTTGGAGTGCCTTAGAATGCACCTTATACCTCAATCTACTTTAAGTAACACATGGAAAAGTCATGTTTCCAGGTTGTACTAGAGATATTGCAGATACAGTGCCCATCCCTATAGACTAGAGTAATTGTCTTTAAAGTCAGTGGAAAATGATTGTTGGTATTTCCTGTAATTAGTTTCTAAGTATTGTCTGTTTGTTTTTTAAATGTGTGATTATGTTCAGAAAAAATAACTCCTCCTTTCCCAGCATATATGTTCTGAGTCACATGTGCATACAAGTGTAACATTTTCATTGGTGTTTACATTGCAGAACCAATACAGATGTGGAGGAACATGCTGCATTGTTATCAGCCTTGTCATGGTTAGCAAAATAGCCAAGCCAAATTCTGTTTCCCAAATATGTATTATAATGGATTGAATTTCACCTCTTTGATGAAGTGCACAGCATAAGGGCTATGCACTAGCATAGGGCCTACTAAATTCACAGTCATGAAAAATGTATCATATCCAGGAAATCTGGTCTCCCCTAATGAAATCTGGAGTTTTGCATGCTTCTATACAGAGTGCCCAGGGGAGACCAGTGTTTATGAAACTGAGGTCCTTAACCCAAAAGAGGGTTGCAGGTAGGTTGCAAGGTTATTTTAAGGGAGTTCCTGTACTGCCCACCTTATTTCTGTGCTTCTCTGAGAGCTGGGTGTTAGTAGGATGCTGGGTGTTGGCCAGGCACCCAGGTACAAAAGCAGCCCTGGGCCAGAATCAGTGCAGAAGAAAAGGTGGCAATACCATACCATGCCACCTGTACCTTCTGTGCTGCTGCCCTCAGAGCTGGGCAGCCAGAAAGTGGCATCTGCTGACTAAGGACCCAGCTCTGAAGGCAGTGACACAAAAGTAAAGATGGCAATACCATACCACACTGTCCTTACTTCTGTTTTGCTGCCGGCGGAGCCCTGCCCTCAGAGCTGGGCTCCCGGTTAGCAGCCACCACTCTCCACTCACCTGCTCTGAAGGCAGTACCACTACCAGCAGCAGAAGTAGGGATAGCAGTACTGTAACATCCCCTACTATAACCTTGCAACCTCGCTCAACTCCTTTTTCTGTCAGGATCCTACATATACAAAACAGGGAGATTTCAAATTTAAGTAGCTGAAATTGTGAAAATTGACCAAAATGGACCATGAGCCATGACAATAGTGGGGCTGAGTGAGACTTCTGTGGAGCATAGATTAATCACTAGCCCTTACCTTGCAAGGGAGTGAATTTCATGCCTAGTGACCAGGAGCACGAAGGATTTTATTTTCTCATATCAGATGCCATTTGCCACAATGAAAGATGGATCAGTTCTGAGTTTCTTAGAGCATGTCTGCATAAGCCTGTGCTGTGTGGTGAGCTGAGGCATGAACCTACAGTACTCCAACATTCTACACAGTAAGGCCGGGTCTACACTAGCCAAAAACTTCAAAATTACCATGTAATTACTATGAGCAGATGGGAATAAGGGGACTTCGAAGTAGGCGGGGTCCTTTTGAAAAGGAGCCCCATCTGGATGAGGCACGCAGCGGCGGGCCGCGTCAATTTCAAAGTGCTGCGGCCGCCCGCATGCTAATGAGGCGCTGAATATGTATTTCAGTGCCTCATTAGTAAACTTTGAAATGGCCATTTGCATGGCCATTTCGAAGTTTTTGGCTAGTGTAGACGTAGCCTAAGCGTCCATGTGGAACTCTGCTGCTATTCACTAAAAGTTCTCTAGTATACTTTGGCCTATGGCTGTTTCAAATCCTAGTATGGCAGTAGTCACTGGATCACCATTAGGCTATGTCTACACAGCAGCATTATTTCAAAATAAGCTATTCCGGAAGAGAGTTTCTGGAATAGCTTATGTCAGAATAAGGCTGCTTCACACAAAATGCATTTCAAAATAGTCCTTTGGCTGTTTGGGTGCTTTTGAAATCAGGGCACCCTTTACAAGGAGCCCTGGGTACACGGCTATATTTAGTTCTAAATCAGCACTTTTGATGAGCCAGGTGGTTGCCATTATGTAAACCAGGAGCTAAATATTCATATCAGCACCTCATTTGCATTTTTCAAACTGCCATAATTTACATACCCCTCCCAAAAGGGAGGGTTAGTGTAGCCATGGCCTATGTGAGGAATAGCACCTATTTTGAAATAGTTACGTCGAAATAGGGGCTGTTTAGACATGGAATAGGGGCTATATCGAAGTAAGATATGGTGCATCCCAGGCTCAAACCACCACGATTTACATGCCCCTTCTGAAAGGGAGGAGTAGTGTAGCCACGGCCACAGTGAGGTTTACCTAATTTGAAATAAGCCAACCACTAGTTTGAAATAACAGTTGCATTGTGTATATGCTAGCAAAGTTATTTTGAAACAATGGCTGTTATTTTGAAATAACTGCAATGTAGACATGCCCTCATTATGTGTATGGACACAACATGTGGAGCTCTGTATACAGTGTTTATATCACAGCTTAGCATGCAGTACATGCTTGTGTGGATATGCCTTAAAAGAGCAAATTTGGTCCAGAACTAACTGATAATGAATACATGAGGAAATCCAGCATATAAAGTTTAGAGCCACTTCTCTGCATATTAAAGACCAGGCTCTTATTTCTAATGCATGTGCATCATGGAATTATCATGTCTGTTTTTTCATAAGACATACATGATAACTGATTTTTTCAGGATACCTTATTTATGAGTTAGGTTCAAAAGCCTTGGGCCTGATTCTGGTCTTATACCTTTCCTACGATAAGTTATCCTATGACTCCAATGCAAGTGTTTCTGATTTATGCACTTTAAGAGAGTCCAGACAAGGCGTCTTCAATGTACACTTTACATGAATAAGGAAAAAGTCAAACACATGTAAAGTGGAAGCAGAAACCATTCTTGACCCTACCAGCTGTTTTTTTTTTTATATTTTGCCCATGTATATGTATTAAATCAATAGCCAAGATCGCAGTTTTGCTTAGTACTGTTATTGTTTCCACTATAAACCCCATATTTCAAGAGTTTATAATGCAATCTTCCAGAATTATATTAGACTAAAATTCGACACAAAGATAGTCACCCTGGCAACTAATGTATTGTTTTCTATTCTTTATTTGTTTAGTCCCTTAAATTAATTTAGCCTTTTTGGATATATAAGCTTGGAAACAAACTTTTTTTCTCAAATGCTGCTTACTGTTGAGAAACAATTTTTACAGTCATTTTACCATTACAGACCACTAATCTCAGAGGAAATTTTTGGAAAAATAGAATGGGTCAGATCCCCTTTGGATGTAAATTGGCACAAATGCATTGACTTCACTCCAGCATCATTGATTTATATTGGCTGACATTCTGGCCCTGGGTTTTAAATGGACTGAGATACAAACATTTCCAATTTCTTGGAAGTTTCTTATTATGAACTGATATTTCAGATTATATAGAGCTCCCGACCCTCAGAGGTTTTGGATTCCTTCACTTCCATGCACTCCACAGGACTTATGTTCTATCAGCAATTTGTAGGAGGTATTCATTAACAAAAAGGGTTAAACACACACCCTTTTTACGAAACGGATTTCTGGGCCTATCACTAGTATTTTATATAGCATAAATCTGCAATGGCTTGAGAGAGGCCACCAAAGAAGGTTGCAAAGAGATGGGATGGGAAATATTATGAACCAGAGCCTCGGCTGATATAAACCAGCATACGGCCATTGAAATCAAAGCCAGTTTACACCACTGGAAAATCTAGCTCTGTGTATCTCCTACATGTTACTCCTGGGAGAATTCCGTTCTAAAAATTAAGAATTTTGCATGTAATATTCTATGTGCCAAAATATTGTAATAGAATCATGCCAGTTTCAATTATTTTGTCAATTTATTTCAAAAACCCATCAGCAAGTATGTCTGTAATAATACAGAGAAAAAAAAGGGATCCAGGATTTTTGTTGTTTTTGTTTTTTGTTTTGTTTTGTTTTGTTGAAGAATAGATTACTTGCTAAACATACTAGTGCAGAACTTTGAGTAGCTTTGCAAAAATGTATTTCCAGCACCCCTGTAAAGCAGCGTAAAGGCTTGGGGAAGTCATGGGTTAATGGAGGAGCTGAGGAAGGCACCTGAAGATGAGGGCTGCTAGGTGTGGATGGGAGAAGTGTGGAATAGGTATTTTAGTAGGTGTGGAATTGTTAGGAAGTTGGAGATCCACCCTCATGAAGACGCTGGCTGACTCATAGCCTTTCCCAGTCAGGCAGGCGCATCTGCCCCTGTCCCCATGTGTCCCTTTATTCTCCCCTGTGTTGCTACACCACTTACCCCCATCCCTATCTGTCCCTGCAGCTGATACCCTCTGTCCCTTATGTCACTGCAGCCCCTTCCCCATGTGACCCTGCACCTTCTACTCTCTGTGCTTATGTGTTGCTACACCACTTACCCCCATCCCTATCTGTCCCTGCAGCTGATACCCTCTATCCCTTATGTCACTGCAGCCCCTTCCCCATGTGACCCTGCACCTTCTACTCTCTGTGCTTATGTGTCCCTGCAGCTCCTGCCCCTACTTGTCACCTCAGTACCCATCCCATGTGACCCTGGCTTCACTATATAGATCATAGCAACTAGCTGGCTCCCCTCTCTTCCTGTGCCAACCAGCCCCTGGTGAGCAAGTGTTGTAACTGAAGCACCTCTTTAAGAGCATCCATATTCTTCTGAGAAAAAACACATCTGAGCAAGGATATGAACTCTGAGGAAGTGCAGTGGCCCTTAATTCCCCCAGGAGTAATATGTACTGATATTTTATTAGCTCTGCAACACTAATAGCTGCCTAAATTCAAGTCACTCAAAAGTGATTGATTTGGGTGAGTCTCGTTTTTTGAGTGTCTACTTTTCAGCAAGCACTGAGCACTTGGCTGTTGAAAGCCAGGCCTCTGAGGTGTCATAAGCTGGGACCCCAAAACCACTTTTAAAAATATAGACTATTATTCTTACCATCGAGAAATCTGTTAGAAGACCATTAACTACATCACCTAGTGGTCCCTTTGTGAGACTGCTGAATCAAACTCTAAAGTAGTGGCTATTTGAGTTTTACGCAGGAGTCAGCTGGTGTGTTCCTGTGGTGCCTAAGTTCATAGAGTCACAGAATCCTAGGGCTGGAGGGGACTGCAAGGTGTCATTGAGTCCAGCCCCCTGCCCAAATCAGGTTCAACTCTAACTAAATCATCCCAAGCAGGACTTTCTCAAGTTGGGACTTAAAAACCTCTAAGGATGGAGATTCCACCACATCTCTAGGTAACACACTCCAGTGCTTCACCACCCTCCAGGTGAAAAAGTTTTTCTTAATATCTAACCTACACCTCCCACTCTGTAACTTTAGGCCATTGCTCCTTGTTCTGCCATCCATCACTACTGATAATAGCCTCTCTTCTTTAGAGCCATCTTCTTTAGAGCCCCCCTTCAGGAAGTTGAAGGCTGCTATCAAATCTCCTCTCACTCTTCTCTTCTGCAAACTAAATAAGCCCAAATCCCTCAGCCTCTCCTCACTGGTCATGTGCTCCAGCCCCTAATCCGTTCCATTGCCCTCCACTGGACCAGCTCCAATGCATCCACATCCTTTCTATACTGGAGGACCCAGAACTGGACAAAGTACTCCAGATGTGGCCTCATCAGTGCCAAATAATAACTTCTCTAGATCTGCTGGAAATGCTCCTCCTTATGGACCCCAATATGCCATTAGCCTTCTTGGCTATGAGGGCACATTGTTGACTCGTGTCCAGCCTCTCATCCAGTATAATCCCCAGGTCATTTTCTGCTGCACTGCTACTTAGCCAGTTGGTCGCCAGGCTGTTACAATGCTCGGGATTCTTCCATTCCAAGTGCAGCACTCTGCACTTCTCTTTGTTGAACCTCATCAGATTACTTTTGGCCCAATCCTCCAATTTATCTTGGTCACTTCGGACCCTATCCCCATCCTCCAATGTATCTACCTGTCCTCCTAGCCTAGGGTCCTCTGAAAATTTGCTGGGGGTGCAATCCGTCCCCTCATCCAGGCCATTAATGAAGAAGTTGAACGAAACTGGCCCTAGAACCAATCCTTGGGGCACTCCACTTGAAACCGATCACCAACCAGACATTGAACCGATGATCACTAGCCATTGGGCCTGAGCGTCTAGTCAGTCTTCTATCCACCTTACAGTCCATTTATCCCATCCATATTTCCTTAACTTATGGGAAACGATATTGTTGGAGACTGTGTCAGAAGCTTTGCTAATGTCAAGGTGTATCACAGCCACTAACTTCCCCATGTCCACAGAGCCAGTTACTTCATCATAGAAGCTAATCAGATTGGTCAGGCATGACTTGCTCTTGCTGAATCCATAATGGCTATTCCTGATCACTTTCCCCTCTTTCAAGTGCTTCAGAATGGATTGCTTGAAGGTTCCCTCCATGATTTTTCCAGGGACTGAGGTAAGGCTGACCAGTCTATAGTTCCCTGGATTGTCCTTTTTCCCTTTTTTAAAGATGGGCACTATATTTGCCTTTTTCCAGTCATCCATGACCTCTCCCAATCTCCACAAGTTTTCAAAGGTAGTGACTAAAGGCTCTGCAATGACATTTTCCGATTCTCTCAGTACCCTTAGATACATTAAATCCGGACCCAGGGATTTCTGTTCTTGTAGCTTTTCTAAATAGCTCTTAAACTGTCTTTCCGCAGCAAGCGCTGCCCACCTCCTTCCCATAGTGCATTGCCTAGTGCAGTAGTCTGGGTGTTGACCTCATCTGTGAGGATAGAGGCAAAAAAAGCATTGAGTACTTCAGCCTTTCCCACGTCATCTGTCACCAGGTTACCTCCCTCATCCAGTAACGGCCCCACACCCTCCCTGATCACCCTTTTTTTGTTAACACACATGTAGAAACCTTTCTTGTTACCCTTCATGTTCTTTGCTAGCTGCAGTTCCAATTTTGCTTTTGCTTTCCTGATTACTCCCCTGCATTCTCCAGCAATCATTCATCTGTGGAGCAGGTTGTATGTTTCCAGAAGTTAGAGGTGAATTATAACTGAGAATTTTTACCTCCTTCCCTCCCCTGGACTCTTGCATAAAACTGGTTAATAGAACTCAAATTCAAAGCAAGCTTCTGCAAAACTAATGCACAACTTCCTTGGCCCATCTCCAGTTTGAGGGCCAGATTTTGGAATACTAGTTTACACCGAGTAGTACCTCATTCTGGGGGTAATCTGAGAGGAATCAATGAGAATGCTTCAGGAGTAAGGTACTGCTCTCCATAAAATCAGCAGAATTTGGTACTAAAGCACCAGTCCTGAAATCAGACCCATATTACCTTGCTGATGCTCTGGTACCACTGCATATCATGCTGCCCAATCAGGCCTGTCAACTGCAGAATAAGCAGTTGCCTCAGGGACTGGCATTTCAAAGGGGCCCCTTCGAAATGCAAGGCAGTGCTGCTACACAGCTCTGCATAGATGTGAAGGAATGGGGTAGGGAGGCAGTGCCACAAGCCAAGCAGCTCAAAGCACTGTCTGCCCTTGGCCCTGCCCCTTCCAGGGCATAGAGCCATCCCCCTGCCACCTTGCCCCAGGGCCTGCCGCGGCTGTCAGCCTCACTGTGACCAACAGTGTCCCTAGTTTTCTTATCCTCCCTCCTCAGTCTGTACCCATTGTTGCTCCTTACCTTGCAGCTTAGGTTGTAAACTCTTCAAGGCAGGGGCAGTCTTTCTGTTCTGTTTGTATATTACCGAGCACCATGGGATCCCATGGTGGCTGTGGCTTCTGGGTGCTGCCTTGATAGAAAGAAAGAAGGAATAAGAATGAGAATAATATGGGCAGATTCCTACACCCACATGAAATACCACTAAAGAAAATGGGGCTCCAGGCTGGTGCCCGCATTTGACATGGAGTTCCCATTGCAGAACTGGAGCCTGGGCGCGTAAAAGAAATATGGGACTCATGAGCAATTACACAGCACCTTTGAAAGCTAACAGTTTGTAATATTTCCTTATTGTAAAATCATAGGTACTATGCCAAAGGGCATTTCATAATGTTAAATAATGACATAAAGCTCTTGATATTCCTTCCTGTCAAAATATGAAACCAGCATTTAGTACCATTTGTTTCATACACGCAGGAGGATCCACATTTCCAAAGCCACTCTGGACTGCCTGAATGGAGATTATAAAGTTGAGGAAGGACACGGTAAAGAACGAAATGAATTCTTAAGGAAACATAACATTGAGACCTATTTAATCAAGCAGCCTGAGGAGAGTCTCTTGACTTTGCCTGAAGACATTGTGAAAGAGGCTGTCAGCTCCTCAGATAGGAGGAACAGTGGGGCGACATTTACAGAAGGACCATGGAGCCCCGAACTCCCATTCGATAACATAGTGGGAAAACAGAACGTAAGTCCAACTTTCCTTAATGTCATCAGCAATGAAATCATGCTTGAATGCATCTCAATAATGGATGCTTCAGAGGAAGCGCATTCATCTTTAACCTTTTCTGTAACATGGAGTGTAACTGCAGAGGATTACATAAATCACCTCAGGGGCATATTAACCTATGTATCAGAACCAGGGAAATGCCAGGGTTTCATGGCAGGGGGGGCAGGGGTTGTTGATGGTGGTGTTTTGTTTTCTTTTGGTTTTGGTTCAACTAAAATTAAATATTGTGCGGCTGAATTTTAATTGAAACAAACCTCAAAACAGTTAATTAAATGAAAAACTGATGTAATTAAATGGCACGCGATATGCAAGTCACCATGTGTAAATTCTGTGTTTCCAGCCCAATACATTTTAGGTGCACTGCTCTTTTCATTGTCAAAGTCAGCAAACAAGCAGGTGTGTGCTAGGGGGTGACATGGAGGGGATTTGCAAACATACCATGGGCTGATGTGTGAGCCAAAAGAAAGAGATGTGGACTAATATGCCCCTGGTGATAACAGTATCACTATTCTCCACATTCTTTCTTTATTCACCTAAAAAAAAATACATCCCAGAAACAATTATGGTTCCCCAGCAAGGCATTACTGGAGTCATGACTAGCGAAGCAGAGTAAGAAGCAATAAACAGGAAAGGAATGTCTCTCTAGATTGCGCTCAATCAGACTATTTTCAAGAGCATTTAATGTTTGTTGTACACATCCTAGGAGCCAATCATTTTGCAGTCATAAAATCAGTTGTGAAGCATGTCTGCTCAGAGAAATTAAAGATGCTAAGGTTAAAATGCCCTAGGACACCACTCTTTCTACTGCATTTGAAAGATTGATGAGTCATCATGAAACAAGATCAGTTTGAGTTGCCTTACATGTATATGTGAGAGACCTATAATGACATAATACTTCCTTTCTTTTTCTGCATGTACTTAGTCCTAGTTGCCTGAAATGTCTGTAGAACTTAAAGCTTTGTTGCGTGAAGATCTTGCTTTGTCAGCTGTCTCTTGCCTAGAGCTGTAAACCCTCACAAGAGATCAATTGTTTGTGAAGTCTTTGTCCTTTCAGACTAAAATGGTGCATGGTAGCGTTTGCTCTTATATAAAACATCCATTTTATATACAATATGTATCTGTGTTTTTGCATATCTGCACGTGCAATTCATTACCTCTCTCATGTCATTTTCTTAGCTTCTATTTGTATTCTCATTCCATTAGGAATGAGAGAGTGCATGGATGTTACTAAGATTAACTTCTATAAACATTTTCCTTTTCTTGTTTTTTACCTTTTCCAGTTTGCATAGGCCAAAAAAATGACCAATTAGGTTATTCCCCTGTTGTCCATGTTCTTTGCTGTAGAAAAGGTCTGTTGTTCTATGCCACGGTTGACCTCCTTCCAGCTAATAAGCCAGTAAAGTTCTATGAAAAATTACTGATACGTGTATGAATGGACATATCGTTGAAGGTGTTTCTACTTTATAGCAACACTAGAAATCTAAACCAACAGAAGATGGCTTCTCTCTCTCTTTTGATTTACTGTAATGTAATTTTCCCAGTACAGGTTGAAACTCATCCAGGACTCTCTCATCCAGCAACATCCCTAATCTGGCAGGAAAGTGGATGTTTTGGTACTAGAGAGCACCTGGACCAGAGAGCTCCAGGGGCAGCTCAGGGCAGAGACTGAGGTCGAGGAGCCTGGCTGGTGCTGGAGAACCCCACTGTGGGGAGCGCAGCCCCAGTCAGGAGCCTGGCAGCAGGCCCACAGCCGCAGAGACCCCAGCCGGACTGGGGCAGCCCAGCAGCCCGTGGTGTGGCTGGGGTATGGAGCCCTTCCATCAGCCTTGCAGTGCAGGGACCCCGGCCAGGGCCGGAGGAGCCTGGCAGCCCCATGGAGGGGAGCCAGCTGGGGCAAGAAGTCCCAGTGTCAACCCTGCAGCTATGGGGGACTTTGGCTGGGCTGAGGGAGCCCCAAGCCCTGTAGTGCAGAGCCTTCTGGGACATGGAGCCCCAATACCCCTGCAGAAGCAGGGAACCTGGCCATGTCAGGGGGAACCCAGCAGCCCAGCTGGTGAGACCTTCAAGAGTGGGGCTCCCCCTCCAGGCAGCCTGGAGATATGACCTCCCCTCAGCCAGTAAATCCCCTCATTTGGGACCGCTGAGTTCCCGAGGGAGTGGGACAAGGGAGGTACAACCTGTATTAAAAACAGAAATAATTTTGGTATAGAGCATTTCATTAGCTGGTCAGAAACGCTAAGTAGCCATTTGCTACATGCATGATTCAGTTAAGTAATTTTCAGTTTTAAAGTTATTATAGTGTGCGTTATTGTTCGTTAACAGCGGGCTGAAATCAGGTGGCATCTTTATATTATGCTGGTAATTTTATCTTTCTTTTAATGATCATCAGAAGGATCATTTGTCTCCAGGCCCACTGATGGGGTGGATGAGAGGGAAATGGGGGAAACTGCCATGAGTTTTTGTGATATATAAGGATTTGGGGCTCCCAGCCAACACTGCTGCTACTGTGGCCCTTTAAATTGCCCCCCCCAAGTCCTAGTGTGCTCCGAGCGGCACTGAAGGGCTGACAGGAAGTAGGCTAGCACCAGCCCCACCCCTTCCACCCAAGGGTCTGTCCCTCCCTGGCACAAGGAGCCAGCCCCCTCACCTTACCCATGACATCTGCAGTTTTGTCAGCCCCCGTTTGTAGCAGAGGAGGTTGAATATCCAAAAAAAAAATAGATGACAGAAAAGCATTAGATCTTCTTCAGTATTTTCCAGCTCCTCTCAAATGCCCTCACTAAAATGTGATCAGTTATAAGATTTGGGTAACTCAACTCACCTGGTATCTATGGCTTAATTCTAGGTCTTGCCAAGTCTATGAGAATTTGACACAGCGTCTCTTCTGATTTCTCTCCTCCAAGCCTCAGTGCATCTCATTTCATATTTTTCCCTAATTTACTGTAGACTAGTGACCAATGAGAATGGACTGGAGGCATGAGATTTGATTCAGAGAGAGAAGAAACATTCTACACATCACACATACCTCTAGAAAAACTGAAGTTGCCAGGCTTTTGACCTAGGCATGGTTGTGAATTACACCTAGGTTGTGTGTGTCCCTAATGAAATGCAGTCTATGGTCCAATATTCCTAGTAGCAGCATCCTTCAGTCTAGACAGACTATGGATCGCGCCCTTCGTAGTTCCATTTGGCATCCTCATTTGCAGCGTTGGCTGTGACTGTGAAGACCCACACAAGAGTGACAGTCCTTGCTGCATCTGTATTCCTAGTAGAGCAGAGCTATTAGCACCTTCTAGATGACATAGACCAGGTCTCCAAGCCCTGTGGAATATGTATCATTGGTGAAATTAGATTCTCCCTTTGTGCTTCACAGAAGTTGTAACAAAGGGAAGAATGCAGATGGGATGCAGTTACAAAAAATCTGCTCTGAGAAAGCCATCTGGTGTATGCACATGTTCTAATGTGGGGTGTGGTGACAGTTACCAGCACAGGCATCTAATAAACAATGTATTAAAGATGCCATTGATTTTAGAGAAGTATGAACAACTGGAGTGAAGACCAGGATTTGAACGTAGAAGGGTCCGGGGTCATAGAGTACAGGAGATTAGATTACCTTCCTAATTCCAACCTGTTATTGTGAGATCAATAGCCCCTATGAAATATTCTTATGGGTCTGATTGGACAATGGAAACCTGCCCTTTTGTTATTTTAAGTTATCCTATAGTATTTAACAGAAAATCATATCACTGCTATAGAAGTCCATTGTAAAAAAGGAACTTACAGGAAAAGACAGCATTCTCTATTCAATGTATTATTTTTAGAATAACATTTATAGAACTCTGTTTCATGCTTATGCAGTTCTATAGGACCCTGACCCAAAGTATTTTCAGATGCTTCAGTCTCTGTAAATCTGAACATAGGATTAGATATATCAGATGACAGGGTCATAGTATATTAAATGGTCCAGAGAAAAAATCCTTCCTGTTTTTTCCTGGAAATGTGTTTATTTTAATTTTGAAAGTTGATTTTTACAAATTTTACCTCTTAGATAGCTTTATGTTAATATATTTCTGTACCTTCTGCTTTCAATTTATCTTATTTTATGTCTGTTTTTGCCTCTTACACCTTTGGTCTTTTCACTTTAAAGTCCAGATTTTGCCCTCTGGCATCAGAGTAAGCTCAGCTAGTGGTGGAACTGAAACCTTAGATTTCATGATTGTGTCATACACTAAAAGACTCAAATAATTAAATAATTTTCAAAGTATATATTCATCTCAGTGAATCAGAATTTGAATGCACCATCTTTTATTATAGCTAATGGTGACAGGCATAACCTGTCTACATTTGCATTGTATCATACTGAAAACATAACCCGTAAGGTCTGCCAGAGTGAATTTCTTGTGTCTAATAAATGTGAAAGCAAAACTCTTTTGGCACCACATAGTATGCGGTCATCTAAGGTTCCACTTAACCAACTGTAAGTTGACTGCATTTTTTCTTGTTTGCACAACACAACCGAGCCCCGTTTCAAAGATATTTGCATATAGGTAATATTGTAATTAGATTTACTGTTGCATTATGGTTCAGTGGGAATACGTTGAATCAAAACCTACTGCCTGAAACTCACTCAGTGTTTTTATTGTATTTTTTCAGTTAAAAAAAATACAGAATACTTGTTGAGTGTGAACTATTCTATTACTTGCTCACATATTATCTGGGCCTACATCCTCCTTTCCAGTCTATGCAAAAATGCCACAGGGAAATTGCAAGTAATAAGCCTGTCCCATTCAGCTCTTTTATGAGAGACTACAAGCCTCATGAACCGTGATAACCCAAGCATTTGAAGTGATGTGATTGCACGATGTTAACAGGCTAAGCTCCAAAACCCAGTCACTATGAAGATAATGGAAATTTTACTGTTGACATCAACTAGATAACAAGAAGTCCTGTAGCACCTTATAAACTAACAGATACTTTAGAGCTTACACTTTCATGGGCAAAGACCCACTTCATCAGATGCATGAGTGTGAGGGGTTCTCAGTAAAGGGGAGGGCCAGATTTGACAAGATCTACTCAGTCAGGCTGGATGTGGCCCATTATCAGCAGTTAATGTGGAGTTGTGAACATCAAGAGAGGAGAAATCAAGTCAGTTCAGTCAGGGGGGATGTGGCCTATTATCAGTAGCTAATGTGGAGGTGTGAACATCAAGCGCAGAGAAAGTTTTTAGTAACAGAGAGCAAGCCATGCTAGTCTATACACTATCAAAACAAAAAGCAGTCAAGTAGCACTTTAAAGACTAGCAAAATGGTTTATTAGGTGAGCTTTCGTGGGACAGGCCCACTTCTTCAGACCATATCCAGACCAGAACAGTTTTTGTAATGGGCTCTGAAATTTCTCTTTGCAGGTTTTTTTTGTTTTGTTTTTTTTTGCAGGACTGCAACATTTATGTCTGTTACTCAGTGTCCAGGGAGACTGTAGCAATCCTACCACAACAACAAAAAAATTCAAAAATAAACTGCAAAGAGAAATTTCAGAGCTGTAATTCACATGCAAATTTGACTCCATCAACCAAGGATTGAACAGAGACTGGGAGTGGTTGGCCCATTACAAATACACTTGCTCTGCTTTTGATGTTCACACTTCCACATTAGTTACTGATAATGAGCCACATCACCTCTGACTGAACTGACTTGATTTCTCCTCTTTTGATGTTCACAACTCCACGTTAACTGCTGATAATAGCTATGTCTACACGTGAATGCTACATCAAAATAGCTTATTTCGATGTAGCGACATCAAAATAAGCTATTTTGATGAATAGCGTCTACACGTCCTCCAGGGCTGGTGCCGTCGACGTTCAACGTCGACGTTGGGCAGCACCACATCGAAGTAGGCGCTGCAGGGGAGCGTCTACATGCCCAAGCGGCACACATTGAAATAAGGGTGCCAGGAACAGCTGCAGACAGGGTCACAGGGCGGACTAGCACTTCCAGGGCAACAGCTAGCCGCTCCCTTAAAGGGCCCCTCCCAGACACACACAGCCTGCACAGCACACGGTCTGCAGAGCCATAAGCACGCACAGCTCGGCGAAGCAGTTATGGACCCCCAGCAGCAGCAACAGCAGCAGCAGCAGCCAGAGGTCCACACAGCCGCCCCTGCAGGAGCAGTGCTCGCCCTGCTCAATTCCATGAAGGAGGCAGCTGATCACCTTTTATTCGTGGAAGAGGAGCTGCCCCCAGGGGAGGAGGAAGCAACCCCAGACCCTGCTGTCCTCTGCCCCTCCCCCCCCCCCGCTGCACACGCCGCCGGCTGTGGAGCTACCCCACGAGCACCGACTGGTGGGAGCGGCTGGTGCTCGGTGAGTGGGATGATGACCGCTGGCTCTAGAACTTTTGTATGAGCCGGCAGACATTCCTGGAGCTCTGCCAGTGGCTCACCCCCGTACTCAGGCACCAGGACACCGCCATGCGGCGTGCCCTCAGCGTGGAGAAATGGGTCGGCATCGCTGTCTGGAAGCTGGCCACTCCAGATAGCTACCGATCCGTGGGGCAGCAGTTTGGCGTTGGCAAGGCCCCATCGAGGCTGTCCTCATGGAGGTAAGAGGACCCACGGGGAGGGGTGGCAGCCCTGGGGGTGGAGGGGAGCCCTGGTGGGGGAGGGCAGCCCTGGGGGGGAAGGGCTGCCCTGTGGGGGGGAGGGCCAGACACACCCTGCACACCCCTCATTGGTGCTGTCCCATGTCCTTCCCCTGCAGGTCGTCCGCGCCATCAACACCCTGCTCCTCCACAGGCTCGTGCGGCTTGGGGACCCGGATGCTACCATCGCGGGGTTTGCCACCCTGGGCTTCCCAAATTGCTTCGGGGCTCTGGATGAGACCCATATCCCCATCCGAGCTCCAGAGCACAGCGGAGGACGCTTCCTGAACAGGAAGGGCTACCATTCGGTGGTCCTCCAGGCCTTGGTGGACAGCCGGGGCCGCTTCCTGGACATTTATGTTGGCTGGCCTGGCAGCACCCACGACACCCGAGTATTCAGGAATTTGGGCCTGTGCCGCTGGCTGGAGGCGGGGACCTACATCCTCCAGCGGGAGATCTCTGTGGGGAACACCACCATGCCCCTCTGCGTCGTCGCAAACGTGGCATACCCCCTCCGGCCCTGGCTCATGGACCCTTACACAGGCCATCTCTCAGCCAGCCAGGAGTGCTTCAACACGCGCCTGAACCATGCGCGCCAGGTGGTTGAGCGCACTTTTGGCCACCTCAAAGGGCGCTGGAGGTGTCTCCTCACCCGCCTTGATGCGAGCCCCACCAATATCCCCCAGATTGTGGGCGCGTGCAGTGCACTCCACAACCTGGTGGAGAGCAAGAGGGAGGCATTCTTTCAGGGCTGGGCTGTGGAGGCTGGCAGGGTTGACGTGCAGCCACCCACTGCCTCCAGTCGCCAGGTGGACCCCGAGGGGACCCGGGTCTGGGAGGTCCTGCGGGCCCATTTTGACCAGGCCATGGGGTGAACGCTGGCAGGCCCCCCACTGTACCCCCCCATCCTCCACAACACTCCCTGCCCCTACGCCCACACCACAGAGCACCCAAAAGCACACACTCCCAACTTTTCTTGCAAATAAAAATAGACCTGTTCTTGAAACCACAAAACGGTGAATTCTCTTATTATTACTACAAATATATATATATGATAAACAGTGGAACACAAGGAAGGGGAGAACTATTTACATGGGGGGGCAGGTATCATAAAAGAACAGGGGTCTAATACAAACTATATACACAATAATGGGGATATGTACTGTCCAGCGCTCGGAGTTGGTGGGCGCGACCCTCACCTCGGCCTCAGCCCTGGCCGAGGCTGGCTGGGGGCTGGGCGAACCAGCAGATACGGCTGGCGGGTGTCAGCAGGCCCCAGGTCCCCCACGGCGGAAGGCCCCGCGGTGGTGGACGGCGGTGGGACAGCGGGTGGAGCGGGCAGGGTGGGCAGAGCGGCGAGCGGTGTGGCATGGGGGGCCAGGTAGTCTGCTATGCACTCAAAAGTGCGCATAAAGGCCCCCCATGCCTCCTGGCGCCACTCGTCCACCCGCAGCCGCTGGTCTGACACCTCCAGCTGCCCCCAGAGGGTCGCGAGCAGCTGGGGGTCCGTTGACATACTGTGGTGGTGGTGGCTCCACCGTCGGCCCTGCCCTGGGGCTGGTCAGTGCTCCACCGAGGGGCTGGCCTGCAGCGATGGCCCTGGTGGGCTGTTCAGGACCACTGACACCTCGCCGGCACTCTCCAGGCCCGCCAATGGTGCAGCTGCGGAACACTGGGGGGGAAGAAGAGTGGAGACAGCTGTTAGTGTATGGCCCCCGAGCTGTGGCCCTTGTCCCCCCACCCCTCTGCTGCTGGTTCCCCATCCCCGTCCCTGGGAGATGCTGCTGCTGCTGATGGGTGTCGCGCTCCCTCCCCCCCGGGGGACCCTAGGTTCCACTCCCCCCATCCCCAGGGATGGGGCATGGCACTGTCGTGCTGGGGGGGCAGGGGCTGATGCACTCTTCTGAGGGACATGCCACTGCTGTCCTTGAGGCCATGGTCATCTGGGCATGTGGAGGACCCTGGTCATGTCTGTTGTCCCCACCCCTCAACCCCGGGGGTGTGCACCGGGGGTATACATACCTGACGGTCCGCTCCCATGGTCGGGGGACACCCTCTGGGCGGACGCCCTGCTGGAGCTCCAGGACGGCAGGAGTATTTGGAGCCCCCCGTCACTGGAGGAGGATCCCCCCTCCTCCTCCTCTGGTGTCCCAGGGGTGGGCCCCTGGGGCGCAGGGCTTGCCTCCAGGGTGGACTCTGCCTCTGGGGCCTGCTGGGGCTCGTCAGCCGAGATGTCAAGAGTGGCCAGCGGGGAGGAGGTGTACCGGGGGCCCAGGATGGACCTGAGCTCCCTGTAAAAGGGGCAAGTGGCGGGGGCAGCCCCAGATAGGCTGGCCGCATCCTGGGCCCGGGCGTAACCCTGCCGCAGCTCCTTAACCTTACTCCTGACGTGGTCAGGAGTGCGGGCAGGGTGACCCCGGGCGGCCAGGCCCTCGGCCAGCCGAGCGAACGCATCCACGTTCCGCCTCTTGCTCCCCATTACCTGGAGCACCTCCTCCTCGCTCCAGAGCCCCAGCAGGTCCCGGATCTCGGCCTCCATCAGGAGGGGCCCCGCTGCCCTTTCCCAGGCTGGCTGCCAGGCTGGGAGCCCTGGCTCCCCTTTGGGGGGGTGCCCTGGGGGGACTTGGGGGGCTGGCGAGCGGCCATCGCAGCGGGGGGCGGGGGTGGCCTGGGGCTGTACAGATGCGTGCAGGCTGGCCACGTGGCAATGCTGCCGCCTGCACGCTCTCTCAGCTTCCTGCACAGGAAGGCAGGGGGCGGGGAGCTTTAAGGGGCCGCTGCATGCGGTGATCATAGAGCTCAGGGGCTGGAGAGAGCGTCTCTCAACCCCTCAGCTGATGGCCGCCATGGCGGACCCCGCTCTTTCAACGTTGTGGGACACGGATTGGCTACACGTGCCCTACTTCGACGTTCAGGTGATGGGGATAGCGACTTCGATGTCTCGCCGCCTTACGTCGATTTCAACTTCGAAATAGCCGGCACGTGTAGACGCAGCTAATGAGCCTCATCCACCCTTACTGAAAAGACCTTGTCATCTCTGGCCCTCCCCTTTATTGAGATTCCCTCTTTAAATCCCACTCTGAATTCCCCCTCCCCTGGGCCAAGCTTATGTATCTGATAAAGGGGATCTTTGCCCATGAAAGCTTATGCTCCAAAGTGTCTCTTAGTCCATAAGGTGTTACAGGGCTTCTTGCTGTTTTTGAAGATACAGACTAACTCAGCTACCTCCCTGATACTTATCAACAAGATAAGGATTCCCAGATGAAGCATTAGACAGCGCTGGGAAATGCATTATATCCTCAGTTCAGGAAGGTTTTGTGTCTGTAGCAAATTGTAACTTCACATGGGTAGCTGCAATAGGCATGTGAAAAATTTGAAAGCCATGTGCTAAACTGCATTATTCATGCCTTTTTGTCTGCCTCACTAGTTCTCTGCTTACTAATCCCGCCACCCCCTTGGGACATATTTATAATTCCAAATCTCTAGACAACATCAAACAGCCCCTTTTTAAAACCAGTTCAGTTAGTGGGGGAAATGTTTCCGCCCTTTCTTTAATTATTACAATGGTTTAAGGTGGAAGATGGGCACCAGGGCGAGATCCTTGGCTCTTGTAAATTGTCACAGCAATTTCCTCCAGCTGATCTGCCCCAGAAGATGAAATCCTAGTTCCATTGCAATTAGTGGCAAAACTCTCATTGATTTTAACCAGGCCAGGATTTCATCCTAGTTTGATGCAGGTGTAAAGTTAGATATACTGTAATCTTGCCGGGCTATGCATTAGGGCGGGGTTCCCCAAACTTTATATAGTTGGGCCCTGGTTTTTCTCAGTACTTTTTTTGTGGCCCAAAGATATAAACACATATTAAAAAACAGAATGAAAAATGAATAAATTTTCACAGTTTATTATTTATTCACAATAATAGTACATAGTGATAATTTGTATATTTTCTAAGAGTCAGAATTTTTTTTCCCAAGGACTGGTACTGGGTCGCAGACCACACTTTGGGAAATGCTGCATTAGGGCATTGTGCCAGTAGAAAGGGGATATTGTAAAGTTTTCCGACGGATATTAACATTACGTGCATCTCTAGTGCTGTTCGCATAGAGGATTTCTCTTTGCACATTCTTAGAGATTTTTATCAAATGTATTCATTATTACTTTCCTCTTGACTTGCAATACTAAAGGAACTTGGTATTAAAAGCAGAGGGAAGTGAAATATCATTTCTGTGCAGTATTTAAAATCTCTCTGAAACTTTTCAAAAGTTGCTGTGTTTTTTGTAATACATCTGCATCTGTGTTTCAGCAGAGCCCCATACACAGTGGTTCCCTGACTCTAAACAAGGTTTTAGGGCACTACTGTAACATAAATAATGATGGCCCTCATTTGATAATAGAATACATAACTGCATGATGTAAAGATTTCAGGACCTTTAATTTTGGATGGTTAGCCTGTAACTCCTGAGTAAAATGGTTATCCCAAAATCATGTCAATAAGGTCTTCAGAGTACACCGTAGCATGCCTGCATATTTATGCATCTGACAGACCCAGAGCAGTGGCCTTTAAAAATTACATTTGCCAGCTGACAGCCACCCTCAAATCATAGATGCCCCCCGAAATTTTTCCTTAGACTTAGAACAAGAAATAAGTATGATAATTCTATGGCATCTGTTGGCAAACATGGAACAAGTTTGTGTTGACCTCTGTATATACTCTGCCAGTGTATTCAGTTGGGGTGTGACTGAAAGTACCATAGTTCTTGTCTGTCAATGAAACTCCCTAACACTAAAAAACTTATTAGGTCCAGATTCTGCTACTGTCACAGATACTCAGTAGTACTTTACTCTGCAGATAGCTCTATTGCTTTCAATAGGATTGCTTGGTGAATAAAGTACTACTGCAAATTAATAAGGAGGGCTACATCTGGCCCTCAGTGTTTATATGGATCACCGGTATTTGTTCCATTATAGCTGTGGACCAGACAGCATCCTAGGTGGGGTGCAAATATTCCACTTTGTGCTCCCCTAAATGCAGAGCAAAGCATGGGAGGTGCTGGCACAAGTGGATTAGAGCACATCCCTTTGGTTGATGACACATACATCACCTTTTTTACTCAATTTTTATTGCCCATGAGGGAGACACTTTGTATGTGTGTGAGAGAGAGAAAGAGACAGAGAGAGTGGAACTGCATCATATTCATCTAGGGACTGCTCATCTTTTCCCAGAGAAATATGGATTATTGCACTCAGATTCTCTCCTTGTCCCATGACAGCTGACATTGTTGCTCCTGTCATGATTAGGTGGAATATTGAGGCACCAGTGATTCTAAACCAGTTAATTAATCTCAGCAGCAACAAAGCAGTATGATTTTTCTCTTCAAACTGAGCAAAATTACTGTAGTCACCCGCTGAGAGGAGGTGAAATAATTGTCCCTGAGTAATCAAGAGTTATGGTGCTCAACTATCAGGCACTTGTCTCCCTCTGCTTCCAGCAGAGCTCTCGTACTATGTATGACTTAATTTTGAAGAGAGCAAAACACTTCAGCCTCAGAAGTGATCTTGTTCTTATATAGAACCAGGCACTCTTTCAGGCCTCCACCCCATATGAGAATATCCATAATAGCTTCACCACACAGATCCCAAGTTTAAATTAACTCGTCAAGTCCTGGGAACATCTAATATCCATCTCAGGAGAGGATATTTTTGGGTGCTAGGGAGTGTGATCCAAAAACACTGAAATCACTTTTTCTTCTGTTAATAAAATATCAAATTTTATGATATAAGGCTTCTGACAGTCATCTGTAGGGCTCAGGAAGGACGTATATATATTTTTTTTTCTTCTCTCTGTCAGGGGCTTGGCTGGCTGAATCTTGCTCACATGTTCAGGGTCCAACTGATTACCATATGTGGGGTTGGGACATTATTGCTCCAGGTCAAATTCGCAGGAACAGTGGTGTGTATTTGGGTGTGTGTTCTTTTCCCCTTCCTCTGCAGCATGGGAAATGAATCACTTGCAGAATTCTCTGGGTATATATATTATGGGTATATACATACATACATACATATATATATATATATACATGCACACTCTGGGTATATATATTTTATATATAATCAAAAATTTTTTGTTGCTACTAGGGCCTCAGACATTTTTGCACCTTGGTCCTCCCTGTCCTCTGCCTGTGATCTGCAACCATTTCATAGGAGCCCTTAGCTGCAGCTGCTGCTGCTGCTACTTCAGCAGAGGTCGCAGCCTCTGGGACCCTTTGAACTGTCGTAGCTGCACACCTCTGCCACACTACATGGCTGTGAGGGAAGCAGGGGCCAGTTCCATGATCCAAGAGGTGCTAAGGGCTGACTGCCCTAGACACCACCCCTTCCACCTTTGTCCCCACCCCTTCCTTGTCATGGAGCTGGGTCCCCTCCCATCTTGCCCTGGGGTGTGTGGTGGCTGTCTGCCCTGTAGATCTCCAGAGTTCTATCATACTCATTGATAGGCCTGGTGTGGGGATGGCTGGGTTAAGTTTATTGGCCTGGGATTTACAGGGGGTCAGATTAGACATCCCAGTGTTTCCTTCTGGCTTGAAATTCTGTCTCGAAAGACTCTAATGACTTCACCGGGCTTTGGAATCAGCCCTTACTGCAGACATCTTAACTCCTGTGTATCAAAAATAAGATGAAGACACAGATTTGTCTGGTAGTTTTTATGGAAACATGTAATTGATTTCCCTTTTTAAAAAATTGATGGTATTTCCTTTTATGTGGCTAAATAAAAGGGATTATCAAAACACACGGGAGACGAAATCTAGCCCTATTGAAGTCAACAGTAAGATCCCCATCAGCTTCAGTATGGGGCAGGATTTCAGCCATATGTCTTAAGGTATTTTGGCTTTCTGTGTTCTAAAGTTTCTTTTCTAATTGTATAGTGTCAGAGAGCAATTTACTGTTCAGGGCTATTTGATCCTTGGTCTTTCTAGTGGGACTGCAAACGAGGTTGCCACTTACAGTTATATTTTGTTATGGTGGCTACTTTTCCACTGGTAGGGTAAAGCCACGCTTGTGTTCTTCTGTGCCACTAAACCATCATCAGAAGGTAGCTGCTTAAAACAGTTTCTGTCCATGCTGTGAATCTGAACCAGGGGACGCTATATTCCATTAGCAGTGTGGTGTCTCCTAATCAATAAAAGTTGCCTAACGTGTTCAAATCAAAGAGGAATATCCTGCCTGCCGCAGTGGGGAGTACCAGATAAATCAGAGAAGCCCTGCGATAGACAGCTGTTAATTAATCTGACCACAGGGAGAATTTCTTCCTTACCCCTAATAATCAGAGGTTGTTTTATGCCCTAACATAGTGGAGTTTTATACATTGGGAATACAGCAGACAATAATGCTTTAAGTTTTCACATTCAATCAGATGTCTTGTTGTGGTTCATTTAATGAATTGTTACACTGGATGGAGTTACTCACTTCATGGAATTAAATTCTACATCTGGTCTCAAGGTTAAACACTATTCTTACACTTTCCAAAATCTGTTCTTTTAGAAACTTCACAGAAATCACTTGCGTCATCAGTCATGGAAAAGTACAATTGAAATGAGCTACAAAAAATATCTACTATAGTTAATTCCCTGAAAAGTGCTACATAAACGTTATATTAAACAATATGCCATAACTGGGAGCTACATGCACTGGTTGGGACATGCCAGCATAGCGAGAGAGAGAGAGAGAGAAAGAGTTCACTGTCTGTGTGAAAGCACACAGATAGCATATGGTGAGGTAGTCAGGGAAGTTTCTCCTTCTTTCCCCTGTCCTCCATCTGTTCCCTGACTATACACATCCAGTAATTTCATGGCGTCTTCTCTTTTATATCTTTTCTGTGAATTCTGTTTTAATTTGCTAAGACATACCATGAGTCCCCTATTTTGGGATCTTGATGTGGGTTCTCCCCACATCTCTAAGAATCCCTGTTCTTTAAGAATTCCACAAATAAATCAGTAGCAAAATCTGGAAACATTACGATGGTGAGGTAATTCAGTGTAACCCTAATCATAAAAGCCCCTACAAAACACCACATGAAAGTAGACACCTACTGTACTGTATGTGTTTAGTGGAACGGACTTATTATTTTAAACTTCTGTAGATTTCATTGAATGATTGCATGGAATGCTGTTACAGTTTGCAATGCGACATGATCTAAAACATTGCATTTTTAACCCAAGGGGACCAGCAGGTTTATTCTGTTTGCATGTGCTTTCCCCTAGACTCTGGCTGCCCTAACAAGAAATTCAATAAATCTGCTTCCAAACCATCTTGCACAAGCTTTGCATGTCCAGTCGGGGCCCGAGGAAATTAACAAGCGAATAGAGCACACCATCGACTTACGGAGTGGCGATAAATTGAGAAGAGAGCATATCAAGCCTTTCTCACTGATGTTTAAAGACTCCAGCCTGGAGCATAAGGTAGCTGGGTCTTGATAGCTGCTTTTTTCCAATTCAAATTGTCTTAAATGTCCACTGAACTAGAAACAGCTCTAGGTTCTAGCATTATTTTGTTTGGTTTCTTAGAAGACGTGATTGATCTGAAGACCACTGACCATTAATGGACACACTGCTCATTATACTCCTGAATGAGTCAGTTCCAAAGCCATGAAATTCCCTACTAGTGAGCAAATGCTATGTTGGTAGAAAAGTGAAAGACTTTTACCAGACTTTTAGTTTGATGACCAGTCAAAGCAGAGCTTGCTCTTAAAAACTGAGCTGCTGTGGCAAAAACTGGGAGTGAATGTCAATACAATGATGCTTCTTTTTTAAAAAATCAGATAGATGATATAGAGATATATTCCCCTTTATAGGTAATACAGTTCCAGCCTAAATCCCACCCCCCCTCTCCTGCCCCAGCATAAGTTTTGGGACCAGTTCTATTCAATATCTTCACAAACGTGAGAAATGACTATGTAGGAAGGAGTACTTCTGAAAGAGATCTAGGGTCATAGTGGACGATAAGCTAAATATGAGTTAACTGTATGACACTGTTGCCAAAAAAAAAAAAGCAAATATTCTGGGTTGTATTAGCAAGATAGGCCTCAACTGGAGTGTTGTGTCCAGTTCTGGGTGGCACATTTCAGGAAAGATGTACAGAAATTGGAGAAGGTGCAGAGAAGAGCAACAAAATGATTACGGGTCTAGCAAACATGGCCTATGAGGGAAGACTGGAAGAATTAGGTTTCTTCAGTCTGCAGGGGGTGTGGGGAGGAGAAGACTGAGAGGGGACATGAAAATGGCTTTCAAACATCTAAAAGGTTGTTAGAAGGAGGAGGGAGAAAAATATTCTCCTTAACTCCTGAAGATAGGACAAGACACAATGGGCTTAAACTGCAGCAAGGAAGGTTTAGGGTGGGCATTAGGAAAATCTTTCTAACTGTCAGGGTGATGAACCACGGGAACAAATCGACTAGGGAGTTTGTGGAGTCTCCATCATTGGAAGCTTTTATAAGCAAGTTAGACAACCACCTGTTAGGGATGATCTACGTCCTGCCGTGAGCACAGGAAACTGGACTTTATGACCTCTCACGGTTCCTACCAGTTCTAGTATTCTTTGATTCTAAGAGTCTATGAAATCCCAGTCAGCTACTCCTTTTTGTTTTGAGTCAAAACCATCCTGTCAAATCTTTGGTTTAATCCCCAAATCAATGTATAAATATTGTTCTCTCATGTCACTGTTCCTCCTGAGTATGATCCCACCCATCACTTATCTCTGTCCACATTGAAAAGCAGATATATTTTTCTGTTTGGGGCAGGCAGGGGGACAGGACAGAAAAGTGAGGTCTTCCAGGGTCTGGCTAGACAACAGCCATGTTTCAAAATAAGCTATTCCAAAATAGCTTATTTTGAAATAACACTGCTACATACAAAAATGCATTTCAAAATGTCTGTTAGCTATTTCAAAATACGTCTGCTACACACAAAAAGCCTACTTTGAAATAGAGTCATTGGATGCATTATGGCTTATTTTGGGAGAGAAGAGGTAGGCTTGTTTTGAAATAACGAACGTATTTCAAAAACATATTTCAACTTGTTTCGAGATAGCTTATTTCAAACTAGGTGCTATTTCTCATGAAATGAGGCTTACTAATTTCAAAATAAGTCAACTGCTATTTTGAATTTTTTTTCAAAATAGCAGTCACATCTCCTAAATGCTAGGTTAGTTATTTTGAAATAACAGCTGATATTTCAAAATAACTGTGCTGTGTAGACCTACCCTCAGTGTATCTTGCAAGCTAATTGCATTGATTCTTTTCACTGATTTTAAATGGCTTCATCAACCCAGAGGATAACAAAGTGCTCAGTGCCAGCTGTAAAAGTCTTCTAGCCAGGTGCATGCATAAATAGAGAAGTGGGAGGAAGAGAAAGAGCGTGGAAATGGTATGCTTGCAGAGTTTTGTTGTCCATCAGTGCTTTAACATCTGTTGAGCAACAGCTCAAGGTGTGTTTGTTCAACTCTTGTGGGCAGCTCCTCAACTGGTGTAAATTGCCATAGCTCCATTGACTTCCATAGAATTATACTAATTGACACCAACTAGGGATCTGTCCCATAGACCTCTAGTAGCAGTTTGAATCTAATCCCACATTCATGGCTCAGGCCATACCCAGATTACAGACCTTGCTCTCATTAAGAAGGAATTTTTGAACTCCTTGCTGTCACCGAATAATATGTCACTCTGCAGAAGATCCCACTGAAGAAAAGAGGATTATTCAAGGAGTAAGTTATTACTCCATACAATTAAAACCTCTATCAGGCCCAAAATAAATGGGGATTTACCAGAATAGAGTCCTGTGTTAGGGGCATTATTTTGTTAAACTTGCCTGACAATTCAGACTCCACAATTAGCAATGACAGGCAAATTCCAGATGGAAAATGTGGAATCTAATTTAAATACAGTTTAAGCAAAGTGAGAAAAAAAACCACTGTAACATCTCAGAGGTCAAATTTCAAATTGTAACAGAGTGTTAAATTATATCTAAATGACAGAAAGGCATCTGTTAAAAAGTCAGAATCTGTTAACGTTTATGACACCTGTTGCTCTCTGAATGATATCTCAGGCAGCACATTGTCAGAATGGTTGGTAAATAGTGACTTCTTAATGATAACAATTGTATACCAGCATTTCTAGTCCCACACAGCAGCAGCAGGTATAGAATATGAAAAAATGAAGAGCTTCCTTAGAAAATGAACTGGGGTAGTTTCAGCTTTCTAAAACTCAAAGTTTAACCTGATAAAACAAGAGTAAAACAATTAGAGTCAAATTATAGTGTATAAACAATCTAGAAAATAACTAGGTGCTGCCTTTCTAGAAAGGCTAGCTATTCTCTCCGGATATTATCTTGCATACCATCACTAACATCACCAATGATATCAAAACAAAAAGCAGTCAAGTAGCACTTTAAAGACTAGCAAAATGGTTTATTAGGTGAGCTTTCGTGGGACAGACCCACTTCTTCAGACCGTAGCCAGACCAGAACAGACTCAATATTTAAGGCCTTAAATATTGAGTCTGTTCTGGTCTGGCTACGGTCTGAAGAAGTGGGTCTGTCCCACGAACGCTCACCTAATAAACCATTTTGCTAGTCTTTAAAGTGCTACTTGACTGCTTTTTGTTTTGATAGTGTATAGACTAGCACGGCTTCCTCTTTGTTCTTAATCACCAATGATGTTACTCTTTCAATCATTGCACAGACAAAAGTGGGGGAAGAAACATATCTTGTATTTCACTATAAGAGAGGTCCATTGTACGTGTTTTACCTCTCGAATCTGGTGCTCTCTCGTCTGGCAACATATGTTGTCTGGCAGGACCACCAATTTTGCCAGATAAGAGTAGCAGGCAGTTGTAGGAGCCCCAGGAGGGCTGGGAGCCAGAGCCCCTGGCTGCCCCAAGGCCCCAGGGTGGGAGGCTGCTGTGGGTCCAGGCGCCAGAGCCCTGCTTCCCGCACAGCAGTAGGGGCTGGGACCTGGAGCCTTTGCTTGCCCCACAGGGCTGGGACCTGAAGTCCCCACTTGCCCCTCAGCAGTGGTGGCAAGACGCTGCCATGGGGTTGGGAGCCAGAGCCCCTGCCTGTCCCACAGAAGCAGGGGCTGTGGGGCTGCTGCAGGGCCAGGACCCAAAGCCCTCACCTGCCCTGTGGGACTGGGACTTGGATCCCCCTGTTTGCCTTGCTGCAGTAAGGGCTGGGAGGCTTCTACATGTCCAGGACCCAGAGCCCCCACCTGCCCCACCACAGGGCAGGTGGGGTGTGGCAGGGACAGGGTTGACTGAGGCCCTGTGGCAGCCCCTGGATATGGCAAATTCTCTTGTCAGGTCCCAAGCATGCTGAACTAGGGAGGTCCAACCTCAGTAATTAATTGTTTTCTAGATTGTCCATATTCTATAATATAACAGCCATTGTTTTCCTCCAGTTTAAATTTGAGTGTCACATGACTTTTTCAAAATATTTTCTCCCTGCTTTCGTTGTTCCAGTCCTTGTCTTTCGCTCCAGAATCAGAGATTTGTCCTGCTTCTCTGCGGTCCACCATGACCATCTATCTCAGCCCCGCTAACTGTCCTCCACAATGCTTCTTAGTAAGTGAACTGGCACAGGTTTATTGGCCTGCCCCTCTCAACCTGCAGTTTCCCTATGCCTGATTGATTTATTTTGCTCCCTGTGGCTTCCACTACAGGGCAGTGGCTGCTGCAAGACAAGAGAGACTCAGAGATAAAATATGTCCAAAATCTTTCCAGTTTCTCCTTTTCTGTCTCCTTTTCTGAGTCCTTGTGTCTTCACACTCAGCCTCATGCTTTGATACAGCACTGGCATCTACCTAATAAACCCCCTCCTTTCTTCTCCTGGCATATCTCTCTAGAAAGGGCATATATTAAGTGTGTACAATAGATACACCAGCATTGACCCGGCTGGCCATAACAAAGCATCACACTTGCCAGCCCAATTCATTCTGAACTCAGAGTCAATAGCTTATATCTCAAATCAATTGACAAGCAAGTAAATATAAAATATGTACTCCAACTGTACAAGCAATAGAACTGTGCACCTCATGTCCCATTGAAAGCTTATTTTTTGTAATTAGAGGGGGATGTAAATAAAGCCCTAAATCCGCACTGCCCCTCTGGTGGAGGCTGGAATTTTATCCTTCTACTATAAAATCACTGCAGTCAGTGGAATTACAGCAGGAATTAGTTTGGAGATTTGATTTGTTAAAAAGGATGCAAAATGCAAACACTCAGTTTCTGTAATGTACCTGCTCTGTGTAAATTGCACGACGTGCTGGGACGTGGTGGCACAACTCCAATTTATTTATAACAGGAGAGGCCTTCCTTCCGTTCCTCTGTTATTTTCTTCTGCTGTTGGATGAACTTTGATTCTGTGGAGGTGACAAGCATAGTTTTATCAGACAAAATAGGATATCATCATGAAAGGAGGATGAACTCCACCAGGATTAGGAGGGATTAGGAATGCTGTTAGGAGAGATTCATGCAAGACCCCAAATAGTGTCTGGGAAATTATTTCACCCAATGGACTGGTCATTGCTAATACATTTGTCACTAGGCACTTATAGCTCACTGGACTTCTGTTATAGTTTACTCTGGATTTTGCTACAAGCTATTTTCACAAACAGCACAGTGGCAAATGGGCCAAAGCAAAAGAGACACAGCTAAAGAATCTTTGCAGTTGTAGCATCAAAGATACTGGCATCCTTCTGAAAGCTCATTAAGTTTCTCAGCTATTGCTTGGGAGGATTCCCTTCTAAACAGAAGTTTGTCAGGTGGGATTTTCTCTACACTTCTTGTTTACGAGTTGGAAACTTCCCCACACCAGGAATCCCATGCAGGATATATCACGGGAATGTGTCCACACTTTTTTCATTAGGGGAAATATTGTGTTCAAGAAAGTATTATCCCCACAGATGTAGGTATCCCGAAAGGACTGCCTAGCCTCAGGGCTATTCCTCTTCTTGCAAGGGTTATTCCTACAGAGAACTACATTGCTTTGGGAAGTGCGTGTAGGAGGATGTTGCTATGGGGATGTTGTCCTCACAGTGACACTTAAATATTCAAGGGTTCCCATGGAAAATATATTTTCTGGACTGTTCTAATTACGAAAACACCTCAGAAGACTGTGACCTCTTCAGGGCATAGACTGTTCTTTTATTACATGCTTACACAGTGGATCCTGATACCCCATTTTGACCTCATTACTAATATTAACCGATGCCAATTCAGGCCCTGATTCTCTGCAGCCATGAATGGTGCAGTGCCCACTGCCATTTGTGGTGCCCAGTTCCTGCCCAGACCACAGCTCTTGGCATACAGAACAAAAGGGACAGGATGTTCAATAGAGAGACAAGTGAAGACCAGAGCTATAATGGAGCCATTCGAGGGGTACCATACTATGCAGAGTGCTGGATGGAGTCCAGGGAAGAATAGTGCCTCTGAATCACAATGACTCCCTGTTATGCTTAAACGAAGCACACGAGGTCTTTTATAGGGGAAAAGGCAGTATGACGCATTTATTGAGAATGCAACAGTAGCATATACTATTCAGTCATGCACACAGACACCGTGCATACACAGTCCCACCAGACCATGCTATAGTTACCAATCTAGAGCCTGGATCAATCTAGTGGCCAGCTAGATCGATCACAGAGGGGGACAAGGACCTTGTTGGTCACAATCTGATGTTCTCCTGGAGTTGGTGGCAAGACAAACCAAAAGTCCCATGGCAAAACATCCTGCTTTTATAATCTTTTTCTCTGTTGAAGTCTATGGATTCTGCTGTGTCAATGTGTTATCTTTTTGATATCAGTCATTCCCAAACCATCTCCAAAAGGCTCATTCTGTAACCATTTGTCTTTAGGGGTGCCTACTCCATGCTTTGGAGTTGTCAATCTGCCAATCTGATCACTTCTTGTACTGATGATTCTTCCTGATGCTCTTAAGTCTGTCTTCACCCACACTTTGCCCCTCCTTTCTTGGCCATCTGGCTCTGAGAATAAACTTTGTATCTTTATCTCGACACAGACACACTGCTTTCACACGTAAACAAAAATGTTACAAGGCCTTTCAAAGAAAAGCATTGTACCACAGTATCTCATATTGGGCAAAGCAAAGGGCATTGTAAATCAAGCAATTAAGACTTCAGCCTGATCTCATTAAAGTAGACACAATATCTCTTTACTTACTATACTCACTAAACTTTAAAACCAAGAGGCGTATATTCAGTTAACTTAATTAATAAATTAATAAGATGTTAATGTTAATATGTTAATTTACATTGCTACATTATTAAACCTAAAATATGAATATAAAAAGAATAAAGCTTTCAACTCCAATATTCCTGGCAGGCCTCTTGGTGCAGGCATGAGCCTTGAGGCTCAATCCAGCCCTGGTGACTTTGATGCATTCTGAAAATGGATACGCCTACTGACGCACTAAGCTTTATCATCAGCCTCAGCGCTGCCATAGAACTGCTAACAACAAATCCTTCTTGAGACACAATTATGCCACACATGCCTTTATCCTTTTGACAGCTATTTGAACACAGCAGGAAATGCTGTATTTGTGCTGGAGAAAATTAATTCTCTGTAATTTCCCTATCAAATCATTTTCATTTCATAATACATCATGAAGAACTGAAATGATCTTTCCTTGTTAATTTTGTGCAATTCATAGACCCAGTCCTTTACAGTTTTGGCAGGCAAAACTCAATCTGTCTTCAGTGATAGTTTTACCTGAATCAGGCATGTAGAACTGGATATTCATGTGTTACTAGAAAGACAAGGGGGCTTTATATTTGAGAGAAGACAAGTGGGGTTATGAAGAGCAGGTGATCTGAATTTAATATGTCCATTATCCTTTGCACTATCATTATGTCATTGTTACTGATAGCTCAGTGACTCAGGTGGCATTCAGAGACATCTCTAAGGAAACTGACACCCAGGGCTTCAAAAAAAGTGGCATTCATCTGGAGAAATGAATAGGAAGAACAAGACTTATCTTTTTCCAAAGAGAATGCATCTCATCAAATAAAGGTAATCAAGTCCAGTACCTCTGTGTGAAGCAGAAGAGTTTAATTAGTGGCCCTGTGCACAGTAGTGAATTCATCACGTATCAAGTCGATTTCTCACTGATGCGCCAATGAGCAGACAAGGAGATGGAAGCAGGCAAAGAGGAAAATGGAAATCCTTCCTCCTTTGTAGCTAACAGGCTTTGGATGGCAGAGAAGATAACAAGAACCTTCTCCCTTCCATCAGCTTTCACTAGACCAGGGTGGCAATAAGGAGCCTGGGGGATGGATGCAGTTCACCAGGGTTAGCCCCAGGATGCTGCCAGATGGTTTATATAACTGCATGTTCACAGGTAGGGCTGCTTGCAGCTCTCAGTGCCCACAGGAGGCTGTTTCCAGCCAGTGGGAGCTGTAGGAAGTGGTGATGGCCAGGCCCCACTTGCTTCAGTTCCCATTGGCTCAGGACAATGAACCACAGCCACTGAGAGCTGCAAGCAGCTGCACCTCTGGACATGCAAGTAAATAAAGCATCTGACAGCCCATCGGGGCTAACCCTGGTGAATCCCATCCAGCCTGCAGACTGCTTAGTGCCCACCCCTGCACTAGACCACATACATTACATGAAACCCCTAAGCAGGATCCAAGGATTATATGTAATTTAAAAGCCCAGCACGCTCCTCCTTGAAAAGTATCCTCAGTGACAGAGGTTTGGACTTTGCAGCAGGATGTTGCCCATGGATCTTAGAGATGCAGCTTCTTCTCTCTCCTGCCACTTGCCCTGCTCCTGGCCACATTTCAGTTCTGCATAGCTGAACCTGTTGGCATCTGGTTTGTTTTTTTTTTCTCACAAAGTCTGTAAGAGAGATCGGTATGTAGCTTAGATTGCCTTTAATTGCATTTACAGTTCTGAATATATAGCGTGGCTTCATCACTATCCAGAGAGACTGGATAAAACAGAGAGGTGTAAATCCATTAAAGTAAAAGATGGGAGAGAACAATATACAGAACAGGCATCTGCTTATTTTGATTACTTAATGGAATTTTTATAGCACAGATAGATCATAAGTAGAACTCCACCAGAGTTTTTGAAATATAGGTACACAGGCCAACCCCTTATCTGTTCTAAATTGACATAGCTCCACTGAAATCAATGGAGATATGATGATTTATACCATGTATGGTCTTAGCCCATGTGCCTCCTGATCTAACTGATCAACTTTTATTGGCTGAGGCCAGATCTCATTTCTGAAGTAGTTAGCGTGGCGAGGTCGATGTATGGTAATCGGAGACAGCGGATAGGATTTTCAATAAAGGCGGTGTGCTGCACTGAAAGCAAAATGCTTCGCAATGTGTAGTTGAATTTAAAAACAAATGCCAAAGCTTTTGGTGGCATCTTTGCAACTCAGAGGTTCTTCAGTATAAAAGTAGGGCTGTTAGTAGAATAATATCCCCACTTTCTACAGAGGCAGAGTGAATGTTCATGATCCTCAGTCTCTATATCATTTGTGTATTACTTGGAAAACTAGGAGAATGGGATCAATGTAATACAGAGCTCAGGCCGTATTCTGTTAGGCTTCTAGGAAAAGACATAATGCTGCCGCAAATGACACATACATGACAATCGCAGCATTAAGGCTACATCTACATTGCAGAGATCTTTCGAAAGAACTACTTTAGAAAGAGAGCATCCACACCCAATTAATGAATCAAAAGAGTGATCTGTTCATTTGAAAGAGAGCGTCCACACAGCCCCCACTCTTTCAAAAGAACGGACCACGGATCAAAAAATCAGGCCCCATAAGGACTGCTCTTTTGAAGAAAAGGGCCTGTGGAGCATCTACACATGTTTTCTTTAGAAAGCTTTCAAAAGGGTGTGCTCTTCCTGAAGTGGGAGAGGAAAAACGATTTCAAAAGGAGTGCCACATTCTTTCAATTTACTTTCCAAAGAATGCTTTTTGTGGGATCTTTTGAAAGAACTTGCTAGGGTAGACACAGCCTAAATGGTTCCCCCTATTCTCACCCAACTCCATTCACAAATCTCATGAATAAGTAGGGTATGTTTGGATTTGGGGAAGTGGAAATTACAGAAATAAAGATCATTTTGACATTACACCTGTGACACCACCCCCCTCAAGTGGTCTCTTGCCATGGTTTGGAGAAGTCAGCATAAGCAAGGGTAGGGGAATTCAGGTGCTGGGAGGTGGAGAAGAGATAGGTTCGCTTCAGCTGAAAATTGAGTATTTTAAAAGGAAAACATAATCACCTTGATCCTGCAGGCACTTAAGCACATGTGTAACTTTATGTATCTATTCAGTCTCTGCTGACATCAGTGTACGTCTTCTCTTTCTTTTTTAATAGAGTCCCCAGTTAAAACTTTGCTGCTCCCAAATGGTGCCAGACGGTGGGGTATTAGAGACCTAGATCTGAATTTACTTCTTGGACTTCCCGGTCAGCGCTATGTTTTTTCCTAGTTACAACTAGGTACTTTGCATCATGGTCATTCCCATGGTGCCTGTGTCCTTACCCTCTGTTTGGCTTTTTAACACATGGAATTTAGACACAAAGGCAACTATGTAAAAACACTTTTTACTGGAAGAGTGACGTGGTTGGGCTTTGCACCCATTGTGAGAGTGGTTGAGTGGCTCGTTTGTGACATAATAATTTTCTTTCTCCTTTGAAAACAACACCACAGTACAGTGATTAATGTGCCAGGTCCTCTATTTAATTTCCCAGAAACTTCAAAAAATGTCACTCTTTGCAACACTGCCACATGAGCCGAACATTAATTCATCTTTTTTTTTTTATTACAGTATTCTCAAATGAGGGATGAAGTGTTCAAATCAAACTTGGTGTGCGCCTTCATTGTCCTTGTATTTATCACCGCAATCCAAAGTTTACTTCCTTCTTCCAGGTAAATACAAAGAGACTGCATTACAATTCTAAAAGGCAGTTCAAGGAAAGCACAGGGTTAGGGCCAGCTTTTTCCAGCAATGAAAACAGAACAACTTCAGGTTTTCAAAGCTGTATATTTTGGAAACCTTGGGAAAAAAAGCATTCTGTTAGCACAAAAATACACTTGTCAACAAACATGAGCAATAAGCAATCTGTCACAGAATGAAAATGCTCGGCACTGAAGGCCAGAGCCCGCTGTGCAGGGAAGGTGAGCAGAGGAGAAGCACCATGGATGCTCTTAGGAGCAATGAGTGCTATCCTCTCTGCAACACGGCAAGGTGGCCTGGTGCCTTGCCACCCAGCCCCTGCCCTCCCAGGAGAAACTCAGCAGCAATTTTGCTGAGCCTCTGTCTAACGTGAGAAGAGGAGATGATATAAGTGAATTGCAGCAGCAGTCAGATCCCAGCCTTTGCCCTGAACTCTGAGAGTGAGTCAGGGGTCTCTGGACAGAAATTGGGGGCATGGGTGGGGTGACCTTGTATGTGCTGCCCAATTCTAAAATTAAGAATAATTCTGGAAAGGAAGAGTCATTTCAGAAAAGAGCATGGAAAGAGCAGCAAGTTCCAGAAAACACTGGCCCTACACAGGATGATGATATTTATAGAATTTGCTTCATTTTGACATAAATCAAGCAACCTGTATTCTAAAGTTCCTAAGAAAACCTTGGAAATGTGATTTTTTTTATTGTTACCTAAATTTGTATCATGCTGTCTTCAGGGCCTAGCTCACCCTTGCCTTTTCACCAGCAGAGTGAACTGAAATCGACAATTCTTGCAGTGTCTGTTTCATGCTGTCAGCTTTGCAGTGGAACTTATCATTGAAATGAATGGGGAGTGTTGTTTTAAAAATTAGCATAACATGGCTTCATGTTTCTACAGATAATCTAAAAAAATGCTCATTACTAATGGGTACAATTTTTTGTTGGCAAGTAATGATTTGTGGGTTAGTGACTGGTTAAAAAGTGCTTTTGTTTCTGTGTTCCATCACAGCACATAAGTATGTCTTAGTAAGTTGTGTAATTATACTTTATAAATGTTGTGATGCAATGTATAATTATTCTGTCAGGAACAGCCTTGTACTGTCAAAAAGATGGAGTACATGACCTAGTAGGTCTTTTTCTACTCTGATTTTTCTGGGCTTCCTGGAACACTGAGTGCTTGTAGCTCCCACTGAAGTCAAAAGAAGTTAAGGATCATCGGTAACTTCAAACCTAGGTCACCTAGGAGCCGATAGAGGAGGTATCTAGGACATTAGCTATCATCTTTGAAAAGCCATGGAAGGTGGGATTGATTCCAGAAGACTGAAAAGGGGCAAATAGGCTACGTCTACACTTACAAAAAACTTCAAAATGGCCATGCTAATGGCCAAATTGAAGAATATTAATGAGGCGCTGAAATGAATATTCAGCTCCTCTTTAGCATGCCACTGGCCACAGCACTTTGAAAGTGCCGCAGTTCGCTTGCCCATGACTCGTCTACATGGTGGTCCTTTTCTAAAGGCCCTGCCAACATCCAAATCCCCTTATTCCTATGACCTGATAGAAAGAAGGGGATTTCAATGTTGGCAGGGTCCTTTCGAAAAGGACCCCCATGTAGACGAGCCACAGGCGAGCAAACCGCAGCATTTTCAAAGTACTGCAGCTGGTGGCTTGCTAATGAGGAGCTTAATATTCATTTCAGCGCCTCATTAGTATTCTTTGATGTGGCCATTAGCATGGCCATTTCAAAGTTTTTTGTAGGTGTAGACATGGCCGTATAGTGCCAATTTGTAAAAATGGAAATAATGACAAGACAGGAAATTACAGACCAGTCAGCTTAAGCTCTGTTCCAGGAATGGTAATGGAGCAAATAATTAAGGAATCCATTTGTAAACATCTGGAAGAAAACAAGGTGATACATGGCACCTTAGCATAGATTTCTAAAGAACAAATCATGTCAAACCAACCAGATAGCTTTCTTCAATAGGATAACAAGGGTTGCAGAGAAGGGGGAAGTGGTAGATGTGGTATACCTAGACTTCAGTAAAGCACTTGATACTGTCTCACACGACCGTCTTATAAATGAACTAGGGAAATGCAGCCTAGATGGAGCTACTATCAGCTAGGTTACAGTAACTTGTTGGATAACCATTTTCAGGAAGTATTATCCATGGTTCACAGTCACGCCAGAAGGACATAACAAGTGGAGTTCTGCAAGGATCAATTTGGGGACTGGTTCTATTAAATATCTTCATCAATTATTTAGATAATGCCATGGAGAGTACACTTATAAAATTTGCAGATGATACCAACCTGAGAGGGGTTGCAGAGTGCTTTGCAGGATAGCATTATAATTTAAAATGATTTGGAAAAACTTGAGAAATGTTCTGAGGTAAACTGAATGGCATTCAATAAGGACAAATGCAAAATACTCCACTTAGGAAGGAGCATTCATTTGTGCACAAACAAAATAGGAAATGGCTGATTAGGAAGGGATAATGCAGAAAGGGATCTAGGTATCATAGTGGATCACAAACTAAATGTGAGTGAGCAGTAAGACACTGCTGCAAAAAAACAAACATTATTCTGAAAAGTATTAACTGGAGTCTAGTAAGCAAGGCAGGAGAAGTTATTCTTCCACTCTACTCTGCACTGATTAGTCCTCATCTGTGGTAATGTGTCCAGTTCTAGGCACCACATTTCACAAAAGATGTGGACAAATTGGAGAAGGTACAGAGATGAGCAATAATGATTAATGTTCTAGAAAACATAACCTATGAGGAACGATTGAAATAATTGGTTTTATTTTCTCTGGAAAAGAGAAGACTCACAGGGGGAATGATAACAGCTTTCAAGTACCTGAATGGTTGCCACAAGGAGGAGAGAGAAAAATTGTTCTCCATATTCTCTGATGATAGGTAATGAAGCAATGGGCTTAAATTGCAGCAAGGGAGGTTTAGGTTGGACAGTAGGAAAAATTTCCTAACTGTCAGGGTGGTTAAACACTGGAATAAATTGCCCAAGGAGGTTGTGGAATCCCCATCATTGGAGATTTTTTTTAAGAGCAGGTTAGACAAACACCTATCAGGGATGGTCTAGATGATGCCTGGGCCTGCCATGAGTGCAGGACAAAAGACTTGATGACCTCTCAAGGCTCCTTCCAGTTCTTGTATTGTGTTATTCATGTAAATAACCAAACATGTCGGACTCACATTTTTGTCCACTATCTCCTGCCATTTAATGTGGCATTTTTCATCTGTCTGTCTGCATGCCAGAGCCATGCTGAGCATCTACAGCTCTACTGCTCTACTATACAAAACCCTATGATTTGAACTTCACCAAAAGTCCCACAGTTCAGTCTCCTATCAGGTGTATGATGCTGCTACTGCAGAACGAGATGCACAAAGCACTTAATTCTCAGGCAGCTGCTTGTCACACAAATAAGCTTGCCTGCTGTGTTCACCTGCAGGATAACATTGAACTATAGCAACGTTAGAAGCACTAAGGACTTAAACTAACTGATTAGTGCTTTTAAATAAGTATTAAACATACTTGTGTCCAAGGATAGATGCTTTTGATTCATTTAAACATATGATTTTAAACATGCCTTTAAGTTATGTTGATGGGCACATTATAAATGTCTGCATAGTAATTTATAATGCAGGTTGAACCTGTCTAATCCGGCGCTTTCTTGTCCAGCAACATTCATGATCCAGCATGATTTTAGTTAGTTGGATGACTACTTATCATGGGTGTGGTAAAATTTCCCATAATCCCATGAAGTTTGTTTAGATCCACCAGTTCTGGTTCTCAGTGTTCTGTGCTGTTATTTAGCTGTAATTTGCACCCTAAATGTTTTCCAAGAGCTCATTGAGCAGTGGAAGTGTTGGTAATGCTGCTAGACAATATTGACCTTCCGTGGTCTGACATATTCTCTCATTTGGCACCAGTCAGTTCTGAGGGTGCCTAACTAGACATGTTCAACCTGTATTAATTTATGTATAGTAGTCCCACAGAATGTAGAATTCCAATAAATCAGGACATGGATTAAAAAACACCCCTTGGGGTTTTTTTGTGTTTGTTTGTTTGATTTTACAGAAATCACAAACCCAGCCATCAATGGTTTGCAAAATATGCCCACTCCTGCCCATTTATACCAATTTATAATCTTCAATTACTTATCTTCAGATCTTTAGAAACAATCTACTCTGAGTATCCTAAAACAAGGCAGATATTGGGTACATGACCACAAGTATCAGAGGGTAGCCATGTTAATCTTCATCCTCAAGAGCAACGAGAAGTCCTGTGGCATGTTATAGACTAGCAGGCTTTTGTGAACATGAAAGCTCATGAAAGCTTATGCTCCAAAAAATCTATTAATCTATAAAGTGCCAGGGGACTTCTCATTGCTTTTGTGGACTCAGACTAACATGGCTACTTCTCTTGGGTACGTGAGTTGTTCAACACACTGAAGACTTGGGGCAAGTGCAAATACTGGGACTTTCCCACCTCTGATTTTTAGCTTTTTGGCACTTCTCATGTGCTGCAATGCTGCTAATAGAATTGCAAAATCTGGTTTTGTTTTCTAAAGTCCTTTTTCTTCCAGTATGTTAAACTACCATATCTAGATTGCTGAGCTTTCTTCTGGTTGCTCATGTGCAATAGGATTGACAGATGTTGTTTATGGAGACTATTGAAGATTTTTGCTCTTTAATCATTTCTGTCACAGCAACAAAATATGACGTACTCTCCCATTGTATGGATTCCTTTCCACTAAAACTCACAACCCACCAGGTGTCATATCTGACATATTCATCTTCCTTGCAGTGCTTTTACTTTCCTTGTCATTTCTCTTCTTACTCAGAATGACACTCCATGGCAGGTTTCCACTTTCAGGAGTTTAAAGATCAATGTCAAGGTTAACAAAGGCAGATGTTTACCTCTGAGTCCTTCTTGTTTGAAAAGTCCATATGTTTTGTTTTGAAAACAAAATCACATTCTTTACAAAGCACACAAATAGCAATACTATTTGCTTCATAATCATGAGCAACCTGCACTAACAAATAAGTGTGTCAGAGCAAGAGAGGGGACGTATTTAAGTAAGGAGACAGATATGGGTTTTGTATTTCTAGATCCAAATTCAGTAAAGCCTTTAAACACATTCTGAATTTTAAGTATGCGAGTAATCCCATCTGTGATAGCAAAACATTTACGCAGCCCCTCCCTTTCAGAAAGGGCATCCAAACGCAGCCAATCGGAAATGCAAATGAGGCTCAGATTTACAGATCTCTCACCTCATTTGCATTTCTGATCAGCCGCACTTGCATGCCCCTTCCAAGAGGGAGGGGCAGTGTAGTCACAGCCCAATTGTTTTTGACTTCAGTAGGTCTTTGGCACATGCTTAAGTAGTTTGTTCAGTAGAGAATAGGATTTACATACATGCTTAAAGTGAAGTAACTGCTTAAATATATTGCTGAGCAGAGCTCCTGGTGAATTATTGGAAGCACAAGTGAAGGGAAGCATCATTTAAAGGATTGTGAGAAATACCTTACTCTGCATCTTTACTTAAGACTCTCAGATATGCTGTATGCTCTCAGGATAGAGGAAACTCTTTTGTCCATTTTCTTAGCAATTGTATAAAGAATTGTTGGCAGTCACCCTCGACAGTCCTTTGTAGTGAAACTGGCTGACAGAGTAAGTCTACCTCAGTTTCCCTCTTCTGCTGAACTCCTTGCCATCTTGTCCTCTTATTGGTGCTTGGTCATGACATCAACCAGGCAGAATCATTGGTAGTCCTTTCCTCTTTCAGGATGCTGAAGAGCTCAGTATCTCAGGAGGCCAGTTGCCCTAGATGAGGGAGTATTGTCTCCAGCCTCTAAATGTAACCAACTTGCTGAAGGCCTTAATAACCCTTTCTGTTGGGGTTAGTCAAGGAAACCCAATAGGAAGAGGGTTCCAAGCCAGGAACTCTGTATAAAATGTTGATGCCAATCTCTCAAAACATTTTACTGTTTTTTCTGGCCCACTTTCTACCATACACCTCCTGCTGGAAGATGGAGGCATGCAGCAGGCAGAAAGAGAAGCAGAGGAAGTGGGAGGGCCAGGAAGAGAGAAAGACATCTAGTCCTGCAAGAAGAGGGAGAGAGACAATGAAGATAAACAGGGTTCAGAGACGCAGCAGCATAGAAGAGAACACACGGGAGATTGCAAGTGAGGACAAAAGCAAGAAGGCTCTCAGTCAGAAAGAGCTGAAGAGCAAGGCTGAAGAACCACGTCAACAGGAAGAGACCCCTTCTGTGTGACTGGGGACTCCTGACTAAGGTCTTAGAACAAATTTTGAAAGACAGCATAATTCAGGACATAGAGGTAAACGCTAATTGGGATAAAATACAACATGATTTTCTTAAAGCTAGATTGTGCCAGACAATCAAATCTCTTTCTTTGAGAAGACAACTGCTTTTCTAGGCAAAGGAAATGAAGTAGATTTAATCTACTTGGATTTCAGTCAGGCATTTGATACAATTGCACAAGGAAAATTATTAGTTAAATGGGAAAAAATGAGGATTAATACAGGAATTGATTGGTAGGTAAGGAACTGGATAAAGGAGAGATGATAGTGAGTCATGCTGAAAGATGATCTGTCAGGTTGGAAGGAGGTTTTTGGTGGAGTTCCTCAAGGACTGGTCTTGGGAACAGCCTTTTTTAACATTAAGTTTTCTTTAATGGCCGTGGCACAAAAAGGTGGTAGCCTGTTAGTAATGAATAGTAGCAGAGGTAGTCATGTATCAGAGGCGTAGCCATGGTAGTCTGGATCTGCAAAAGCACCTGCATCTGACGAAGTGGGTCTTTCCCATGAAAGCTTATGCTCATACATTTCTGTTAGTCTATAAGGTGCCAAAGGACCCCTCATTGCTTTTGCAGAGGTAGTCATGTTAGTCTGTATCCTAACAAAACAAACCAGCAGTCATGTAGCACTTTAAGGACTAACAAAATAATTTGTTATGTGATGAGCTTTCCTAGGAGAGACCCACTTCTTCATATCTGAAGAAATGGGTCTGCCCCGTGAAAGCTTATCACCTAATGAATTATTTTGTTCTTCTTTAAAGTGCTACATGACTGTTTGTTTTGTTCATAAAGACACAAAGTTAGGAGGTATTGTCAATAAAGTGTTTGACCAGAATATCATACACAAAGACGTGGACAGACAAGAAAACTAATATATTAACAATGAGATGAAATTTAATAGTGTGAACTTCAAATTCATGCACTTAAGGACTAACAATGAGAATCTCCACTATAAATTTGGGATTTATCAGTTGGAATCAACAATAAAGGATAACAGATTGGAGACATTGGTTAATCACAAGATGGGGTAGAGTCACCAATATTATGCACTGATGACAAAAGCTAAGGGCAATCCCAAGATGAATCAGGTGAGATATTTCCAGTAGAGAGAGGGGAGTGTTAGCATTGTACCAGGCACTGATGAGATCTCATCTGGAATACTCTGTACAGTTCTGATAGTCTGTGTTTAACAAAGGTGAATTCAAACTGGAACAAGTACAAAGGACATCTACTAGAATGATCAGAGGAGCGGAACTTAGCTAATGACAGGAGACTTTAAAAGCTTTTGTTATTTAGCCAAACCAAACGAAGGCTGAGGGGGGAGATGATTGCTCTCTATAAATGAGTCAAAAGGAATAAACACGCAAAAGGGAGAGGAGTTAAGTTAAGAGCTCATGTTGGAGCAAGAACGAATGGATATAATCCTGCTACAAATAAGTTTAGGCTTGAAATTAAAGAAGGTTTCTAATCATCAGAGAAATGAAATTGTGCAATGGCTTTCCGAGGAGAAAACTGAGATTGATTGATTGATTTATTGAGGGGAGGGGGAATGGTATGATGAGGTTGTCTGTAATGGCATTTGGCACATGTGTGGCTATGAGTATATCTCCAGTGGCTGGTGAGAGGTCACTAGGTGAGAGAGGATCTGAATTACTATAGGGTATTCTTTCCCAGGTGTCTGGCTGGTGGGGCTCACCTACAAGTGTAAGGTTTAACAGATCACCATTTTGGGAACAGGAAGGAATTCTCTGTCAATTTATCTCTACTAGTAGACTTACCTGGCATTGCCCAGGGTTGGGTGGGGGTGGGGCTAGGGCTGGGGGGCTGGAATTCGTGGGGGGGGCACAAACCACCCACAGCTGCTCCTCGAGGACAGCCCAGGGTCACAAGGCCATAGAGCAACCAACAACTGCTGCCCAGGGCATACCGGGGTGGTGGGGCCCATGTCGTTGGCCAGTGAGTGATAACTGGGATGCCTTCTGCCCTCCCAGTGGCCACCTGTGGGCGTAACCATTCCCCCGGTTGCTGCCCCCTGTGTCCATGCATGAAGCTAACTATCCCTGCTTACAAACCCCTCACTTCCCATTTGATACAAAACAGTCACATGCCGCGCCCATCTCATTATCCTGGCACAACCAGGCCCTTATTTTGCTTGAAGTTATGATAAGAGGAAGCTGCGTACCAAATTTGGTGGCCTGAGCTCTTATCATTTAAGGTGGGAAGAGGGGTTGAACAAACACAGTCACAAACAGATGGACAAACAGGTGCACATTTCTAAAATATATATGTAGAATACAGGGCTAAAAAAGGTATATATATTTGATCCATTTATAGTCTTTCCTGAAACAGCAGGCCCATCAGTGAATTTCAGTATGTCGGCTGCAGGTTTTATTTTTCTGACATCTCAAGATGGAAAGTTACTCTAGCCAACACAAAGTAATGCCCCACTGTCTGCTCTAGCCACCCTCTCTCTGAACCCAGCTGATTTCATTACAAACCTTGAAGTCATTCTTCGCTGTCTGCAGCTTCTTGGGTGTGACTCACTTTCTCATGTGATAATCATTCCATATGCTCATGGAATGAGCATTAGAGCATTCTGCTGTGTAACTTTTCTTTTCGACTCTTTTCGTGGGGTCACTGGAGTTCTTTCTATTTCTGCAGGGCCTGTTTCTTTTCTAAACAGCTTGCATCTGTTCATTTGCTGACGTTCTGGAAAGAAGGGTAAATTTAGTACTAGCTCTGTGGCTCTACAGTTAGTGCTTTGCAATGCCAGATCAGACATTCAGGGTACATCTGCCCAGCTAAAAATCCCCACAACTGAGAGTCTCAGAGGCCAGGTCAACTGCCTTGAAGTCATGGGGCTCATGCTGAAGGACTGAAAAGAGCAATCTAGACATTTGGTTGAGAGTCTGAGTTCCAGAACCCTCCCCACTTGGTGGGTATTGGAGCCTGGGCTCCAGCATAAGCCCAGATGTTTATACTAATTTCTTTTTAGTCTGGGAGCTCAAGGCACATGAGCTGGAATCAGTTGACCTAGGCTCTGAGATTAGGTGCCGCACACGTATTTTGCTGTGCAGGTATACCCTTGTGTTCAGGCTTCAGTGTCCTGATCCAACTTGTTCTGAAATTAAAGGAAAGACTTCTGTTGACTTGCTTTGGAGCTGCAGCATGCCACGTCTTTGGGGAATCAATAATGTACACCCTGCAGGTACCAAAGGTTTCCCCACTGATGACATATTACTCGTTTCCAGGCTGATACTGTGCAGCTCCAAAGCGAATCTCAGCTTCCCTTGGGCAGAAGGGAACTCACCACCCTGCAGTGTTGGAAGTGCACGTGAGAGCTGTAGCGAGTGTGTGTAGTGCTCGACTCTCCCTCCTTCTCCTCTCCTACCTAGGCAGGGCAGCAGGGTGGGTGGCAGGGGCTGGACAGCACTCAACTCTCCCTACTCCTCCTCTCACGTCTGGGCAGGGCAGGGGTCAGAAGGGTAGCAGGGGATGGAGCTGGCCAGTCCTCAACTCCTGCTCCTCTCATGTCTGGGCAGGGCAGCAAAGTGGCAGCTGGGGAGGGGGAGCTGGGCCTATTGCTGCACCTGTGTGTTTTGGCCCACCTCTCCCTGCGGGGTCCAGATCCTGTCTGGGCTTGAGTGGCGCATGGTGCAGCAGGCTGCGGTGAGTGGGTCAACCAGCATGGAGTGGTTTGGGTGTCTCTCCCACCCCCAGTTTTAAAACTGGGAGTCGCAAATGGTTTTGGTTCACATTTTAAAAGAGAATTTTTTTTCATGGACCACCACCTATCCTTGCATTTGTGAACAGATAACATCTCTTTGGCAGAGTCATCCATTACTTACACGGAAAAAATAATATTAGGGATGTGTTTAATAATAGGGATGTGTTTAACGTATTTTAATTGTCCTTGAATGTGATTTAATAACTGTAAATAAAGGAGAGAGGTATAAATGATGTAATGGGTTGCAATAAACAAGTTAGAGACCAGGAGAAAATGAATAACATGTTTCAAAAAGACACATTTTATTATATAATAGAAATGTAAGCTGTTATTTCTATACACATGCAAAGAGTACCCATTGTAGATAAGATTACTGTGCTGTATGATCTGAAGTTTACCCCCTTGAGATTCCCAGTTAATTTCTGGTACAGTTGAACCTCTCTCATCTGGCACCCTTGGGACGTGACCAGTGCCAGAGGAGAGAATTTGCCTGATGATGGGAAGTAAGTATTTTCTAGCAGTATTACCAACATTTCCACTGCTTACTGGGCTCTTAGAAGACATTTAGGGGGTAGATTACAGCTAAATAACAGCACAGAACACTGACAGCCAGGACTGGTGGCTGTAAACAAACATTATGGGACCACTGGAATTTGAAAAAATGACTCTTCTCACTATTTTGGTTGTAGACCCATTGAGTAGATTACCACCATAGTCCCTTCACACCTTAAAACCTACCACTTTGTAAATGATAGATTTTGAACACACCTGTACATAGGTTCAGAATAACATTGTTTTAAAATGGCTACAGATAAACCACCCTAGCTGTATAACGACTATCTTACATAAAAGTGGAGCTGGAATCCTAGAGTTTGAGTAGATTGAGTTTGAAAGCATCTAGAAAGAGAACACTGAGGCCTGAAAAGGATTTTTGTCAGTCGAACGTCCAATGCAGACTGAGATATTGGCAATAATTTTAGTGGAATGTTGCCTTGACAGCAGTTGATTATAAGCTAGGGGGTAATAAAGTCACTGAAGTAATGGCCAGCCATATGGAATATAAACAATTCTCTGTATTCACTGGAATGTCCACAGCATATTGGATGTTTCTTGGGGCTAACTGTCATTGTTATTAGATCAATTGATTTTTAAGAGAAAAACTAACAGAAAGGGAATGGAATATCGTTGGGGATCTAACTGGTATTTACTTCTTAATGCTAGCTAGCAATTTACAAGTATGCTTTTAATACTAAGTGGTATAGATTTAATATATTGCTGGGGTCTCTTCTTGTCCTTGCTGCAGGATGGTGCCTATGGTCATTCAATTTTCTATCCTGATTATGCTGCACTCCACTCTTGTGCTAATCACCACTGCAGAGGATTATAAATGTTTACCTCTTGTGCTACGGAAAACTTGCTGCTGGATTAATGAGACCTACTTGGCCAGGAATGTCATCATTTTTGCATCCATTATGATTAACTTTCTGGGAGCCATCATAAATATAGTAAGCCTCAGAGGAACTAAGGGAGGGTGGTACGTCTATCCCAGACAATGTGTTTTATGAATTATAAAACTAGATCATTTTTTCTGTGACTCTTCTTGCTTACTAAGTGGTAACACGCCAGACATAATTTAAATATACAAAGCAAACCCAAAGCACTTCAGAAAATTGAGTCTAATGTTTAAAATATAGTTTTCTAACGTGTAATTATTTCTCCCTTTTTAGGATTATCTATCTTAAAATCCTTTCTACTACTTCCTGCTCAATAAGTCCCATGCTTTGCAAACTATTTAAGGTCTGCTGTTGTTATGATGTGATTTCTTAAGAACTGGTATTCCAAATAATGTTCTCAAATAACAACTACAGGATTCTCATCTGTTGCAGCCCTGTTGTAAATCAGATTTCTTAGCAATGTAACTGGCTGATAACATAAGAAAATACCATCACATGACTCTTGGAAGGATGGCTCGGATGTGGGGCAGTCAGTGGCTGGCATAAAAGTCAAGAAGTCAGGTGTCCTGGTTTCAGTTCTTAACTTGCCTTTACATTCAGTGTGTGCCCTTTGGCAAGTCACTTAGCTTATCTCTCCAGCAGACCCATCTGTAAAATAAGCAATCAATATTTATAAAGCATTTGGGCTTAGATACTAAATGTTAGCACTTAGATTGTCTGATAATGAGCCCAATAGCAAAGGGCCCTGTGTAACTGAAAATTGCAACAGTGCACAGACTATCTGAAAGTCTTCAGAGGTGCCAGCAACCATCAGATAAATGGGCCAGATAATCACGCTGGACAGCCCAAAAGGCAGTGAAGTCTGCACTCAGGGTGACCTGAAATCTCACTAATTCGCGAAATCTAATACATTAATCATTCACTCCATTGCTACAGAAGTTTTTGATCAAGAGTCTTGGCGAGCTTTAGCTGCTTGCATTTATTACTTGTATCTTTATAACTCATGCCAGGTCAATATGTAAGGTTGACAAACCTGGGTCAGTGTCAGGAGGGAATGAACCTGCAAACTTAGAGGCTAAAGCTGTGTGCTCTACCACATGAGCCAAAAGCCAGCTGGCTCTTAGCCAAGACTGTAGAAGGGAGACTTCACTCTCCCTTGTCAGTGGCCTCAGCCTCCCTAAGGTGACAGCTATCTGAAAGCACTTTCCAAAAATCATCATTCATTAAGCCACCATGTGATAGGCACATGCTGTCATTTTACCCATTTTGATAGTTGGGGAGGCTTTGCCACAATAACGTTAAATTACAAACAAAGTCTTGTGTGCTGAAGTCAAATCTCCCACTTTGAGTTGCCAAGATTTAAATATAGGGCTAGTGTATATGAACGGTTTGTTCATAGCAACCTGGGGTGTAAATTTACCCTGCACTGGCCTGTAGCACATTAACTGTCCATGCAGGCCCTGCTGCTGTACACTAAAAGCTCCCTAGTTCATTTCAGTTGACTCCTGCTTCTTAGAAGTTTCGACCAAAGCACACCATGACGCTTCTAGTGCACAGCAGCGAATGCACGGCAGGCTACAGCAAGGTGAATTCACACCCCAAGTTGCCACACACTAACTTTTCATACAGACAAACCCTTCCTCATTTCACCACCGACGTTTAACCACATTGTGTTCGGCTGGTATCGCGCTCCTGTGGCTGACAGATGATTATCAATGTGTGATGGCTTCCTTCCAATTTCTTTGTGCTATCATGTAGCCAGTGATAGGAAGGACAGCAGCAGGAAGGAGAATGTGACCAGTGATGCTTATCATTATAGAGTAAGTTCCCGTTGCCTTCAGTTGGGCCAAGAATTTCATGTGTGGTGTTTAGATGATTACCAAGAGAATGGTGCAACTAAAGCTTAGATGACTTCTGCTTCTAAATAGGCAATACATTATGGCTGAGTTACCAATGTATAAATCTGTACTACAGTTGTAGGAAACAGGGAGGCAGACAGAGTTGCTGGGCCTCTGTGCAAGGGCAGAGGCTGGCTTTGCATTTCCAGAAAGGGAGGGCCTCAGGCGGAAGGAATGGTGGGGGAGCAGGCAGCTGTCATTGCCACCTGGAGCACAATGTGCCACATCCCCTTCCCCCAACCAGCCCTTACCGCTACCAAGAGTGCACCTTGCAGGGCTCCAGCCATAGGTGCTGGAACTACTGGTGGGGGTACTGCAGCACTCCCTGGCTTGAAGGGTCTCCAGTTTGGTACAACAGCTGTCTGCACCCCAGTATAAAAATTGTTCCAGACCCCCGGCTCCAGCTGCAGTTTAAATGGTCTGGAGCTATGCCCAATAAACCTGACTCCTGCACTCCCCAACCCTCTGCCCTGAGCCCCACATACACCCAGGCCCCTGCCTTGACTCCTGCTCCCTTCCATATACAACCCAGCTCCCAGCTTAGAGTCCCCCACTCTCCAGTCCCCTGCCCTGAGCTTCACGTCGCTCCCAATGGCTTGCTGTTCCCCTTCCTGTCCCTGTGAGGGAGCGAGAGCAAAGTGCATAGCTCTTGCCCCTTGCTCGTCCCATTCAGAGTGGGGAATGCAGCAAACTGGGCAATTTTCCCTCACTCCCTAACAGTGAGGAAAGGGAATAACAAGCAACAAATCTGACTGTGAGGGAGCTTCATTTCCCTCCCCAACATAACCAAAGTTTAAATAAAAGGAAGCTATGTAGCAAATTGGGTGGTCCTGGCTCTGAGCATTAAGGAAGTATTCCTGTGAACAGACAGACTTTATATATATATGGAGGTACACATCTCCTAGAGCTGAGAGAGACATTGGGAGGTCACCTAGTCCAGTCTCCTGCCCTCTTGGCAGAAGTAAGCACCATCCCCTGATATCTATTTGCCCCAGTCCTTGAATGGGTTCCTCAAGGATTGAGCTCACAATCCTAGGTTTAGCAGGCCAATACGCAAACCACTAAGCTATCCCTCCCCTATCAAACACATAGTAAATTGCACCTCAGACTGCTGTTTGGTTTAGATTTTAGCTGGTTTATGTATCCTAATTAAAACACTACTTGAAAATTAAACACCGACCTTGTATCAGATAAAACAATTTCCAGTACAAGCGTCCAATTGCCCGTCATCACAATGGTCAATCTCGGAATTTTAGGACCAAATTCTGTGTTTTTTTAATTCATGAGTCAGATCTGCAGTAATGCCATGGGAATTTGACCCATCTCTGCTAGGCCCACACAGTCACTTTTAGTGCCATGTGTAAGGCATCAAAATGGTGCATAACCTTTGTGTGTGCAAAACATATGTCTGTGCATGTAAACTGGATATGTTTCATTAATCTGCTCTTAATCTAATTGATCTAATCTTGTGAAATGTGTCTTGTCTTTCTGTGGCAATAGACAGGAGCACATAGATTTCCTAGATGTCTTTCTGGCTGTTCAGCCCTTGGATTTTTTGCTAAGGTTGCTAGCAAGGGTGCCATTTCTGGTGGTGGTGTGGTTTTGTGTACACATGGACACCAAAGAGTTCCCTGCTCTAAATACACATATCTGGGGTAGGGGTGGGGGACTGGGTGGTCATCACAGCACAGTATAGCAGGTAACTTCAGTTTAAATACATCCCTAACTTTTTTTTATTTTTTTAATCCACAGCTCTGGTGTGATTTTGACAAACCAATTCCCTTTAAGAATCAGACGTTCAATTCCTCTGAATCATTCACAGATATCTGCTCCTATCCTGAGGTATTTCTGAGCTTATATTGCCACTTTTTGGCATCTTAAGTGTTTATTCACATGCTGGTAGAAAACTCAATGGGAGGTTACAGAGGGAACCAACCTGATGATCTGGTGGGACTTACAACTAGTTTTTACCTTCTACTCTTGTGCCCATAGCTCCTGAGTGCCCCCCTCCCGCTTCTTTGCATTGTTCACATGTCCATAGGCACGTGACCTTGGGCAGGCATGTGCTGTGTGAGGATACTAGAGTGGCTGTGACAAAATAACATTTGGAAGTCCTATGCTGTGGTGAAAGCCAATGAAGAGCTGGTTTTGCAATCAGCGCAAGCATGAGGCGTATGTGGTCTCTTATATCCCCTTTGAGCGAAGTGCTTACGCACATCCTTCTGTGCCCCTGAATGCAGTGATAACCAAAGAAGTGCCAAGTGACTAGCTGAACCGGTACCTCAGGCAGTGTGAATGAGTTGACTCTGCAGTCTTGTTTGTGTTGACTTTTGCCAGTGGTTCATTTTAAATAATTGTAAATTTACCTGGGGGGTTATTCCTGAATTCAGTAAAACACAAAAACAAATGTTAGTCAGATGAGATCAATGGAGTGTACTAATAAATCTTGCACACCAAAAAGAACTGCAGTGACTCAACTGCCACAATTTTCTTTCCAGTCTGTGCCTTTGAAGGACTCTTGCTGAACTGTTCCTTCCATTGGGAGCAAACAGTTTAGCAGAACTGAGCTGGATGGCTGTAAATAAAACAAATGTATTGCTCTAAAAGAAGTGTGCTACAGTGTCATGATGTTGCCATTGGTATGCATCTAATTTCTAGGTAGCAGGCCATCACTGGCGAAGAGAGGGCAAAGAGGTGGAGTAAGAGAAATAATGTGAAAATAACCAATTCTGCACCTTTGCATAATGTTACTAATTAAATATCCTAGATGTTTAGTGGCACTAAACTCTTTGGTTTATAGGTATTGATGTTGCCATTTCAAGTGTAAGCACTTGTAGGCCAGGTTCACGTTTTCTTCTATGTAGCATGCCAAGTGCAAGGATGCTCTTTGACAAAAAGGTAGTCCTTAAGAAGACTGAGATGTTGAAAGTACTAGAAAATGAGAAGCGAACAAGAGAGAATGTCTGTGAGTTAATGCAGCTGGTCCTTTAGGCCCCGGCAGTAGACATGCATACGTAACCCACTCACCTACTGGGTGTGGTTCTCTGTCCCATGTAGTGGCACCTAGACCACTTAAAGAGCAAAAGATTTAGTCCCTTCTCTAGCCTTAACTGAGCATCAGATGGCTTTTAGCTCAAACTATAGAGAGTTATGCACTAAGCTCTAGAGGTCACAGGTTCAAGTCTGCCTGTCTGTGGTTACAGGTGCTTTTACAATCATTGTGTAAGAGGGTGGTGAAGTTTTGCGTGATTCGCAACACTAAACTATTCCATTGGGTTGGATTCTCCACTTGGCCAACATGAAGGGGTGTGTTATAAGGAGAGGGCTCCATGATCCTGAACTACTCAGATGTGGTATAAGTAACAGCTTCCTCAGATAAGCCTAATTAATGCCCTGAGAGACTATTTGCAAGTGGACAGCTAGCTGTTATGCCTCTCCTCTCCCCATCCTGGCCAAGAAATGCCCTTCCCAGGATGGGGCAGCTAGCACAGGAAGTGGCAGAGCCATTTCTGCTGAATTTTTGCAACCAGAGAGTGCTGCACAGGGGGAATCCTCATCAGACCACCTCCATCCCAAGCAGTTTATTTGCACCAATTACTTACTGCCTATATACCCCATTGCAGTTTATCCCTAAATTATTGTAAATGCATGGAAGCTTCAATTTTTGGTGCCCTAATGTGATTCAGAGCTGGATTTTCAAAATTTCTGACCACAGATAGTGAAGACTGAAAATTCAGGTCTTAATAAAGCTTCATTGACTGCTGCAATTGACCACTTATGCTCTCTGTTCAGTATTTTGTCTTTACCGGTGTCCTGGCCATGGTGACCTGTGCAGTGTTTCTTCGGCTCAACTCCGTCCTGAAGTTGGCAGTGCTTCTCATTATGATCGCAATCTATTCTCTGCTCACTGAGACCATTTATGCCTCCCTCTTTCTGCGATATGACAACTTTAATCACAATGGAGAGTAAGTTTTAGCAGCTACGTGTGGACAAAATGGCTGTTGTGGTTACCTTTCTTGTGGGCCAGGTTTTGCCACCTTTCCTCACTATCAGTATTGTTATGCTCCAAAAGGTTCTCCTGGGCTACGTCTACACAGCAGCCTTATTTTGAAATAATCTGTTCCAGAATGGTTGCTACCTGTCTTAACAGCACCTATTTTGAAATAGTTCTTTCAAAATAGGCGCTATTCCTCCTGCAGTGCAGTTTACCAATTTCAAAATAACACACCTGCTATTTTGAATTTATTTCAAAATAGCAGTTGCATACTGTAGACAGCAGCAAAGTATTTTGAAATAACAGCTGTTATTTTGAAATAACTTGTCTGTGGGGCCATAGCCCTAGTGTAGTGAGATGCTACTCACTGGCTGTGTCTACTCTACAAAATAACTTTGAAGCAGCTTCGAAGTAGAGCGTCTACACACAAAAAACACCTGCCTTACTTCGAAGTAGGCTTCCCCTACTTCGACATTAAATGTCTACACACAATTAGCCCCTACTTCAAAGTAAGGGACCAGGAAATGATGCAGGCAGGGGGTTGCATGGCTGACAAGCCTTTCCGGGCTCGCAACCAAATGACCCCTTAAAGGGCCCTTCCCAACTCCCCCCCACCCCCGCATGTGCTCAGTACTGCCAGGCTGTGGACAGCAGCAGAGCACATGCTGGAGAGAAGAGCCGCACACCATGCCCACTCCCACTCTGCCTGAGGACAAGGTCCTGTCCACCCTGACCAGCCTGCTGGCCATGCTGGTTGCTCTTCTCTTCCAGCGGTGCAACCGGATTGCCTCATGGGCCCCAGCCTGCAGGCCCTGGCCACAGCACTGCTGCCCCTCCCCTGGGCCCCCCCAATCCAGCGTCGATGGGCCTTCGCCACCAGCAGTGAGTGGTGGTTCCGGCTGGTGCTGGAGGACTGGGATGATGAGCGGTGGCTGAGGAACTTTCAGATGACCTGCCAGACATTCAAAAACCTCTGCCAATGGCTCGCTCCAGTCCTCCAGCACCAGGACGCATGGATGAGGCCAATGCTACTGGTGCAAAAGATGGTGGCCATCGCATTATGGAAGCTGGCCACCCCTCACAGCCTCTGATCTGTCAACCACCAATTTGGAGTCAGCAAGGCCACCATCGGATCAGTGATGATTGAGGTAAGTCCGTTCCCCACAACAGACCCACCCTGGGAAGGGGGCTACTGGGCAGGGGGCCCCTGGTGGGGAGGGGACAGGGAGGTCCCCATCAGGTGTTCATGGGTGCGTCTTCCCTGCCTGCAAGTTGTCTGAGCAATCAACAGGGTACTCCTGCCACAAGTCGTGACCCTGGGGGACCTGGATTCCACCCTCGTCGGGTTCGCAGACCTGGGCTTCCCCAATTGTTTCAGAGCTCTGGATGGGATGCAGGTGGTGATGCGAGCTCTGGACCACAGCAGGGGCACCTACATTGACAGGAAGGGGTATTACTTGGTGGTGCTCCAGGTCTTGCTGGATGCCAGGGGCCATTTCCTGGAGGTAGGCGTGGGGTGGCCGGGCAGAACCTATGAATCATAGCATCATAGAATCATAAAATGCTGGGACTGGAAGGGACCTCAAGAAGCCATCGAGTCCAGCCCCCTGGCCTCATGGCAGGACCAAGTACTGTCTAGACCATCCCTGATAGACATTTATCTAACCTGTTCTTAACTATCTCCAGAGATGGCAATTCCACAACCGCCCTAGGCAGTTTATTCGAGTGTTTGACCACCCTGACAGTTAGGAACTTTTTCCTAATGTCCAACCTAAAGCTCCCTTGCTGCAGTTTAAGCCCTTGAGTTTAAGCTTGCTGCAGAATTCATGGCTGGGACACCTCATGCAGGATGCATGTATGTCCACCTGCAGGAGCTCCCACTCGGGGATATCATGATGTCCCCCTGCTTCATGGCCAACGCTGTGTACCTGCTGCACCCATGGCTCATGTGGCCCTATACCAGACACACCACTCCGGCCCAGAACACCTTTAACGGTCGCCTCAACCATGCCAGGGGCATAGTCGAGCAGGCATTTGGGAGGCTCCAGTGTTGTCTGTGAGAGGCTCAGCTGCAGCCACAGGGGGATGCAGGCTGGGGTGATGGAACTGCCTCCCAGCCCCTTGCAGCTATGGTGGTGCCTTCCTGATGATGGACCTGTGGAGACAGAAGGGGGCAGGGGGATGTCCTGTTAGTGCTGGCCCCCACCCCGCTCCCCTGCCACCTGCTGGCACATGAGCCCCCTGGGGTCTGGGATGCCCAGAGGTTCCCACTTGGCAAGGGTCAGGCCACATTCCCTCCTCCGACCCCAGACGTGGGCTTCGGGGCTGTTCCAGAGGAGGGACCCATCCCTGTCCCTGGTGATGTCCCACTCATCCTGTACGTACTGGCTGCGACATCCCGGGGCTTGGGCTCAGATTGGCGAGGGTTGGCTGTGTGTCCCGAAGGGGAGGGCGATGAAGAGGGTCCCGTCGCTGGAGGACCCCTCATCGCCCTTGGTCTTAGTCACCTGCTCCCCACACAAGGGGCTCATGGTGCCACTGGGGCCCACCTCATCCTCGCTGTCCATGGAGGGGGCGACCAGTGGTGTCCACCAGATGCTCTGGGGTGGTCACCACCTTCAGCCACAGGAGCCTATGCAGCTTCTAGTATTGGGGGCAGTGGACAGGCTGTGCCCCCTCACTGGCTGGCTGCATCGCGGGCCTTAATGGCAGTTTGGCGGAGTTCTTTAACTTTTATCCACGTGCTGCTGCCAGTGTGGTCAGGGTTGCCTCGGTGACGATGTTGCCAGCCAACCAGTCAAAGGCATCTGTGTTCCTCTGCTGGGAGCCAGTTTGGCAAGGGCCTTCTCCTCCCTCCACAGAGCAAGGAGGTCCTTCAGGTCGTCTTCGATCCACGAATGTCCCCTCCTAGCACGGCCTTGCCTGGGTGCTGTGAGCCCTCGGACTTGTCCTCTGAGGGGGGGTCCTGGCGTTCTGCCATGTTGGCCAGGCGGTATGCAGGCAGGCTGGTACTTTGAGCAGGGGCAGTCTGAGGGAGAGCTCATGCTGCCCCTGCTTGTGGCACAGCCTCAGCTTCCTGCCTGGGGTTGCCGGGGAGCTGGTTCATTTAAGGTGGTCAGCTGGGGCCATAAAACACTACCTAAGCTGGCCAGACTGTCTCCGTCCTCCAGGGGGGCCGCCTCGTTGACAGACCCTTTACTTCAAAGTAAGGAGTGCAGAACGTCTACATACACTTAACTTGGAAGTTAAACTTTAAAGTAAGCCACTACTCCTTCCCTGGGAATGGAGTAGTGACTTCGAAGTTATGCTCCCTTACTTCGAAGTTAACTTCAAAGTAAGGAAAAATGAGTGTAGATGGTCTGCAGGCTACTTCAAAGTAGCAGCTTACTTCGAAGTTAACTTCAAAGTAAGTATGTAGTGCAGACACAGCCACTGTGAGTCAGCATAGCCCTCTGTGCATTGTATGCTGGATATCATTTCTTGAATAATCATTAATCATTAGGGATTGGACTGTGACCTTACTCATCCTGAACAGTTCCTTCCATTACTAATAATCCCAGTGGAGTCAACGGAACTACTTCTGGGGTAATATAGTACAGATAAGAGGATCTCAATCTGGCCTTGAATAAATAATAATCACACTGGTTCTCTGCAACAGAACAATTGAAAGCATTTCACAGCCTTCAATGAGAGAATCAATATATTCTTGGCTAAGAAACCAGAAAGGCACTGAAGTTGGACTGATAGTTTTGAGGTTATTTGAAATAGTTTCAGCTATCAATAGTAATGACTGTATCATGGGAAATGTCTGTATGTAGATTGCATGTAACATAATTCCTTCATATAATACAATGGACTACCAAGACTATAATTCAGGTTGTCCCAGACTTCTAATTGTGATGGGGCTAGAAAAGTTGTAGAAGTTGAACCTTTCTAGGCTGGCACCCTCAGGACCCGATTGATGCAGAATGAAAGAATTTGCTGGACCACAGGTGGTCAATGTTGTCTAGCAGCGTTACCAACACTTCCACTGCTTCCTGGGCTCTTAGAAGACATTTAGGAGTAAATTACAGCTAAATAACAGCACAGAACACTGAGAGCCAGGGCTGGTGGCTGCAAACAAACTTTATGGGACCACGGGAAACTTGGCTGCACTGATGATAAGTGGCTGACAAGCTAACTAAAATCATGCTGGATTATGGATGTTGCCGTAGGAGAGAGTTCCAGACTAGAGAGGTTCAGTCTGTATTAGAAATGTATTGAGATTGTTTTGAAATGCCAAATATAGTTTGCTACCTGATTTCAGAAAACACCATATGTTAAACATTTTGGCAGCCCTTGTATTTTCTGCAGAACCCCTTTTAAAATGTACTAAAGCAGCTTGAGGGATGATAATAATGTAACCCTTTGCTGTCAGTACTTCGGATGATTGTTAGTTAGCAACTGCAGCATGCTTTGTATGACTACTTTTTAACATTTAAAGATTAGCATTTAGAGTGTCCACAAGACTAAGTGACAATGTTTTAGAGGTGTAAGAGCTATGATGACACAAAGACTGAGGGTTTCAGATCACACAGTGTGTCAACATTACTTCCTACTATGGCACTAGGGGTCTTCTGAAAATGCAAATGGTAAACCACAATAACACAGTGTGTGTGTTGTCTGCAAGAGAGACCTCAGAGAGGTAGATATTGAGCTGGACAACTGGGAATAACTAGCAGACGACCGCAGCAGATGGAGGCAGGGGTTACACAAGGGCCTTCAGAAGGGCGAGTTGAAGATCAGACAGCTAGCAGAGGAGAAGCGAGCGCACAGAAGGCACGCTAAGGACTTGCCAGGCAGCCACCACATCTGCAAGAGATGCAGCAAGGACTGTCACTCTTGTGTGGGTCTTCATAGTCACAGTAGACACTGTAAATGAAGTCCTCGATTGAAACTATAAAGGGCGCAATCCATAGTCTATGCAGACTGAAGGATGCCTACTACTGTGTTTGCTGTACGCCAGTAACCTGGCCCCTCAGAAACATTTATACTGTTAGCTGTGAATTGATGGAGCTGGTCCTTTAGGCTCATGTAACAGACATACATGTTTTTACAATCAAACTTCAGTCCCTGGGGACCAAAGGAGTCGTTATGTGAGGTGGCCTATGCAGCACTTGTACACTTTGTATTCTCAACATAAGCTTCCTAGAGCAGGTGGAATACGTTCATCACACAAACACAAGTGTGACTTTATAGCCCCTTCAGGCAGTCAAATCATGTGCAATAATAGCCTTAGGTCACATCATCTAGAAGGACAGATCTTGGGAGCTAGTAGGCTAAAGCCTTGAGCCACCACTGCTTGAGCTAGATAGACGACATCATTAGCTCACATGTAGGATGGACTTGTGAGCTTCCACAAGGCCTTCAGGGTGAAACCGTCTCTCTCTGTTCAATTATTTTCTTTGGGGACAGTAGCAGTTACTGTAATATAAATAATACTGGTAATAAGCTACAAGCATCAGATGCCATGGTGATATATTTAAACATGATCTTCTTTCTCTGAGCTATCTGCTGCTGATGGTTAATTCACTCAGTCACATTTCTTTCATGCCATGTGTTGCTATTTTCTGTCCTCCACCTTAGATATGTGATATAAGACCATGTCATTAAACACTAAGGGACAAAAGAGCCTTAGAAACAGAAAATGTACTGAGTCGCCTCATTTCTAGACAAGTCAGCAACCTCCTTGCTTCAGGAAACATCTCATTAACTAGCAATAAAAGAAGACACAGGAATGGAACAGGTCAGGCTTTTTATAGATCTCATAAATTAAAAAAAATGAAGCCTGTAGCTGTTTTCATGTGCAGGGCCTTCTCATTTCAAATCTCAAATAAATGGTACTGTGCTTCTCCAATAGTCTGGGCAAGTCTTTGACCCTATGAACACCTCATAGTATAGGTATGTGCTCACGTGCACCATGAGCTAAAATGTTTCCTTTGAACCAGGCCCATGAAAGTTCCCCTCAAGATAGTCTGCAACAGCTGCTGTAATCTTAAAGCTGCCAAAGTCTCCATTCTTTCTCTGTCCATGCCCCATGGAGACAAAAATGTGGGAATTTGCAATCTCCCCACTGGCCTTTCCCCAGGACACGGGGGATGTGTACCTTCTATTCCTCAGGGAATTTTGCCCCAACAAATTAAAAATTCTGCACACAATATTTTCCAGTTCTTCAGATTCTGTCAGTTAATAAATGTGAAAACCCCAGAAGAGCAGTGAGGAGTACTGGCAACTGGCTGCACATAGGTGGAACATCATACTGCAGCACCTCCATCCCAGGGCATCGGCTCGGCTCTGAGGCTACACCCAACCTTGACACAGCATAAGGCCAGGGCCTACCCCCAAGGGCCATGTTCCACAGAGGGAGAAGAGATCTCCCACTTCCCTGCAACCAGTATCCTGTGTTCCTTACTGCCATGCTGGGGACTCCACATTTATTTATTGACAAAATTAACTGAATTTTCCAGATTTCTAATATTTTGGCACAGAATTTCCTCAGGAGTAGGACCGCTACATCCCCACATTTGAACCATCTCTAAAAATCACCTGTTGGAGCCTTGGATGCACAGATGAAATAGCTCCCACTGATTTCTGAGGAGCCGCCATATCACCCAATAGTTCCAGATCTTTCAAGGCTAGAAATGTTGTACCTCTCAAAGGAAAGCTTAGCCCACTGCTTCTGGGGCCCTAGTCCCCCAAAAAAATCAGTCTAATTGCAGGGAGTGTTTCTTGAGGTTCCTATGTATTTGAGGGCAGGCAGATACCAAAAACACCTCAGTGACAAAGCTTCACTGGTTCAGCTGGCCCACTATTTCACTGCAATGAGATTGCTACTCTGCTGATGCGAAAGCTTAACCCACCATAGTAAATGCTCCCCACAAGAGGCAGTAGCTATGTCAACAGAATTCCCTCCATTGACGTAGTGCTGTCTACACCAGGGGATAGGGTAGGTCAGTATAACTGCATTGCCCAGGGATGTGGATTAGTTATACCAAAGTACATTTATAGACTAGACCTGCCTTAACTGCCATCTGAGCACTCATAAAGCAATAGAATTGCCAGTGATGCTGCACATTTTCGACTAGTCCTGGAGCAAATCCAGAAAATTTCAGTTTTTAATTCTTCAAATATCTTTGTGTTTCCAGAGAAAATAGTAATATGTGCAAACCAGTTTAACACAGATGTAGCTGCACGACAAGGCTGGTATTTATCAGCTCACTTTACCTTCCGCTTCAGTGGCATGTACGTTATGCCACTTGGTTTATCATAATATACAAGCCTTTGTTTATATCCAGTCTGGATAGTTAGGAAAAATTCTAGTGGGAAAGTCTCAGATAAATTTGTTAATCTTTAAGGTGCTGCAAGACTGCTTGTTTTTTAGTGGAAAAGAATGTACAGAATGCTATTGTTAATAGAAACCGCTGAATTCTGAAAAAAGAGGACAGGTTGATTGGGACTTAACAGTGAGTGTTACTGTTAGAAACCAGTTTTCTGACAATCTGAAGGCAGCATGAATGACAGTGAGAAGATAGCAGTTGCTACAAGACAGTGGTTGCTAAAGGAAGTGTTTAAGGAGATGCCTACTCTTACAAAAAGGCAGTGTATTCTAAGAACAATTAATATATCAAGAAATATGATCAGGTGCCTATTTGTGGGATGACTTCAATTTGTTGATTATATGAATTTTGAGCAAAACTGATGAATGGCATGTTGAGGTTTGAAAAAGGCTTTTATTGAAGCATGTTACCATTGTTTTATAACCCTGTGACATAAAAGAAAGAGTGATCTGTGTTCCTGTATTCATTCTGTTGCCATTCTAAAATTACAATAGAGCAGACTGACAGGCAGGTGAATGGATACGATCAAGGTATTTGCTGTCAACAGATATCCAACAAAGTTAGCCCTCTTTTCTATTTCGAGGCATTTCCAAATATAGCTGATTATTGCAAATCTATTTGTAATTGCTCAAATATATCAAAATTTGTGTGAATTATGGGTTGTTCACAAGCTGTTCCTTTTGACTGCCCTGCTGTTTGTTATTCACAGTTCCTTATTGTTCACCTTAGTCAAATGATATTGTTTCCAGTCTTGATAGGAGGATTTAAAACTTCAGGAGAATAATGACAGAGAGATGGCCTTGTGAGTCTGTATTCTATCAGAACAAAAAGCAGTCAGGTAGCACTTTAAAGACTAACAAAATAGTTTATTAGGCAATGAGCTTCTTTGGGTCTGTCCCCCCAAACTCATCAGCTAATAAATTATTCTGTTAGTCTTTAAAGTGCTACATGACTGCTTTTTTGCAGGAGAATAAGAAATGATGAATGTTGTCTGATTTATTCATATGCAAATAGCCTTAGTAACTGTATGAATACCAGACATTCCCCAGATACTTGTGTGACCAAAACCTACTAACGTGAATGTTCATCTACAGTGATTAAAAAAGGGGCCCAGCCCAATCAAACAGTCACTTGGAAGTGAAATGAGAGTCACAAAGAAATTATGTAACATGCCTCAGGTGTCAGGAAGTCAGTTGCAAAGCTACAAATAGAACTCAATGGTCCTGACTTTGTCTAATACTCAAATAACTTTCTCAGCCAGAACTAGCACTGATGCTGGTTTTATCTGGCCGGCTGAGAATTCCTTCAGGATGAGGTCAAGTATCTGAGGGGTAGCCGTGTTAGTCTGGATCTGTAACAGCAACGAAGGGTCCTGTGGCACCTTATAGACTAACAGAAAAGTTTTGAGCATGAGCTTTCGTGAGCACAGAGCATCTGATGAAGTGAGTCTGTGCTCACGAAAGCTCATGCTCAAAACTTTTCTGTTAGTCTATAAGGTGCCACAGGACCCTTCGTTGCTGTTCAGGATGAGGGGAACTCAGATGGCCTAAACCCAGCATAGCCAGTTCCTACCCTATGTACAGTAGTCCGTCGAGTTACGTAAGCATTGTGTTTCCATGCACCCTCGCATAATTCGAATTTCATGTAAATTGGGGGAGGGGCTTTTTAACGCATGTTCTGCAGCCAGAGCACCTTTTGAAACGCAAATCCTGGGGTCCGAGGCGGGGGCAGTTAGGGAGGCTTAAGCCTGACAGTGGGTTAGGATTGCAAAAGGGTTGGGAAGTGTGGAGTTGAGCCAGAGCCACAGGGGTGGGGAGCTGGAGCTGTGCACGGGGGGGTTGAACCAGGGCGGAGGGAGTTGAACCGGGAGGGGGAAGTTCAGCTGGAGCTGTGTGGGAGGGAGGGGGGTTGAGCTGGAGACACGCATGGGGGTGGTGACCCGCAGCCAGGCTTGGGTGCTGAGTCGAGCCGTGGGGGGTTGAGCTGGAACCAAACAGGGTGGGGGTTGAACCCAGGCCAAGGGGGGGTTGAGCCAGAGCTACACACAGGGGGTAGGGAGCCAGGCCAGAGGGAAAGGGGGTTGAACAGGGACGGGGGTGGTGAGCCAGAGCCGGGCCAGGGGTGGTGAGCTGGGCTGCAGGGGGTTTGAGCCAAGGCCGGGGGGAGTGGAATTTTCAGTTGCACTTAACTCACGTTAATGCAAGTTAAGCGCAACTTGAAACCCTACATTTCTAGGGTTTACTGTACTCTCCCCTGGCCCTGGCATGGAGCAGAGGGCAGGCTGGGAGCCAAACATGGCAGGAGCGTACTGTGTAATAGACCCTTTGGGGCCATACTACCAGTTACTGGAGTTAGAACATTGCATAGGCCAGGGGACTTCTTTGTGGCTCCTGACACTATAATTGCAAAGTTAAAAAAAAAAAACCTCCTGATTATTTTCAATAAAGAGTGAGCGTCTAAAAGCCCAACAGTGAACAACTCATATCTAAATAGCGAATGATATGTGATCTCAAAACGTTGGATAACTCCCCCTTTAATATGTGCAGTGCGTTGTGGGATTTGATACTGTACCTGTGTTTTGATCGTGTTGCTAATAAAATGTTGTTTAGGAAAAGGAAGCTTGTGGCATTCCTGCTGTGAAGGGCAACACGCATTTTAAGGAAGAAAAATGAAATTAAACGTGATGTAAAATGGGCATAATTACAGTATGTTCTGGAGTGAAAGTCAGGAAGACAGTGGTACAAACACACACATGAAAAGTGTGAGGAAATAGAATAAAAGTTTGTGAATGTCCTGCAGTAAGCATGTATCACATTATAAATCATTGCACGTGCATTGTTCTTAAAACCGCAGTTACAAAAAGTATGGTTTGATGGTATTTATTAAGGACCATCTTGTATTCACATGCACTGCGGCTCTTGAATTATTGAGTTCTTATCAAATTTAAAAAAAACAAATAGCTCTTCTTGATATTTTGACTGCTGACCCCTGGCCTTGGTTCATGTAATCTTCGACAGGACTAGAACAAACTAGATCAGAAGGCCATAATGCAGTCTGTGATAGGCCCGCTTTTCAGTGCCAAATGGGTTTTGCAGCTGCAGATCATCCTGGCCCATAGCTCTCAAGCTGGGCATAGGAGAGGACTGAAGTGTGCGTACCTCGTTGAAGGCTGTATTTAATCATGTCAGTTCTGTTCGCTGTGTGGGACTGGCACTGGGATCGCCAACACAAAGAGAGTGACGTGTGGCTCCTCTGTCACACTTAAAAGAGAAGGGTTGGCATCTCCAGACTGCTGTTGGAGGCCACACTTCATTCTTTCAACACATCGGTTGTTAGACAGTAAATATTTTAATTGCAATCTTGCCCTGGTGAATTTATTTTTATTATTATTACTATTAGTTATATTTTTCAATCCCAATGTTTTTCATAAATGTAAAAAAGCAGCTAGATTACCTAATTAGCCCTTCCTGATAAAAAATGAAACACTGACCAATCGATACTCATGTTTTTCTTTGTTTTAATTTTTCTTTCCAGAATGGATTTCCTGGGCACAAAGGAGGCATCCTTGCTACTGATGGCAATGTTCCTGTTAGCTGTATTTTATCATGGTCAACAGGTAAAGCAAACATTTACTGTTACTGCTCACTTTACAAACTAGGATTGCGGGATGTAGCAATAATTACTTTCAAAATGCCAGCTGCCATTTGAAGCAAATATTTTTATCTACTTGCGTATATGACCTTTAATAATGTCATGTCAAATAAACCATAAACAAAGACTGATTAGAGGCAGCTCACATCCAATATAGTGCAGTTGTAGTGATCCTTAAGAACAGCATGCACTAGTAAATTCAATGCTGTGCATGCACTCATAGGCAGCGGGTTTAAGGGGCAAAGGGAAGCAATGCCTTCCTTGGGTCTTAGTGCTCAGCTGCTCTCCTATTCTGATAATTCCTGCAGGATCCTACTGCAGGCTGTTGCAGTCTGATGAGTCTTCCTCAGGAGGGGATCCAATAACATAAAGTGAAAAGCCTTTCAGAGTGATTAGCATAGCATTGAACCTGTGAAAGGGCCATTAAGTGGTAATGAAGCCATTTAACAGGCATATGCCAACTGGGAGGTATTTACTCTTAGTTTGTGAATTTACTGACAAAAGTAGTTGTGTAATAATGTAATATGTCTACATGGGTCTTTGTTTAAAGTTTGCTTTAAATATTTCATTCGTTTGTTACTGAAGATTATTAAATCACATCTCTGAAGAATCCTTGCTTATATTTTTAGATGGAAAATTTGAGTATTCAGATTTAGTCGTAAATGTTTTCAAGTGCAACTTGAAATCAAGCATTTTGAGTGTTTAACCTACTCCCCCCTCACCCTGGCATGGAGCAGAGGGCAGGCTGGGAGAGCCAAACGTGTGGCAGGACCCTACTGTGTAACACACCCTTTGGGACCATACTACTAGTTACTGGAGTTAGAACATTGCATAGGCCAGCGGACTTCTTTGGGGCTCCTGACACTATAATTGAAAGGTTAAAAAAAAAAACCTGATTATTTTCAATAAAGAGTGAACGTATAAAAGACCAACACTGAACAACTCATATCTGAAAGCCCAAAAGTGAACATATAAACATAAAAACATATAAACATATAAAACAAAACAGGAGTCATATAGCACTTTAAAGTTTAACGATTTATTATGTGATGAGCTTTCATGGGACAGACCCACTTCTTCAGATCTATAGAATTTCTAGTCCAGACCCAGTTATATAGCACAGAGGCCCAAAAAAAAATTGCAATAAAAACTGACAAATCAAATACATAGAACTGAAAGAGGGAGCTGTGAGGGGCGGGGTGGGATGTTGTGGCTTTCCTGAGATAATTATGAACCTCAAAGGAAGGGGAGCAATGCTTGTAATGCATGAGATAATTGCTTTGTTCATAACAGGTGTTAAAGTGTCAAATTCGAGTATGAACCTCAGTTCACAAATCTCCATATGTAATCTGCTTGTAAAGTCTCTTTGTTGTAGGACACATATTCTCAGGTCTTTAACACAATGGCCCACTCCATTGAAATGCTCACTGACAGGCTTATCTGTATTGAGAATCCTAATGTCTAATCTGCGTCCAATCATTCTTTGGTGAAGTGTTTGCCCAGTTTGTCCAATGTACATTGTAGAGGGGCATTTCTGGCACATGATGGCATATATAGTGTTGGTCAAGGTGCATGAGAATGAGCCCCTGATCTTGTAATTAACATGGTTAGGTCCAGTGATGGTATCACCAGGATAAATATATGGACAAAGTTGGCAACAGGGTTTATTGGAAGGAAAAGTTCCAGGATTAGTGTTAGTGTGGTATAGCCTGTGATTGCTAGTGAGAATCTTTCTTAAGTTAGGAGGTTGTCTATAGGAAAGAATAGGCCTGTCACCTAGGGCCTTCCAAAGTGTAGCATGGTGATCTAGAATAGCTTGTAGATTTCTGATGATGCACTGCAAGAGTTTGAGCTGGGAGCTATAGGTAATGACAAGTGGTGTTCTGTTATGGACTTTCTTGGGCCTATCTTGAAGTAGTGGGTTTCTGGATATTCACCTGGCCCTGTCAATCTGTTTTTTATTTCTCTCAGTGGGTAATTAAGTTTTATAAATGCTTGGTAGAGATTTTGAAGTTTTCGGTCTCTGTCAGTAGGATCAGAGCAGATGCGATTGTATCAAAAGACTTGGCTATAAAAGATGGATCATGTGGTGTGTGCTGGATGGAAGCTGGAGACATGTAGGTAAGTGTGGCAGTCAGTGGGTTTCCAGCAGACAGTGATGTTGATGTGGCTGTGAGTGATTTGTACTGTGGTGTCCAGGAAATGAAGCATATAATTTTTTTTTAAATAATTTCATCAAAAGACAACTCTTATCTAAAATACATATTTTAATTGCTATGGTACAAAAACTTACTTCCAAAGTCTTCCTGTCCTTTCTGTCTACCCCGATGCTGTAATCTTTATCCCTTTGTCCACCTGTTGAAGAGAGACAATAAGGGGATACCATCCCTCTTCTTCCAGGTGGCTGGACAAATGAGCTTCCCTTTCTTTTCTTCTGACTTGTTGATGAACTAGTTTTAAGAGAATCCTCCACCAAAATCAGTACCTTAATAAGATATAAGATCGTTTGTTATGCTTAAAATCTTGGGAAACATATTTTAACATAAATATATGGTGAAATTTCATAAACTTGTCTATTGTTATGGAAATCACACAAAATAAATCAGTATTCCCTTTTTCTAAAATTATTTAATTTTGTTATGAACACACTAAGCCTTTTTGACTGATTAATTTAAAATAAAGTCTTTCAGTGCATTAAATGTGTAGCAATTTGGATTGATTCCTTTATGAAGGCTTTAATATACTATATGGAGATACACACTCCATAGAACTGGAAGGCACCTCAGGAGGTCATCAAGTCCAGTCCCCTGCCCTCTTGGCAGGACCAAGCATCATCGCAGACAGAGTTTTTTTTAAAAATCTGTTTGCCCCAGATGGCCTCCTCAAGGATTGAGCCCACTACCCTGGGTTTAGTAGGCCAATACTTAAATCCCTGAGCTATCCCTTCAAGAGTACATTTGTAATGTAAAATCAGCTTAAAAATATTCATTAATAAAATGTGAAACAAAGAAGAACTGCATCATACATTCCATAATATTTAATATTGTATTCAGCCAGAAGCTAACTTGCCTTTCTATAACGTTTGGCAAACAAATCTCTGACAACCTTCAGGATCAAAAAACCTGTGACTGATATTTTATTCCCAAATTCAATGCTTTTAATTAGGTACCTTCCACATGTCCAGTGGTCACAATCAGGCACATAGTGGAAAACAGGTTGTGTTTTCTTTCGAAAGAAATTTTAGAAAAGTGTTTTTTTCTCCCAATTATCATTTCCTACGTTTAAGTTCACAAATTTAGCTGGAAAGGATGGGCAGGGAGCATGTGGGAAAACAGCTGAATGGTGGGAAGGGAGGGGGACCTGAGCAGAGTGGGGCGGAGCAGAGCAGGGTTGGAACATTTGTGGGGCCACTGGCTTTGGAGCTTGCCTCTCTAAGCAGAAGCTTCACCCGCCACCCATGTGTTCACTGCAGCTATATTAATAAATGGAGAGAAGCCAGATGTGCAATCATCTGTGCATCTTAGGCACTTATGTTGCTCCCATAAACATAGTATTAAGTGCATCCTTATCTTTCATGTATTCATCCTCATCATACCCCAGTGAGAAAGGGAAGTGTTTTTTTCTCTATTTGCAGATAGAGAAGACCAAGTAACTGGGACCTGAGTGCAGAACTCCCAGCTGGACACCGTAGTTACTGGGCCAGCGTTTCCTAACTAGATTGCCTCTGAAATTTAGAGTTATGGTTAAAGTGGGACCAGGATCTGAACCCATCTGTGCTCTTGGATTTGTAAACCTTAAATTTCATTGAAGTTGTTGTAAAACAACTGTGTCAGTTTTCAACAAAGTCTAAATTCCTCAGCTGTATATAGTTAGGCTGTGTCTATGCTAGCAAGGTCTTTGGGAAAATCAGGCCCTTTTCTGAAAGAACACACAGAGCATCCACACACAAAACTTGCTCTTCGATCTGAAAACTAAAGAATATGACTCTTCTTCTGGAAGCCCTCTTCAGCTCCCAGATCAGGAAAAGAGCCTCCTTTTGAAAGCTTCTCTCAAAAAACAAAAAAAAAATACAAAAAAAAATCATGTGTAGATGCTCCGCAGCCTCTTTTTTTGAGTCCCTCTGGTGCTGGATTTTTTGATCCCTGGCCTGCTCTTTGAAAAGAGCTGGGGGCTGTGTGGACGCTTTCTATCGAAAGAGTGGATTGAGCTAGCTAGCACACTATGTCGAAGTAACCTATTTCAAAGTAAGAACATCGAAATAGGCTACGTCAATGCATATCGTCTACACATCCTCTGGGACTCGTGCCATCGACATTCAATGTCAAAGTAGCGATGGGGAACGTTGAAGGAGCCGCCCCGGAAGGAAATGTGGAGCGTCCACATACACAAGCACTCCCCATCGAAATAAGGGGCCAGCAAAGCCTGCAGACAGGGTCACAGGCTGGACTAGCCCTTCTGGGGCAACAGCAAGCCACTCCCTTAAAGGGCCCCTCCCAGACACACTCAGCATGCACAGCACAAGGTCCACAGAGCTGACAACCAGTTGCAGACCCCATGCACACAGCATGGACCTTCAGCTGCAGCAGCAGCAGTAGCCAGAAGCCATGGGCTAAGGGCTGTTGCACGTGGTGACCATAGAGCCCTGCAGGGGCTGGACAGAGTATCTCTCAACCCCTCAGCTGATGGCCGCCATGGAGGACCCTGCTATTTCGATGTAGCAGGATGCGGATCGTCTACACATGCCATCTTCGGATAGGAATAGCGATTTCGACGTCTTGCCGCCTAACGTCGATTCAACGTCAAAATAACGCATGGTGTGTGTAGACATGACTCATGCTATTTCAACGTTGTGCCAGCTACTTCAAAGTAGCTGTCTAGTGTAGATGCACCCAAGGGTATGTCTACATACCAGACTTTTTTTGAAATAAGCTATTCCAGAAGAGCTTATTTCAAAATAAGGTTGCTACACACAAAGGCTGTGGCCACACTTGGCCAAACCTTCGAAATGGCCGTGCAAATAGCCAAAAAGAAGAATATTAATGAGGCACTGAATTGACTATTCAGTGCCTCATTAACATTCGCACGCTTCTGGCCACAGCGCTTCGAAAGCACTGATTTTGAATGTGTGCAGCTTGGTGTGGCTACACAGGGGCCCTTTTCGAAAGGCCCCACACATTTTGAATTCCCCTTATTCCCTCAGCAGAGAGGAATGAGGGGATTTGGAAATGTGCAGGTTCCTTTCAAAAAGGACTCCTGTGTAGCTGCGCTGAGCCACATGCGTTCCCAACCAGCACCTTCGAAGCACCACAATTGGAAGCATGCAAATGCTAATGATGTGCTGAATATTCAATTCAGTACCTCATTAATATGCTTTGTTTTGGCCATTTGCATGGCCATTTCGAAGGTTTGGCCAAGTGTGGCCACAGCCAAAGGCTATGGCTGTACTAGTGAATTTTTTCAACAAAAGCGGAGTTTTGTTGAGAAAACTTGATGCACTTCCACACACAAAGTGCACTGTGTCGAAAGGTGGTCGACAAAAGAGGGCAGTTCCACCAACAACCTTCTCCCTCTTCCAAATTAGGAAGAGCACCTTTGCTGACAGATGCTGTCGACAAAATACTGTGTGGATGCTCTAGGTGGCCTTATGTCGACAGAGAGGGCTTCCAGGACACTGTTTGCTGTGCTTCCAGTTGGCTGCATGATTGAGAGAAAGGCTGGACATTGTGGCTGCTCTGTCAACAAAGTGGATCGCTCTTTTGATCTGCCTTAGTATATGGCTACGCTCTGTCGACACACGTTTTGGTGGAAAATCTCTTCCAACAGAAATGTCTGATGACAGTTGCTTCTAGTGTAGCCATAGACAAAATGCATTTTGAAATAGCCCTGAGCTATTTCAAAATGAAGGATTTACACATAATAGAGCCTATTTTGAAATGGAGCCATTGGACACACTTTGGCTTAATTTGAAATAAGCTCTATTCTGTGTCTGCACCATAATAAATAAAGTGCAATAACTATTTTGAAATAGGTGGAAATAGGTGTTATTCATCATGGAATGAGGTTTGCCTATTTCAAAATAAGCCAGCTGCTATTTCAAAATGCTTTCAAAATAACAGTTGTGTAGACTCTAGAGAAGTTATTTGGAAATAAGAACTGTTATTTTAAAATAACTTTGCTATGTAGACATGCCCTCAGTCCTTACTTCAATGCTGAGGATACTAGGGCTTTCAAAAAAAGGCTGTCCATGTTATTTTTTTAACATGGCCAAAACAATGTATTTTCCTTAGCCTCTTTCTCAGAAATGGCTAACCCATTCTGGCTGAAACTGAAAAAAAAAAAAAGTCAGCCTGATGCAGACACCTGAAAAATGTCAGTCAAAATAGTTATAAGCAATCAAAAATAGGGTCCTGTAATGGACAACCTCAGGCAACCTTAATAATATGCTTCTTAAAATATGCTACCACATCATCTTGTGTTTTTTGCTATGTCTTCCAATTTCAGCTTCCACTCACCTCAGCTATACACTGAAATTGTGCCTAAACCAAAGAAAGAGACCAGCTGTCCCAGAATAGATACATAAAAATAAGGAAATCACTATGGAAACATGGAGATAATGGGGATTTGCAAGAAAGGGGTTGAAAGAACTGTAAATGCTTTTGTGTTGTTTGTTTTTCAAATTATATAGTATTGAATGGTATGGACTGAAAAGGGTCTTAAAAGTAGATGAAACTGAACATTAGAAGTCCCTCAAAGAAAAGAATAAAGCGGACTCATATATTTATATGTAAATTTTAAAACAAAATCTTAAAAGCATAAAAAAGCAAAAAAAGCCCTCATCAAATGTGCTAAATAAAAATCCTCATATTGCTACTCCAGTATTGCACTGTGACAAAAATACTGATAGCAGGCATTGGTGTAAAACTGGAGTGACGTGATGAAGGAATATTTTAGGGGAAAAAACGGTGTGAAGTGATTAATTTAACATACCGAAAGGGAGATGATGAATGTAGGAAATACGCACTCAGGAAATGAAAAAGCCTGTTGTGCAGGGTGGCTCGTGGGAAGTGGGACAGAAGGGTGGAGTTCCCTCCTCCTCACTGACTTTTCTGGGAATGGAGCCCCTTGCAGAAGGCAGTCAGGAAAGTTTTCAAACACAGGTGCCTAAACATGATTTGAAATAGTTAATTGAAGGCACATATGTGTGAAAATTTTGTCCTTGCTGCTTCCAGTCTGAGTCAGGTCTAAGTCTGAAACCAGAAACTGAGGGATATGAACAAACTGCAAGAGAGAAGAATCAGACACATCCTGCAAAGTGTGGCCTAAATTGTCATGTCCTTACTTCTCTTCAATTCATGTTTTACTGATGCAAAACTCTTATCACAGAATTGTAGTATCCTAGGGCTGGTAGAGACCTCAGGAGGTCATTGAGTCCAACCCCCTGTCAAAGCAGGATCAATCCTAACTAAATCATCCCAGCCAGTACTTTGTCCAGTCGGGACTTAAAAACCCCTAAGGATGCAGATTCCACCTAGGCGACACATTCCAGTGCTTTGCCACCCTCCTTGTAAAATAGTTTTTTCCTAATATTCAACTTAGACCTCGTACGTTGTAACATGACACCATACATTGCTCCTCGTTCTGCCACCCACGACCACTGAGACATATGTAGAATTGGGAGTTGAGTAAACCATCATGCCAAGCCACAAATTCAAAAATCATGATAAGCTTTTAAAAAATAGATTTTTAAACTATTAAACTCTAGATACTTTTGGTTTGCCTCTGCTCCTTCAGGTTCACATTTTCAAGCTTTCATGTGCAACCATAAGGCTACAAATGACTGTATTTTATAATATGACAGCTGAGATACTCAGATAATAACATGAATCCAGCTGTTAGAGATTTATGAAATGTACCACCAGGTAAAGGACTGGCAACACTAAGAAAGAATTTAGCTTTATGAAAGTAGCAACTAGTGCATTTGGTAATGGGCTTGCCCACTGCCCCAACCCATTCCAAAGGAGGGCAAACAGGGAGCTCATCCTGAATGCCAATTTCCAGTTGACACCAAAGCACTGTGTTGCTTGGCCTACGGTATTCCTGCCAATTCCATTGTATCTAAGTTGTTGTTCATGAAACTTGGTATATTGCAGCAGCATCTAAAGTAAATACCAGGTTTTAAAGTTAGGGTTAAAGCAACCAAATTAGCCACTTAAGAGTAAGTGTTCTGCAAGTCTCCATATGAGCTCTGAGTCGGAAGTACAGTGGAATATTAGCCTATGAGTGGGAGTAGCATATACTGTTCAAAAGTTTGTCCCAGTTGAACCTCTCTAGCTTGGCACCCTCAGAACCTGACCATTGCTAAACCACTAGAGGTCAGTATTGTCTAGTAGCATTAGCAAGACTTCAGAAGGGTGAGCTGAGGATCAGACAGCCAGCAAAGGAGAAGCGAGCCCACAGAAAGCACAGAACGGACCTGCCAGACACCCGTTACATATGCAACAGATGCAGCAAGGACTGTCACTCTCATGTGGGTCTTCACAGTCACAGCCGACGCCGCAAATGAGGATGCCAAACGGAACTACGAAGGGCGCGTTCCATAGTCTACATAGACTGAAGGATGCTACTATTAGCAACACTTCCACTGCTTACTGGGCTCTTAGAAGACATTTAGGGATAAATTAGAGCTAAATAACAGTGCAGAACACTGAGAGCCAGGACTAGTGGCTGTAAACAAACTTTATGGGACCATGGAAAACTTGGCTACCCCCATGATAAATGGACATCTAGCTAACTAAAATCATGCCGGACTGTGGATGGTGCCAGACCAGAGAGTGCCAGACTCGAGAGGCTCAACCTGCACTACAAGAGAAATCAATGCCTTTGGCTAAGCTCCCCACTCAGAGTCTCTTGTTCTTTTCCTTGCTCTGTTGTGGTAGAATAAGCTGAGTTGTGTGCTGTTCTAGGAAGATTTCTTAAGCAGGAGATGCATGTTAAAGCAAATAGGTGTGGTCTTCCATTTGAGGATTGTTAGCCATCTGCTTTTCTTTATGAAGCCTGGCAACTCTGCACACACGGGCTTTAAGGTTACTTTTTCTTGATACAGTATAAACAGAGTAAGGCTGTCTCGTCAGAGGGAGAGAATCTCCCACAGAACCCATCTCTTGTGCAGCCAGTAAGTCTGAAAAAAATCAGCCATACTGAACCTCTAATTAATAATTATTCCATTAGTGTTATATAATATCTATATAAATCATATTTCCATGCCAGGAACCTGATTTAGGATGAAAACAAGCACTCTTAGCCAGAAAGTGATATTTTAAAAGCATCTGACTTACAGCCATACAGGTTGATACTCTCTAGTCTGGCCCCTCAGGACCTGACTGGTGCTGAATGAGAGAATTTGCCAAACCACAGGAGGCCAATACTGTCTAGCAGCAGTACCAACACTTTCACTGCTTACGGGCTCTTAGAAGACATTTAGGGGTAAATTACAGCTAAATAACAGCACAGAACACTGAGAGCCAGGACTGGTAGCTTTAAGACCAAGTATGGGACCTTGGGAAAATTGGCCACGCCCATGATAATTGGACATCCAGCTAATTAAAATCAGCATGTACTATAGATGTTGGAGTACTAGAGAGTGCCTGACTAGAGAGGTTCAAATTGTATATTCAAGTGACATGTTGTCCAGGAGTTTTCCGTCATTTTAGGTAGCCCAGGTCGTCTGGCAATTCCATGCTGAAGTACTTGTTTCATTCAAAAATCACATAGCCCAAATTGCATAGAAGTTGAAAAAAATCTTAAAAACACATCAGAAATAGAGCATCATATGCTAATCCCTCTACAAAATATAAGCAGGTCAAGAAAAAATCCATACAAGGAAATGTTTCTGGGGCCTTACTTCTCCATTCAATAGATAAAATGTGTGTTAGCCCTAACCTTAACTCTAACAAACTTTCTGAGCTACGAAAGGGAGGATGTAATAACTACAGACAGAACCCAAACAAGCCTTAGCTGAATCAAGGTCACCTGTTTCTCTAGCCTAAGATAGGACTATCAGAATTCCTTATAAAAATGTCTGTTCAAAAAAAAAAAGGACTCCTGTGGCACCTTTTATCCCAAAATAGCGACTCCAGGGTTAAACACCATGGTTAAAATAGTGGCAGTAGTGGAAACCTTTTGGACAGCACTCAGTTCAAAATAAGGTAACTCAAAATGATTTATGCAATTTGCATTGCACAAATTGTGTTATTTCAACTTACAGCTACATTGTAGCCATAGCCTAACAGATTTATTGGGTATAAGCTTTTGTGGGTAAAACCCACTTTATCAGATACATGCCCAAATAAATCTGCTAGTCTTGACGATGCCACAGGACTCTGAGTTGTTTTTGCAGCTATAGACTAACACAGCTACCCCTCTGAGCCTCTGCTTTCTTTAATTCATAAGTGGTTGCTTTAGGCCATGTTTATTCCTTACTGTCCATGGATGAATTTTACTTTATTGCTCCAGGTGGCTTTTCATAAGTACATTCAGCATTCTGTATATAAATATTTATAAAGAACATTCCAAGCCAATACTTGATTCTCACCAGTCAGCTTAACTTCAGTGCCAGGAAAGGTAATGGAGCAAATAATTAAGGAATCCATCTGCAAAACATCTGGAGATAATAAGGTTATAGGTAACAGTCAGCATGGATATGCCAAGAACAAATCACGTCAAACCAACCTGATGTCTTTCTTTGATAGGTTAACAAGCCTTGTGTATAAACGGGGAGTGATGGACATGATATGCCTAGACTTTAGTAAAGCATTTGATATAGTCTTACATCACCATATTAGTAAATTAGGGAAGTGCAACCTAGATGGGGCTACTATCAGGTAGGTGCGTAACTGGTTGGACAACCAGTCACAGAGAAGCAGTCTTGTAGCAACTTAAAGATTAACAATACCGTTTATAAGGTGATGAGCTTTTGCAGGACAGACCCACTTCTTCAGATGTAGAGAGTCCTGATAACTGAGATGAAAAGAATTTAAAAGTTAGAAAAAATGAAATAAAAACTGATTAATCAGCTAGATGAGACAAAAGGAAGAGGGTGGGAAAAGGGGAAGAAGAAAAGTTTTTGAAAGTGTCTATTAACTCAGTAGTCACTTGTAGAAACTTTTTTTCTTCCCCTTCCAGGCACTTCCCATTTTCCTGGCACAACCAAACCATGACCTGGCATTAAGTTAGGTAAGAGGAAGCTGCTTACCAAAATTGGTGGTCCTAACTCTTATAATTTAGGAAGAGTTCTTGAACGAACAGACTCACAAATGCATGGAAAGACTGTCTCATGGGGAGGCAGATGCACTCTAAAACATAAAGAGAGATTGATAAGAGAAGTAAAGGGACCACAAATAAATGCAAGGATAGTTCATTTAAGGAAAATAAGGAGATTCTAACAAAACAAAGACATTGGTGCATTACTAGATGGAAATATTATAGCAATCATAATAACACAGAAAACACAGAAGTGTTCAATATTTTTGTTCTGCATTGTGAAAGACAAATGTTATCATCATATTACGATACCCCTCTTCCCTTTCCGTGAGTATCTCAGGAGGCTGTTACACATAAGGTACAAAAATTAGACTTTTTAAATCAGCAGGTCTGGGTAATTTGCACCTATAAGATTTAAAAGAGCTGGCCAAGGAGTATGTTGATTTTATTGTTGATTTTTAGTAAGCCTTTGATCACCAGGGAAATTCCAGAAAACCGGAAGAAAGTTAGTGTGCCCATATTTATAAAGGGTAAATGTGATGAGCAGGGTAAGTACAGGCTTATGAGTCTGACACTGATCCTGTGCAACACAGTAATTAAGCAAATGCTTATGAGAGAATTAAGGAAGGTTAATGTAATTATGCCAGCCAGCAAGGGTTTATAGAAAATAGATCCTGGCAAACTAAAGCTATATCTATACTAGACATAGAAGTTGACTGCTGACATGCAATTTTAGCTACGCCATTGCGTAGCTAAAATCAACTTATCAGCCGTCAGCTACAATGGCTGCCTACAAGGAAGGTTGATGGGAGCTTTTCTTTTGTCGACTTTCCTTAATCTTCACTGCTTGTAAGGAGGTCTGGGGCAGACTTTAACCCCAGAAAGTGCTGTATTGCACATGCGCGAAACAAAACTATGAAAGATCAACCCTGAGTGGGTTGATCTTCTGCAGTAGTGTGGCTTTAGCCTAACTTGATATTTTTTTCTAATGAGGTTACAATCTTGGTTGACAAAGGTTAGAATGTCGATGTTATATATTCAGTCCTAATTAAGGCATTTAACTCAGTACCATATGACATTTTAACTAAAAAAATAGAATGATTTAGAATTAACATGGCACACATTAAATGGATTAATATCGAACTAACTGATAAGTCTCAAAATGTAAATGTAAACAGGGAGTCATCATTGAACAAGTCCCATGGTGACCTGTTCTTGACCCTCTGCTATTTAGCATGTTTAGGAATGACTTGGAAGAAAACATAAAATCATCGTGGATTAAGTTTGCAAAGAATACACAGTAGCCGTGTCTACACGTGCACGCTACTTCGAAGTAGCGGCACTAACTTCGAAATAGCGCCCGTCACGGCTACACGCGCCGGGCGCTATTTCGAAGTTAACTTCGACGTTAGGCAGCGAGACGTCGAAGTCGCTAACCCTATGAGAGGATAGGAATAGCGCCCTACTTCGACGTTCAACGTCGAAGTAGGGACCGTGTAGTCGTTGCGCGTCCCGCAACTTCGAAATAGCGGGGTCCGCCATGGCAGTCATCAGCTGAGGGGTTGAGAGATGCTCTCTCTCCAGCCCCTGCGGGGCTCTATGGTCACCGTGGACAGCAGCCCTTAGCCCAGGGCTTCTGGCTGCTGCTGCGGCAGCTGGGGATCCATGCTGCAGGCACAGGGTCTGCAACCAGTTGTCGGCTCTGTGGATCTCGTGTTGTTTAGTGCAACTGTGTCTGGGAGGGGCCCTTTAAGGGAGCAGCTTGCTGTTGAGTCCGCCCTGTGACCCTGTCTGCAGCTGTGCCTGGCACCCTTATTTCGATGTGTGCTACTTTGGCGTGTAGACGTTCCCTCGCAGCGCCTATTTAGATGTGGTGCTGCGCAACGTCGAAGTTGAACATCGACGTTGGCAGCCCTGGAGGACGTGTAGGCGTTACTCATCGAAATAGCCTATTTCGATGTTGGCTTCACGTGTAGACGTAGCCAGTGTGGGCTAGAGTAAATAATGAAGAGGACAGGTCACCCATATAGAGCAATCTAGGTGTCACGGTAAGCCAGGCATAAGCAAACCCCATTTGTTGTAATGTGGGTAAACGTAAATGTGGACCTCTAGGAACAACAGATACAGGCCATAGTCACTGGATGGGGGCATCTGCCCTGGGAAGCAGCGACTGAATTAGATGTGTCAGTGACAGTGGAAAATCAGTTGAATGTGAGCTCCCAATGTGATGATGTGGTTAAACAAACTAATGAGGTCCTGGGATGCCTGAAGAGGGAATCTCAGGTAAGAGTCGAGCGAATATGTCATTTTAGTATTTGGTGCTGGTGCCACCACTGCATCCAGTTCTGATGCCTTGTGCCAGAGTACTAAAGGTCAATCAATGGGTCAGCATTGTGTTTAGAGTGTTTCCCCACGGCCAGTTGATTGAGGAAAGAGGGATGAATTAATTAGTCCATAAAAGACAGAAAGAAAGTGCTATAGAGGGAGGGAGAACAGGCCCCACGAACCAGACTGAAGAAGATCTCAAGGAAGAGAGCTCTCATTTCCTTCCAGGGACCTGATAAAAAAAATCTGAAGGTCAAAGAGATTCAGATTCTTGTGTAGCACTCTAAAGGTGTGAATGGAGGGCACTTGAATAAATGATCCTGAATTTATCATAAAAGAAGGGAGTCTGAGCAATTCCTGGGGTGGCCACAGATAGCAGTGGAGGGACTTGCACCCCACAGTTGAACAAGGATGTTGATCAATTGGTGATGATTCAGAAGAGAGCCACAAAAATAATGGAAGGATTAGAAACCATGCTTTACAGTGACAAAACCAAGGAATTCAGTCTAGTTATCTTAACAAAGAGAAGATTAAAAGATGGCTTGATTACAGTCTGTAGGTTCAAATATTTGGTAATCTCTTCATTCTAGCATAAAATACTATAATATGATCCAGTATTAGCTAGGCAAATTCAGACTGGAAAGAGGTGTAAACTTTTACCAATGTGAGGGATTAACCATCAGTGGAACAATTTACTTAAAGTCAAGTTGAATTATCCATCACTGGTAATTTTACAATCAAAATTGGACCTTTTTTTCCTGGGAATTATTTTGGGAAAGTTCAGTGCCATAAAATGAACACAATGGTACCTTCCGGCCTTGGAATCTATTATAATCTAAAGCCCCATGTAATTTCTCCAAATCAAGGGCAGGGGAGGGGGCTGAACACTCTCATACTGGGATGCTGCTTGCTCTGCTTGCCCTTCCCTTCAGAGAGCGAGGGGAAGTACAGAACTTGCATCACTCCTTCCTCTGCCCCCTCCCCTCACCAGCCAGAATGCAAGCTGTGTGCTTTCCTTTCACTCCCTGATAGTGAGAGGAAGGGAAAGAAGACCAAGCAGCATCCCAGTATGACAGGTTTGATACCCCCAACACCATCCCAAAATGGCACGCTGGCTCCAAATTTACCAGAGGATCTCATTACAATCAAATATAAGGTGATTCTGGGCCTTTTTCCTGGTGAAGTAGATTCAAATCAAATGATAAATAGCAATTTTGCAACTTTTGGAACCAGAATGCAATATGAACAGAATGACAGATAATTGTATAGCCACAGGACAATGTGTATGCTTCCATTATCATATGTAAGACCAAAAGCAAATGTCTATTTATCCTAGCTGCAGAAACAGCTCACTTCAGGCGTCTCAAACTTCAAAGCCCCTCTTGGAGTATGTTGAGCTTTTCAGACTTCCTTTCACTGAGGAAAGAGTGCTTGTCCTTGAGAAGTAAATTGCCTCTCTTTGCAGAATATCCTTATCCAGCTTTGCTGTGGTTTTCTGTGACATTTTAGTTGAAAACAATCATAAAAAGATGAAGATATTTTCTGATTCAGGAGCTGGAAGCGTATGTTGTTAACCTAACTATCTGTTTGGTTACTTTATCTCAAGTCTGACCCTATAATATTTTTTTTAGTAATGCCAACGTGTCCTAAGGAAAATATAACTTATTGACATGTTCCAACCACTGAATGTAAGAGACAAATGTGATTAATGTTATTGGGACCTAGATTCCTTTGTGATTCTCATTATACATGACAAAGTGCTGATAGTTGTTGGCAGGAGAAAGCAAATTATTTAGGATTCATTATACTGGTGTCTACAGCACTGAAGTAATTTAGATATAGCAACCGACTTCCATGATTACAATCCAATGTCTGTGGCTATCTCATCAGACTTAATGTTTGCCTTTCTTCTATAGCTTGAATACACAGCAAGGCTGGACTTTCTGTGGCGTGTTCAAGCAAAAGAAGAAATCAATGAAATGAAGGAATTAAGGGAACACAATGAAAATATGCTACGAAATATTCTGCCAAGCCATGTTGCTCGTCACTTCCTGGAGAAGGATCGAGATAATGAAGTACATGACTGTTTATTTCTGATATCTTTTTCCCTAACAGGCAAAAGAAAAAAGGGGTTCTTTAGGATGCTGCTACAATTTATAAGCTGTTTCCTCTAGCTTACCTTATGTATTACATGCATAAAATGTTAGAAGACCACTAATGTTGCAAAGTCAAACCCTCAAAAGATAGGAAATGCCAAAATTAACTAATGCCTGTACAAACTTCACGCTCTCCCCTTATGCATGTGCACAATGAGTGTTGTTCAACATCACACAGGAATAGTAAGAGAGAAGTAGCCATGTTAGTCTGTACTCCAAAAAAACAAAGCAGCAGGAATGTAGCACTTTGAAGAATAACAAAATGATTTATTCGGTGATGAGCTTTCATGGGACAGACCCACTACATCAAATCAATTTCATTTCCAATACAGACTGTACTTATAAACGTCAGTCTGTATTGGAAATGAAATTGATCAGATAAAGTGGGTGTGTCCCACAAAAGCTCATCACCGAATAAATCATTTTGTTAGTCTTCAAATTGCTACATTTCTGCTGCTTTGTTTTATCACACAGGAAGTTTGCAGCAGAGTCAGGAACAGCACCCAGCTCTCCTGGGCTCCAGGCTAGCCCCTAAATCCAAGAGAACATTCTTTCTCTTCTTATAGCCTGTGCTTCATTTACTTATTTATTCATTCATTTATTCATCCTGTCCATTCAACGAAACAGGGTTGTTTAGAACAGACACCATCTAATTAAAGATTGCATCTTAATGGGCCTCCACAAACTTAAACATATGCTAAGAATCAGAATGAATACAGAGCTAGACTGAACAGGCCCATAAGCCAGAATGCACAGGTAACAACAGCTACGGATAGGGAAGATTTGAAGATCATTGATGGAGATCTCAGGTGGATTTACTTAAGAGATGAAGGAAGTCTGAAAAAAAAGGGGGTGAGAAACTTAGTCTGAAAGTGAAGTGACCAGGAATACATCAAATGCTCACAGTGACATTTGTACAAACCAAGCTATGTGTGTTCTGAAACATGATGGAAATCAGGGTGGGGACTGGAGATATACAAGATCTTTGAACTGAGCATCAGGAACCATGAGTAATTCTAGAATAGTTCTAGAATCAAGGTACCAATGAATGGCTCTAGAATTAAGGTACCAAAAATGTAAATGAAATGAGTTCAGAATCCTGTTTGTCAGATGGTACTTTTTTGAAAACAGATGTAACTAACAAAAACAGGTGTTATAGGACAAGCCCCCATATTTTTTCCCTAAAATTTAATGCTTTAAAGCATCAGCCAGGAAAAGATGGAATCATTTTAGAAGTTACACATTTGGAAGCTAAAAAGTTTAGTTTCTTGGGGAGTTTCCTACTTTGCATGTGTGAAAGTGCTCAGAAAACACAGTGTTATTCTGCGACAATGAAGGTGTGCACATGCAGCTGACAGAAAGACAGCCTGAGCAAAGCACTTTTTTTAGAGTGAAATGAACACTAGTTCCAGGCCCCGCTCTCTATCGACAGTCATGAATATATTTTTTGTCATGAATATAATCTGGCTACTGGGAGAGCAGATGCTCCATCCTACTGAACCATTGTGATATCACATACATTCACACACACATTCAGTGAGGAAATAATTTTCAAATGAAGCATTGAAACCAGATGCCCAACAGGTCAATGCCACTGCATTCAATACAGTTGCAGTTGTATTTTTTTCAGATGTCACCTCTGCTTTTTGCAAGTCAATTTCCTGGAGTGATTATACCTGGAGAGGATATGAATGAGCTGGCTGGTATTAACATCTGGAAAATTACTGTGTGATCAATCCCATCATTCATGTCTGGCTATTAACTTAATTCTTCTGCTCTCAAAAAATGACTCCACAGATGTGTAGTTTAAGCACTCTCGTGGATTTATTTTTTCTCTCCCAATGCTTTCTACCAAAAATAGAATAACAGAGCAACTGAAAGCTCTGCCAGTTGGTTTTATGTACAGTACTTGGTTGCATATGCAGCACTGGTATATATGTGTGTATCTTCACACACACACATTCATTTATATACTCTTTCTTCTCTTATAATTAGGGCCCCAGCCTCCAGTCTACGCACTTCATCTAGAACAGAAATCAAGAATCTTGATTACTTCCCCCAATTCTTATCATTAGACAGCACTACTCGCGCTGAAACAGGTTTACAAATGATGGGATTTTTCCAATAATAAACATCAGGTTCTTTGTATTTGTTTTTAGGTATTTGTGCGTTTCAGGCGCACATTTCCAGCTTTTCTCAACAACCACAAGGGCTGGAAAGGTTCTTCTTTTCTATCAAAGATGAAATTCTTATGTGACCACATGACTCAAGCTGATGAGGATTTAAGAAAAGCAGCCACTGTTACAATATACTCAGGATAAAATTGCAAGTGTCTGCAACACTCTTAGCAACCTCTGCGCAGGGACTTCAGCTAGCCAATAGAACCCAGAAATGCCCATGTCCAGAGTTGCATATTGATTTCATCATACAACATACATTATGTTGTTCTTCAAAAGATGGTGACTTTGTTGTGAAGTGCAGACAATGAATTGCCACAACTCCACATTCCCTATGGGATAAATTTCCACTCCAACTTGCTATTCTTTCTTATTATTCCTTTAGGAGTTATACTCTCAGTCCTATGATGCTGTTGGAGTGATGTTTGCTTCCATCCCTGGATTTGCTGATTTTTATTCTCAAACTGAAATGAATAACCAAGGAGTGGAATGTCTCCGTTTGCTGAATGAAATCATTGCAGACTTTGATGAGGTAATACCAGCTAGTAGAGAAGGGGACTTCATGGACTTTAAATGATGAACACCCACGTCTGCATATCTGACATTTCATTAATCACATCTATTATGTCCCTGTGATAATTGTATCTACTCTTTACTGTAATTGCTATCTAAGTTTTCTCTTTTCCTTTGCCAAAATTGCCAAATACTGATATTAATTATGCTGGTAAAGTGAAGACTGAAATTAGTGGAGTGACTTGGATTTACACCTGTGTGAGTCCAATTAGAATCTCTTCCAGTACATCTAGATCAGTGGTTCTCAGCCTTTTCACTAGTGTAGAACCCCAGTCAGTTCCCAAACCATTCACGGATCCCCATAAAAGACAATTCTAACTACTATGTACATTTCATTAAATGAAAAGGGAAACCACAACATAGATTTTTGAACAGCAATGAATAACATTATTGAAAGATATTTAATTTAAAAATAATAACTGACTGAACTTTACAATGTATTTAAATGTATTTAATGTATTTATTTTCTAGGATCCTTTTTCTTTATCCTTTTTTTTTCCACAGAGCCCCTGCAATTCCCTCATGGACCCCCAGGGGTCTGCAGACCCCACAATGGGGACCACTGGTCTAGATAATATAGCTATAGTCTGTACTTTGGTACTGATGGTTAAAGGGAACGAAGTCTTCTATGGTAGTTTTGGGAAAGATGTGGTCCAGATATGGGAAGTACAGGACATTGTTTTGAAGGCAATTGATTGATGGACTTAAGGAGTATGAATAGTGTCAAATCACATCTCCAGAGTCTTAAGAAAAGATGGTATATGAGGAATGGAGAAATGTCGAGTGCTGGCCTGATCAGATAGGGAGGGAATAGGTTTAGATATATGAAACTAAACTAAGTTTCATGATGTTGCTAACAATCTGTGAGGAAAGGACTTAAAGGGCTATATTAAGGCAACATTTCCTCAGGAAGGACAATCATGTTTGATTTCAGAATGAACACCAAGGGAGATAAGATAAACAAGAAGAGAGAAGACAGCCAAGCACAAACCTCTAAGCTTAATGGCAGAGATGTAACCATTGACAAAAGAGTAGCAGCTGGATATCAGACAGAGACCAGGGAGGAAGTTGTCCAAATGCATTGCTAACTCTGCCAATCAATTAATAGGGATGTCAAGACAGATGTTGTCAAATTCTGCACTGCGGTCAGGGAGGATGAGAAGAGAAAAGGAACAAAGGCTAGACCTGAGAAGATGTTTGAGCCTATGCAGAAAGACAGGTTAAGAACTGTGAAGCTTCTGGAAGCCAGAGTGAAAACTACCAAGGAGAGAGATAGCCAACCTGGGGGCTACGAACAAGTTTCAGTAGGTTGCGACCCCTTTGCCCTTCACATTTCATTAAATGTCAGCAGTTCTAGATCCCAGCTAGATGGGAGAGACTCCTGCTTCTAGTGTAGAAAAGCTGAAGCACCATTGATAGCTTTGCTTTTGGGAAAGCAAACTAGAGAGCTACAGAAGTTTAATGAATTTATCCTCATATTGCCTCTGTGCCAGAAGTGTGATTATCCAGATGTTATAGATTGGGAACTGAGGTGCACAAATGCAAACCCAGGACCATCAACCTCTTCTCCTAGAGTATCATGAGAGGGAGACTGGTGGTGGGTACATCTTGGATTTTGACTCTCAGGTGCCTGCTGACTATAACCCCATGGATAAAGAGGTGTATGAGGGGAAGAGACTGAGGATATGTTCACAGAACTAGATGGGACAGAGGAATTTCTGCAGAGAGGTAGAGGTGGTCAGGGAAGAATAAAGAGGCACAGTCTGGTTTCCCTGTGTAACATAATTATATTTCAGATATCATTGCTACTTAACAAGCTTTGCTGCCATCTAGGTTACTGCAATACTATCTGTGCAGATATGCATATAAAGCTCACGCCCAGCAGTCACCATATGTTTATTAATAATTTTGTTTTTCTGTGTAGATCCAATTTAAAACTTGATGTCTCAAAGTTAATGCAAAGTTTATGCTTTGAATTAATTTTAAGAAGTCCCATTATTTGTGCGTGCAATCTTGGCAGAATAATCACATTGCTATATCTGTGATCACTAAGGCATCTCTGTTACCAAGAGTATTAATGTTATCTTGCGTTTAATTCCCCAACACTTACTCTTTCATTAATAAAGAGCCTATTGAGGGACTATGTTAAACCTCAGACATGTCTGGTTTTCATATGAACATTGAATGAAATAATGTGATCCCTTGCTGCCTAGTAACCTATTCGTAGTGTGGAGATGCAGTTTGTTTATTCCAGTTAAACTCTGGTCTCACGTTCAGCAGCTTAAAAGGAAGCAAATAGAAGAAAAGAGAAGAGTTAGTGGTCATGCACAGGAAAAAGGGATAGAATAAGAGGAGTGAACAAAAGGTACTGCCAAAAGACAGATAAGTCATTAAATGTCCCACTTTCAGCTGTGCAGCATCTCCTAGCTGAAAGTCTGCTGATGAAGTTTTCTGACAAATATTGATTTAAGGTGGAGGGGACCCACCCCTGTTGTGCATGGTGCTTCCTTATCGGTATTTCATCCTGATCCCCAGTTGCAGACCCGTGAGTCATGTCTGGGTGCACAGCTTGTAAGCAGCACAGTTAGCGTTGGGAAAATGCTGCTTTTCAGCATCACATATAGAAAGACTGTGGGAAAACAACTGCTGTACTCCACACCTGTTATGCTGTAGAAGGTGATTAGGACAAAATGGTGACATTTTAGGCAATGTTTCTGCACCCTGCATATATTCAGAATCGAAGCTGCTGACTTCAGTGACCAACATTTATTGTGACTGCTTATTATTCTGGTTTGTCCCAGTCAGTGCCAGCACAGCTGAGAGAGAGATGGATTCCTTGCTGTTAGAAATTCTGCAACTGGAATGTAGCTGTCCTGGGTGATGGCATGGGAGCCAGAACAAATCCAGTTTGCCTTCCAGATCCTAGCTTGAGATTACAGGCCTGGCAGATGGAGAGGAACAAATTAATTACTGCACGATAACAAACCATTCTTTGATGAGTTTGAGATCAGCGCTCGCATTTGCAACTGCCTAGGCAGACGGGCTTTTCTGTTGATATTTCTTTCCCACCTCATCAGGTTTAGAGCTGCATAAAGGAACATCCTGTCCTGAACCTTTCTCTTTGTATGTTGATAGGACAATATAATTATCTTCCTTAACACACCAATAGGCGTCTTCTCAATGTCCTTCTGCATTGTCCTCTTTACTATGCATTCTCTGGCAGAAGAGAATGAAGGAAGGGAGGTTAGAGCATTAGTAGTGAAAATCCTATTCTGGATTCATGCCATCACTGCATGTTCACTTTAAAGTCACGGGCTGTGGCTGTGATGTAAGCCACCTCGGTGGCCACTGGAGCAGTCTAACCCAGAGGAGTGGTGTGCAGCAGGAGAACTCCACTGCATGCAGACAGTCTGAGGAAGCCAGTCTCAAAAACTGAGATGAGTGTTGATTGCTTTATAACTTGGCAAAGGGGACTGTTAGGGTCTAGACCTAGCCTTCCGTCCCCTTTGTAGTAGATCTATTATGAGTAGTAAAAAACAAACACAAGACTTCTCTGGCTGAATTTCAGCTATTTTGTGCTTCCTGTGCTTCTGGGAAGCTGCGTGATACCTCAGAGAGTCACAGGCCCTCCCTTCTACCCCCTTTGTCCTGGGGGGAAATAACCTACACTGTGGAGAATGAATTCAAGATTGCCCATTCCCTAACCCTCTCCTTCAGCTCCCCACACTCCTACATTGGTCAGCAAAGCAGTGGCCTGATGAAGACCCACACAGAGGATTCACAGGGATGTAGAGTCAGGTATCTAATTACCGCTTCCACCCTTGTACAGCCACCTAACGCCAGGCCAGAGCCTGGAACTTCTTATCTCCAGAGTTCCAAACTCTGTTAACCTTCAGAATCTGCTGTCAGGTCTGTGTAATTCTTCAGGCTCCTCCTAGGTGGGCAAGCCAGGAGGTGTAGACTTCTGGATTGCCATGGGGACTCTTTCAGTCTGACAATCAAAACAAAAAGCAGTCAAGTAGCACTTTAAAGACTAGCAAAATAATTTATTAGGTGAGCTTTCGTGGGACAGACCCACTTCTTCAGACCTATGGTGCTTCTTCAGATGGTCTGAAGAAGTGGGTCTGTCCCACGAAAGCTCACCTAATAAATTATTTTGCTAGTCTTTAAAGTGCTACTTAACTGCTTTTTGTTTTGATAGTATATAGACTAGCGTGACTCCCTCTCTGTTACTATTCAGTCTGACAATGTGTGATTTGAGAATGCAATTAGATGTGATCTATTTCATACATGTGCTCAGAGGCACCAACAGGTATATTTACTACATAGACCCTGTACTGACTTTCTGGAGCACCATTCTTCAGAGTCCAAGGTGAATATTATTATAATTATTGGATGTATCGCAGAAGCCACCCCTATGCCCAAACCCCCATTGTTTTGAATGCTGCGCAGACACACACATAGACACGGCCCCTGCCCTGCAAATTGCAGTTCTAAGGCAATTTATTTCTGATACTTGATAGTCTATTGAATTGGTTTAGTCCAAGATGCTTACCACCTTGGTATCTTGGTACTGTATTATTGCTTGTGTTGGTATTTTAATAAGGGCTTTCTACTTTACAGAGCATTTTTCCTTTCCCTTTGCCCTGCCGTGATTTATGCAATGTTTATTTTTTCAATCTTTTGCCGTAGCAGTTGTTATGCTGTCACAAACATAATTTATGATTTAACTGCAGAATCGCATTTTCACACTTCACTGATTAAACTGTACTTGCATAATATGCCCAGGTGCATGCAACTGTATAATACTGTGTGTATACAGTTGAGGACTAATCTTGCATTCTTTGCATGATCACTAATGTCCCACTGACCTTGGCTGGGTAAAGAATGTGGGAGCAAGCCCTTAATGGATCTGGGGGCCCAAGGGAGGTGTTAGTGTTAGAAAATGTCCCCTAAACTTCCTGAGAAAATTATAGACGATATTAAGGAAAAAAACAGAACTGCATGTATTTGAATATTGTTTCACAGTTTTAAAATCCATCTTTATATGATGCCACAGAGCAGAAACTCCAAAAGAAAGCATTGTTTTAGACAGAGAAGGAATCAGCTGATAACTAGGATAGAGCTGAAATGTAAGGGTATTTAAAATAGTAGAAGAGGAAAAAGAAGGTCACTTGAGCTCTATCTCTATAAACAATCTAAGAGCCAATGATTTCTTTTCTTCTGAAAAGAGCACAGTTATTTGCGTGTTTTTTAAATTACTGAGCTGCTCACTGCTGTTTATAAAATCCTCCTTGAAGCTGAGAATGAAATCTCTTCCTTTACCTAAATTGCTTTCCCCCAATGCCTTCCTGCACTGATCTGCTGCCATCAGATTGCTCATGCAGGCTGCATTCCAGACAGTGATGCCTTTCTTTAAGATTGGATCTGCTGACTTTTGGGCAGGGCAAGACCATAAGTGGCTTTGCAAGCAGACAGAAGAAAACAAAAGCAGATTAGATGTTGGTGTTCGTGTAGCTGGAAGGACCATTCCATTCCCTGCACAGGATGCAAAGCATCATTTCATCAGAGAGTGATGGTGTGATTTCCCTAAGCAAGATGTTTGCAAGACACCAGATTCTTGACTTGCATACAGGGCCCTTAGTTTGATGGAAGGACATTTGTGATAAGCCACTGGTAGGCACCTTGCTTTGAATGAAGTAATTCCTTTAACTTTTAATTCATTTGAACCTTGCATGCATGAACTGGAAGAACTTTGCATAGTGGTGGATAGTAAAAAAGTGTTAATTTTTTGCCTGATAAGAGAGAACTCTTCTTTAGGATTTAAGATTTTGTAACATTTTGGAGTGCTGGTTGCTGTTTTTTCCAGCATGCTTGTACTGAATTTGTGTGTGTGTGTGTGCACATGTGCGCACACAATGGAACTGCAGCAATTGCCTGAATTTAAAATAGAGTTCAGTGTGTGTGTTCGGTACTATCCATAATAGGATGTTCCAAGCAGCCCTACAGGGCACAGCAGGGTTTAGCTGAATGTTTTTTGTGAGTACCAACCATAGAAACATTAAAAGCTTTAAGCTCGTTGTACAAAGAAGTTCAAGTGAACCGTGTGCCATTGTCAATTATACAAGATGAGCTACCAAATTAGATCTTCCTTACAACAAATTGTGAGAATAATTGAGAACAACAAGAAGTCCCTGTGGCACCTTATAGACTAACAGATATTTTGGAGCATCAGCTTTCATGGGCAAAGACCCGCTTCATCAGAGCTACAGACTAACACGGCTACCTCTCTTTGATACTTGCGAGAATAATTATTAGCTTACAATTGAACTCTACTGCAGGTTCAAGAGGTAATAGCCTTTTGTTTCATTTCCATTAGTTACTAGGTGAAGAAAGATTTCAAGACATTGAAAAAATTAAAACCATTGGCAGCACATACATGGCTGTGTCAGGATTATCACCTGAAAAACAGGTAAGGAACTAAATCAATCTTTTTAAAACAAGCAGAGCTGTCAGAGCGATGTTCTTCATCCATTCCTGCAAAGTGAAGGATACTAATGACATTTTAAGATGGGCACAGGGTGATATTTACTAGAAGAAAATAGATATAGGTTGAACCTCTCTAATCTGGCACTCTCTCGTCTGGCAACATCTGTAATCTGGCATGATTTTAGTTACCCAAATGACCACTTACCATGGGTGTGGCCAAGTTTCCTGTGGTGCCATAGAGTTTGTTTACAGCCCCCAGTCCTGGCTCTCAGTGTTCTGTACTCTTATTTTAGTTCTAATTTAACCCTAAAATGTTTTCTAAGAGCCCAGTAAGCAGTTGAAGTTCTGGTAATGCTGCTAGACAATATTGCCCTCCCATGCTCCAACAAATTCTCTTGTCCAGCACTGGTCAGGTCCTGAGGTTCAACCTGTAGGTGGAACATCTAGCAAATGGTAATTACACTTGCTCTTGAAGAATTCTCTCTCTTTCTCTTTCACTCTCCACACTGTTTTTCTCCTTATTTCTCTGACTCCTGTTCTCACAGCTTTTCTTCCTTCTGGCTTTCCTTACCCCTTTCTGCCTTAGCTTTATCCCCTAAAATTCCTCCTCCTGCTTATTCCCGTAATTACCCATCAAACTCCTATCTCAAGGAAAGCATCTGCAATATTTCACATCAAAGCTTCTCTGTGCTGAAATGTGTAAGCAGTGCACCATAAATGGAATATATTACCTCTCCATTAACAGTGAACCACCTCACTGAGATTTAATAGAGTGTGATGAAATTGGTCTTGTGAATTATGATTTCACATGCTTAATTCCAGGGAGACAGCTGTTTTATGGCAAATGCAAAACACATATAATGTATTCTGTTTTAATTCACTCTTAGCAATGTGAAGACAAATGGGGGCATTTATGTGCTCTGGCGGACTTTTCCATAGCTTTGAATGAAAGTATACAGGAGATCAACAAGCATTCATTCAACAACTTTGAGCTCCGCATCGGTAAGTACAGTGCAAGCATTTGAAATACAATGGGTTGTGGTTTTCCAGGCATGCACCCTTTATATATAAGAACGGCCACACTGGGCCTAGCTAGACCAGTGGTTCACCTAGCCCATTATCCTTTCTTTTGACGGTGGCCAATGTCTGACGCTTAAGAGGGAATTCAAAGAACAGGGGAAATATTGAGTGATCCCTCTCCTGTTCTGCAGTCCCAGCTTTTGGCAGTCAGAAGTTTTAGGGATACCTAACATGAGGTTGCATCCTGACCATCTTGCAAAATAGCCATTGATGAACAAATCCTCTAATTCTTTTTTTAACCCAGTTTTACTCCTGATGCTGAGATCCACAGGTTGTACATTGGATAAAAAAGTGCTCCCTTGGTTTTGATTTAAACCTGCTGTCTGTTTCTTACCTTCTGCCTATTGCTATCTGCAATGGCATTATGTATTGATCCTGTGGATGTATGGAACTTCAGTGGCACCAGCTATTTGTCCTCGGTGGTAACAGTGACTTAAAAGTCATAAGCAGGGAGAGAAATCAGACCCTCCAGGTCACAAAATACAGGCACCTACTGCTTAGCCTGAAAGAAAATTTTCTGGTTCTCATTTTATAGTGTTTGTAATCACTTACTGTACAGGTTGTACCTCTGTAGTCCGGCACACTCCCATCCAGCAACATCTGTAATCCAGCATAATTTTTGTTAGCTGGACAACTGCTTATCATGGGTGTGGTCCAGTTTCCTGGGGTTCCAGAAAGTTTGTTTACAGCCACCAGTCCTGGGTCTCAGTGTTCTGTGCTGTTATTTGGCTGTAATTTACCCTTAAATGTCTCCTAAGAGCCCAGCAAGCAGTGAAAGTGTTGGTAATGCTGCTAGACAATATTAATGTCCTGTGATCCAGCAAATTCTCTCGTTTGGCACTGGTCAGGTCCCAAGAATAACAGATTAGTGAGATTCAAACTGTACTAATCATTGGAAGTATCCTGTGTGCTCTTACATGAATGAATCTAACAGACAAGCATCACAATATGAGGGTCTGAGAACTATCGGGAAGCCAGGATCAATTATAGCTAATCCTGGATCTGATACTGACTCTCCTTGGGGCTTGTCTACACTACCTCCCTACTTCGAAGGGAGGATGGTAAGTAGGGTGTCGGGAGATGATTAATGAAGTGCTGCACTGTATCTGCAGCACTTCATTAAGCTAATTCTCCGCCAGGGCAACTCCAAAGCGTTAAACTTCGAAGTTCCGGCTCGTGTGTAGCCGCAGCCAACCTGCCGGTACTTCAAAGTACCTGGGCAACTTTGAAGTCCCTTTACTCCTCAAAATTTTAACACTTCAGAGTTGCCATGGGGAAGAATTAGCTTAAGGAAGTGCTGCAGATGCAGCACAGCACTTCATTACTAATCTCCCGACACCCTACTTACCATCCTCCCTTCGAAGTAGGGAGGTAGTGTAGACACAGCCCTAGTGTCTTTTTTCATTTAATCTGCTGGCCTCGGCTGTTTCTCCTGTGAAATGGAAATGGGAGCAGTAGATTGTTGTTGCTTTGCACAGCAATCTAATTCTACTGCAGGTCTACCAGATCTGTAGGGCCACCAGTGGTTTCGAATTGCTGCCATGGGAAACCTGGCATCCTAGATGAACCCTTGGGATGGGAAATAAAGGCAATGGGCTGCACGTATTGGACACAGCACTAACATACCTGTACCTGACAGCCAGTGGGGGAGAATGCATTACTGGAGAAGCCCAAAAAAATACCCAACAGAAGTGTGATCCATTAGAGATGGCCTTTCCACATCAAGGTTCCACAGATCAGGCAATATGGGGAGACTTGCATTGTCATTCTCCATAATATACCTCATCTGAGAGAAAACACAGCAACGTTCTCCCTAGAGCTGTGTGTCTATCACCTTTCAAACGTACTGAATTCACTTTTAAAGTGGGCACGTAGATCCTTTCAATCTTGCAGTATTACTCCCGGTCTTGAATTTACTAGGGGCGCCTGCAGAACAATTTAAACTTTCACACAATAATACTAAGCTATAAAGAACCAATGAAATTTTTCAGCAATTGCATCATGTTGTTGTGATGTCTTTTCATGGGAAGTAACAATATGATGATATCGTATCTTGAAAGTGTAACACTAGCAAGTATGTCTTGCAGGACAAACTCCTCAAAATGGCAAAATTATTTGGAACAAGGGCTACACCTGACCCCTTGTACAGTATCAAGATAATGCGTAGTTCATTTGTGTCAAGGTGATGCATAATTTACAGATTGCACATGGAAGTTCCAATCTTTTATGTCCTTATTTCTCTTTTTTCTACCCTTTTTCCTAAAACTCAGGAAAAAAGTGTGTCTGAGCAGATTTCTAAAGCATAAGTGGAAACTTAATATTTTGAATGTTCTTGTTTGATTGCCTAATTCTGTTTCCTCTTGATTTTATTTTATTTGTAGGTATTAGTCATGGCTCTGTTGTAGCAGGAGTTATCGGTGCTAAGAAACCCCAATATGATATCTGGGGCAAAACAGTTAATTTAGCTAGTCGAATGGACAGCACAGGTGTAAGTGGCAGAATACAAGTGCCTGAAGAAACGTATCTGATCCTGAAGGACAGGGGATTTGCCTTCGACTATCGAGGAGAGATTTATGTCAAAGGTATCAGCGAACAGGAAGGAAAAATCAAAACATATTTTCTTCTAGGAAGAGTACAACCAAATCCTTTAATCTTACAACCAAGAAAACTGACTGGACAGTATTCCTTAGCAGCTGTTGTATTAGGACTTGTACAGTCTCTTAACAGGCAAAAACAGAAACAAATCCTTAATGAGAACAATAATTCCGGCATCATAAAGGGACATTATAACCGGCGGACTTTGCTAACTTCCAGTGGACCAGAGGCAGTGGCCCAAGCAGAGGGCTCTGACAAAACTGAATTGCCATAATAAGCATTGTTTGTGTTCTTTTTTTAATTTCTTTTATATATAAAGTACATATACAAATAAAAAGGGTTTAATTTTTTTTAGAGAAAGTCTGATTTTTTTTTTGTTTTGTTACAACTTTTGTGCAAAACTAAGTCATTCACGGGTTAGGAAGTCAGTAATGAACTGAGAATCTTTCGTCACTAGGCATTATTTAGTTTGAATGGTCCACTGTAATACCTTAATAAACTAGGTCAGGGTCCCATTGTGCTAGTCACTGTACAAACCTCTGATGAAAGAGAATCCCACCCCAGTAGAATTTAGAATATGAAGAGACCTAATAGACCAAGTGGGGAGGGAACTAAAGCACAGAGAGGGAAAGTGACTTGCCCAAGATCACATAGCAGCATGTGGCACAGACAGTAATTTCACTTAGATCTGCCTGACTTTTAGTCCAGTACTTTAACCACAAGGTTGTCCTTCATCTTTGTGAGCATCACTTCAAGTTCATTCCAACTGTGCAGAATGACCATCTGATGACTCTTTGGAATGGGTGAGATGAACAAGTCTCAGTCTAGTGCACAGAACTCACCCATTGAACTTCTGCTTATAGATTTGGAGGCCAGAAGGGATAATGGTGATCACTTAGTCTGACCTGTTGTACATCACAGGCCACAGAACATCACCCACTCACCACTCCTGTAATAGACCCATAAACTCCGTATGAGATAGTGAAGTCCTCAAACCTTGATTTAAAGACTTCTAGTTACAGAGAAACCACCATCTACTCTAGTGGAAACCAGCATGTGACCTTTCCCCCATGTTGCAGAAGAAGGCAAAATTTAAATCCCAGGGAGTCTGCCAGTCTGATTGGGAGTGGGGAGAATTTCAGTCTGAACCGCAAGTGTGGTGATCAAGTAGATTATAAATGTATTGGAAAAAAAACCCACCAGCTAAACACCTGGGAAATAATTCCGTGTAGTAATTCAGTGCCTCTGCATCTAATGTCCCCTTTGTGACCACTAGCAATTGCTAGTGCCTCTAGCACTAACAATCTGTACCTCTAGCAATCGCATATGGTTCCCAGCTCCCCACCAGTCACGATTTCAACTTGTGTTATTGGAAGAAATGCGTAAGTCAAAATTGTATAAGTTGGGGGTCTACTGCATTGTACTTTATCCCAGTTACCATTTATCTCTATCTCCTCAACTATTTGCTCTCAAAATTTGTTCCAAGACTTTGCATACAATTGAAATCAGACCACCAGGCCTGTCATTTCCTGGATCACTTTTTTTCTTTTCTTAAAAGTAGATACTATATCAGCGATTCTCTAGTAACAGGCTATGCCCACTGATTTTGCACATTCATTAAAAGTCCTTGCTGTTGAGTTTGTAATTTCACGTGCCAGTGCCTTTTATACTCCAGAAAGGAGATTATCTAGCCCTTCCTCCCCCAGATTTCCATCTCACATATCATAGTTTCGACTTCCTTATCCTCAGGTTCATTAGCTACCTTGAGGCTAAACTTTACCTTCTCATTACCCTTATTATAAACAGAGGCAAAGTATTCATTTAAATGTTGTGCCATGCCTAGATTATCTGTAATCTTCTACCTCCCCAGCCTCAGTTTTTAGCATTCCTATTTATTCTTCCTTTGTTCTCTTTTTAGTCGTATGGCTAATGAATCTTACATGATTAGTTTTAATTTCCTTTGCAAGGTGCAACTCTGCTTAGCTGTTGACAATTCTCACTTTTCCCCTACATTTTCTGCCGTCCACGAGGTCTTTCCCTTACTGATCCATCCCCTATTCCAAACCTTGTTGGCTTTACACTTTCTCTCGATAACCTGCATGAGATGCTTCTTCATCCAACATGATCTTCAAACCCTTCATTAAGAATTTTCCCCCTTTCCTGAGATGCAGACTTCAGATAGTTTCCTATAACTTTGACTTAAAGTAATTCCAGGCCTCCACCATATTCAGCTCCTCAAGTTCTGTAGTCCAATCCACTTCCCAAACTACTTGCTTTAGTTTTTTTAAAGTTTGCCCTTATTGCAGTCCTATTTTTGTTTACTCATCCATTTAGTTTAAACTGAATTAATTCACTCTCACTGAAACCAAGTTTGTCTCTACTACCTACCAATACTTAACCAAAAGTGCCATTTTCTCTTATTGGTTCTGTGACTATGTGGTGAAGAAATCTGTCCACTTTCATACTGAGGAATATCTGGACCCTACTGTTATTAGTAGTACTTTTTCTCCAACCCATATATGGGAAATTAACATGTCATGTGGTCACACAATTCTCAGAATTTATTTCACTAAAGTTACTAGCAGTCTCGATCCAGATGCAGATCAGATACCGGAGGTCATAGCAGACCTTAAGCACTGTCCCAGTGCAGCCTCTAATAGCTTTCTTCCACTAAGAACTTTGGACCCAAACACATTTCCTTTTATCTATTCTATTACTTCCAATTTCTTTACAGTCTACCTTCTCATTAACAAGCAATATTATTCCACCTCCTTCCACTTTTATTTCCGTCTTTTCTAAATAGCGCATACCCCTCAATACCTGCATTTCAGTCATGACTATTGCAGCAGGTTTCTATTAAACCTGACAGGGTCAGGCCAGAGGTCAAGCTTAGAAGGGGAGGGAGGCAGCTCTATACAATGCAGAGACAGCCTGGTTAATTAACAGACGGTGCCTTCAGGGCAGCGAGGAGCAGATGACCTGTAGAAGCAGCTGAGAAGGGGCTGCTATGAATCAGTTAAGGCCAGCTGAGCTCACTTGAGGCTGCCATGGGACAGCTTCACCTTCTGGGAGAAGGAGGAGAGCAGAAGAGGAAGCTGGAGTATAGTGAGAAGACAACAGATAAGGTAAGAGAGAGAGTTAGAAAGCTCAGAAGAATAACAGCATTGCCGGAGACAGCAGGGAAAGTGAAGATTTCCCACAAGGAGTGTTTGGGCTCCCCTCTTCCACCAGGCAACCACCGGGATCAGCTGGAAGCTGGGGAGGACGCTACCTAACCCAGGCAGACCTTGGGGCAACTACCCCAGTTCCCCACCCCACACTTCAGCCAAGGGGCAGAAGTCCAAACTGTGGCTGGGGTTTGTGGGGCCCATACGGCAGTACCCAGATTATCTGTGGGCATGAGAGCTGAGCAAGGGGCTGGGGCCCAGGAGTGAGGCTGCTGCTGCTACACTTAACAATATTTGGTTTCAATTCCTGCACCAGTAATTCTTGTTCCTCCATTTTATTACCCATGCTTCTTGCAGGGTTTGCAGACAACTCTATTAATAGTTTCTGCTTGGTTTCACCCGGATTCCTCACCCAATTAGATACAGTCATTCCTCTGCCACACTTATTACCTACCTGTATGTTAGTGCCAATAACAAAGGCACTATCTTTTCTCTCAATGTCTATTCCGCTATTGTTTGTTGGTCCTGTCTGCCATTGTGGCATCCTCACTTACCTGATTTTCCTCCCACACGATACAGAACCAGAAGTCAAGGTTGCATAAGTATCTCACAACCCTTCGTACCTGACCCCGAGTTTTTGGTTTAAGTCTCTTTTAATTAGTTGTGCCAACTTCCATCTAAGAAGGTGGAGTCCATCCCATGAGAAAAGTCCTTGGACCATGAATACCTCACAGTGATCAAAAATCCCAAGACCCTCCTTACAGCACCATTACCTAAGCACCTGTTGATCATGACAATCTTGTTTCACTTTTGTTCTCCTGCTCCTGTAACAGTCACCTTAGGATCCTCTTCAGCTTTACATCCACATCCCACACCTTAGGCCCTGTTGGACAAAATCAGAGAATGCTTCTGTTCTCCAGAACAGCTCTAGAGTCAGGCCCATATGTTCTCCTGAACAGGGAGTCCCCAGTTGCAGTCACTGCCTCTTCTTGATGTTGGTGCAATTCTCGTCTTTTCCCTTCTGTTCTTTCAGTCTGCAAGTCCTCTGGTCTTTTGTTCTCATTTGCACTCTTCTGTGATTCATCCTCTGTTTGAGGCTCTGATCCCTGGCTAACTCAATTGTCTCTTCCCATTTTTTGCAAGGTTAGTCATTTTCCCTTCAGTACTCTCCCACCTGCTAACTGCTTCCCATGACCCTTCAGTTTCCAACTCAGAAACATGTTCCTCACTTGGATTTCTCTTCACTAGCCAGTCTTTTCTTCTGCCTTATTATCATAGTCACATGCTTCCACTGGCCACTTTCCAAGCCAGCATGCAGCTAAAAGTATTGAGTTCTACCTTCCGCTTCCTCTTTTCTTCCCACTATCATCTGCTCAAATCCCCTAGATGGAAGTAGTTGACACCCCCAAACCTCAGGTCATTCATTCCAACAAATCTGTCAGGTGGCATTTCACACAACTGGAGCATCCTTCAGGTACCCACTGCAGGATAATGTTCATAACACAGCTTCCTCACCCAGTCATCCTCATTGTTTCTTTCATTCTCTGAGTGACTCCCACTGCTGGCTTGGTAGCTGACATAGCCAGAAAGAGAGAGAACACCACACACATTGCCACAAATTCCCCTTACAAATGCCCACTCAAGCTCCATGGTTTCTAGCTTTGTCTGCTGCACCCTGGCCAACTGGCTGGCCACTTGGCTCCTTTACAGGATTTCTGACCAGTACTTTCCACCCCTCCTCTGCGCACCCATCAGGGGGTGACCAAAGGCTCTTCTTCTCTTACATCCCACTACGTCCAACCAGCCTCTACAAGCAGAAAACAAACACTCTCCAGCGGTCACACCACCCTATGGGGGATAAAGAACGAATACACTGCAAGTGGATCCTAGTGCCTGGACTGAGATGCCTCAGTGGGCAGGGGCAACCATGCCCTGTTGCCATCCACATTTGCCTCAAGATAAATGAACGCTTTTCTCTCCAGGGCTGTCAATCTAGCACATTTCACCAGCACTAAAATCACTTTTAAAAGCAAGCTGTGGCTGCAAATATAAAACGTGAGAGATTCAGACAAAGCGCAGAGGCAGGAAACAGCCATTCTGGAGATGCCAAAACCCAGCCCCATGTTTGCAGCAGTAGAAGTAGTAAATAGCTTGAAATGCAGAGTAATCTCCGGGTTCCTGGAATAAAATTATTGTGCCAAGAGAAAATACACTAAAGCTAAGTCTACACTATGAAATAAAGTTGAATTTATTAAAGTCGACTTTGTAATACTCGATTTTATGAAGTCGAAGTTGTGTCCCCACCTGCTCACAAAGTCAACTTAGTGCTTCCCCTCTAAATCACCAAAGTTCGACTGGCACAGCAGTGCATTGTGGGCACCTATCCCATAGTTACTTCAGCCCTGTTGGCTTCTGGGCTTTTTTGCTGGTGCATTATGGGAAAAAATGCCCCACAAGTGGTTGTTGGCGTGTGGTGCCCTCATTCCCCCTACCACTGAAAACAAATGGCCATTCTTCAGAAGTCTGTCCCTGATGAGAAAAATTGTTTGAGTCATCTGCATTACACAAAGAGGCAGCTTTTTTCTTTACAGAAAATCATCTTTAAAAAAGTTTTTTTAAAGAGATTTCAAATTAACATTGGATACAAGTGAAGAGAGAGAGGGAGAGAGGCTGAAGGAGCAAAGTTTGAACTATAGAGAGAGAGAAAGAAATTTGTAAGCCACCACCACACAAAAGTGAAGAACTGACATTTTTCAGCAGTTTCTTCCCACAGTGAAAATACACCAAACAGGTGGGCTTCAGCTTCTGAACCCCATGAGACCCAAATGGAAAAAGTGCGTCTATGCAACCAGTGAAAGCCTTCATATTCTCCAGGAAAGAAGGAAAAGTATGGAGTCCCAGAGGGCATTGGTGTCTAGTGGTTAGTGCGGCTCAAAAGAAGAAGAGAAGGAAAGACATAAGGCCTTGGTTTCTATGGTTAGTGTCTCTTCACCCGGTGAAAATACACCAAACAGGAGCCATGTGACTAGGGGAAAACTTCATGTTATTCACCACGACGGAAGACACTACAGCCTCACTACCACTTTTTCACTGTGTGTGGCTGAAGGAGCCAGGCTTGAAATAGAGGTAGAAAGGGAGAGAAATCTGAGTTGTCACCATGTAGAAGTGAAGAACGCTCTAAAGAGGTCATTGCACTGACTTCTCCAACAAGTGGCAAGAAGACCATTAGCAATATTAGCTACAGACTCACTGTGGATCCCCAAGCCTAAATACTTCTAATACTTCCTTTAGAAGGAAAGAATCCCATAGGGCGTTGGATTCTAGTGTCTGCTAGAAGGAGCCATTATCCCATCAGAAGTAGTAGTGTCCTGAGAAGAGAGGGACAAGTTAAGGAAGCATTAGAAGATAGAAAATTTAAGGAAAGAATAAAGGGATTCCCTTGCCTCTTTTGGTAAAGTAGCTGTAGTTGTAGCAACTGCCTGTGTGCCAGAGGGAAGAGAGTGAGAGAGCCCACATGTTCCAGTCCACCACAGGAAATCCTCCCCCAAGCCACATGATTAGGGAAGAGGGAGTACTCCATATGGACCCCAGTCACATTCTGTTTCTGTCCCAATGAGGGTAAGCCCTCTCAAGCAGGGAAGCCCCACACAGGACAGAACATGGCACTGTCCGCAGGCATGGTCCACACTGCCCAGCCACCAACTGATGTGTTGGCATGGGGGCTAACCACATGGTGAGGAGGGAGGGAGCTATCCCACCAGTCATATGGAGCCTTGAGGCGGGTAGCCCCATAAAATTTGAAGCCTTCAACCTGCGCAGGGCAGGACATGGGGCTATCTGGAAGCATAGTCCCCACAGCAAAGCCGTCACATAGTATGGTGAGCCGGGGGCTAGCCACATGGTGGGGTGAGGAGACTAGCCTGCCAGCCACATGGTGTCTTGGGGCAGGGGGGCTGACCTGTACAAATGTGAAGCACAGAAAACAAGTTGAGCAACCTCTTGAAATGATTCAGTCAGCGGGGTGCTCCCAGAACTCATTGGTAACAAGGTCATTGTTCTTCTTTAAAAAGCAACCTACATTCCTTCCTATGAAATCCTCCTGAGCCACACGTACCCTGTATGTCCCCTAGTCACACTATCTGCCGTCCCAAAGACTCTTGAGTCGGGCTGTGTGACTGCCTGTATGGCAACAGTAGGGCACTCCCGGGACTGACCAAAGGAGGTGAAATACATTTTTTGGTAACAAGGTTATTTTTAGTCACTATCCTGTAAAAAGGGACAGAGTGAAGCGCTATCCCAGCAGTGACTGCTTAAAAATGTAACCGACGCATGGTGGCTTGCTGGGAGGGGCAGCCCCGTAAAATGTGAAACGGAGGAAAAAAGTTGAACAACCTGTTGAAAGGGTTCAGTCAGCTGGGTGCTCTCAGAAAAACATTAAACAAGTTTCTTGGCCTCTCCTGCTGAATTCTGTGCAGGGAAGAAGCCCTCAACCCTTGCAGGACAGGCCATGCCACTGCCTGCTGGCATGGTCCACACAGCCTGGCAGTCATGTGAGAGGGTGGGGGAGCTTATTTTCACCTGGCACTGCTGAGCATCCCTGGTGTTTACTGAGCATAGAGTCATCCACCCACACAGAAATGAGTTCCTGGCTCTTCTGATAGCTCCACACTGGGGCTCTTCTGCAACCCTGAGAAATCATGGCTAGATGTGATCACCACACTGGCCAGAAAGAAAACAAATTCAAATTGCCAGGCTTCCTGTTACCTACTTCCTCCACACCTGGAGAGCAGCGGACGTGAAAGCAGCAAGAATGAATACATTCAGGGCATTGTGGGATACCTCTGAAGGTCAATCAAATTGATTTAAAGTAATGCTGTTTCCACATTAGCATTAATTCGACCTTGTAAATTCAAACTTGGTATTATACCATATCAGAGGGGTGGGACAAGAAAGTCAACCTTGGTGCCCCTTAAAATCGACCTAATGGTGTTTTCAGTGAAGGCAGTCACATTGTAAAATCAAGCTAAGTGCCTTAAAATCGACTTTATGTTCTAGTGTAGACATCGCCTAAGGTTCTGTATGCATCCCATGCCTCGCTCTTCCCTCCCATACCATAGCTTGGCTTCCTCGCCCACAGACTACTGGGGTAAGCATATCCCATGGGTTAGTTTATTAGCTAAGGTTATCCCATGGGCATATATGTCAGTTGGGTTCCCATAGTTGCCTGCAGTTAGGCATCTAGTGTTGCGTCCCTGCAAAATATTCTGAGCTGGGACAAACTGCCTTCTTGTGGTTACCCAACCTTAGTTTGCAACACATTTGCTTATTGCAAAATAGTAAGCCAAAGGTAGTGACTTAAGGGCACTCTTTGTTCCCTTATTTGTACTAACTTACTCAGCAGCTATTCTGACTAAGGCTATAAAAACTTACACTCACTGCTCAAGCAATTCCTACAGACCTCTTTTTTTTTTTTTTTTTTTGCTACTAATTCCTCACCCCTTTTTCTGATGATTTCTGCTACAATTACTGTGTGGGTTTCACCAGATACTTTTAGGTCATGCCTGCAGGGACTACACATGGAAATTAGGATAAGTTTACACTGCAATTAGGCACCCACGGCAGGCCCATGCCAGCTGCCCCAGGTTCATGGGCCTGGCTAAGGGGCTGTTTAATTGAGGTGTAGGCAGCATTGCCAACCTTCCAGGATTGACCTGGAGTTTCTCAGAAATGCCGTCAATCTCCCAGTGACTTTTGACAGCAATCCTGAAGATTCTGAAAGGCTATTTTCAGAAAATGAGAGTACCTCATGTTGGCGGGCAGGGGCAGATCCTCCCTAAATAGCTTCAGGTGGAGTTGGAAAGCCGAGGTGTGGCCTGGAATCCAGACTCCAGGACCCTGCCCGCTGGGGTGATACTGGCTACATCTACACTAGCCCCAAACTTCGAAATGGCCATTCAAATGGCCATTTCGAAGTTTACTAATGAAGTGCTGAAATGCATATTCAGCGCTTCATTAGCATGCGGCCGGCCGCGGCGCTTCGAAATTGACACGCCTCGCCACTGCACGGCTCGTCCAGACGGGGCTCCTTTTCGAAAGGTCCCCTGCCTACTTCGAAGTCCCCTTATTCCCATGAGCTGATGGGAATAAGGGGACTTTGAAGTAGGCAGGGCCCTTTCAAAAAGGAGCCCCGTCTGGACAAGCTGCGCAGCCGTGAGCCACGTCAATTTTGAAGCGCCACGGCCACCCGCATGCTAATGAAGCGCTGAATATGCATTTCAGCACTTCATTAGTAAACTTCGAAATGGCCATTTGAATGGACATTTCGAAGTTTGGGGCTAGTGTAGACACAGCCACTAAAGCATAGATTTGCAGCCCCAGCCTGTAACCGTACTCTGCAATTAAGTTGCATCTTAGAGCCCTCAACTTGGAGTCAGCTGGTTTTTACTTGCAGTGCAGACTTACCTTTGGAGTACCAGATTTTAGTGTACACTGCTACTCTCACCCCATATTCCACACTGGGGGGGCTGTGTTGCCACACCTGGAGATAGTTAAACTAATTTCACATTCGCTGTGGTATTTGGGGCTGTAGAGAACCAATTTGTGGCAGGTTTAAACAACACTCTAAAAAAACACAGCTGTTTGTATCCTCAGGAGCTAGTTTTCCCACCAGCATGGATGGATTTGTGTTTCCTGTGGTTCACTTGGCATTTCAGTCTTGCTAAACACATCCCGAATGGACCAGTTTTCTCAGTTTTATTGTCAGTGCTGCCAACCCTTGTAAGGACAATTCCCAGTGAATGGAAGGTGTTAACTAGACAGTAGCACTCCAGGATGAAGCTGTGATGATTTTTAATCTTGTGCTTCGTGGAATAGGTGGCTTTTTGTTTAGCCCTTCCAAAATCCCATTCAGTATTGCTCTATTCTGGTGCAGAGTTCTTTGCTAATGAAGCGTGAGCTTTGGGTCACACAAAGGGCTGGTTAAATTTATTCAATTTCATGGAATAATAGCTAGTGAGGACTTTTCTCCTGTGACTGTTGCAGGTAAAAAAAACCCAACCTGGGGCTACTTGTCTATGTTGGACATGTAACCCCCAGAGGTACTGAGACCACTGACAAGGGAGAGTGAAGTCTCTGCTCTACAACCTTAGCTGAGAGCCAGATGGCTTTTAGCTCAAGCTGTAGAGGGGCACATGACTTCAGCCCCAAATGTTGCAGGTTCATTCTCTTCTGCTGATGACCCAGATTCATTGGCCTTAGAGACAGATCCTTCTCATTCCACTAATTATGACTTAGGCAAGAGTAATAACCTAATGGCTACAAGCAAAACACTAGCCATTAGTTATGTGCTGTTTATAGATATACTCTATGATTTTCAGTAGCATCATGTGTGTGATGTTACACCAAAACCCAGAACAATATTTATATCTATCTTCCATGCTTCCATGCTTCTTGTCTGCTGATGCAGGCACCACCATTCAGGCTAAAGAAAGATGGATACATTTGTACATAGCAGTACGAAACGAAAGCTGCTATCTGCGTACATATAAGCTGATTAATATAGGATGTTGCTATGCAGGCGAATTATCGTGATATCATTGGCCCGAGTGATTAGCCAGTCTTTGGGGCCTTGCAGGATTGTTTCTGGTAGGATGAGCAATAGGCGATGCATGTTGGATATGTCTTTAGTGCAAACGTGTTTCTGTGCAAAAAATGTCCACAAAAGTTGGTTTCCCTAAACACAATAGGAACAAACAGCAGCAGGCTGATTCCTTGTTCAGAGACTCCAAAGTCTGCCTTTCCAAGAGCCCAAGCTCTGCTGGCTTCTTAAAAAAACAACCTGCAAAACCAGTAGACAAACCCCTGTTACGGTATCCAAGGGCAGCCATTAGCACTTTCAATAAGAAGTTCAAAATGCACATAGTGACTAAGCACATGCACCCTCAGAAATAATACAGCAGGGATTCCCAACCTATGGGTCAGGACCCAGACACAGGCCACCATAAGGTTTTTTAAGGGTCACTGGCTAGACAGCTCCGAGCCACATGTGGCTCCTTAAGGAGCCACTTGCAGCTCCCACCACTGCTGCTGCTCATTTTTCCAGATCCCAGTCCCTGCCTTGCCCCTCTGAAATGGAACTCAGTTTAATTGGCTTAACAGCTGGCAGGAGGGATCCAGTTGTTAAACCAATTAAATTGAGTCACATTTCAGTGTGTCAGGGCATGGAACTGCCTTGCTGCAGGTGTGGAGAGAGTTGGAGAGAGAGAGCCGCATGAAGGAGGCAGTGGCGGCATGGCGAAGGAACAGTGAGGAACAGCAGTGGCACTCGTGTTGTGGGGGGGGGCATGTTTTGGGGCTGGGAGGTGTTTAAGAGTGAGGGTAGTGAATCAAGATGTATAATTTTTTTCCCAGGGTCTCCCACTCACCCCCTGGTTTTGAATTGCTCTGTTTCACAAACTCTTACTGAATTGTGAAAATGGGTCGCCATCTTGAAAAATGTTAGGAACCACTGCATTACAGGGAAGCTCAAACCCCTTTTCAAAGCTGTAGTTTTAAGTTACCCGAAGTTTGGGCATGTATGAACCCAGAGTTTTGATTCGGATAAATCTCCCATAACAACCCATTACTTCATATAGCCCTTTTATTTTTTAAAAGACAATGTTTGAAGTCATCTGTAGGAGCAAGAACAGCATCTGCTAAGTTATCACACAAATTGCAGTACAGGTTGAATCTTTCTAGTCTGGCAAATCTCAGGATCTGACTGATGCAGAATGAGAGAATTTGCCAGACTGGAGAGGTTCAACTTGTGTAGGCAGTTAGTCCCAGCCTCTGAAGAATTCAGTTTTGATCACTGACTCATACAGGATATTCAACTAGGTGGATGACTGATATTACACTCTCCTGTGTGGTCGTTGACCCACTTTAATGCTGGACAAATTTGGTGCTACAACTGAAGTGCTAGAATATTAAAAAAATATTTCAGGTCCCTTCTGGCTGATTGACAATACCATAGCTAATGTCCAAAGTTTAAGAAGAGATGAAAATGCTATACCACACACTACTACAGAGTCTACATTTCTCCATCATCATGCAGTGAGAGATGAGCGTACTAGGGCTATCATAAACAGGGACACTCAGGAGAGATAGTCCAAATTAATTTCTGAAGTAGATTAGTTAGATATCATTTAATCACTGTGTGCACACTGCAATTTACTTTGGAAGTTAATCAAATAAAACCAAATTGAGGCCATGTGAATTCTGAATGAGTGCATTCAGACAAGCTTTGATACACTTTAATGAATCTGCTTTCAAGTCACACATTTAGTTCATTTGGATTAATTCTCCCTCAGTGTCTCCATGTGGACAAGCCTTCAGTTCCCTATTCTTAGCAGAAAGATGAGCCATGGTGCCTCAGGGCTTCTTCACACAGTACATTATTACATGATAAAGCAGGGGTCAGCAACCCCTGGCACAGGTGCCAAGAGTGGCATGCGAGCTGATTTTCATCGGCATATGAGGTGAGGGCTCAGCCTCTGTCCCTCAGCTCCCGTGCAGCTCGGAGCTTGCTCAAAGCCATACCACCTGTGAATTAACAAAAAAACAGCTAATGCTACTAACTACCACCTAAATGGTAAAGTTCTGCGTCTTAATTTGTTTATTAATGAAGCTTTTGTAAGTAGGGCTGCTAGTGACTTTATAGATATCCCTGACATTCATGGTAGCACCTCATTAGCATCTTCCCAACTTGCTGTTAGCCGGTGGCCGGGTAATGTGCGGTGAGGTACTCCCCTGGGTCCTAAACAACCCAGTTTTTTACTGTTAGAGCAGGCAGCTCCTAGCACACTCACCCACGGCCAGGCTGTAGTAACCAAACAGTTAAAGTTCTTTTGTTGTGCCAGCTGTGTTGCAATAACAAAAGGGTTAACAAAATGGTTAGGCTCAGAGCTTAACTAGTTACAAGTTTATTTAAGCTACAGTTATAAGCGTGTGGTTACAAAAGGCTATTGTTTACTTCTTATATGCTAGCAAAGTACAGGTGTTAACAAGTTATGTTACAATCCAATACAAAGATATCTGTTATCATCTAACACAATGATATCTTGACACTAGTTACAGAGCTCTAATTCTTTAGCTGTGCACAAAAAGAGTCAGAGACCTAGCATGGGTGTATCTTACCCTCTCTGCGTCTCTCGATACCAGCATAGCCAAGCCGGATCGGTCACTCAATTCTGCGGAAAGACGAATACGAGGTTGGGCGTCCCCAGTAGTGGACCTCGGGAGGCAATCACCTGACCCAACCAGCAGGTAGTTGGTGGAATGCACTCAAAGTTAGAGTTCTGCTGGACCCATCTTTTATACCCCTTTTGGGTTATGTATTCTCTTTCTTATCTATGGTGCCAGATCATACTGGTCTGTCTTTGTGACGCCAGTTTGTTACAAGGGCATTTCTACTTAGTTTGCACTTGTAAGACAAGAGATAAGCAATTTAGGGCTACGTCTACACGTGCACCCAACTTCGAAATAGTTTATTTCGATGTTGCGACATCGAAATAGGCTATTTCGATGAATAACGTCTACACGTCCTCCAGGGCTGGCAACGTCGATGTTCAACTTCGACGTTGCTCAGCCCAACATCGAAATAGGCACAGCGAGGGAACGTCTACACGCCAAAGTAGCACACATCGAAATAAGGGAGCCAGGCACAGCTGCAGACAGGGTCACGGGGCGGACTCAACAGCAAGTCGCTCCCTTAAAGGGCCCCTCCCAGACACACTTTCATTAAACAGTGCAAGATACACAGAGCCAACAACTAGTTGCAGACCCTGTATATGCAGCACGGACCCCCAGCTGCAGCAGCAGCAGCCAGAAGCCCTGGGCTAAGGGCTGCTGCCCACGGTGACCACAGAGCCCCGCAAGGGCTGGAGAGAGAGTATCTCTCAACCCCCCAGCTGATGGCCGCCATGGAGGACCCCGCTATTTCGATGTTGCGGGACGCGGATCGTCTACACGTCCCTACTTCGATGTTGAACGTCGAAGTAGGGCGCTATTCCCACCCCCTCATGGGGTTAGCGACTTCGACGTCTCGCCGCCTAACGTCGATTTCAACTTCGAAATAGCGCCCAACACGTGTAGACGTGACGGGCGCTATTTCGAAGTTACTGCCGCTACTTCGAAGTAGCGTGCACGTGTAGACGCAGCTTAGGAGTACAGGACATTCTTTTGTGCGGGCGGGGCACGTCCCCTTCTGGGTGATTGTGTGTGTGCATCATATTGATCAATGCCAGCTGGGGTGATTTCTGAGGGTCCCCCCCCCATGTTGACAGTCTGGCCTGTTAGCCTTCTAGCTGTACTTTCTGCTTCTCAGGGTCACGATAAGCTAGCATATCTGGGCCTCAATGAGGGCATCAAAGACTGTGCTGTCAGCAGCCGTTTCCGTGCCCTGTGTGCTCCTCAGTGGGCGGGGCAGCGAGCAAGCTGGCTTGTAAGGGGGAGACTTTGTCTGGCTACACTTGCTCATTACTATGCCCCTTCCGAAACGAAGGGCCTAGTGTAGACATAGCCTAAGGGTATCTCCTTCAAAATGCTTCTCACTCATCTTCTCCTGACCTATCCTCCTTTAGCTCAAGGTAATTTTGCTGCCTAATAAACACACTAGGACTGAGATGCTGATGGCCTCGTTAGTTCAGAATTAATGTATCTCTGAAGCCATTTTACACAGAGCTTCATTTAGATTTAGGGGAGAAACACAATTCAGCATAGCTTTGCCTTGAAATAGTGAAATATAGATTTAAAAAAGTAAGTGGGGGCTCTCATTTGGATAGCGTGAAAATGGAGGAATTTTGTCCAGTTGTACAAACCAATCAAAGAGTTCAGGTAAGAATTTTAGCAACCAAGTTCTCATCCTGATACCTGCTCACACACAGCAGCAACGATACTGGTATTTTCATGGTAGACAGTTAAGGATTAGTTTCATTAGTAACCTACTAAAAAAAATAAACCCATTTTCCATACTTTAACACTCGTTCTCATGGTGACAGATGTGTATGCCCCACACGGGGACAGAAGGGTTTAAAACCCTTTGGGCAGAGAAAGTCCCAACTCTCCAACCAGATTGGGCATGCTCCAAGTGCTGGAGCAGTATAAAAGGAAGCAGCACAGCTCAGTCTGGCCTGGACACTGGAGAAGAAGGACCTGCTACACACGTTCCAGAGGTAACCCAGCCAGCGGGAGCTGGAAACCTGAGAGACTGCACCAAGCCTCCAGAGTTAATGGAGCTGCAAGGGGAAACTGGTGTGGCAGAGCCTGAGGACCCTGAAGCTGTGTGGAATGCCTCAATGCCAGAACTGGTTGGAAGTGCCTAAGGAAGGTGTGTGACTAGTAGCTCCCACCCAAGTGAGCTCAGTGTGTTTCAGTGGCACGTCCTACTGAGCAGGTGATGAATCAGTACCCCAATGACAGGACCCTGGGTTGGGGCCTAGTGGAGTAGGGTGTCCTTAGGCCTCTCTTTGGGGCTGTTGTTCCCAACCCCTTGAACTCTGGCCATTGGGCTATGCTGCCCTGAACCCAATGGCTACACTACTGACAGTGGCCATTAGGCCACATTCTCTCAGAGTGGAGGACTGCTTCATGTTGCCTACAGTGCGTCAGCAACAGAAGTGGTGTTCACACACACACACACAGGTGTCCTTGCCCTCATGGAATGGGGTGCACCTACACCACAACATGCAGCCATGTTGAGCCCGAGATGGCATTGGACTATCGAGTCTAATCCATGTGATTTTTAGATGCTACCTGGAGAAGCTATTCTGTCTTGGCAAGGACAGAACATGGCAGCTAGTTCCACCTCTGAAAGGGAGCAATCTCCTGGACAGACAGGCTGGGGAAATGCAACGGTGGCAACTCTGCACTACTCCCCGATCGCAAATGCACACAAAAGTGAGTGGCCAGCAAATACCTGAGGGATTAGCCTCCCGCATCTTCCACTATCTTTCCCCAACCTCCCAGCACAACCTCAGTCTGATCATTATGCTTCAGACACTTAGCTCTCATCAGTACCCCAACTTTCCTCAGGCACTTTGCTTGAAGTTCAGCCAGATAGGCTGGACTTTACCCCTCTAAACACTTTCGCTGCTCTTGCCTCCCACTCTTTGTATGCAAGTTTGAATATGCCAGGTGGGTTTTGCTAAGTGTTACCTGCCACTGCCACCCTGCAGCTGAGTGCTGCCACCCTTTGGCTCTCAGCTGTTCAGACAGGAAAAGGGCATAGTGTCAGGCTTGGCCTACCCTAGGCAGGTAAGTCAACTGCAGATACACAATTCTAGCTATGGCAATTGCATAGGTGGAATCAACTTAGCTGCAACTGACTTACCTGGCCGTCCACACAGAGGGAGGTTGACAGAAGAGTTCCTCCCATCAACCTCCCTTATTTCTTGCACTAGCGAGGTGTACAGGGGTTGACTGCTGACTCCAGATAGTTTAATTTTGCATGCCTCTACAAGGTGCACTAAATTGAACTCCAGAAGATTGACCCTGACCCAGCTGATCTTCCCAGAAGTGTAGACATAGCCTAAGACTGTCACCTTATTGGCTGTAACATCTGTGCTCCACAAGCCTGGCAGCTCAGTTTCTGTGTGGTTCTCATGCATTGCAACAGTGTTGCACCTGACTGAATCAGATGGCAGGCTTATGGGAAAGGAAGAGATTCATTGGATTTCATTAACTTCATTATAGTATATAAATAACTTCCGTGGATGAAAATATCATGTACTAAAGAGCATTTTAATGTAGCAGGGAAAGACATAACAAGAAGCAATGGCTGGGAGTTAAAACTAGACAAATTCAAATTAGAAATAAGATATTCATTTTTAATACGGAGGATGATTAACCATTGGAACAACTCATCAAGGGAAGTAGTGGAGTCTCCATCTTTTGAAGTCTTCAGACGCAGGCTGTGAATGTCTGGAAGCATTCGAACACAAGTTAGTGGGTTCAGCACAGGGGTAACAGCAGGAAATTATGTGTTCATGCTGTACATGAGGTCAGACTAAACGAACTAGTGGGCCTTTCTGGCCTTAAACTCTATGGCTGTGTCTGCATGTGTCAGTTCTTCTGAAAAGGATCCTCCAGAAGCCATCTTCAGGAAGATCATCTGCCAGAAGAGAGCATCTACACACAAAGTGGCATCTGAAAGAGCTTCCCAGTCTTCTGGAAGATTGTGTCCACACATGGGCACATGCTTTTCCAGAAGAGCAAGGCAGGAAACGCCCCAGATGGGGTTGCAAGGCCAGAGAGCACTTCTGGGGCACCAGCCATGAAGCCTGTTAAAGGCTCGCCACCCCACCCCCCACAACAGCCCATGTGCTGGCCATGGACCCGGAGGTCTGGCAGCAGCAGAGGTTTGCCCTGACAAGGGTGCTGGAGGGCCTCCTGGCCACCCTCCTCAGCCTGATGCATGAACTCAACATGAGCACTGGGGGCCCTGACCCACCCCTGCCCCAGCCAGGCCCCCAACAGCCCGTCCACCATGGCTGGACCCATGCCACCAGCAGTGACGGGTGCGACAGGGTGGACATGGCACAGTGGGATGACAGACAGTGGCAGCGGAACCTGCATATGGCAAAGGGCACATTCTGCGAGATCTGTGCCTGGCTGCGCCCCCCCCCACACTTCACCGCCAGGACATGGGGATGCAGCCAGCTCTCCCGGTGGAGAAGAATCTAGCCATCGCCACCTGGAAGCTGGCCACCTCAGATAGCTACTGCTCCATGGGGCAGCAATTCTGGGTAGGCAAGTCCGCCTTTGGGGGCCGTCATACTGGAGGTAAGCCACATGCTGGGTCCCTGGCTCAGGGAGCGGGGAGAGGGTGTCAGGCAATGGGGACCCCAGGGACCTGGGGGGTGCCCAGACACAGGGGCCAGGGGACCCTTGACAGGGGACCCCCAATACCCCATCTGTACACAAGCCAACTCCCAGAGGTGAACCCTGCTGAGGGGGTCATAGAGAGGGAGGGATGGAGGGAGGGGGAGGCTGGGGACTGGCCTGGGGTACACCTGGGAACACCCATGAGCATGCATGCTGTCTATCCCCTGCAGGTCGTGAGGGCTATCAACAACATGCTCATGTGGTGGCTCAACGCAGCCGTGGTGGGGACCTCGATGGAGCCGTGGTGGGCTTTGCGGAGCTCGACTTCCCCCAGTGCTTCAAAGCATTGGATGGCACCAATATCCCCATCAGGGCCCTGGCCTGCACACTGCCAGCTCACCCCAGGCTCCTCTGGTGCCTCTGTCGTCCCCGGGATGGAGCTGCTGTAAGACAAGGTGGGGGTGGGATTAGGGCCCCAGCAAAGCCCCATGTGCCAGTCCCCTGTCTCCCCCAGGCACCTGACCCTGGGCCCAACCCAGGAGGCCCTTGTACCACAGGCCATGGCCCTGGCATGGTGGCCTGAGCAGCCCCTCACCTTAGAGATGCTGTCACCCGTGAAGGGCCTCACCTGGGAAGGGGGTACTGGGTAAGAGGGACACGGTCAGTCACAGAGGGCTCTGTGCCCAGGGCATGGATAGTCTGGGCACAGCTGTGCACCCAGGGTTCCCCCCTGTGCAGACCTGCATGTGCTGGGGCTCCTGGAGGGGGGTACAGTTTGGGGTGCCCTGCAACTGTGGGGCATCAGGAGGCTGTGATGGGGGGGACTGCATGTGCCCCCCCACCAGGGGATGCCACATGCCATGTGCTTACCTAGTGTGACCTCATATAGGTCTGGGGAGGCCCAGCTGGACGTGTTCCAGCTGCTCAGCCCCACGGCCATGTCTATCACCAGGGACACCTCAAGGGAGGAGTCATCTGAGGGTCCCTGGGGCTGGCTAGTGGTCTCGCCCTCCTCCCTGGCCTCTTAGGAGGAGCCACTGTCCTCTCCCTCCAGCGTGGCGGGGGGGCTCCATGGCAGCCGAGCCCACGAGGTGGCATGGTGCTGAGGTGTCATCGCCCTCCAGAATGTTCCTCAGCTCCCTATGATAGGGACACCCAGCTGGGCCAGCCCCAGAGCAATGGCTGCTGTCCCTGGCTTGTGTGTGTACCTGCTGGAGCTCCTTAGTCTTTCTGCGGACTTGATCCGCAGTCTGCGCAGGATGGCCATGGGTGGCCATGGCTGTGGCCAGACGGGTGCAGGCAGAGGCATTGTGCCGGTGCCCTGACGTGTCCCTCAGGACATCTTCCTCACGCCAGAGTGCGAGGAGGTCTCACAACTCTGGCTCTCTCCAGGCAGGGGCTCTCTTCTTACGGTGGGGATCTCCCTCCAGGCTGCCATCATCTGACTCCCCAGGGCAGCCCTCGGGGAGGCTGGCTGCTGGCCATCCACCTGCTGGCCATCAACACTGGGGTGGCAGTAGGCTGGGCACTCCAGTCTAGCATGTGCTGCCAGCCTCACAGCCCCTGCTTCCTGCTCTGGGGTTTCTAAGGTCCTTGAGCTTTAACTGCTGATGGAAGCAGGCACGATAGAGCTCCCAGGAGCTTGCTAGATTGTCTCCCAGTTCCGTGGGAAGCCTCCATGGTGGTCTGCTTCTTCCGGAAGAAGCAGTCCACGAGCATCCACACGTGCTTTCTTCTGGAAGAATCTTCTGGAAGAAGGAGCTATTCCCCTTACAAAAGTGGTGTTAGGGATCTGGAAGAATTAGTGTTTTCCTCTGGAAGAGCACCTTACACATGTGGATACTCCCCAGATCTTCCAGAAGAAGCCTGTATTCTTCCAGAAGATCTGACACGTGTAGACACAGCCTATTAATTTAACATAATCCTCTCACTACAGTCCCTGTCTGGCTCCTGTGACCAACAACCGTTGCCTACACATGCAAAATGTTCACCTCATGGATGTCCAGAGTCACTGACAGAGGGCTAAAAAGTTTGACATTTTCTATTTTACTCATTTGTGAAACCCCACCCCGCAAACAGCCCTCACTCTATGCATCTTGCTAGGGAAAGCACCCGTGGAACTACCACAAAACCAACAGCTCCCTTGTCATCCCAGTGTCTGGCTGACTGAACACTAAAAACACACGAAGACCTTAACAACCAAATATCAAAAGAGAAATTAAAATTGTTTCATCCAATTGCATTTCCTCCAGCACCCTGCCCTCCCCGAGCTCCTCACTCCTTTCTCCCACTCCATAGTTTGTCATAACAACTCACCATATAATCTGTTTTATTAGATTTTTAAGACCGTCAGGGAAAGGACCATATTTTCTTGATATGAGAGCTGAATTCTACTCCCAATTCCCACACAGCGACCCAAGATGTGACCTTGTCATAATGGGGGTATTTATCTACTCCCACATGATTAAAGTGCTTTGAGTTCAATGGATGAAAAGGGCTAAGAAAGTGCAGCATTAAATTATTATTGAATGTCCCAATCATTTGCAAATAAGCATGTGGGCATCTGGTGTGATATAAATAGCTATGCAGTCTTCCATAGCTTATGCAATCTTCTGCATCGCAAAGGCTGCAAACGGCTACTGCAGAATAGGCAGTATGAGGGGAGAGAAATCTTCTCTTGGCGTTGGGGGAAGGAAGGGGTAGTTCTGAGATGTTCAGACAGAGCTTTCCAAAAGCAACACATTACATAACTTCAACCCATAATTCAAAATGTGTGTCCTGTACTTGTCACAAAAGCTAATTAGAGGAATTAGAGACATTTGTTTAATAATTTCTCTCCCTGTGAAGTCTGAACTGAACCATTATCCAAATCTGTCTCAAGACAAAAATGTTTGTAAAGCATAATATTTCACATGACTTAGTCTTTCCTGCTGAACAACAGAGGCTAGAATTTTTATTGATGGAAGTTACAGTGCAAGGCATCAAGGGAGAATAAAAGCATCTGCTGCTTTGAATTATTAATTGTATGTCAATGCCGCACACACCCAAATCACACTGTTCTTCTCTGTCTTGCCTCAGGAAAAAAGTGGCATACTACTGGAGAACTTCAAGCCTATTAAATGTGTTGTGAGCCCACCAGGCTAGTCCAGAATGGCCCTTGTCCCACTCCAGTCCTTTTGCACATATGCCAGGTTCCTTCAGCACATGGAACCAGACTCTTGCATTAGGTTTTTAGGGGGAAATTTTAAAAGTGAAAGGGAGCAGTCCAGTGTTCCTAAATCTATTAGGTTCTTTTGGAACAAATTAATTTATATAGTTATCTTAGGTCCCCAAGAACCATGTAGTGCAAGGAGAGGCTGTAAGCTAGGAATTGCCATCTATCACGAGCTTTATCTGTTAACGTCTCTCTTGCAGCAGCCATTGTCTGATCCCTTAGGGTTAAGACATTAGAGCCTTTATAATGCACCTAACGAGGACTCCTTCCCTCCAAACTGACAAAAGGCTGCCATGGATAGCTCCTTGCCAGGTCCCTAATAAGGTTGTATGGGTGTCAGTGTCACCTGCTCTAGGCCATCTTGATTAGCTAAATAGGAAGCCAACAGACTCACAACAGGACGTTATTACCACTAGAAAAGCTTTTCGGGTATGTCTACACTACAAAGTTACTTCAGAATAGCTGTTTATGGAGTTATTCCAAAATAAGCTATTCTGGAATAACACATCTAGGCTACATCTACACGTGAAGCCAACATCGAAATAGCTTATTTCAATGTAGCAACATTGAAATAGGCTATTTCGATGAATAACGTCTACACGTCCTCCAGGGCTGGCAACGTCGACGTTCAACATCGACGTTCCGCAGCACCACATCGAAATAGGCGCTGCGAGGGAACGTCTACACGCCAAAGTAGCACACATTGAAATAAGGGTGCCAGGCACAGCTGCAGACAGGGTCACAGGGCAGACTCAACAGCAAGCCGATCCCTTAAAGGGCCCCTCCCAGACACAGTTGCACTAAACAACACGAGATCCACAGAGCCGACAACTGGTTGCAGACCCTGTGCCTGCAGCATGGATCCCCAGCTGCCACAGCAGCAGCCAGAAGCCCTGGGCTAAGGGCTGCTGTCCACGGTGACCATAGAGCCCCGCAGGGGCTGGAGAGAGAGCATCTCTCAACCCCTCAGCTGATGGCCACCATGGCAGACCCCACTATTTCGAAGTTGCGGGACGCGCAACGACTACACGGTCCCCACTTCGACGTTGAACGTGGAAGTAGGGCGCTATTCCTATCCCCTCATGGGGTTAGCAACTTCGACGTCTCGCCGCCTAACGTCGAAGTTAACTTCGAAATAGTGCCCGGCACGTGTAGCCGTGACGGGCACTATTTCGAAGTTAGTGCCGCTACTTCGAAGTAGCGTGCACGTGTAGACATGGCTCTAGACTACAGGGAAGCCCCAAAATAAGTATCTGAGTGCTTCTGCTACACTAATGTCTAACATAGAGGGTGACCACATCGCCCTATGGCAAATACGGAACACTGGCCACAGTGAGGCACCAGGGATGGGGGCTCAGCAGCCTTCCCATGGGGGGTGAGTAGTGAATGGGGAGGGTCTGCAACCTCCTGGCGGAAGGGTGCTAAGAATAGGAGTTTCGCAGCCTCCTGGCAGAGGTGTGGAGACAGGGAATGTGACAGCTGCCCTGTGGGAGGGGTCCCTAGCGACAGGGGCTGTCACACGAGGGAGTGGGACAGCCGGCCTATTGAAGAGCTTCCCTGCAGCAGGAGCTGCCTCCCTGAGGCACAAGAAGCTAGGGAACTAGGCAGCCACCCCATGGCAGAGTTCACTGGCAGCAGGGGCTGCCATCGTAAGGTGCTGCAGAATGGGGCAGTTGCCCCACAGAGGAGCTCCCCTTCAGCAGGACCTGTTGCCCCAAGGCACAGGGTGCCAGGGAACACTCCACAGAGTTCCCTGGCAGTGGAGGCTGCTTCCCTGAGACACCAAGTACCAGGGACCCCTGCAAAATATGGGACAATTTGCCCATTTTCTTAAAAAAGTCAGGACGCTTGTGAGACAGTTCAAATAAGGGACTGTCCTGGTGAAAATGGGATGGGTGGTCACCTTGCTAACACAGTAAAGCCAAAGTTTAATTAAACAGATTCAGCCTGGTAAATTTCTATCACATGTATACAAAAGTGTTAAAATCCAATATCTATGTGTACAAATGTGAATGCACAAAGGCCACGAAACTTAATGGGTATTGGATCAGACCCCAGAAGTGCTTGATACTATGGTGATAGGTGCTGTGGAAAAGCCGAACACTGAATACACGAATGCTCATACCTCAAATTTGTGCCCATACAAATGGAGTGATGAATTCAAACACGTGCAGATCTCGGCTGTGTTTCAAGAAATACAAAGGCAAGAAAAGATGTAAAATGCTCAGAGGAGGCAAATGGGGCTAAGTAATAATTGAGGCTGTCAATTAATCACAGTTAACTTGTGCAATTAATTTTTGAGTTAAATGTGATTTTAAAAAAAACACAATTAATTGCAGCATTAATCACACTGTTAAACAATAGTACACCAATGGGAAATTATTAAACAAACAAACTTGTCTGAGCAATTGGCTGAACTGAGGTAGAACTGAGTGAACATGTAAGCTCTAAAGTTTTGCATTTTATTTTTGATTACAGTTGATTTTAGATAATTCTATATTTGTAAGTTCAACTTCCATGATAAAGAGACTGCACGACGGTACTTACAACTTTCAGTTCACCTCACACCCCATTTATTTTGTTTTTACTGTCCAAGAATGTGTAATTAAAAGTAAATAGAAAGCGAGTACTGTACAGTCTGTATTCTGTGCTGAAATTGAAATCACTACATTTGAAAGTGTAGAAAGCCTCCAAAAATATTTAAGAAAAAGGTATTTTAGACTTATTTAATAACACATTTAATTGCAACTAATTTTCTAAGTCACTCGACAGCCCTAATAATAATACATGCTCCTGCTCCTTGAAACAAGCTAAGGAATATGCAGCCCTTTCAGTCAGCATGCCCTACAGAAATGCTATTAAAACATGGCCACATCTAATAACTGTGACGTTCAGATTCATTTAGAAATCCATGCTAATACTACTCAGAGGAAAACTGCTAGCATTAGAAATGCGCTGAATGTTTGCTGTGAGATGCACTGGTTAAGTTAAAGTGCCTCCTCATGTAGCTTTCCCTGTTTCTTGCCTTCCTGTGACACTTCCAAGTACCACTTGTCTTCCTTTTACCAGCACAGGCTGCTAATGTGCAAGTAGGTCAGTGGTTTCAGTCCTGTACATACATCATTTCTAAGTAGCTCTTGAGTAGCACAAACATCCTACAAATAAGCATAACAATTTTTCCAAGCCTAGCACTCTCTCTCTCTCTCTCTCTCTCTCCCCCGCCCCCCCTCCCGCCCCCAAGGACAAGGATGGCTGCTGATGTCCAAAAATAACCCTGCTGCATGTATGGCTTTGTAAAATGATTACAGTGCATCCTAAAACCCCCAAAGAAGTCATCTGACTTTAGGGTTTTTTGCAATCTCATAGTTTTGCTTAGATTTATGAGAAGATTGCACAAAGTCTACGAACCTTTCTAGTGAAATTGGGGCCCAGTTTAAAGGTATCTGCCATGACTTTCTCTCACCAGCTAGTTGTGCCTCCTCATGGGTATTAGCTGTGACCCAGCATTGCTCCCTCCTGTGGTAGTTTCTTTTCTGTTGTCTTCTCACACTCTCAGCTGCTTGAGGTGTTCCTTCTTTGTGATTTGGCTCTCTGGCCAGATCACTGTGCATGTTCCTCCTCTCAGGAGTAACAGACTATGGCTACACCTTCTGGCTCCTGCCCCATCTCTGAGTTTGCCAAGTCAAGCTCTCTCCTTCTCAGTGAGAGGTTACAGGCTACACCCCAGCAGATCCATTCTGCTCTCACCTCCCTGGCTTTAAATAGGTACCTCCTTTTCTTTTCCACCTCAACCCCAAAGCAAGTCAATTCCCTTCCCCCTTGTTTCCTCCTGCAGATGCAACCTGGCAGTTAATTGGACTACCTGCACACCTGAACCCCTTTCAGTTCTGTGTGGGGTGGACATCCCATCACGCTGTCCTTGGACATATGCATGCTTTCCAGCCTAAACCTTGAGAAATTTGTGTAGTTGATGTGAAATCACAGTAAAAATAAAATCACACTGAAATGGGAGGAAAATGAGGTTGACAGAAGTCAATGGTAACAAATGAGAAAAATTATCAAAAGTAACTTAATCTGAATCTCCCGTATGTCTTGTCCACAGGTTGACAAGTATCAGAGGGGTAGCCGTGTTAGTCTGTATCTTCGAGAACAACAAGAAATCCTGTGGCACCTTATAGACTGACAGATATTTTGGAGCATAAGCTTTTGTGGGCAAAGACCTGTTTCATCAGAGTGGGTCTTTGCCCATGAAAGCTTATGCTCCAAAATATGTTAGTCTATATGGCACCACAGGACTTCTTGGTGTCCACAGGTTGTGATTCTAGACCCGTGATCAGTCTACATGTGGTCTACAAGACATTTTCTTTACCATCGCCCAGGTCATGCCGGGTTACCAGATTCTGCTTCTTTTTGTCAATGTAGGTTTTTTTCCAACTGGCATTACAAAAGTGACACTCACTTAAAGCAAAGGCACATGAAGTGAGGTGTGTGCTAATTGCACACAATACTGTGAGAGCCGTGCACACCCTCTGCATCCAATCAAGCTGCTGGTATGGTTCAATCGGCACCCCCTGCATAGTCTAGGTACACAAGCACAGTTAGCAAAACTATCCTCTCCCAGGAGACCATCTTGGTTTCAACAATCTTGCAGCCCACTGGGATGAAGAAGGCCCATTCATGCAGCCCACTCACTACCCAAGTTTGCCCTTCACTATTCTAGACCCCAAGCTGCCTGAGACCAGGATCATCTTGGTATCTGTGTCCTAGATCACAGCAAGTTGTGGTGCCAACACTTAACAAATAATGAAGAATGGTATTATATAATAATATAGGGCAGGGGTTGTCTGAGTGTCACTGTGAGGTTTTTCACCAGTATTTAGCCTTAGATGGAGTTTAACGCCTGCTTTGGGCTCCATTCCCAAGCAACTTGACACCAAGAAGACCCGGTCCCGGAGTGCCAGGGGCTGCTACTGGCCTCATACCATCCACAGGCACCTCTTAATGATTTCAAGCCCTAAGAGGGCATGAAATTGTTAAGAGGTGCCTATGGATGGTGTGAGGCCGGTAGTGGCCCCCGGCGTGCCGGGACCAGGTCTTCTTGGAGGTGGGTTGCTTGACTATGAGGTTTGGAATTCATTAGGAATTGACATTCATTGGACTGTCATTGTGTAACAGGTGTGTTTTCTTCCTGTACCTCACAACTCCGGTCCAGGCTCCATAGCTATACTCTGAGACAGTGTGTAAGACTGTGCACACAGCATGATCTTGTAAATTATTTTTACCGAGGAAAGCTTCTATAATTTGGAATACTCATTCAGATTAGGAAGGGAAACTTGGCGAGACAGGTTCACTTTGTGGATTTCGTTGGTTTCCAGCACTGCAAGGGACAGTCTATATTAAAAGTTATTGTCACTGAAATTGCAATAATAGGAAGTTATGAACACATTTTTTCTCTACATTAGGTGTCACAAAACTCTTCCTACCACAACATACATTCAGGATCTAATAATCTACTTGACTAGTTGCCCAGTAAATTCTTCCACTCTGCTTTCCTCCCAGATGTACAAACTGGTTATATTCCACTGGACAGAAGACTGCTTGTTATTGTTATTTACTATGTATTTTTTTTCGCAGTAGTGCCCAGAGACTCCAAAGCCGTGTCTACACGTGCACGCTACTTCGAAGTAGCGGCACTAACTTTGAAATAGCGCCTGTCATGGCTACACGCGTCGGGCGCTATTTCGAAGTTAACTTCGACGTTAGGCGGCGAGACGTCGAAGTCGCTATCCTGATCAGGAGATGGGGATAGCGCCCTACTTCGACTTTCAACATCGAAGTAGGGACCGTGTAGTCATTGTGCGTCCCGCAACTTCGAAATAGTGGGGTCCGCCATGGCGGCCATCAGCTGAGGGGTTGAGAGATGCTCTCTCTCCAGCCCCTGCGGGGCTCTGTGGTCACCGTGGACAGCAGCCCTTAGCCCAGGGCTTCTGGCTGCTGCTGCGACAGCTGGGGATCCATGCTGCAGGCACAGGGTCTGCAACCAGTTGTCGGCTCTGTGGATCTCGTGTTGTTTAGTGCAAGTGTGTCTGGGAGGGGCCCTTTAAGGGAGTGGCTTGCTGTTGAGTCCGCCCTGTGACCCTGTCTGCAGCTGTGCCTGGCACCCTTATTTCGATATGTGCTACTTTGGCACGTAGACTTTCCCTCGCAGCGCCTATTTCGATGTGGTGCTGCGCAGCGTCGAAGTTGAACATCGACGTTGCCAGCCCTGGAGGACGTGTAGACGTTATTCATCGAAATAGTCTATTTTGATATTGCTACATCGAAATAAGCTACTTCGATGTAGGCTTCACATGTAGACGTAGTCCAAATGAATTTGGAACGCCAATGTGCTAGGTGCTGTACATACATACTGGGTATTAGGCTCTTAAGTCTCATCTACTAAAATGGGTGCCTTTGAAAATACACTTGTACCTCTTTAATCTGGCAACCCTTGGGAAACAGGGTTTGCCAAATTAAAGATTGTGCCAGCCCAGGCAGGAAGTGAGGATGATGGTGGTAAGGGGCTTACATGGCACTCCACATCCCCCACCTCTGCCAGGCACTACCCTGTGCTACTATGGGAGTACTGGGGGAAAGCATCCAGCAGAATGCATTGCAGTACTGCACAGAGTTATGGACAGAATTAGGGACACCCAGGGTATGCAGGTTATAGTGTATAGAGCAGTGGTAAGACAGTCTGTGAAGACCTTATATACTACATACATGGAGGGAAATGGAACAGAAACCCATTGATTCGAATCAATCTGCTATATGATCTTCGGTGAGACAGTGGCAGAGCCAGGAGAAGCCAGGATTCCTGATTCACAGTCCAGGGCCCCACTCACTAGACCATGTTGTCTCCTCTACAATCTTATGAAGTGTAACACTCACGAGCAGCGCTTTCTTTGGGCTGATACTTGCCAGTACTGAGCACTGGCACTTCTGCAGCCCCAGCCATGGGATCATCTGTGCGCAGGGCGGAATGGTGTCGAGCAAGCTGACCAGCTCCTCTTTTTTTAGCAAACAAAGCACTGCTCATGAGAGTCTTTTAGAGGAGGCTTGAGTGTAACCATATCACAAATATGGTTTGCCTAGAACCACAGAGAGGCTTAACGGCTTCCTCTGCAGCCAGAATGAAAAGCAGCAGCAGCTACAGGTCACAACCCACATTCCATCTAAATCTCATTACAAAAATGTCATATCGGGCTGTTAGAAGAAGACCACCTACCTAATACCTCCCACTGCCACCAGATACAGACAGCAGAGTGGGTAAAGAAAACTTAGTTAACAGCGTTTTGTGTGGCAAGAAACAACTGATCAATAACTGAGGTTGTGGAATCCCCATGCTATGGTGATTGTCTTCACTTTCCTCCTGTTTGTCTGTGTGATCTCTGTCTGGTTTGTAATTGTTTCTGTCTGCTGTACAATTAATTTTGCTAGGTGTAAATCAAATTAAGGCGGTGGGATTTGATTGGTTAGGTAATTCTGTTATGGTAGGTTAGGATTTGTTAGTAAAATTATACTAAAATAATTGATCAAGGTATAGCTAAGCAGGACTCAGGTTTCACTATTTAAACCAGGGTCAAAGAAGGAAACACAGAAGGAAGAAAAATCATAGAATCATAGATTACTAGGACTGGAAGGGAACTCAAGAGGCCATCGAGTCCAGGCCCCTGCCCCAATGGCAGGACCAAGTACTGTCTAAACGATCCCTAATAAACATCTATCTAACCTGTTCTTAAATATCTCCAGTGATGGAGATTCCACAACCTCCCTTGGCAATTTATTCCACTGTTTGACCACCCTGACAGTTAGGAACTTTTTCCTCATGTCCAGCCTAAACCTCCCTTGCTGCAGTTTAAGCCCATTGCCTCTTGTTAAAGGCAAGAAGAAGAAGAAGACTAGATGACCTGGGAGAAGAACTCATCCCCAGGACACAGCCTAAGACCAGAATGGCCAGAATTCCTCTGCATAACCCTGAGGTGCAGCAACCAGGATTAAGAGAGACTTTGTCTGTCCAACAACGGAAGTCTGCCTGCCTTATCAGTATTGATGAGCATGACCCTCTGCTTAGCACGTATTCTGCTTGGTTGGTAATTGTCAGTAAATAGAGAATTAGAATATTGCAGTGTAAGGCTTTTTTCAGTGGCACAGATCCTGCATACCCACAGGGAATTCCACCCTGAGCCCTAGGAATTAAGGGTGGGAGTTTAAATTAACAAGGTCATGTCTTGAGCCCTGGGGATTGGGTAAAGATGTGTGTGTCCCTGAAGTGTGTAAGGGACACAGAAATTTGTTCAGGTAACATGGGTACCCAGACTTCTTAGCCATGTAGCTTTCTAGCTCAGCTTATTGAATTGACTATATGTTTTTTCTGAACCTATTTCTTAGAGAAACCCTAAAGACTTCCTACCTGAGTATCCCAATTTTTTTAGCACATCAGTAGAGATGCTCAGGATTTTGATCCATGTTCTCTCATTGCTCTAAAGATTTGATTGATTCATTCTTTTATTATTCTATAAGTTTAGAATAATAGAAGGTGGCATTTTATGGTTACTTGCTTAAAAATGCTCCTATCCCACCATCCAGACAGTGCACTGTTATTATTTCACTGCCCAGTTTAACATTTAAAAGATTTGTGTGTGTGTGTGTGTGTATTTGAAACTGGCCTGATGGCTTTACTTATTAAGTGCTTTTCTTTTGATCTTACAAAATATGTTCATCTATATAACATGCATTTGATTTTTTTCTTAGTGCTGTCTTGAGGCTCCTAAGTTAATTTTTTGCAATCCTTTATAGTCATAGTCACTCCCTTTATTCCAGCGGATGACATTGGTAGCCATTAATGTGACAGACAACTGGATTTCTGCCAAATTAAATGAGTGACTGATACATTAAATGGAGCTGTACTGAGAAAGGTTGTATACAATTACATGGTGGTTAGCCTAAAGGAAATAGAACTCAGGGCTTATACCCACAATTAGAGTTCAGGCAAGAGGGTTTGCATTTTTTCTTACTGACCACACCTACCTGACAGTGACCTACAGAAACATCCATTGTACTAGTCTCTGAGGGCTATATCTATCATTGGGGAAACAATAATATTCTGAATCCACTTAGAATAGTTAGGGGTTTCTCTTTCCTACATGGGGAAACATTTAATCTCTCTTTCATTGGTTGGTCGGCCTGTAGCAAGAGAGAGACATAGAGAAAGGTAAAACACTTCATCTCCACCTTTAGGTTTCCCTCAGTCTCCCAGTGTTCTTTGGCTCCTTTTCCTTTCCTCTGTCAAGAAAACTCATCTCACCATGGCTATGTTTGCACTAGAGAGCTTTGTCAACAAAAGTGGTGTTTTGTTGACAAAACACATGGAGTGTCCACATTCCCAAGGCATTCTGTTGACAGTAAATCAACAAATGTGGCACTTCTGTCAACAGCATTCTGCCATTCCTCCATGAGGTAGAATGCCTTTGTCTACAGATTCTGTCCACAGAAAGCCAGTCTGGCCATTCTGAGAGACCCTCTGTCAACAGACAGGGCTTCCAGGACACCAGGCAGCCCTGTCTGCTTGGATTCCAGTTGGCCATTTTGTCAAGAGAGTGGCTGGGCAATCCAGCTGCTCTCTGTCGACAGAGCAGATTGCTTTTTCTATCCACTTGGCAGTTTGGCCGCAATCTGTCAACAGAAGTTTTGTCAGAAGATATCTTCCAACAGAAACTTCTGTTGACAGAACAAAAAAGCAGTCAAGTAGCACTTTAAAGAGTAACAAAATAATTTATTAGGCGATGGGCTTTCGTGGGATAGACCCACTTCTTCAGATCCACGAAAGCTCTTCTTCTGTCCCACAAAAGCTCATCACCTAATAAATTATTTTATTAGTCTTTAAAGTGCTACTTGACTGCTTTTTTGTTTTGGTAGAATACAAACTAACACGGCTATCTCTCTGTCACTATTTTGTTAATAGATTGCTCTAGCATAGACGTAGCCCATAAATCCCAACAGGTCAGAATGCAATACCTTTACTCAGATTGGGTATTGCCTCATTCCACCAACAGTCCCGTATTCTGCTTAGTGTAAATAAAAATATCACTATATAGTCCTTACGTATATTCTGGTCGTTCCCAGAAGCACTGGTATGTGTTATGGTCCCATTGTGCTGGGTGCAATAGAACATCAAGGAGGCAATATGGAGCATAACTGACTGTACAACCCTTCTCAGAGCATAGTTATTAACAGTCCACAAGCATGCTGGAAGGTCATAACAAGCCGGGTTCCACAGACCGTCTGTTTTGGGATCAGTTCTGTTCAATATCTTCTTCAATGATTTAGATATTGGCATAGAGAGTACACTTACTAAGTTTGCAGATGGATGATGCCGAGCAGGAGGCGTTACAACTGCTTTGGAGGATACAGTTATAATTCAATACAATCTGTATCAACTGGAGAAATGGTCTGAGGTAAATATGATGAAGTTTAATAAAGACAAATGCAAAGTACTCCACTTAGGAAGGAAAAATCAGTTTCACACATACAGAATGGGAAGCGACTGTCTAGGAAGGAGTACTGCATAAAAAGGATCTAGAGGTCATAGAAGACCATGAGCTAAATATGAGTCAACAGTGTGAGACTATTGCAAAAAAAGCAAACTTGATTCTGCAATGCGTTAACTGAGTGTAATGAGCAAGACACAAGAAGTCGTTCATTCACTCTACTCTGCACTGATTAGGCCTCAGTTGTATTATTGTACACAGTGCTGGGTATCACATTTCAAGAAAGATGTGAAGAAACTGGAGATGGTCCAGAAAAGAGCAACAAGAACAATTAAAGGTCTAGAGAACATGAGCTATGAGGGTAGACTGAAATAACTGGGTTTTTTTCATTTAGAAAAGGGAAGACTGCGACGGGACTTGATAGCTGTTCACAAGTACCTAAAAAAGGGTTACAAGGAGGAGGGAGAAAAATTGTTCTCCTTGGCCTATGAAGATAGGACAAGAAGCAATGGGCTTAAACTGCAGCAAGGGAGATTTAGTTTGGACATGAGGGCTACGTCTACACGTGCAGCCAACATCGAAATAGTCTATTTCGATGAATAACGTCTACACGTCCTCCAGGGCCGGCAACGTCGATGTTCAACTTCGACGTTGCTCAGCCCAACATCGAAATAGGCGCACCGAGGGAACGTCTACACGTCAAAGTAGCACACATCGAAATAGGGATGCCAGGCACAGCTGCAGACAGGGTCACAGGGCGGACTCAACAGCCAGCCGCTCCCTTAAAGTGCCCCTCCCAGACACAGTTGCACTAAACAACACAAGATACACAGAGCTGACAACTGGTTGCAGACCCTGTGCCTGCAGCATAGATCCCCAGCTGCCGCAGAAGCAGCCAGAATCCCTGGGCTAAGGGCTGCTGCCCACAGTGACCATAGAGCCCCGCAGGGGCTGGAGAGAGAGCATCTCTCAACCCCCCAGCTGATGGCCGCCATGGAGGACCCAGCAATTTCGACGTTGCGGGACGCGGATCGTCTACACGGTCCCTACTTCGACGTTGAACGTCGAAGTAGGGCGCTACTCCTATCTCCTCATGAGGTTAGCGACTTCGACGTCTCGCTGCCTAACGTCGAAGTTAACTTCGAAATAGCGCCTGACGCGTGTAGACGCGACGGGCGCTATTTTGAAGTTGGTGCCGCTACTTCGAAGTAGCATGCACGTGTAGACGCAGCTGAGGAGACACTTCCTAACCGACATTGCCTAGGAAGATTTGTGGAATCTCCACTGCTGGAGATATGTAAGAGCAGGTTAGATAGACATCTACCAGGGATGATCTAGATGGTGCTTGGTCCTGCCATGAGGGCAGGGGACTGGAGTCGATGACGTCTTGAGCTCCCTTCCAGTTCTAGTGTTCTATGAGTCTATGGTCTAATGATTAGTGCACTGGCCTGGTAGTCAGACTACTTGGCCAGTTGGATGACTTTGGGCAAGCCACCTTCCCCTCTGCCTCACCATTTCCTCTCACTTCTTCTGCAGACTGTGAATTCATCAAAGTAGTGACTGTATGTGTATATGCACTGCCTAGTGCAATGGGGCCAGATTTGAGTTGTACATCTAAGTGTAACTGTAATACAAATAAATGTAGAGGCTTAGAACACAATTAATGTGGGTAAACTTATCTGGGTGGGTGGAAGACAAAAATTAACACTTGAAATCAAGACCGCAAAGCCCAGGAGTCAGAAATCAGCAGTTACACTGTACCATGGGAATAGTCAGCATGTCGTTACGGTAACATGAAAGTGACTTTCATTTAGCTGGCCATAGACTTGGGAAAGCATATACGGTAAATAAATCTCTCTCACCAGGCAGCTTCCCACAAGCATTCCTGGTTCTAGCAAAATGGTATTTTCAGTATCTTAATCACAGTTGGCAGGCACAATGTCCTTTGGTGTTTTTGTCCCATCCTTGGGCAACAATTTTCCTTTACTGCCATCTTGTGGAAACATTGACAAATTGCCCACGGAAACACCATGGGAAAGAGGCATGACAGTAAGGTCCCTTATCTTAGCTACGTATCAGACAGCACATCTTGAGACAGAAGATCTCAAACCCGTAATAGCATCAGAGGTGCTTCTGGAAAAATAAATCAGGGAAGTTATGAACATGTAATTGGGAGAAATAGTGTCAGGTGTCTTTCCCAAATCTTCCATCCACTGGGTCAGCTGCTTGCTCAGGAGCAGAGGCTGGATACTGTGTGGATTTTATTTCGTTCCTTCTGAGCTGTTCTGATCCACTTTACACTGGTAATCGGAGTTCCCTCGATATTTTTTCCTTTCATGAGTAGAATAAATTTTGTTCTGTGTACCAAAGCACATGTGGATGTGCACCACCAGTAGAAACATATGCTGCCGGTAGTGGGATCTCTGGGTGCTCTGCTAATCAGCTGGGCAGCACCTTCATCTCCCCTGGGCAGCCACCCAAGTGCTCAGATTACAAGGAACGCTGCTGGTGATTCCCTGACATAAACAGCATTATTTGCCAGCTTGGATGATACTCCCCGGATTTATACTGCAGGGACCAGAGCGTCCTCTGCTGGGGCATGGTCTTTCCTGGGCTGGTGTGACAGAGCCTGAGATTAGAGACTGTCAGGGCCCCTCTAGAACTCATTTGGTTATTCAGACTGTGTAAAGAGTCTCTGTCTGCTGGTTCTGTGCGGGTCTCTTCCAGTTCTAGTGTTCCATGATTCTATGAAATGTTATTCTCCATTAACTAAAACAAATTCTGAAAACTAAGAGCCCCTGTTCCATATGGGACACAGACAATATATGCCAGATTATCTGTAAATTGAACAAAGATTTCATAGCATTCGCTGCTTGACAAGAGCCAGACAATTGAAATCACAGTCTCACTGAGACCCAGAAAGGAAGTCAATTTTGAAAAATATCCATTTTGAGGATGTAAATGGCACTCAAGTGGTGCCCAGGTGTTGTACACCATGGTGAATTTCACCATCAGTAACCATGTCTCTTGTCAGGACTCTCCAAACTGTTGTGCTCCCTTGGGACAATGCAGCTGACAAGACACATGAGAGCCTTAGATAAAAAGGTTCAGTTGTCTCTAGAGCTTCCTGAGGAGAAGCCTTATTCAAAACTTGACCCATCAGTGCTCAATGAATGATCCTTCCCTTTGGCAAAGTATTTCCAAAGTATAACAATGATAATACAAATTATAATAAATTATTGCCCAAGAAGAGTCCGTTCCCCACCCAACACAGGGAGGGCAGAGGAGAAAATACTATGGAATATATTATGCTCTGCACTATGCAGATTGAACTGACCTGTGAGGCATTCACAGCGTTTGGGTCAGGCCTTCGGATATTAAAACGTTGGATGCTGTGGAAAACCCTTAATCAATTGATGTTGTCAGTTCCTTGGGCATACTCATCCCAGTCTGCAGTTTAAAGATGCCTTCCCTAGTGGCACCGTATGCACTCACTATAGTTTTGCATTGGAAAATTAGAAGATGCAATTGCAATTATGTATTATAGATGTGTCATGATCATGAGGGTTAGCCAGCAGCCTGGGAGTAAAAGGGTTAAACTCCTGAGCCAGGTGGGGTTGGCCTATAGAAATGTAGGTAAGAATTGAATTTTGGCTCCTCCCTCTTCTGTTCTCTGTCTTTTTTCTTCTTCTTCTTCTTTCCAGCCATGAGGGAGAGAGACACAGAATATCTCCCTCCAAGAACAGGCCCTCCAATCTTTTGTAAGTAGGGTAAAGTTTAGATAGATCCGTTAGGCTTTATTGTTTTATGGTTGGGGAAGTGGGATCTGATGTCTGTGCGCTTTTTAGAAATGTTCTTTTACTCTCCTTGTAACTAAGTTCTAGGCCCATGATGGAGATTCCCCGTGTGTTTTACTTTGTGACTCTTCCATCTAGTCATGAGGCTTGCAACACGAATATTGTTGTAATAATAAAAGTTCTTTCTTTTTCTTTTTATTAACCTGGTATCGGTTAATGTTTGTGTCCTGGTTTTTACTTTTGGGGCTGAGATTTCCCAAGTGGTCTCTCCCTGGTTTCCTTATTATTACTTGGGTGGTGGCAGCGAATTTTATCCCCAAAATCTAAGGTTTTTAGGACTTTTGGGGGGAAGTTTACACCAAAACCTGGTAGATAAGGTTTTGGAGGTACTTTTGCTGGCCCCCACTTCTGCATTTATCTTGCTAGAGTGGGGAAGGAGCCATGACAAGATGTAATAGGTTCTTCACTGCCACTTCATTAATAGCACTGAGGAACATTACTGTCCAACCTCCGTTTATCAGTAAACAAATGCTTTTACCTGGTACAGGGTGGTCAGAAAGATAACAGTGAAGTCTGCTCCTGGTGAGCTACTCAGTGGCCTCTTGCTTGGTTTCATCAGTGAAAGTACAGAGATTGTCTGCAACAAGCCCGTGCTGCTTGAAGGAATTTGTGTCATTGCCATAAAACAAGGTGTTAAAAAAGCTAGTGGGACCTTAGGATTTTGTAGGGGCAGTGTCACTTCAATAATGTGGTATTTTGAGGTTGGGGGGTTACTTTGACTTTTTCACCTTGGCTGTGTCTACTCATGGAGCGTCCACACTACAAATGCATTCTGTTGAGAAACTGTCGACAGAACACAGCAGTTTTCTTGGGAGAGTTAAGTCGCTCCCATAGGAGTCATAATGCCTCTGTTGGCAGATTCTGTCAACAAAAACATAGAGTAGACGCTCTGGGGGAGGGGGGCGCGGGGGCTTCTGTCAACAGAAAGGGCTTACAGCTCACTGGGCTGCTCTGTTTGCAGAGCTTCCAGGTGGCTCTTCTGTTGAGAGAGGGCTGAGCAGTCTGGCCACTCTCTGTCGGCAGAGGGAGTTGATGAGGGGAGCCGCTATTAGGTGTGGACGCGTTCTGTCAACAGACGTTCTGTTGGGAAATATGTCCTGAGCGTAACTTCTGTCAACAAAACTGTGTAGTGTAGACCCAACCCTTATGTGTAACACCTCAGTCTTTAGAACAATGAGGCAAGATTTTCCAAAAACCCAGGCAGCTTTTCATACTGCCAGAAGCAGCTCATTAAGGGCAGTTGCTGGATCTAAAGAACCACTTAGGGACTGGCTCTTTAGCCTGGCAGCCAGGCTTACAATGGGTCTGCAGCAAGAAGTAACATATCTGCCATTGTTCAGTGATGGAACTTGATTTATTCATGAAAATGGGGCAGGGTGTCAGGGATCAGAGAGCATCTTCAGATACAGGAATAACATCCCCTCAAATTAATCTGCCTCAGACCCACTTTAAAACTCCCTTTTCTGAGGTGACAATTGGAGTATTGGGTGTATGAACCTATGAAGTCCATGTTAAGTTTTGGTCTCAAGCAAAAATGTTTTTGGTGGTCTTGTATTTCCCAAAAACAAGAAGTCCTGTGGTACCTTATAGGCTAACAGATATTTTGGAGCATAAGCTTTCGTGGGCAAAGACCCGCTTCATCAGATGCATCTGATGAAGTGGGTCTTTGCCCATGAAAGCTTATGCTCCAAAATATATGTTATTCTGTAAGCTGCCACGTTGACTTCTTGTTGTTTTTGAAGATACAGACTAACTCAGCTACCCCTCTGATACTTGTATTTCCCAGTCATCTACTGGCTGTTTCTCTGCCCAAAAAAGTGACTGAACAGTTGTGCATGATTTACAGTTTCTCTGGAAGCAAGCCCAAGGAGGAGAATAGACCAGATGTTGCAGTATAGAGTAATGAATGTGTTGCCTAGAGGACTGTTCCACAGTCCCAGTAGTGTTTTTATGCTAGTGCTTTCACAGTAGAGGGTGCTAATGCATTAGTGTTATCTTTCAAGTGAGGAGTATGACAACTTCCCCTGGTCTGAGTTCCCTGTGTTGTTGTTTTTAATACTCATGTCTTCTGGGGCTCCAAGCTATCCAGTAGGGTTCAGCACACAGCCAATCAGAGAAGATGAGAACAATGGCCAGAGCAAAAACTAGAGAAAGCAGTCTGATGACATCCAGGAGTCGGCTGGTGAAAGTCTCTCTCACACTGCTGGGACTAGCTTCTCTGTAGAAGTTTGATCTGCTAAGTCCACATGACTTGGGGAAAAGATGGAGCTGCCCTAGTGCCCCTGAAGGACAGAGAGCATCACTGCATGCTTCTTGGTGCTTGGATGCAAGGGTTGGTCTCAGCTGAGCACCGTCTTTCCTGCCCACCATCTGGTACCCTTGGAGGCTGTTTCAGTATCTGCTCCTGCTAGCCTGAAGTTTAATTAAATAATGAGATTTGGAAAGAGGCTTTTTACAGCTGCAATGTTCAGCTCTCTGTTCATCCCCACACCAGTGAATGGGTCCCAATTGCCAAAAAGCGCCAACCACCATTTGTGTTTGTGAATTGGCCACCATGTATTAATGCTCCACTAATATAGTAGGCCATTGCAAGTTTACAGTGCGTGCCAATAGTGCATGCCTCATGGGAAAGAAGATATTCTTAGGTGGTGGTGGTGGTCATGGTGATGATAATGAAGTATTGCCATTATAGTAGCACCTAAAGGCCCAAACTTCAGCTGAGTCTAGTCACCATACAGACACACAGCAAAAGGCAGTATACACTGGCCTCAAGGGCTCATAGTCTTTGTCTTTCTTGTTTATTTAGCCTAAGAGAGTACTTCCAAAGATCTTAAACTTCTCCGCTATCTGTAGCCATTTTTATGTATCCTTCCAGTCGTCATTTAGCCAGGATTGATCTTTTAAACTTTCTGCAGGCATCAGTTACTTTAGCTTATTCTCCTCTGTACCCCCTGAATTTGGAAATCTATTTTGAGTAATGTGATACCCAGAACTGAACACAGCATTCCAGTAATGGTAATACCAGAAGCAAACACCTCCCTGCTTGGTGGGCCAATTATTCTGCACGTATTGCAAAATCATGTTTAATTTGCTGTCCAGTTTCATCTAGGTCTCTCTCAGCATTAATGGTTCCCAAATGTCTCCTGCTCATTGAGTAGATCAGTACTTGTTTCAGATTATTTCCCCCTGGATCAGTTAGCCTGCTCTTCTCTAAATTGAATCTCATTTTATTTTCTGCCCACCCAGCTTGCTAACAACTCCTTGTCCTTTCATGTTAGTTCTTTCTCCTGAATGGTGTTCACATTTCCTTCCAATTTAATCGTCTCTGAGAATTGCATTAACATGCTGCCTATTCACTCTCCCAGATCATTAATGAGAGAGTTAAACAAGATAGACTCTAATGATACCACATTAGCCAAACCCCTCAAAACATTATCTTTTTATTACTTCTAGCCACTCTTCAAACCACATGCCAGTGGTCCCATTAAGACATTTTGAATTAACTTTCTGAGGAAGATTTCATGAGATATAGCATGAAATGTGTCCCTAAAATCCAAACCCTGACTGTGCTCTCTTCAAACACTTACATCCTCTGAGTCATATTTGACTTCAATGGCTGCTGCAGGTTAGTGTTCCCTGTAAGCTGGGCACTTATGCAGCCACTCAGGAGAGATTCACATGCTGTCCAGCTGATTATCAAAGAGCCCACAAATGGGTTTTTGTTTCTACTGGTGGTGCACATTTGCCGCAGGTGACCAACCTTTGTCATTCTAGAAAAAAGCCATCGAGAAAGCGGATTTGGCTCCTGATTGCTAGTGATGCTGTTACTTTCTTGTTCTTGCTGGTCTCTTTAATTATTTAATTAGCAACAGGAGTTAAATGGAAGGGATGCTAAGTGCAGCCATCATTCTTCTTTTCTTGTCTGACAAATTTTCTCTGGCTTTTCAGAGCTGTCCGAGTTGGACATGCTTTTTCAGAAGAAGCTATCATTGGTCTAGAGAGTGTGTTAGCTAATTCTCTTTGGGCTAGATTATAAATGAGAGCACACCCCTGCACAGGAGAAGTGAGAGCTGCATACGTCCATAGATAAGGCAATTGGACCTTGGGTCCAGGTACACGGGATTAAGTGCAGTTACTCCTCAGTGTACTCCCTCTCTGAAACAAGTGTATTAAGACACTGGTTCCATAGTGTAGTACATCTGCTGGGCAGTAGTAGCCATCAGAAGGCAGTGATGGGTTCAGGTCTGCTGTTCTCTTCCTCCGGATGGGAAGGGCTGAAGATGGCCAGCTGGAGAAAATGACATGGCATTTGGGAGGTTGGGTGAGTCACAGCAGCAGGTCGCTCAGTCTCTAGGAGGTGCAGGTCACTGAAGGCAGATGAGGACTAGGTTTGGGGACCCAGCAGGTGTTACGGCTGTGGGTTGCTGATGAAACCCCTGCAGCACTTGCCTGGGACTTGCCTAGCTGGCGCTGCTAGGATTTGGTGCACCACAGCATTCCCAACAAACACAGCATGGGGAATAGTAACAGAGAGGAAGCTGTGCTAGTCTATACACTATCAAAACAAAAAGCAGTCAAGTAGCACTTTAAAGACTAGCAAAATAGTTTATTGGCTGAGCTTTCGTGGGACAGACCCACTTCTTCAGACCATAGCCAGACCAGAACAGACTCAATAGTAGGAGTAATTAGGAGTAAAATTGGGAGTAAAATTAACAACACAAATGTTGCTGGGGGATACAGGCTTAAGGAGAAAAAATTATGGATTGTTTGCCCACCGGTCAAAGGAAAAAGTAAAAAACATATTCAAACTGGTATATAAAAGGACAGGAAATAGTTTCCAAGTTTCTCATGATTACCTCCTGTACCCTGCAAACAATTTTGGCTGATTTTGTTGCTGGATCTAATAAACAGAAAACATTAGCAATAAATACCGTCCTTTAAACTATTTCAGCCAGACAGTGATATGTTATTGACTGGTTCTGTAACTGTTGTTCTTTGAAAACAAAAAAGCAGTCCAGTAGCACTTTAAAGACTAACAAAATAATTTATTAGGTGATGAGCTTTCGGGGACAGACCTACTTCTTCAGAGTATAGCCATACCGGAACAGACTCAATACTTAAGGCACACAGAACCAAAAATTGTAATCAAGGTTTACAAATCAGAAAAGTTATTACCAAGGTGAGCAAATCAGACAGCAGAGTGACAGAAGGAGGCAGGGGGAAATCAAGAATTAGATAAAGCAAAGTATGTAAAAGAGCCCCTATAATGAGCTAAAAAATTGCCATCCCTGTTCAAACCATGTGTTAATGTGTCGAATATGAATATAAAAGAGAGTTCAGCAGCCTCTCTTTCCAAATGGCTGTGACAGTTCCTTTTCAGTAAAACGCAGACTTTCAGGTCATTAACAGAATGGCTCACTCCGTTAAAGTGCTGGCTGGCAGGTTTGTGAATCAGGAGTGTTTTTATGTCTATTTTAAGCACATTATTTTTTTGTCTAAGAGATTTAAAAGTCTGTCCAATATAGAAAGCATCTGGGCATTGTTGGCACATGATGGCATGTATGATGTTAGTTGAGGAACATGAAAATGTGCCCGTGATTCTGTGACTAACCTGGTTAGGTCCAGTGATGGTATCTCCAGAATAGATATGTGGACAAAGTTGGCAACGGGCCTTGTTTCAAGGAAAAGTTCTAGGATTGGTATTCCTGTGGTATAGTCTGTGGCTGTTGTGCCTCATGTGTCCATTTCACTTCCAAGCCAGTCCAAACTCCCTTCAATTCTGTCTTCCCTTCTATATCAAAGACTGTTTGGAGGGGAATGTACTTTGCACAGAACACAGACTGTACAACACGAAATGGACGTGTGTAACTTATCCTGAAAAACAATAGTTACAGAACCAGTTAGTAACCATTTTTTCTTCAAATGATTGCACATGCCCATTCTACTTTAGGTCACTCACCAGGTGAAATCAAAGACCAAGTTACTGCTTTACAAATGTCCAGTATTGGGTGCAACGAGGGCTGGCGAGGGGTGGGGGATTCCCTGAACTCACTACAGAACTCACACTGCAGCTTTTGTAACATAGCTTCACTGCATCTACTGGAGGATGGAGAAGAAGATGGAGATGGAGATGATCTAGAAGCAAGTGGAAACCCTTGCAGGTTCAAGTACTGTGAGTGATAACGTACAGGAACACAACTTCTTCCTAGTTGTGGCTTGTTGCTAGCTGACCAGTACAGAGGTTCTGCTGAATAGCAGGGGTGAAAATCCCTCTGAGGAAAGTGATGGCATACAGGGAGTGGCCATGACACGTAAGATCCAAATTCTGACTTGGACAACAAACTTGAATCATCCTGCCAAGGAGATACAGTGCCTCTCAGTGCCAGGGAGTGGCTATGGGAGTCTGAAGACAACGGCACTGGGCACATGATAGCCCCCTTGGCTCCTGATAGCACCATACAAGGGGGTATCACAGGGCCCATGGGATCCACAGTACTCAGGGCTGAACTCTGGTCAACAGCCAATCCACATGTGTGTCCATAGGTACCAGGCAAGATGTTTCTTGGATCACTGGTGACGCCCTCACCGAGATGCTCCACAGATCACATGGTGCAGAATGTGCCTCAGGCACTGAGTACACACTGGGAGAGTCTTGTATTGCTCTTCCTGAGCCAAAGATGATGACGCTGCTAAACAAGATGGTGGTCCCCATCCAAAATTGACCATGTGAACCTACCCAACTGGCTGTAACCCAACAGCAGCTCAGTTAAGGACATTCATTCATATTACAAACCATACAAAGGAAGAACCACATTACTGACATGCAGCGTCAAGTGACTATCCCTGAAGACATCTCTGAATTCTGGTGGAGAGCACTTCAGAGCAGGGATCTTGTTTTGCTCCCCTTGTGTACAACCCTGCACCCCCTGCCAGTGCTCAGCAAAGAGCAATCTTTCACCTAAGGACTAGGGGCCCAATCCCAACCCATTAAAATAAAAAGTGGCTCTTCCCACGCTTGGTTGTGCCCAGACCTAGATGAATAGCTATAAACAAACTGAGGTTAAGGCTTTGTAGTTATTGTGTCTGAACATACAGGTCCACCAATGGGGGGAGGGGTGGGGAGGTGGGGGAAGGAGAGGTGGCACTTGCCCCAGGCCCAGTGTTTCAAAGGGGCTCAGAGCTCCAGCCAGCATCACTGCTACTTTGGCAGTGGTGGCGTCCAGAGGTCCAGACCCCTTTGAAGTGCGGTGGCAGTGCTGCTCTGCCGCTCCCTGTGGCTGTGATGCAGGGGATGTGGGGACAGCACTGTGGTTCGGGCAGTGCTATGGGCTGACTGCCCTAGATACTACCCCTTCCACCCTTTTCCCCTCCCCTTTCGGGGAGGGTGGAGCTGGGCCCCTTTCCTACCTTGCCCTGGGGCCTGTGGTGGTGATTTGTCCCATTCTGAACATCTCATACGAAGTCACATGAATACAAAGCTAAGAAGAGTAAGAAATCCCACTTACACTTCTACAGACCTGATTCACTACTGTGTTGTACTGCTCTGGGAATGACCATCCTTAGGGTTTATGGGGCCCTACATAGTACTATTAAACAGGTGCTCCTGTACCCAACAGCAGCTGGAGGCAGGGGATGATGATTTTTAGTAATGTGATTTTGTAATCCTCAACAAGACGCTACCGGAATATTTTTAAAACAAATTTTGAAGTTAGGCCTGTCAGGCTATTTGAGAAGCTGACTGTGACTGGCAAATGCCTGCTAAATGGCTTCATTACCACTTGAATGGCTCTTTCCCAAGTTCCGCTAATAGCTCTGGCGGGCCTTTTCCCTTTTAATTTAACGCTGCGGAGGAAGCAGAGCCACAGAGCATGGATAGGAAGAGGCAGGTGGCTGGACATACAGAGCCAGTGGTGCCCCAAAGCTTCCAGTGCCTTACACAACTCTGGGTTTACACTGGTGAACTGGAGTTACACCCAATTCCCCCCGGGGTAAGTGAGAACGGAAGTTTGCCCAGTATGTATCTCTTTGCTATTATATGGGCTAAAATCTGCTTCAGGCACACTGCTGGGGAAGGAGCCCATAGAAGCCTTCCCACAACCGTGTCACTGTTAAACCCTGTGAGCTCTGGAAAGTGCACCAGCTGCTGCCTCCCTGCTTCCTTTGCAGGGCCATGCAGAGACATGGGTCTCTCCTCCTGCACGCTGGCTAGCAATAGTGCACGCAGAGAGTATAGCAGGTTGCATACCCCAAGGCAGCAGCATGGGCTGCATGGTGTCCATCCATACCCACAAAATCCAGGAGGCGTTCTGCTCCCTGGGACCAGGGCAGTTCTGCATTGACCATAATGCAGTGCACATTTGAGTCCCATATTATAACCGTCCATAGGATACAGTCTCTTGATTGTCTTGTTTGCCTTTTCCCTCCTGCAGGATTTGTTTAATTTCAGAGTTAATGTTAATGCATTTCCCTTATTAATGTTGTCACCTCTTGTTCTTTTACTAGCACTCTGTGTCTGGGTCAAATGAGAGCCATTTGCAGAATGTTTTGCAGTAAATTGCATGCTGGCTCCTGCAAAAGTAAACCTCCCATCGCCCCACATTAACATCATAATCTGCCACCCTCGATAAGAAGAGGTGTAAAATCGAGTTTAAAAATATCTCATTCTGCAGACTAAAACTGCTGCTTTCCCTAGGGGAGGGATTGGAGCTTCATTTTCTCCAGCAAACACTCTGTAAAGAATAAACCTTCATGAATATACTACAGGGGGAGGGAACCTCCAGCCCATGGACCAGATCCAGCCCCTTGCAAGTATTGGCGTGCCAGTGGAATTAGGAGTGCCAGCTTGCCCCGCTCTGTGTGTGTGTGTGTGTGTGGTGGGGGGTGTGTGTAGGTTTGCCCCCTACAGCCCCTGTTCACAGGGATACTGATGAAAAATCGGGGAGGGAACAGGAAAACTATGAGGTCATTTTCACTGCCCTTCCCCTGCACCTCCTATTAGCTGGGAGTCATGGGCCATTGGGATTTGTGGGGGCAGGGCAACATGCATGGGACACGCACAGCACCGTTATGGCAGCTTCTGGGAGTGGCGTGGGATCCGGGCAAGGGGTGAGCCTGCCTTAGCCCTGCTGTGCCACCCAGTGGGAGCTGCCTGAGTTAAACAGCTGGAGCCAGCACTCCTCAGCCCCTCACACACCTGCACCCCTGAGCCCCCTCCCATAGCTTGCACTCCTACTCGAATTCCTCCCCCAGGGCAGAACCCTGTCCCGCTTGCTAATCTGCCCAGATTCCACCCCTGACCTGCACCCTTTGCCCAAAGGCAGAACTCCCTCCTGCTCCCTAACTTCCCTCCTACACTCTGAAACTCTCTTTTCTGGTCCCCGCCAAGGAGCGCAGGGAAAGCCCCGAGCCTTCGTGCCCCCCAAGGGGCCGTGTGTGCCCAGCAACCAATTTTTGTTGTTTGTCAGTGGCCCTCAATAGAAAAGCGTTTCCCCGCTCTGATACACTGGGAGGGGAAACTTCACCTTACACGTGGGGGTACCACTGTGATTTGTATGACAGAGACATCTGGAGGCCAAAGCTGGCAATGGGGCCCCCGCTGCGTTCAAAGCTGTACACAGATATTGTGTGTATCTGTGGAGAGTGGTGGGCAGAGGCCAGAGGCTGCAGTGGGAGGCGGGGTGTTGGACAGAAGGGGCAGAGCTGTGGGGCTTGCCTCCCCAAGCTTGGGGGGCCACCCACTGCCCATGTGTTCAGCTAGTGCATGGCCAGTGTTTGGGGATTAAGTCTGTCTCTCCTGTAGGGCAACACAAGGTCAGGCTTAACAGCACTGGTTAATTGCATTACACAAGCTCTCAGAGGTACAGTATGAGACAGAGTAAACAAGTGATGTCATGATTTATAACAGCTATACCTCCCGTCACGTGCACCAGTGCCTCAAAGCGTGAAACCCCAGGTGGTTACCTCTACCCACCACATTTGTGTAGTCAGCAATCAGACCGGAGAGCTCACTTGAACTGCAATTATCCTCCTTCCCATCTAATCAACAGCGACTGACATTGCTGCTACTTCAGGTGGAACAGATTCCGTTCCACTCTCCTGTTCGTTGCGGAAGAGGCAATGTTTTCCTCAGCCTCACGGCAGGACCCCTCCTCAGACATCAGCCACTTGCTTTGTCAAATTTCCTTGAAAAAGAAAGGTCGGTTTTAGATGTACATCTAAAAAGACCAATGGAACGTACTAGTCGATGCAGAGGAGAATGGTGAATTGGAAGGACTGATCTTGGAAATGATTTTACCCACTGTGGATCCACTGATGATAATGTCCGTAATCTGAGAAAAGAGCTCATATAATTGACACAGTTACTCAGCCAAACAGTTTAACAAAGGCTGAATGACAAGAAGGAATAGGATATTCTCACTGAAATAGGAGAAGGGCTGGTATTGCTAAGACGTGGCTCTGACCTGGGGCCTACTCAATGTCAGAGAGCTTTTGAGATTCCTTAGACAAATGCTGTCTAATCTAGTATATAGTTTAGAAACTTTGTGTCTGTCTGTTTTTCCATCCAGCTATGAGGCTGTTTGTTCAAGAACTCCTAAATGGTAAGAACTAAGACCACCAAATTTCCTCTTATCATAGCTTTAAGCAAAGTCAGAGCTCGGTTGTGCCAGGCTAATGGGCTGGGCATGGGATGTGTTTGTTTGGGATTAAACTGAAAGGGAGGAGTCTTGTAACTGGGACCATTATGTCCTGGAATGATCACAGGGGGCAGCCAGTGCAGGGGGCAGTTAAATTTCAGAGTGACTGCACGGGGGCAGGTCAGATGCACCTGTAAACACTGCCTAGCTGGGGGCAGGCTTCTGCATGTTGCCAGCTACCATCCAAGGATAAGTGGCCCCCGGTCCTCACAGCCAGAGCCCAAACCCTTGGTGCCAACACTGGACACCAGGTAGGAAGGAGGGAGGCCAGCTAGGCACTGCAGCCCCTGTCACCCTGGGCAGCACCAGGGAGCTGCTGTCGGCTGGGCAGGACAGCTGTGAGAGGTGTTGGGGAGCAGCCACCAGTCGGGACCAGCCAGCATAGCAATGATGCTGCAGCCTTCCCAGGGAGCAGCTGCCATCCAGGCAATGAAGTCTCAGCCAGCCTCAAGAAACAGCCTCTGGCTGGGCAGTGCAGCCCCAGCCAGCTTTGGAGTCGCCCTGAGCTACACCTGCAACACACACCTCCCAACCCCCAGCCCTGAGCCCCCACAAGGACCTAAACAACACCTGGTGAATCTTCTAGCATTAGAATATTAGAAATAACAGATTACAGCATGAAGGAGACAAGGTGGATGAGGTGATATATTTTACTGAACCAGCTGCTGTTGGAGGAAGATACAAAATTTCGAGCTACCCCAAACTCTTCTTCAAGTATGGGGAAGGAAACCTATAGCGGAGTTCTGTGTAGCTCACAAACTTGTACCTTCCTGTAGCCAACCAGGCCAAGGGCAGGGCTTTTTTTGTGCCACAGATACTATTTCTGAATGCCATATGGCACAAAGAGTCTTGAATGCAACTGTTGCTTTCCCTATCCTGGCTCTGATACCCTTATCTGTTCCTCCATCTATGCCTACAATACCCTCTCAAACTAATTGTCTTTTTGGGTAAGATTCCAGGTTTGTTTGATAAAGCTAATAGAATTGCAGTAATATATCTACACTGCTGTAAAGCATTTGACTTGACATACAATAATTTGATTAAAAAAGTAGAGCATATAAAATTTACATGGTTGGAGCATGACCTATGAGGAGAGGCTGAGGGATTTGGGCTTATTTAGTTTGTAGAAGGAAAGAATGAGGGGTGATTTGATAGCAGGCTTCAGCTTCCTGAAAGGAGGCTCTGAAGAGGATGGAGAAAGGCTGTTCTCAGTAGTGACAGATGGCAGAACAAGGAGCAATGGTCCCAAATTACAGGGGGGGCGTGGGAGGTTGGATATTAGGAAAAACTATTTCACCAGGAAAGTGGGAAAGCACTGGAATGTGTTACCTAGAGAGGTGGTGGAATCTCCATCCCTACAGGTTTTTAAGACCTGGCTTAGCAAAGTCCTGGCCAGGATGATCTAGTTGGGGTTGATCCTGCTTTAGGCAGGGGGCTGGACTCGATGACCTCCTTCCATGATTCTATGAAATGGATTAATAGCTGCTGAGTGATAGATCTCAACATGGAGTTGCAAACAGGGAATCATCTTCAAGAAGATGAGTTCCTAATAGTGCCCCACAGTGATCTGTTCTTGACCCTCTCCTATTTAACATTTTTATTGATGCCATGGAAGAACGCATAAAATCATCACTGATAAAGTTTGCAGATGACATAAGACTCGGGAGAGGGGTAAACAACAAAGAGGAAGGGAACTGTTACAGAGTAGTTGGAGTCACATGATAAACCGAGGCAAGCAAACACTCAGGCTATGTCTACCTGGCACTTCCCCCAGGGCCAATGCCAGCTGAGCTATGAGAAATGAACGTCTCAGGACTGCAAATGGCATGCCATTTGCATACTCCCAAAGCTCATTACCATAGCCCCATGAGAGTTCCGTGTCGGCAGAAGCGGGTGCCGGCACTGCAGAGGCCATGTGGACATGCCTCTGTTGGCTAAACCCCCTCTGTCACCAGTCCCTTATGCCTCTGAGGTATATGGGCTGGGTTCAGCTGAGTAAGCGGAAGTTTGGGGGCTTACTCATGTGTGCTAGAACAATCTTCATAGTTGGGGTGCTGAGAGCCATTGAACCAATAGTAAACCCTGTATATCAGGGCGGGACACCACCGGCCTGCAGTCTGGATCTGGCCTGCAGCAGGCCTGGATCTGGACCCCCAAAGCTCAGGGCTTCCCTCCCCAGCCTGCAGTGAGGTGGAAGTGGAAAGCCCTGAACCTCATGGGCTGGAGCCAGGCCAGCTGGGTCTGAATCTGCCCCATGAACTCTGCTGGAAGCAGCTTGATGTGGTGCCACTGTCACTTGCTGCCATTCCCCCAGCTGGGGAAAAGGGAGGTGGAGTAGCAGCAGCAGTGCTATCAGGAGGCTTTATCCTGTTGGTCTGATTGGCCAAAATTCCAGCCAAGCAGAGCAACAGAAGATGGGGGGAGGGCTCAAAGCCAGGTGTGTCTGGGTGTGCCACACAGGAAAGCTGCACCCCCTCCTATCCAGACCCCCATGCCGCCCTCTCCTGCACCCTCTCTCCTGCCCAGACCCCCCAATTCCCAACCCATTCCTGCACCTCCTCCATCTCACCCAGACCTCTCCAGTTCCCAGCCCACTCATGCACTCTGCCTCCTGCCGAGACCCCACATGCCAAGTCCACTTCCTGGCAGCCCTCTCCCACACTGAACCCCTCATTTTAGCCCCATCCGAGAGCCTAAAGGAGCCCACAAAATGAACTAGCTCTAGCTCCACTAGCTTCTGGGGCTGGTGTGGCCAGGGAATGAGAAGAGTGTTTCTTTCCTTTTTCTTTTTCTTTTTTTCAATCTGGCAGGGGCCACATCACTGAGGGTTTATTTTTCTTCTCACTTGTGTGGCCCCCGACTGATTTGTCTATGGGTCAGTGGCCCTTGACCCAAAAAAGGTTCCCCATCCCTGCTGTATATGATGGAAATCACTTCACGCCAGCACTTAGTGCCAGTGCCTGTGAGCTAGCTTGAAACTCTATCAAACTTGCCAAGCATTTAATTTATTAAACTGACTCTCATGGGATTACCTCTATGTTAAATAAAGGAAATTCAGAAGCTTCATAAAGGCTTGATTGAGGTTGCTTGAATCGGTATAATCCACAGGCAGGAGAAAAAAAATTAAGCCAAAAGATTAAGGACATAGCAACAGAATCCACTGGTAATATGTTCAGCAGCCAAAGAACTGCATCACTGCTAAAATTGAGCATTATTGCAAGATATAGTTACTAAATAGATAAAAAAACCCACTGAATTATCAGTAATAGTAAAATTTAGTGCAAGTTCAAGGCTGATTTTGCAAAGAGCATGATTCAGATGGGATTTCTCACTTTTTCTGAACCCATCTGCCTGTCTCTACTTGAACCCAGTAATCTGTCCATTAGAAATATTCATAGGACTGTTTCAGTAAGAAGATATACATTTTATCTGATTTAATTCTTGGCTCCAGAGTCATCAGTAATTTTTCAAGGAGCTGCAGCAGGAATGATTGTTGTTAAAGCAACGTTAGCAACCTGAGTTATATGCTGCCCACCGAGGCTATGTCTAGATTAGCATGATCTGTCAACAGAAGTTTTTGGTGGAAGAGACCTTTCGGCAAAACTTCTGTTGGCAGATTGCATCCAGCGGGCAAAGCAGATCCTGCTTTTGAACCTCCCTGTTGACAGAGAGCGCTCAAACTGCCCCACTGCTTTTTCAACAAAATGCCCCTCTGGAAAACAGCAGACAGGGTGGCATGTCTGGCAATCCCTTCTAGGAGTCCCAGCGAGACATGCCCTTAAAGGCCCCCTCTCCCCTCAGAGCCTCTTCCCTGCCCGTGCTGAAGTATGCCTACCTCCACGAGAGGCAGCACAGCTGCTAGAGCAGGGCTTCAACTCTCCCTGGGAGACACAGTCCTTTCCAGAGAGCAATGGTGCCAGAGCCTCACCCAGGCTTGCAGTGGCCCCACCTAGAGGTGCTGCACCTCCCGACAGCCATCCTCTTCTTCCTCATGGAGGGCAAGCCTGACCATTCTTGCCATGGCTGCAGGACAGACAGACAGACAGACAGACACACACACACACATCCCAGGTGCACAGGCAGACCTGGAGGCAACGCAATAGTTACGACTGGTGGGAATGGCTGGTCATGGGGCAGAGGGATGATCAACAGTAGCTCCAGAACTTTGCATGCAGAAGACATGAAGCTATGTGGAGACATGACACCTGGAGCTATGTGGAGACATGACACCAGGCTGGAGCCCACCATCCCCGTGGAGAAGCAGGTCACCATTGCCATCTGGAAGCTGACCACCCCTGACAGCTACAGCTCTGTGGAAAACCAGTTTGGCATGGGGAAGTCCACCATTGGGGCCCTTCTCATGGGTGTCCCACCAAAGGGGAACCCTCAAGAAGTGGGGTTATGGGCACCCAGGGACTCCCTCTTGCAGTCCCTGAGGTGTGTATTTGGTCCCCTCCCTCTGCAGATCATGCTGGCCATCAACACCATCCTGCTGCAGATGGTCATCCATATGGGAGACATGGATGCAGTCAAGGCTGGATTCACTGCCCTGGGGTTCCTGAACTGGATCAGGGCTATTGACAGGACCCACATCCTGATCCATGACCTGGAGCACAGCATGGCCAAGTATATCAACCACAAGGGATACTTCTCCTTGGTGCTGCAGGCCCTGGTCAACCATTGTGGACAGTTCATGGACATTTATGTTGGGTGATCAGGCTGGGCACGTGATACCCAGATGTTCCACAACATCAGCCTGGAGGATGCTGGAGGATGGAGGTGGGCACATTTGTCCCCTTCCAGAAGTTGGCATTTGGGGATAGTCAGATGCTAATCTTCATCGTGGGGACACAGCCTACCCCCTCATGGCCCGGCTTATGAAGCCTTACACCAGCCAGCTGGACCCCAGCCAGGAACTCTTTAATGCCCACATCAACGGGGCTCAGATGCAGGTTGGCTGCACCTTTGTCTACCTCAATGCACAGTTTTGGTGCCTGCTCACCTGTCTGGATGTGGGGGAGCACAATGTCCTCCAAGCTGCGGCCACGTTTTGTGCACTGAACAACACAGTGGAGGGGAGGTGGGAGGCCTTCCTCCTGGGGAGGGGGACAGATGCCAGCCATAGATATGAGCAGCTGGGTGCAGGTCCAATCCATCAGGCAGACTGGGAAAGGGTATGGATCCGAGAAGCCCAGACAGAAAGCTTCTCCCATGGCCCACAGGGGCAGCTGCGGGGGTGGGGGGAAGGTGGCTGGAACAGGGGCAGAAGCTGTGGGTGGCTGGGCCACCATGTCCCACCAAACTCCAGCATCATCACTGAAGCAGGACATTATTTGGACCCAGTCCTGTGACAACCACCACTCTGGTCATCCCGCAGCCATCACTTCATGAGCTCTGTCATCCTCAGGAGAGCAGCATTGTGGTCTCTCTGGAGGTCCTCTTGCACCGAGCGATGGCCCCTCCAACTGCAGGCCTGACCTGTTGGTGGTGTGGGGCTGGCTCACTCCGGTGCTGAGGTGGGGCTGGTGCAGCCTGGCAGTGAGATGGGGCTGGCCCAGCCCATGGACAGTGCAGGTTCCACTGTAAGGAAGATACGGAGGAGAAACATTGAGTCATTTATGCAGTGCAGCACCTAAGGCCCTGCCACCCTACCATGAGCAGCAGCCAACAACTCCTGGGCCACAGGACGGTAATTTCCTGAGAGCAGAGCCACGTGTGGTCTGCACAATGGGCCCTGGCATATGGGGGCTCAGGAGGTGGCTCACCACTTCATGCCCTAGAGTGGCTCTTGAGACCCCTCAGTATGCTCCCTCAAGGGCCCAGGGTGGTCTCAGGGTGGCTGTCTGTCTGCCTACCATCTGCCATGGCTCTGGCGAAAGGAGTGGCTGTGAGGCTGTGGGAGACTGCAGCCTAGAGCCCTGCTGCTTCCACAGTCTTAGGTTCCTGTGACAGCATTTCCTGGGCTTCCTGAGGCTTTAAGAACATAAGAACATAAGAACGGCCATACTGGGTCAGACCAAAGGTCCATCCAGCCCAGCATCCCATCTGCCGACGGTGGCCAATGCCAGGTGCCCCAGAGAAGGAGAACAGAAGACAATGATCAAGTGATTTATCTCCTGCCATCCATCTCCTGCCCTTGTTCTGAAGGCTAGGGCACCATACTTTATCCCTGGCTAATAGCCATTTATGGACCTAACCTGCACAAATTTGTCAAGCTCTTTTTCAAACCCTAATAGAGTCCTGGCCTTCACAGCCTCCTCGGGCAAGGAGTTCCACAGGTTGACTGTGCGCTGTGTGAAGAAAAATTTCCTTTTATTAGTTTTGAACCTACTACCCATCAATTTCATTTGGTGTCCCCTAGTTCTTGTATTATGGGAAAAGGTAAATAATTTTTCTATATTCACTTTCTCCACACCATTCATGATTTTATATACCTCTATCATATCGCCCCTCAATCGCCTCTTTTCCAAACTGAAAAGTCCCAGTCTCTCTAGCCTCTCCCCACATGGGACCCGTTCCAAGCCCCTAATCATCTTAGTCGCCCTTTTCTGTACCTTTTCTAATGCCAATATATCTTTTTTGAGGTGAGGAGACCACATCTGCACGCAGTACTCAAGATGTGGGCGTACCATAGTTTTATATAGGGGAAGTATGATATCTTTTGTCTTATTATCGATCCCTTTTTTAATAATTCCTAACATCCTATTTGCCTTACTAACTGCCACTGCACACTGCGTGGATGTCTTCAGAGAACTATCCACTATAACTCCAAGATCCCTTTCCTGATCTGTCGTAGCTAAATTTGACCCCATCATGTAGTACGTGTAATTTGGGTTATTTTTTCCAACATGCATTACCTTACACTTACCCACATTAAATTTCATTTGCCATTTTGTTGCCCAATCACTCAGTTTGCTGAGATCTTTTTGTAGTTCTTCACAATCTGTTTTGGTTTTGACTGTCCTGAACAACTTGGTGTCATCTGCAAACTTGGCCACCTCACTGCTTACCTCATTTTCTAGATCATTGATGAACAAGTTGAACAGGATCGGTCCCAGGACTGACCCCTGGGGCACACCACTAGTTACCCTCCTCCATTGTGAAAATGTACCATTTATTCCCACCCTTTGTTTTCTGTCTTTTAACCAATTCCCGATCCATGAAAGGATCTTTCCTCCTATCCCATGACCGCCTAATTTACATAAAAGCCTTTGGTGTGGGACCGTGTCAAAGGCTTTCTGGAAATCTAGGTATATTATGTCCACTGGGTGCCCCTTGTCCACATGTTTATTAACCCCTTCAAAGAATTCTAATAGATTAGTTAGACACGACTTCCCTCTGCAGAAACCATGCTGACTTTTGCCCAACAATTCGTGCTCTTCTACGTGCCTTGCAATTTTATTCTTTACTATTGTTTCTACTAATTTTCCTGGTACTGATGTTAAACTTATCGGTCTATAATTGCCAGAGTCTCCTCTAGAGCCTTTTTTAAATATTGGCGTTATATTGGCCGTCTTCCAGTCTTTAAGTGGGACTGATGGCAGGAACCATAGAGCACTCATTGCTGTGGACAGGGTGTCCCCCAGAGTATTTGTACAGCACCCTGGAGGCCTTTTCTGTTGACAGAAGGCCCCAGAAATGTACAGACTTGCTTTCTGTTGATGGAGCTCTGCCAACAGAGGCATTCTTCCTCGTGGAGAGTGGAATAAGGCTGTCGACAAAAGTGCAGCATTCTGTCAATTTGCTGTTGACAGAACACCTCGGGAATCTGCATGTTCCATGAGTTTTCTTGACAAAACTCCGGTTTTGTCAACTAAACCCCCTCATGTAGATATAGCCCGAGAGATAAAGTTTTAATAAGGGGTCTAAACACAAGACCTCTTCCATGCTGGGTGAAATTCTGCCTTCAGTTGTACCATCATCCCCACTAAAATCCACGAGGTTGTGAATTGGGTAACCAAAAGCAGAATATGACCCAGAAGCATCCCCTGAATTGAGTTTTGCCCCCTTGAAAATCACTGAGAGCAATGTTGCAACTTCTCTTTAGTGCCCAAGCACAGGATTAAAGAGGCATAAGGTGCCTCCCTCTTCCTCTGTGCCGGCTACTGATATCACAAGCAGCAGCAGAGAATAGCCTAGCTTTCCCACCATGCAGGTATTGGGAGTGGAGTCTTTTCTCCTCACATGCAATGTTCATGCCAGCACAGCTGATCAGGAATGGGTGCAGCTGTACATTGCATCAAGTGTAGAACCCCCCTCAATGGGTTTCCCTCAAAGGGAACCAGATTGTTACCCTGATTCATGCAACTGAGTTCCTGGGGCAGGAGAACTGTGTACTGCCTTTCACTCAGAATTCGTGGCAAGGTCACAATTGATCTCTTTCTTAAATTCCTCAGCTTTAAAGGAGAGCAGGTCCTGTCCCCTGTCTTAGATAAAACATGCACTGTAGCAAAGACCTGGAAATATCTGAGCTTCAGAATATCAGCCCACTTATTTTACAGGTATATTACATTGGATTAGCATATTCTGTTAGTTATGTTGGATTAATTAACTTTAAAAATACCCCATCTTTTCATTCCTGTAACTGCTTGTCACTGCCTTCAGGCTGGCACAATTGTCTTTTTTCCTATGCACTGCACGACATAAAGTTGATATGCAAATTGCAAAAGGCACAGTCAGTTGTCTGGCATGGGATGTTAGAATGCCTGCTAGACCCTTACTGAGTGCAATGTGTTCTGATTTTTTCAGCAGAGGAAGAAGGCCCTTAGGGGTAAATACTGAGCAAGGTGTGCTGGGATTTAGCTCCACCACTCCAATTAGCATTAAAGCGAATCATGCAGCTAAGACTTAGTTGATCATGTTGCAAATTTAGCCCTCAATGTTCAATATTTAAACACAATGTTTAGTGTGTGAGCATTAGGTGTTCTTTCTTTCATGTTAAACCAGCATGAAAGCAGGAAAGAGCACATTTCCCTGCTCTGGCATAGGGTTGTCATACTGGCTGTGTTACATATGAAGCCACTCTTCAACTGAAGGGCAGACCTCAGCAAAAGGCTCAGAAACGCTGTTTCCCCTTACCATAACTTAAAGCAAGGTGAGGAAGTTTAGACTGGATATTAGGAAAAAGTTCCTAACAGTCAGGGTGGTCAAACACTGGAATAAATTGCCTAGGGCGGTTGTGGACTCCCATCTCTGGAGATATTTTAAAAAAGGTTAGATAAATGTCTCAGGGACGGTTTAGACAGTACTTGGTGCTGCCATGAGGGCAGGGGGCTGGACTCGATGGCCTCTAGAGGTCCCTTCCAGTCCTAGTATTCTATGATTCTATGTTTTGGTTGTGCCAGGACAATGGGATGTGCCTGGAATCTGATAGTTTCTCATCCAAAGGGAAGGGAGGGCTCTACTCCCAAGTCAGTTATACTCCAGAATGGCCACAGGGGGGCAGCAAGTGTACCAGTCCTGGGAAGCAGCCACCATGTGGGCAGAGCAGCCCCTGCTGTCACAGACTGCCCCAGGGACCAGCTGCTGGCCAGTCAGCATGTCCCTCACCACCCTGGCCAGCCCTGAGGAACCCTCCACAACTCCCAACCCCCTGTCCTTATTCCTGCACACACACCCTGCCCTGAGGCCCCGACAGTTCCCAGTCACCTGCCCTGACTCCTGTACCCCAACCTCTGCTCTGAGCTCCCACATCTCCCAACCCCTGCTCTGACTCCTGTATTCCCCAGAGCTGCAGCCCCCTTTCCTGAGACCCTCCTCAGCAATGACCACGCTGCTCTCTAATTTTTACATCTGTGAGCAGAATAATTTTTGTTATGGGCACCAAGGTGCGTGAAGATCTGCACCACCAATAAAACACATGCTGCCCACTTTGGAACCCTGCTGATCAGCTGGGTGGCACCTGAATCTCTCCTTGCAGCAACCCAAGCACTCAGCTTACAGGGAATGGTGCCTCCAACCCTGATTCCTGCACCTCACCCCCACCCGCCCTACCACACACTGAGCGACCAAGGAGCCAAGCAATGCCGGGTGAACTCTTCTAGTGTTTTCCTACATGCTGAAATGTGCAGAGTGCAGTGAAACAGACGGCAGCTGCTGATCTTGTCTTCTCTGCTGCATCACCTGGATCACATCGTGTAGCCATTGGGCGGAAATGTTAGAGGCTCTGTCCCTCTATGTGACAATAGATGTACTCGGTGCCATGGGTGTGACCCTAGCCCATCACTTCCACAGACACAGAGGGTGCAGTGGTGCACTACAGCCCAGAGAGGGGAGCCTGCAGGAGGAGATGGAAGGGTGCCAAGGGTTTTCATGATACCTCTGCAGGGGCTGGGTCACTGAGCACATTGTGGTGAGAGTTCTCTACCCAAGGGCTGCCAGCTCTCTAACTGCACAAAATTTAACACCCCAGTGCCATTTCCTGCACCAAGGCCCTGCCCCTTCTCCATGGTCCCATCTCCAGCTTCATCCATCCTCCTGCTCTGTTGCTTCCTCCCCCACCCACACTCATTTTTCACCAGACTGGGAAAATTGAGGTGCAGGATTTGTGAAGGCTCCAGCTGGGGTTGTGGGCTCTGGGATAGAGCCAGGACTAAGAGGGTGCAGAAGGGGCTCAGAGTTAGAAAACAAGGTTGGGGTGGAAGCTAGTTTGGATGTAGAAGGGGACTCCAGGCTGGAGTTAGGGTGCAGGATGGGGGCTGATGGTGCAGGGTTCCAGCAGTGATTACCGCAGCTCCCTCCAGGAAGTGGCTGCCAAGTCCATAAAGTCCCCAGGAGCATGAGTGTCCAGGGAGGCTCCACACACTGCCTTCACCCCTACAGGTACTGCCCCTGCAGCTCCCAATGGTTGCATTTCCCAGCCAATGGGTGCTGCAGAGCTGACACTTGGTGAGGGGGCAGTGCATGGAGACTGCCTGGCCACTCCTGTACCTCAGGGCTGCAAGGATCTGGCTGCCACTTCTGTGAGCCGTGTGGATCCAGGGCATGTGCGAGGCTGCCTTTGCCCTTCTGCACCACCAACCAGGCTTTTAATGGCCTGTCCAGCAGCTTTCTGACTGGGTGCTCCTTGGAAAGCTGGACGCCAGGCACCCCTGCTCTGTACACCTGCCCTGGCTCTAGCCCAGCCTGGCACCAGGGAGGAAATGGCTGCCACATAAAGTTTTCCTTTCTCTTGATCTGAGGCTAATTGGCCAGTTGTGGCCACTCCCTCAGCTGCTCCTGCTCAGCCCTCACACCCTGATAGGCCATCGTACCAGCACCTCATCTGCCACTGCCACTGCCATTCATCTCAGGGGAACTGCAGCGGGTTCCACTCTTTCCCACACAGCGGGAATGTACAGGCTGGAGCAGCCCAGCCTAGGAGTAGCTGGGACATGGGCGCGGGGGGGGCGGAGCTGCCCCCGTACTCATCGGAAGGGACACAGTGCTCATGGCGAGGGTAAGGGGCGGGGCTGTGCGGTGGATGCATGTGGCCCCCTGTGCAGCCCCTGTTGTACGTGTCATCTATGAGTCAGACACACCAGAGGTTGCTAACATCTGTGGAGGAGGAAGCGGCTTCCCTCAGTAAAGGGCACCGTATGGGCGTGCAAAGCCCAGAAACCAGATTGTGACTCACACCTGGTTCCCACTCTGCTTGGGCAGCAGGCTTGGGAAGGGCAACCAGTGGAGAAGGAAGAGACAGGAAAATGAAAGGAACGGGACATGGGGGCCGGAGGGAGAGGGAGAAAGAGAGTGATGTTAGATCAGAGAGAGAAAGGAGAGAACCCGGGGAAAAGGAGAAATCCAACAAAGAAGGAAAAGGGAAGACAACTATTATGAGTAAGGATAAGATTAGGTCATGGAAGTCACAGATTCTGTGCCTGTCAGAGACCTCTCTGGTATTTTCTGCTTTAGTCCTGCTGCAGCAGGGCCAGTGTTCTTGGCCAGCGGGGAACCTGGATCTCCTAGTCACTGATAGGTGGGGCCTTGATTTCCCTGCCCTGAGGTGCAATAGGTGACAGGGTGTCCCCTGGAGCTCTGAGGTGTGTGGCAGGAGCCTGGAGCCCCAAGCCATGGTCTGGGGGGCCCCAGAAGTGTGGGCAGCACAAGAACCATGGAGCTTTCATCTGCTGCAGGTAGCCAGGGAGGCCACAGAGCTCTCATCTACCCTAAGAAGCAGGGCCCCGGCAGCTCTCAGCCACAGTGGATGCAGTGGGGCCTGGAGGTCTGCATCACCACGCTGTGGTGGCAGCTATAAGCTGCCAGTTGTTATGGGTGCTAGACCCCCTCCCTGCTTTGGAACGCTGGTTCTCTTCCCCCTGCAGCCAAGGCTTCATTCAACTCCCACTCCCATCATTTTTATTAAGACTCACAGGCGGGTTATGGCTTCCATGAATTTTCATTTGTTGCCAGCAATCTGTCTGTGACATTTACTAAAATAACACCAACAAAATTTTAACTTTAATTACGAGACGAAAGGAGAGGATGCGGGGGGTGGGGGGGAAAGATCAGAGTCAATGAGATTTGCTTTATCTTGTGCTATAAGTCTCTTTTATGCAAATTGCCTGGCGGAGAGCATACAAATTGACACCAAAACGAATGCAAATTTATGAAAACAGATGTGCAATTTAGCTGCACCCTTGGTGCTCCAAGAGCATTATCAGCACAGGGCTCTGCACTGCCAAAAGCGTCTGATCTCCTCAGTACGATTCAAGTGCATCAAGCTTGTACTGATCTCTGTGAAAGGTAATCAAGGAAGTTGACCGTGGACCTTTTTTCCTTTTAACTTGATCATAGTTTGAGTACTTCAGATGGCCTTGTGTTCCCTTAGGTCAATGTTTCCCAAACTTAAAACATTAGTCTACCCCTTTTGGGACTTAGGCCTTATTGGCATACCTGCTCTCCCACTACCGTCCCACTGCTTATTTCCTGATTTTTAGTGATTTTTTTTTTGCCATGTACTCCTTCAAATTCTTTCGCATACTACTGGTGGTATATGCACCACCCTTACGAAACGCTACCTTAGGTACTCAGTAGTCTTATTCTTTTAGTCTACTGGATAAAAATCAGCTGTAGACAATAGCTTTATTCTTTTCTTCACCTCTGATGCAACGGTTTGAAAGGAGACACTCATCAGGCTCTATGGATAGAAGGGGGACTCTGAAGTTAGTTGATTATCGCTACAGACTCTCAAATCAGCTATGTACCAACTAATACGATTTTTTTAATTGATACTAATAGTTCCTTCTGGGGTTAATTAAAGTTCTCTGTGTTCATGGATGTCTCCTTATTTATCAACAAAACTTCAAAAACTCAAAGATTAATTTTGATCTCAAAGATCCTATAGAATCATAAAAATGTAGAGCTGGGAGGGTCATTAAGAGATCATCTCGTTCAGCCCCTTGTGTTGAGACAGGATCTAGACCTCTTACTGGTGTTTGATTAACCCTAGTCCAAAGATGGGAATGTAGGTAAGTAGCTTCCTTATTATTTATAATATGGCACTACGCAAAGGTCCCAGCTCACAGCGTGGCCCTGTTGTACTCAGGGCCATCCCAAGGCATATTCAGAGTATGCGCCACTGCATTTGGGGCACAACTGTAGCACTCTGTGCTGTGCATAGCTAGCAACTGCCAACTGAAGCAGCCCCAATCATCTGTTCTCCAGCCCCCACTCTGACTCTCAGTCCCAGCCGCCCAAACCCTCAAACACCTCATGCTCCCCCCGCGCACACACAGTCCACTTCGCATCCCCAGCAGCCCAATCCCCTGGCCTCTCAGCCTCCCTCTCCACCTCCCAGCTCCAAGCCCAACCCCAGCCTCTCAGCCCCCCGTTGTCTCCCAATTCCCATTGCCCCAGCCCGCTGCTCCACCTCCCAGCCCCAGTGGCCCAATCCCCCAGAGCCAACCTCCTCCATCTGGTTATACTAGCACTGTAGGAGCATGAGAGATACTCCGTGCTGCAATGAGTTTACAATTTAAAGACACAAGGCAAGCAAAAGGTGGGATTAAAATCTGTAATCTGACAGATCTGTGCTCTGGGCGGAACCAGGGCATAGTATCCAGCCTTTCTGGCTCATGGAAGATGATCCCAGCCTCTGCTTGAACCAAAGCCAATGAGAAGAAAAACGTACAAAAAAGTAATGAAACAGCAGGGAAAGATGCACCTAAATGCCTCTGGTCAAGGGTGACAGGACTAATGAAACTCATTTGCATTAAAGGTGGGGCAAAAAGGCATCTCCGTTAGCATACAGTAAGGAGAACAGATATTCCAAGCTAAGAACCACACTGACCTCTGGGATCCAAAAAGCAGGGCAGCATTGCATATTTCACTAGGAGAGTTGTGAAGCTCTGGACTGGGGTACCTAGGGAGGTGGTGGAATCTCCATCCCTAGAGGTTTTTAAGTTCTGTCTTATCAAAACCCTGGCTGGGATGATTTAGTTGGGATTGGTCCTTCTTTCAGCAAGGGCTGGACTCAATGATCTCCTGAGGTCTTTTCCAACCCTTTGTTTCTGTGATTCCCTGCTGGGAAATCCCTGCTCCAGATATTAATGGTATGTCTGCACACACTCCGCTCAGCAGTTAACAAACCAATTCTAGTAATAAATCCTCTGTTAGTATCCAAGATACTGACACTGCCTAACTGCATTATGAGCTCCCTCAAAGGAACACAGCCCATAGCTGGGAATGATCAGTCCCTGTTGTCTAGCCTGAACAAAACAACTTTGGTATGCTGCTTTGAATCATCAGTTTACCCATAAACAAATCTAGTGGTAACCCTTAAACCATTGTTGTTTACCTACAAAAAAACTATGCTCAAGTAAGAGTGCTGATGCCTGGATCAAAATTGTGCATCAGTTCCACTAGGACTTAACTGATTCTGCTGGGGACTCTACTCGTCTCCAGCCCTCTGGACCCTGAGGCATCAACACCATCTGGGAGCTCTGGTTGATTCAAGCTTTGTAGAATGGTGAGAGCCATCTCTCTCTCTCTCTCTCTCTCTCTCTCTCTCTCTCTCTCTCTCTCTCTCTCTCTCTCTCTGTATAGCCTTCTGACCATAGGGTTAGTTATGGTCAGTTATCAGTTATGGTTTGCTAGCTCTAACTTTTGTTAGCAAATTTAAGTTAGATTTAATATTGTAACTGTTTTGTTTCTTTGGCTCCTCTTATGTGATTACTACCTTGAAAATAAATAACTTCCATTGTTAAGCTGGTTGCTTCTCTCTGTTTCTTTCCCCTCCCCACCAAGGGTGTTTTTGGCTTCCTCATTCACTCTACAGCAATGCTCCTCATAGCTAAGCTAAGGATCCCTGAAGCACCCAAAAAAACGTGGGATTCTTCATCAAGTGGATTACCATCAGAACAACTGTGGTAACAAAGTAGGGAGAGATGCACTGAACCTGACATGTGAGGGTGGCAACTTAAAAACTGTTGGTTAGCCCAGCCAGGCACATATATGTGTTCAGCTTGTGAGTGGTGATTAACTGGGCCTCTCAAACGTGCTCTGTTAATGTGTGCGTATGTTCTTCTGATTCTAGGGTTGGGAGAAACCAACCCTGGAGAACCTAGGTCCTGCAGAATAGGGCCATTTGGAGAGAACTTGCAAAAGGGAAAAGTAGAGCTCTGTATGAAAACTCAAGTGACATAAGAAGCACATTCATAGAATAATATATAACCATTCTGCCAGAAGGAGTCATCAGCAACCAGGGCCAAGTTCAATATCTAGGGGTTCCTTTTCATACATCTCACATAGAACCAGTTTGAGCCCCCACCCAGTAGCCTGGGAAATTCACACATCTCTGGCTGCCTCAGAGAGGCAATGCGTCCCCACTTGCAAGCACAGAGTCTGAGTGTAGAAAAGAAACTTTTAATGAAAGAGGCAGAAAAGTCATATGGCATAAGCTTGGGAAAATGCCACACCCAGAGTTCATAACGCACCCTCAAGTAACTGTCCCGGCTCAAATGGATTGAGCAGTGTCCTTTTCCTCTCAGGCTCACCAGTCCAATCCTGTAAGGGTCCCATTCACACACCCAAACTTTCTTCGTACCCAGTTTCAAATGCCCCACTTACAACTCTGTCCAGTCCATGCAGGCCCTGACACATCACCCTGGAGTCTTCCCTCATTGAGCCTGAGGCAATCCCACATTTGTGCTGGCCTGACATTCCGCTTGCTCCTACCAGCCGCCTGCCCACTGTCTTGTGGGTTGTGCTGTAGACAAAACCCTGTGATTTCAGCTCACATGGGCATCAGCTCTGGGCCTAGCCACAGCATCCACCAAGGTGAAGTCTGTTTAAATAATTACAGACTCAGCTTTAGATCTAGCATTGAACAGTGGGGGGAGGGGGGAGACTAGTTAAAACGGTCTTACAGCTGTACGGCCAAAAGGCCCCTAGCCAACTAATTCAACCGCTACCCCTCCCTGTTTACACCTCACAATGCTAAGATGGAGGGAGCCCTGTGCAATCTATATCTTGCACAGCAGTGATGACTGCCCTGTACCCCCACAACAACTTCAAGAATTGGTGACACTCCACAATTCTTACACTGGCTGATAGCATAAATTGTGACTTTACAACAACATGTTGTTTACAATAGACGGAATCTGTTTGCTTCACCTGCTCCCCATCAGGCTTTGTTTACAAGGCATTACATGTACACACCTTTGCATTGTCATGCAAATGATCTCTAAAGACACACTCCCCAAATCCTTCAGCAGTATAGTGCTCCTGATGGCACATTCCTTACAAACAAACAAACAAACAAGCAAACAAATGCCAGAAGAGTAATCCTAATAAATGAGCCAACATCAATGTAATGGGCAAATCTGGTAACAAAATAGAAGCACAGATAAGGAAGTGATTTGCCAAAGGTCACACAGTAGCTTAGTGGTAGTCCTGGGATTAGAAATAGCGAAATTATAGATCTCAAATAGGAATTTTAATCAGGACATCACCATTCAATATGAGTGTTTCTAGAGGATGTCCAAAGGGATCTGGTTTTATGTCTTTATCAATGATTTGAAAGAAAATAGACCATTGTTACGGATAAAGATTCCAGATGACACAAAAATTGGTGTTGCACGGTAAACTCTGCTTCCCTGAATAATCTGCATTTAATAAAGCTAAATGCAAGTCATAAGAATCAAATGTACTTTTGGGATGAGGGACTGTGTTTGGAAGGCAGTGACTCAGACAAGGATGTAGGAGCCACAGCGGCTAACCTACTGCTCATGACTGCACACTAAGGTGCTTTTATAAAGAGCACAAATGCAGAAGTAGAAGCAGGGAATTGACTTTACCACTATGACAGCATTATTGAGACTATTCCTGGAATACTGAGCCCAGTCCTGGCATTGACACTTTAAAAAATAGGTTCCTTGTGATGGGGTGCACCAGGCCCTGAGGTCAAAAGGAGGCCATGGAGAGGTCTTCCGAAGAGGCTAGAATGGCTACAGGGAATCCAGCCAATCAGGGTCCAGGAAGATCCAAGAGAAGACTCCGCAGGAGCTGAGTCAGCTCAGTGTCTCTGGATTTTTGAAGAGATGTCGACTGTGACTGAAGGAACACCATAGTACTTACGATGGTGCAAAAAGAATAAATAAAAATATTAGAGGAACATAAAAGAAGCAGTTTTGCTTCATAGAAAAAGTTGAGAAACTCTGAGTTAATGTACTCTCTGGAAGAGCTCTGAGTACCCCCGGGGTACACGTAGTCCTGGTTGAGAACCACTGTGCTACAGAAGCAACAAAGGGTCCTGTGGCACCTTATAGACTAACAGAAAAGTTTAGAGCATGAGCTTTCGTGAGTTAACTCACTTCTTCAGATGCTGGTCCAGCATCTGAAGAAGTGAGTTAACTCACGAAAGCTCATGCTCTAAACTTTTCTGTCAGTCTATAAGGTGCCACAGGACCCTTCGTTGCTGCTACAGATCCAGACTAACACGGCTACCCCTCTGACACTTGTGCTACAGAGAGACTCTGAAGAAGCTCAAAGGATTCGTCTTAACGAATAAAAGGTTAAGAGGGACTTGTGCATAGTCTATCACTAGCCCCCTGAGGGAAAGCTTCCTGAGAGGAGAGGGTTATTTTGTCTAGCAGACAAAGACATACTATTACCCAATCTGAAATTAGGTACATTCAGACTAGCAATAAGGCATACATTTTTAATAGGGGTGGTTAGCCATTGGAATATTTTGCTGTCAGACATGGTGAATCCTCCTTCACTCGAAGTCTGTAAATATGAATTGTCTGTCCCTCTAAAATAAATGGTCTGGCTCAACCAGAGAGCTTGATATGGAAACTATTTGGAAATTCTATGGCCTACATTATATAGGTGGGCAAAATAAATTCTCATAACAGTGAGTTCAGGCCTGGAATTCCCATGAGAACCCATTTTTCTGCATTCACGTCCAGGGCTCCTACCCACCAGCCTGTACTGCCTCTGCACAGATCCATTTTAGGTCCCACTTCCACAGTCTGAGCTACGCAGGCAATTGTCTGTACCCCTGGACTTATGTGGGGTTACATGTGAGCAAAACTGTCTGCTTGTGCAGATGAAGTTGTAGTCTCAGGACCTTAGCTGGCATTGTTGCTGGCACTGTGTTCAGCAAACTAGACCCTAGTCCTGCAATTAGCCTTGCACAGATAGTCCCCAAAGTCTGTGCTGAGCCCCACTGGGGCTGAATAGACTTCATGTGATATAGAGACCGATGTGCACAGAACTCAAGTGAATCCTTAGACTCTACCATAGCTGCACTCTGGTTAGCAGCTTCCCGCACATCTGCCACTCAACGATGCTGAAGTCAAGAAGAAAAAATAAATGAAGTTGTTTCCCAATATTTTCAGTGCGTGTTTTCTGTTTTGATCCCCCTGACAAGTTAATATTTAGAATTTCACCAGTTATCTTCTCAGTTGCTAAGTGACGGCAGAACTGAGGGCGAGGAAATATACTTTGCAAGACAACAATAGGAAATTGCTCTCAGAGGCATAGCACTTTAATTGTTACATTGCAACACATGTCATGGGAAACAATATGCACAGCACATCCAAGGAGGGTGATCCTACAGCACAGCTGACAATCTGCTCATGTGAGCCAGTGTTCAACAGAAGCCGTTGTTGCCTGCAAAAGGGGTTTCATCACTGTTCCATGTGTAGCCTTTAGATTGCAAACAGGCTGTTGGGGAAGATCTCTATTATCATGCTCTCAGTCTGTACAGCAGCGAGCAAGGTACTTAAGCGTGATGTCACTGCCCGGCCCAGCACTGCACTGTATGGCTACCAGTCTGTGATAAGTGGACCTAAATATCAGGTTCCACATGCGTCTAAGCCCAGGGGGTCTTGGAGTTTACTCACGGTTGCTGGGTTTTTAGGCTGCACTCCCAGACAGGAGCAGTTCTTTGGGACTACACAGCAGTGTTCCCTTTAATTTGTCCATCCATGAGTGGAATAATTTTTGTTCTGTGCACCAAGCCATGTGCAGATGTGCACCATCAGTATAAACACATGCTAGCAGCTGTGGGCGCTCTGCTAATGGCCACAGGACTTCAGCTTACAGGGAACACTACTCCACAGTCCAGCTCCTCACTCGTCGATTTTTGCTCATCCCCTCAGGGACCATGGGACAGGAAAGCAAGGCACTGTGGGCTTAGCACAGGAATTTCTTGATCACAGTCACATTCTTCTTAGCAGCACTAGATGGTGGTAGATCTATGGCAAATAACAAAAGTGCCCTGAGGGCAGGATGCAGCTGTCCCTACTCTGTTAGCACCACTTCAGTAGGGCCAAAGTTTGTCAAAGTTTCAGGCTAGGCGAAGTCCCTCCTGCCTGCTCCGTCTTGAGCGCACCCTGCTTAAATGTTGTGATGTTCTTCCCCTACTACTGAAAGAAACACCAACCCTCCCAAACACAGACTCTTTCTCCTTTTGCCATGTGCCCAGGCTGGAGAGTGGCACATCTACCAACCATGTGGCATCCCTATGTAGCAAATACAAAGTAACCTCCTGTTTCATATGTTAAAACAAAAATAAGCACTGTTCTATCAAATAACAGCCAAGTAAGGCTATTACCACCCAGACACATTGTCTGTGTCAGGCTCTATCTCACTGAGAGAGTGAATCCATTTGAAACTACCCGCTGGCTTCCTTCTCATGGGCATTTACCTCTCTTTGCTTTCCCCCAATGATGGCCAAGTTATTGTTATTCCACCATGTGATAAGAGACTACTTGGTTCTGGGCGCAGCAATGAAAACAGCACACATTAGGCAGCCACTGGGGGAGCGAAGCTGTACAAAGGGTTACGCTGGTTTGTCTGTGTGAGTGCTTGTGTGTACTTTTACAATCAGTATATTCTCATATGAATGCACACACACACGTTTCTTTCGGGCACCCTGATATAATCCAAGGCTGGGTCTACACTTGCCCCTTCCTTTCGAAAGGGGCATATTAATGAGCAGGCTTGAAAGATGCTAATGAAATGCTGCATATTCATTGCAGTGCCTCATTACCATATTCATTGCAGCGCCTCATTAGCATAATGCCAGCCACGGCAATTCGAAAGTGAGGCTTTTCGAATTGCGCGCCACCCGTGGAGATGGGACCTTCTGAAAGGACCCCCCAGTTTTTGAAAGCCCTTCTTCCTATCTGGCTATCGGAAGAAGGGCTTTCAAAAACTGGGGGGGTTCCTTTCGGAAGGTCCCGTCTCCACGGGTGACGTGCGATTCGAAAAGCCTCACTTTCGAATCGCCACAACTGCCATTATGCTAATGAGGTGCTGCATATTCATTGCGGCACCTCATTAGCATCTTTCAAACCTGCTCATTAACATGCTCCTTTCGAAAGGAAGGGGCACGTGTAGACACAGAGCAGGTGTTTGCTACAGCTGACTGAATGTATCCACTGAGTGATCCAGAAGGCTCCTTACAAACTGAGCTATAAAACCCTGTCCACTTTCTTTGCTTTGCACTTATAAACTACATATGCAGGAGGATTAATGAGTGGATGTTAGAAAAGAGCTTTAAACCACTATGTAAGTGCCAAATATTATTTGTATTATTATTTGCACTTCAAAGGATTTGGCTGGGTTCTAAACGTGATTGAGCATCAGATGAGCAGCTTCCATCCTGCTCTGTTTAGCATTTAATAAAAATGTTTTAATCAGAGCAAGATGGAAATAGCTCTCCTGATACCAAACTCCCCATCCTAGACCCTCCTTTCCTTATCTCATGTTTCCTGCTTCTTTCACCATAAGCATGCAGAACATTTCTTTGGACAGATGTAGCCTTACTACAGTAACAAGCACCGTAAAGGTCCCAACGTTTGGGGCCTGTTTCTCTTGCTTACAGACTTATGCTGTGGCCACACTAGACCCTCCTTTCTGAAGGGCTATGGTAATGTGGCACTTTGGAATATGCTAATGAGACACTCCATGAATATCAAGTGCCTCATTAGCATAATGGTGGCTACACATGCTTTGAAACTGCCGGTTTCGAAACCCCCGCTGCCTGGATAGCCGGGGGCTTTTAGAAAATGCCCCCTGTTGTTGAAAGCCCCTTCTTCCCATCTGGTTTTGGGAATAAGAGGCTTTTGAAATCAGGGGGGTCATTTCAAAAGGACCCCGGTTACACAGGCCGTGTGCATTTTGAAACCAGCAGTTTTGAAGTGCGTGAGGCCACCATTATGCTAATGAGGTGCTGCATATTGCTGGAAGTACCTCATTAGCTTATTCTGAAGTGCCAGATTACCATAGCCCTTCTGAAAGGAGGGGCTAGTGTAACCACAGCCTTACAGATAATTTCCAAAGGTAGCCACTTACTCTGGGGGCTGTCAGTAGCCTCAGAGGGGTAGCCAGGTTAGTGTATAGCTTCACAAAACAAAGCAAGCCGTCCTGCTTTATTCAATTTTATTAATTTTATTCCAATTTAATTCAATCAAATTTTATTTATTAGATAATGAGCTTTCGTGGGTAAGACCTACTTCTTCAAAGCTCATTACCTAATAAATAAAATTGTTAGTCTTTAAGGTCCTACAGGAGTTCTTGCTTTGTTTTAGGGGCTGTGTGTGTTTTCAGGCAGCCAAAATTAGAGGCCACCTTTGAAAATGTTAGCCCTCAGGCTTTGTGATGGACTATGTGAACCCTGCACTGGGCAACCATGGTGTGCAGGAACTGCTGTGGATTCAACCAGCCCCCCTCCTTCCACACCTGCAGGAAATGTTCCAACTGGAGGAGAAGTTAAAAGGCAATGGAGTGGGCCTTTAGTAACAGACCAGGGAAGAGGGCAGACCTGCCACCTGCAGCTTTAGCAGAGGAGAGCTGACTGAAGGATAAAGACAGAATGTTTCCCCACAACAGCCACCAAAAGGTCCCCCTGAGGCAGGGCTCGGCAACCAAAATTACAAGAAGAGCCATTTTTTTCCAATATGGCAAAAAAAATTCAATAATTCAGGAGACACGATGAACATGAAAACGAGATGGTCCTTAATAAATAACATCAAACCATACTTTTTGTAACCCCTATTTTAACAACAGCGCGCACACAATGATTTGTAATACAATACATGTTTACTGTAGGACATTCACAAACTTTATACATATTCTATTTCCTCACACTTTCGTGTGTGTTTGTACCACCGTCTTCCTGTCCTTCACTCCTGAGCGTTTTCTTTCTCTGGAGGATGCTAGTGAGGAGTTATCCAACGTTTTGCGATCATGTCTCATTTGCTATTTAGACATGAATTGTTCATTTTTGGATTTTAGACATTCGCTGTTAATCAAAAATAATCAGGAGGGTTTGTTTGTGTGTTTTCACGTTGCAATTCTAGCATCAGGAGTCACAAAGAAGTCCTTAAAGATTTGCATGCTGCTCCAGAGCCACAGGTTGCAGACCCCTGCCCTGAGGGAAGAGAGGCCTTGGTACAGAGACAGCCAGAAAGGGAAGCATTCTCTTCTGCCTCTCATACTGGCTCTGAATTTTGTTACTCCCCCTTTTTCTTTGTTTGGGCTGCCCCAGCAGGGGAAAGCCCTAGGACTGAGCTGGCTTAGGAACTTGGGCCATAGTGCAGAAGAAGGTAGTTACTGCCCAGAGATAGAAAGCTTCCAGATGGTGCTTTGTGGTGAGCAGACACACTTCATGTGGCTTACCACAGATGGTGGCTTTCAGACTATTGCTAGTGGGGGGGAGAAATAAGAGGTAGTGGCCCATGGAGGGCAGCCCTGTCCTGCTCCCTGGCTGTCAGACCATTCTGAGGCCCTCAAACATCTTGGGTCAGAGCCTGGTGAAGTGGGAGGGCCCAGGCTCCCCTCCCAGTAACTTCATTCTCACTCTGTCCCTGGCCCAATGAACAATTCATTATTAATGTAAAATGGAACAGCTTCAAGTAAGAGAGACCCCCATCAGAATAGCCTCTTGTCCAGTGCTTAGGGTCCTCACCAGAGAGATGGAACCCCCTGTTCAAATTCCTCTTTAGGCAGAGTAAGAAATCGCATGGGGGTTTCCTACATCTGGGGGGCAGTACCCTAACCTTGGTGCTGGGGCCGGGGGGTGAAAGGGAGGCCTCCACCTCCAAGGTTTTGTGTGGAGGGAGATGTATTCAAAACACCCCAACTGGCTCGGGCCCCAGGTGAAGTAGGAAGGACAATGCCTATATCGTCCCACTTTCAGCAAACTCTGGGACTTAGCATCCAGATGCCTCCTGCAGCAACAGTGTGCTAAATGCTAGATTTTAAGGCAGCAATGGAGGTACTGAGAGACCTTGTATAGTGTGTGTTTAGTCAGTGAGTGCATTCAAGCACCTACAGTGCAAGGTGGCAGCAGACCTGGGGCTTGTGGAGCTCAACCCTGTGTAAAGTTGGGAGTTAGGCACCTAAATTTGGGGTTTCTGTACCAAGGTCCCTCTGTAGCTCTGGGCCCTTGCGCTTAGAGAGAGAGATTGTGTTCTCTTCCCACTATAGCTGCTGACTAGGTGAGTGGCTTTGAGGATGTGCATAACCACAGTGTGCCTTAGTTTCTCCCAGCTGTAACATCCCATCTTCTACAGGGAGAGTGGCCAGGAGTCTTAATTATTGCCCATGAAATGCTTTGAGTTCCTTGGCGAGAAGAAGCATGTTGAGTGCAGTGTAGTATTGTCACAGTCCTGTGCAATGGAAATAAAAGGAAGCCACTCTGATGGACGATGAACTTGGCATTTGGGTCTATTTCCTCCTGTCTTCCTCATTTTGGGTGAGATTTTCAAAAGCAGTCAATGTTGAACTAACGTTCCTCCCATCGAAATCAAATAGAAACCTCCCTTTGACTTTCAAAGAGCAGAATTAGGCCAATGCCAAATGATTTGATAAAATCCCATCTCAAAGCTCACTAAACTGTTAAAACAAGGCCAATATTCTTCATGTGAAGCCCTGAATACCTTGTTATAACATCCTCATAGGTAGAGGTTTGGGAACTTGGATCATCCAGTTTGTTTCCCTAGGTCTGGGCAAGACATTCTCAAATGACAAACACTTCTAATGCTAAACTGGTTCCCAGAGGTGTACTAGACCTGAGTCCAGGGGCAGGAACAAAGCAAATGCATATGCAACTTCTAGGTAATCTAAACACACCGCTGTCTATTTTAACTCTCAAAATCTTCAGGATAATAGGAGTAGTTCTGAGGTTTCTAGCCTTGTTTTTAGGCAGGCAGCAGTCATTGAGCTTTCTTCTTACAGTAACCCTCCTATTCCATCTGAGAGAGAGTCATTTCTTATTCCAATTAATACTTCACAGAACTAGCCTGCCAGGGTCTTTCTGAAGGACTTTAGATTTCTCTTTATAAACACATTTTATTTTCATTGCTGCTAAACACTTCTTGGTCTAAACTCATGAACTGGGTAGTAACAGAGAGGGACCTGTGCAAGCCTATATACTATAAAAACAAAAAAGCAGTAAAGTGGCACTTTAAAGACTAACAAAATAATTTATTAGGTGAGCTTTCATGGGGGTGGGGGAGGTCAAGAATTAGACATCAGAAAGTAGAGGGTATATCTAACTCTTGACTCCCCCCCCCCCCCCACTTCTACCCCTCTACTCTCTGATTTTGATCGCCTTTGTCATTTTTTTCTGCTTTGTCCACCTTGATTACTGTTTTTGGTTCTCTGTGCCTTAAATATTGAGTCTGTTCTGGTCTGGCTATGGTCTGAAGAAGTGGATCTGTCCCACGAAAGCTCACCAAATGAATTATTTTGTTAGTCTTTAAAGTGCTACTCGACTGCTTTTTTGTTTTTATGAACTGGGTAGCCCGTGCATGTGCTGCTGCCTTCTCTGAGATGGAATCAGACTTGTTTCCTTCTATTTCAATGGTAGAATCTCCTGAAGCCAGATAATCTAAGGCCTATGCCTAATTTTATTTGGACATTCTAGGTTGCCATTGCTAGCTGCACAGTGAGACCCAAGGGTTTTCTAGAGAGCCAGAGATTTCTTAACAATAATTTGTGCTACCGCAATACCTTTCAGCTGACAATCTCGAAGGATTTTACATTAATTAATTAAGCCTCACAATTTCAACATCAATGTGAGGAAAGTAGCCTCCCCATGCTACAGATAGGAAAACTGAGGCTGACGGCAGTTAAGTGGCTTGTTCTAGATCGGAGACAGAGCCAGCACTAAAATTCGACTCTACCCGCTGCACAAGAGTGTCTTAGCATGCCATATCTTGTTTTTAAAACCTTTTACAGCCAACATGTTGCAGCAAACCCTCTTATAAACAGTGTGTGGCATTTTCCCCAACTACATTCTGTGGTTGTTTTAAATGGCTATGTGTACACGAGAAGCAGCTCCCTACAGAAGTTACTGTTGGAAGAGATGTTCTGACAAAACTTCTGTTGACAGATTGTGTCTACAGATTAAAGTGGGTCAATCTTTCGATCCGCTGTTGACAAAAGGGCCCCCCGCAGCATCTACGCAGCTTTTTTTCTCAACAGTTTCTCTCAACAAAACTCATTTTGTGTGTAGATGCTCTGTGAGTTTTGTCTACAAAATCCATTTTATCTACAAAACCCTCTAGTGTAGACACAGCCAATAAGTTTATACTTAGAACAGGTTGCACCTTGTAAAACAGGCACTCTCTGGTCTTGCCAGAAGATGGATTTCCCTGGACTAGAGAGCCCAGGAGCCTAAGGGCAGTGATGCCAATCAGGGCCAGAGGCAACAGCCTCATTAACCCAGCTGGGAGGGGCCAACTTAGAACCAAGGCCAGAGCCCTGCAGCAGCCCTGGGCAGTGTGAAGTCAGGGCCAGAGTCCCCCAGCAGTGGGCTGGAGCCAGAGTCCCTCAGCAGCCCTATTGCAGCACAGGAATGGGGCTGGAGCTCTGCAGCAGAAATCAGAGTCCATTCACCCCCAGAGCATCTGGGCAAGCAGCCTAGTGGGAAGAGGAAGGGCCAAGGCAAGAGGGGACCTCCCCTAGTCTGGCAAATTCTCTTGTTTGGGACCATTCAGGTCCGGACTGTGCTAGACCAGGTAGGTGCAACTCAGATCAGCACTTTCCCTTCTTGCAAAGATTACATATAAGAAAAGTAAGGCAAGCTGTGTATTTTACTGCATCATATTAGGCCCATTGTCAAGACTGGACACAATCCTGTTAAATGAGAAATTTGCCCCTGATTTTAGTGAGATCACAATTTGCTGCTGCTTATTTCTGTAGTACAGCTTTTGCCAAAATTCTGCGGTCAGTTACATCTGTGTAAATCTGGAGTAAACCCACTGAAGCAGCATGGTATGTGCGAGATCACAATGTGATCCGTTGCTTGCAAACTTACATTTAAAATCATTTCAATCTTGTGTCATCAAAGTAAAAAGAATTCAAAATAATGGGCATGAAGAGGTGCCGGCACTTGCACATAAATTCTATCATAAGGCTGCTACTGTTACGTGGGAATAAATATGTAAGCCAAGGAAGTTACACCAGCGCGTGTGTAAAATCTGAATCAGACACAGTCAGGCTGGCCTTGGTCAGATGGCAAAGAAGAACCCCTCCACAGCAGCCTCCTGCCAGCTCCCATCACTTCATTTGGGGAGAGACGGGTGCTGTGTTTGAAGCCGAGGTATCATATAGGTATTAAGGTGACTTGGTTAGAACACAGGGACATTCAAAAAAGAACAAGCTGAAGATTTTTCTTGAGGAGATTATTTCAGACACATGCCTCTGTGACCCTGCTTGTACTAGGTCCGGCTTTGAGGTTTCACAAGAATTCGGCAATGCTCGTGCAACACTAAATGAGATGTTGGTGGAGCCTGGGGACACATTTACAAATCCCCCTTGGCAGAACAGTCAGCCTGATGAATGTGAACAAGGCTCTGAACGTTTGGGTCTCGATCTGAGCCGATTTGCCAGTGAAGGGGAACTGCTGACATAGGAGCTCCAGCTGGGAAGGAAACCTGCATGTATGCTGAATCTCACTGGCCCAGTTTCTGAAGAATTGTAGTGAATACACAATAACATTGGCATAACAATAGGGCTTCTTGCACTCTCAGGTACATTTGAAGAAGCTGCGGGTACAGCTGGAGGTCACGGTCCCAGTTCACAAAAATGTTTAAACATGTACTTAAGTGTATCCTTGCTCAGCAGAGCATTTCCCAATGGGTTTTAAGTGCATGCTTAAGTGCTTTACTGACTCAGAACTGGTGTGCTCTACCTCTAGGCTCTTGGATATGCTCCAGCGCTAACTCAAGGGTGATGTGCACTTGGATGAAAGACAAAGCAAAGAAACAGCTTCATATAAAGGATTCTTCCTAAATCTTTCTTTTTTTCTTGCTCTCTTGGGGCCTAATCCAGCTGACAATCAATCAATGGGAATGTTTCCCAATGACCTATGTGGAAGTTGGATCAGATCTTGGATGATATGGGTCAGAAGTTTCTAGTAAAAGAGGATCTTACTTTGTTTTAATTAGGATGGGGAAAGTAAAAGATGAGTGTGAGGACAGTTCTCTTTTTCTCCTGTTGAGTGCCAGCTCTTAACATTATTAAAGGACAGTCCATGTAAATACACCCAATTCTGTGCACTAGGGTACAGTAATGCTGTAGTCCCAAGCAACTCCACGAGGGGGAGCTAGAGAGCTGTTCAAGTTTGGTTCAATGAGCGGCTGAACTGTGCACTGCTTTGCCGACCTCAGTTCCTGGACTTTTCTCTAGCTCTAATGCAGCTAACTGGCATCCTGATTCAAAAATTCTCAGGAGGCAGCTTGCTACACAGCAGAGATGCTGTTAGCACTCACTCAGTGAGATCAATGGACACTTACGGCATCTGAGCATGAGAAGGAACCAGACTCAGAGCAGAGCAGTTACTCTGTTAAAGTGGGATTAACCCCACCTGCCTGCCTTGATGCTAGACCTCATACTGCCTACCAGGCAACCAGCTTTTTAGCTTTCGCCCACTTTCTTGCAAACGATGGAGGCGTGAGAAAAAATTATATCCTGACAGCTGTGGTGCTGGAATATCAAAGCAAATGATTTTTAATAGTAAATCTACTTGTGAGCATTGTGTGTCTTTTCCCTTCTTGGCTGCTTGCACCAATCCCTGTGTATTAAGTGTGCATGGAGCATCGGCTCCAGGTCTAAGGTTTTACCTTGTGTTACCCCAGACTCCTATTTTTGTTCCTCTGTTGAGTGCTGCTGGGAAAGGGTGAAGGGGGCAATGCTACAGCCAGCAGTTCGAAAGCATGTTCATAGCTGTTTGTGCCTGTGATGTTTCTGCAGGGGATGGATGAGTTGATGAAACGTTTGTGACACACAAGTCTCGTCCTACTGTAAAATCTATGCTTGCTCCCAGGCAGCTACTTGACGGCTGAGATTCAGCTGGCCTGATTTGCAGAAATCCTTGCAGGTCCCGTTGTCTTCATCAGTGGGTAAAGTAGGTTGAATCAGCACAAGAAGTTTTCAAGCCACCAACCACTGAGGAAGAGATCTCAGTTGCAAGGAGAAGCTCTTGCCTTTTCCTTCATCCTCCCTTGATTTAATCCCTGCACTTCATTTGGAGATGAAAGAGCTCAGAGTCTGTGAAATTCAGTCCCAGTAACTGAGGCTTTTTCTCAGACTAGTTGATAGGCCCTGGGAACAGTATTTAAGTCCAGATTTCTCCAAAATGCTACATAAGAACAGCTATACTGGGTCAGACCAAAGGTCCATCTAGCCCAATATCCTATCTTCCCACAGTCATCCATGCCAGGTACCTCACAAATAATCATCAACCCTGTGTCTACATGAGCCCATTCCTTTCGGAAGGGGCATGTTAATGAGCGGGTTCGAAAGATGCTAATGAGGCGCTTACATGAATATGCAGTGACTCATTAGCATAATGGTGGCCACAGCGATTCAAGAGTGCGGCTTTTGAATTGCGCACCGCCTGTGGAGACAGGGACTTTCCAACCCCCCCCAGTTTTTGAAAGTCCCTTCTTCCTAACACCAGATAGGAAGAAGGAGTTTTCGAAAACTGGGGGGTCCTTTCGGAAGGTCCCCGTCTCCACGGGCGGCATGTGATTTGAAAAGCCGCACTTTCAAATTGCCACAGCCGCCATTATGCTAATGAGGTGCTGCATATTCATGGAAGTACCTCATTAACATCTTTCAAACCCGCTCATTAACATGCCTCTTCTGAAAGGAAGGGGCTCATGCAGACCCCGCCCAAGTGGTCCATCCTGGGTTGCCCATTCCCAGTTCTGACACACAGGGTGCATCTACGCTTGCATTCCTGTTTCAAAAGAGGTATGCAAATGAGGTAACCTGAAAAAGCAAATGAGATAAATTTGAATATTTGGCACCTCATTTGCATATTCTAATTTCAAAAGAGCTTCTTTCAAAAGAAGAAAGCCCATCTAGATGCTGCTGTTTCGAAAGTAAACCCCATCTTTGAAAGAATCCTTTTTCCCATTAAATAAAACGAAGAAGGATTCCTTCGAAGATGGGTTTACTTTCAAAAGAGCAGCGTCTACACTGGCTTTCTTCTTTCGAAAGAAGCTCTTTCTAAATTTGAATATGCAAAAGAGGTGCCAAACATGCAAATTTATACCTTATTTGCATTTTCATGTTACCTCATTTGCACACCTCTTTCGAAAGCGGAATGCAAGTGTAGACACACCAACACAGACTAGGGACACCACCTGTGTGCATCCTGGCTCATGAGCAGCTGAGAACCTACCCTCTATTAACTTATCCTGTTAAAGTCTTGGCCTTCACAACATTCTCTGGCCGGGAGTTCACAAATATGATAACATGAGAAAGAACAACATGCTGTACACCTGATCCAAACCCACTGCAGTCCATAGAGAGATTCTCACCAACTCACTTGGTCTTTACATCAGGCCTTCTCTGAGCAAAAATCATCTTGGACAGCATTGCAAGGCTTTAAAGATGCTAACAATACCACAAGCTGGGGCTAAAGCAGATAAATAGGAGTCAGGGCTTTTTAGGTCTGTTTCTCCAACTAGTTCAGTCCATATCCTGCGGTAACTCATGACATCCCTCATAGCCAAAGGTTCCCCTTCATTTCCATCAACAAAGAGGAGATGGCTTTGTGGCCCATGGCTAAAGGATGCCGCAGAAGGGGGAAAACAAGCCCTGCTTTCCACTCCTGCAGGTTGAGAAGGGGTGGGACATGGGGGAAGGGGCATTGACTGGCTAAGGAGCAGGCTGGGCAGTGTCAGATTCTCCCCTCAAAGCCTGCATGGTAAAGCAGACTGTGTGTCAGCAGAGTCAGCCTGGTAGGGCCCAACCGGTGGGCAGGCCCAAGACAGCACTCTGGTTGGTGGTCAGTGGCTGCTATTTCCAATTGCAGCGCAGGCCCTGAAGGTGCAGGGCCCTTGGCAACCACTTAGCTTGTCTTGTCCTAAGGCTGAGCCTAACAGTGAGAGGTTTCCAGGGGTGGGCACCAGTCAGAAAGCCCCCAGCTGCATCACGAGTAGCTGTGCAGGAAAGCACCACCAAGGCCAGTCCCCAGTGCCAAGGGATCCACCCACACCCCAAGCTCCAAGCGATCTGTGGAGTCAGTTAACTGACACCAGGAAGCACAGAGCAGGGGTGGGGAACTGCAGGCTCATGAGCTGGATCTGGCCCCTGAGGTTTAGGGCTCCTCTCCCCAGCATCTGGCCCACAAGGTGTGGAGCCCTTATCCTTCTAGGCTAGACTCAGGCAAGCTGGAGCGAGATCCAACCCAGGGGCTCTGCCTGGGTTTAGGGAGGGGGCAGGAAGTGGCTCCATGTGCTGTTGCTGCCACCACACCCCTCCCTCTCTACCTCACCTGGTTGGGGGAATGGCAGTGCAGGGCTCCCTGGAGGCTTTCCCTTGCCGCTTTGATTGGCTGCAGTGGTGGCCAATTGGAGCCGCGGGGTGGGAGAGGCACCAGGTAAGCACAGACCCTACACCCCCCCAACTTCTTCTGCACTCCCTCCTTCCCAAACCTTCTCCTGCAACCTCTCGCATCCAGACCTTCCACGCTGACTCCTCCTGCACCTTCCTTCCCACCCAAACCTCCCACTCTGACCCCTCCTGCACCCTCCCTCAGCCTCAGCCCCCACATCTGCTCCCTGACAGCCCCCTCTTGCACACTGAATCCTGAATCTCCAATTTTTGGTCCCACCCCAGTATCCCAGAAAATTCAATCTGGCCTAAGGGAAGCCCTGAACCTCCATCCCCCGATCTCCACTCCCCACCCACGGGGCAGGAGTGTGAGGGGAGCAGGGTGTCTCAGTCAAGGACCACATCACTAGGGGTGGGGTTGTTTGGTTGTTTGTTTAGCCTCTCACTTTCATGTGGCTCCTGACTGATTTTTCTGTGGCTCAGTGGCCCCTGACCCAAAAAAGCTTCCCATAGACTGTTGTTGCCTTTACCATCTGTGAAGTGTTTCATTGAGCTGTGGGGGCTTTACTGAACCTTTGTAAAGCACTTGAAAATCCTTCTGTTAAAAGCAAGGTTTGCAGGTACAGTGTCACTTTGATTTCATTGCTCTGTAGTGTTTGTCAGCCTCTCCTAGCTGCTTGGCAGTAACAGGCCTCTTCTCTGCCGAGTTTGTTCCCTTACGTTTGTCAAGCATTGCTTTCTGTTCCTCTCCCCCAGCTTTTTAATGGAGATGAAATTAATGTGTCACCTTTTTTGTTTACATGGCTGTCTGTGCAGCAGCTGCATTCATTGCTGTCAGCACCGTTCTAGGAACTGCAGTGCCTAGATAACCACCGTTGCAAAAATCTCCCATTCCATTAATGGAATAATTAGTCACTTTTAGTGGGGACCATACGTTGTGCTGCCCTCTTTCTAAATGCACGTACACTGCTATTTCCTTCAACAAAAGCTCACATTTGCTAAGCTGCTGCACAGTGACCAGCTACTCATTCATACTCAGAAGAGAAAATTCTCTATGGCTACGTCTACACGTGCACCCTACATCGAAGTAGCTTATTTCGATGTTGCGACATCGAAATAGGCTATTTCGATGAATAACGTCTACACGTCCTCCAGGGCCGGCAACGTCGATGTTCAACTTCGACGTTGCGCAGCCCAACATCGAAATAGGCGCAGCGAGGGAACGTCTACAGGTCAAAGTAGCACACATCGAAATAGGGATGCCAGGCACAGCTGCAGACAGGGTCAACGGGCGGACTAGCGCCTCCGGGGCAACAGCTAGCCGCTCCCTTAAAGGGCCCCTCCCACATACACTCAGCCTGCACAGCACGCGGTCTGACGAGCCATATAGGCACACAGACCCCGAGCGCCGCAGTCATGGACCCCCAGCAGCAGCAGCAGCAGCAGCAGCAGCAGCAGCAGCAGCAGCTAGAGGTCCACCCAGCCCTCCCGGCAGGAACAAGGCTTGCCCTGGCTCTTGTCATGTTGGGGGCAGCTGAGCACCTTCTTGCCCCAGGGGAGGAGATGCCCCCAGGGCAGCAGGGCTCAGCCCCTCCCCCTGCAGCACCCCGCTCCACCCCCCACCTCACACGCCGGCGGCTGTGGAGCTACCCCACCAGCACCGACTGGTGGGAGCGGCTGGTGCTTGGGGAGTGGGACGACGACCACTGGGTCCGCCACTTCAGGATGACCCGACAGACATTCCTGGAGCTGTGCCAGTGGCTCAGCCCCGCACTCAGGCACCGGGACACTGCCATGCGGCGTGCCCTCCCTGTGGAGAAATGGGTCGGCATCGCTGTCTGGAAGCTGGCCACTCCGGACAGCTACCGATCCGTGGGGCAGCAGTTTGGCGTCGGAAAGGCCACCGTCGGGGCTGTCTTCATGGAGGTAAGAGAACCCACAGGGGGAGGCCAGGCCAGGGCAGGGGGGCCAGGGCAGGGCAGGGCAGGGGGGGCCAGGGCAGGGCAGGGCAGGGTAGGGGAGCCAGGGCAGGGCAGGGCAGGGCAGGGCAGAGCAGGGCAGGGGGGCCAGGGCAGGGCAGGGCAGGGCAGGGGGGCCAGGGCAGGGCAGGGCAGAGCAGGGCAGGGGAGCCAGGGCAGGGCAGAGCAGGGCAGGGGGGCCAGGGCAGGGCAGGGCAGGGTAGGGGAGCCAGGGCAGGGCAGGGCAGGGCAGAGCAGGGCAGGGGGGCCAGGGCAGGGCAGAGCAGGGCCACGCACACCCTGCTCACCCCTCATTGGGGCTGTCCCATGTGCTTTCTCTGCAGGTCGTACGTGCCATCAACTCCGTGCTCCTGCACAGGCTCGTGAGGCTGGGGGACCCACGTGCCACTGTCGCCGCCTTTGCCACCCTGGGCTTCCCCAACTGCTTCGGGGCTCTGGATGGGACTCACATCCCCATCCGCGCCCCGGACCACAGTGGAGGCCGATACCTCAACCGGAAGGGCTACCATTCAGTCGTCCTGCAGGCCTTGGTGGACAGCTGGGGACGGTTCCAGGACATTTACGTGGGCTGGCCTGGCAGCACCCACGAAGCCCGGGTGTTCCGCAACTCGGGCCTGTGCCGCCAGCTGGAGGCGGGGACCTACATCCCCCAGCGGGAGATCCCTCTGGGGGACACCACCATGCCCTTCTGCATCATCGCGGATGCGGCCTATCCCCTCCGGCCGTGGCTCATGCGCCCCTACACGGGCCACCTCTCCACCAGCCAGGAGTGCTTCAACGAGCGCCTGAACCGTGCGCGCCAGGTGGTGGAGTGCTCATTTGGCCGCCTCAAGGGACGATGGCGATGTCTCCTCACCCGCCTGGATGCCAGCCCCAACAACATCCCCCAGATTGTGGGTGCCTGCTGCGCCCTGCACAACCTCGTGGAGAGCAAGGGGGAGAGCTTTCTTCAGGGCTGGGCCGCTGAGGCCGGCAGGGCACACCTCCAGCCACCTGCTGCCCCCAGTTGGCAGGTGGACCCAGAGGGGACCCGGGTCCGGGAGGCCCTGCGGGCCCACTTCGACGACCAGGCCGCGGGGTGAACTGTGCCCAGGCCCCCTACTGCCCGCCCCTTCCTCCCCCACACTCCTGCCCCAACGCCCACACCATGGAGCACCCCACCGCCCCCCCACCACTTGTCCAGGAGAAATGACAGCACGTACTTGTGGGTGAACGTAAATGTTTTTTTTGTCCTCACGAATTCTTTTTTTTTTTTAAATAAAAAAATATATATATGTGAAACAGAAACCAAAAAGGAGGGACAAACATTCAACAAAACCAAGATGGGCACAAATAAAACTATGTACAACAATAAAAATGAAAGCACTGTGCGCCATCAAAAGAAAAACAAAAAGCAGGGAGGAGAACGGGGAGAACTATGTACAGGGGGGGACGGGGCAAACAGGGGAAACACCCACACCACCCACCCCGTCCCCAAAGTCTGTCCAACAAGGGGGAGGGCCACGTCCCGGGCCCCTCGCCCCTACAGCCCAGCAGTGGGCGTGGCCGGCCGGGAGCTCCGCCGGGCCTGCAGTCTGGTGCGCGGCTGGGTGGGAGCGGGCTCCACCAGAAGGTAGCGGCGCCGGCGAGTCGCGGGTGGCTCCAGGGGTCCCTCGGCGCGGTGGCCCTCGCAGGGAGGTGGTGGGGCGACGGCGGACAGCCCGGCGACGGCTGGAGCAGCCGGTGGTGGGGCTGCAGGAGCAGGCATGGCGGGCGGTGGCGCGGCCGGCGCGGCATGGGGGGCCAGGGAATCAATCAGCCGATTGATGGTATCCAGAAAGGCCCCCCATGCCTCTCTGCGCCAGGCCAGCACCTGCTCCTGCAGCCGGAGGTGCTGCTCCGAGACCTCCAGCTGCCGGCGGAGGATGGCCAGCAGCTGGGGGTCTGTGGCCGCCGCCGGTAGCAGGCGTGGGGTCCGCCGTCTGGCCCTCCACGGGGCCGGTGGTTCCTCGGCCGAGGGGCTGCCCTGGAGCGAGGGTCCCGGAGGGGTCTCCGGGACGACCGATGCCTCGCCGGCGCTCTCTTCCGGTCCTTCGGATGGTGCAGGTGCAGGTGCAGGACACAGGAGAGGAGGGGGGAAAGAAGAATGGAGACAGGCGTTAGTGTGGGCCCCGAGCTGTGGCCTTTGTCCCCCCCCGCCCTGTGCTGCAGGTTCCCCATCCCCGTCCCCGGGAGATGCTGCTGTGATGGATGGGGTTCAGGGGTCCCCCTGCCCTGCAGCCCGTCCCCTGGTGGGAGCGACTCTCACTTCACCCCGCAGGGTCTGAGAGCAGGAGAGGTTTCTTAGGCCACAGATGGCCAGTTTCTGGCAGGAGTGACAGCACCAGCTGTCGGAAGAGACAGTCCTTCCAACCCGTCGTGGGGAGAAGACCCCAAGGGGGGCCCCTCTGGGATGCAGCTTTCCCCCTCCTCTGGCTGGCTGCCTACCAGCTCTCCCTTCCCCTAGCTTCTACCTGTGGCCCCCGCCCTCGCCCCCCAATTCCAAGCCAGCTCGGCTCCTCCCTCCTGTTTGTTCAGGGCAGAGGTGTCACCTGCCAGCTGTAGCGCCAGGATCCTCCTTTGGCCCTGGGCGCTCCTCGGCTCGGGTGGCTCATATGTAGCCTGAGTCTCCCTTTGGCACTCCCCCCACTCCATCGCATGCTGCTGCTGTGGGGTGTCCGACCCCCTCCGCCCGGGGGCCCCTCGAGGTTCCGCTCCCCCCTGGCCCGGGGATGGGGCATGGCACTGTCATGCAGGGTGGCGGGGGGCAGGGGCTGATGGCTGCAGTGCTGTGAGGGCCATGGCCCTGGTGTCCTTGGGGCCATGGCCATGTGAGCGTGTGGGGGGCCCTGGACACATCTCTGTTCCCCCCGCCCCTCAAGCCCCGGGGTGTCCACCAGAGAGGGGTACCTACCTGTGGGTCCGCTCCCACGGTCCGGAGATCCCCGGGGGTCGGAGGCCCTGCTGCTGCTCCGGGATGGCAGGAGGAGGATCTGCAGGCTGGAATCGGTGGAGGAGGAGCCCCCCTCCTCCTCCTCCTCCTCCTCCTGCCGCGATGTCCCGGGGATGGCCTCCGGGGGGGGCCCCCGGAGTGCGGGGCTTACCTCCGGGGCGGAGCCCGGCTGCAGGGCCTGCTGGGGCTCGTCAGCCGAGGTGTCAAGGGTGGCCGGAGGGGAGGAGGTGTGCCGGGAGCCCAGGATGTCCCTGAGCTCCCTGTAAAAGGGGCAAGTGACGGGGGCGGCCCCAGATCGGCTGGCCGCATCCCGGGCCCGGGCGTAACCCTGCCGCAGCTCCTTGACCTTACTCCGGACATGGTCCGGAGTGCGGGCAGGGTGACCCCGGGCAGCCAGGCCGTCGGCCAGCCGAGCGAATGCATCCGCGTTCCGCCTCTTGCTCCCCATTACCTGGAGCACCTCCTCCTCGCTCCAGAGCCCCAGCAGGTCCCGCATCTCGGCCTCCGTCCAAGAGGGGCCCCGCTGCTGCTTCCCAGACTGCGTGGCCCTCTGGCTGCCCTGGCTGCTGTGGCTTCTCTTGGGGGGGGTCCCCTGGGGGCCCTGGGGGGCTGCTGGGCAGCCATGGCTGCTGTCAGGGGCTGAGGGCTGTGCAGGCTCGCCGCCGCGTGTGCAGGCAGGAGCCTGCACGTTGCCTCAGCCTCCTGCAGTCAGGGCGGGGGAGGGGACCTTTAAGGGGCCGCTCCACGCGGCCACCAGTGAGCTGCGGGGCTGGAGAGAGCGTCTCTCAACCCCCCAGCTGATGGCCGCCATGGAGGACCCGTCAATTTCGACGTTGCGGGACGCGGATCGTCTACACTGTCCCTACTTCGACGTTCAACATCGAAGTAGGGCGCTATTCCTATCTCCTCATGAGGTTAGCGACTTCAACGTCTCGCCGCCTAAAGTCGAAGCTAACTTCGAAATAGTGCCTGACGCGTGTAGACGTGACGGGCGCTATTTCGAAGTTAGTGCCGCTACTTCGAAGTAGCGTGCACGTGTAGACGCAGCTTATATGATGCAAAAGCCAGTCATTAGCCCAAATGCAGAATGCATTGCTTCTTTAAGACCGTCTCTGATCCTTGAATGCTGCTTACAGGAATAACTGAGTACAGGTATGATTGCTAGATGGGGTGCAGGTGAGTGTAACATTCAATTAGGGTAACATGCAGATAACAGTGTGGCTGTGTCTGCACTAGCATTCCTCTTTCAAAAGAGGCATGCAAAACAGGAAACTGAAAATGCAAATAAGGCACAGATTCACATACCTGGTACCTCATTTGCATATTCTCCTTTTGAAAGAGCTTCTTTCAGAAGAAAAAAGCAGTGTATACTCATCTCTTTGAAAAGTAAATCCCATTTTCGAAAGAACCCTTATTCCTAAAAAAAATAGGGCGAAGAGTTCTTTCAAAAATGGGGTTTACTTTCGAAAGAGGTGCCTCTACACTGCTCTTTTCTTTCAAAATGAGAATATGCAAATGAGATATCAGATATGTAAATCTGCACCTCATTTGCATGCCTCTTTTGAAAGAGGAATGCTAGTGCAGACATCGCTTGTATGTTAAACTCCCACCTTGTAACTAGCCCATGAGAGGAAAAGAGCCTGTAACTACAAAATCCAACGACTCAGCCCTTTAGCCTGGTGGAGAAATCTATGCTGCAGTTCTGAAGGTTCTAGCTTCCAATCCTAGGGGCTACCCAGGCAGGCGGTTGTTGTGTAGTAGGACTCAGATTGGATGGAGCAAAAGCCCAGCACTTTGATTAACTGCACAAGCATTGTAGTCAGGCTGAGGCTACTGAAGCTTCTAAATTCACACTGGGCATACTCTGCTATTTAAAATAGCCACACCCATACTTATAAGTTGATACCTTTTATTGAAGGTACAGGAGTAAACAGTTTGAGGCGATTGAAGAGGGCTTTCTATTTTAAAATAACGTATCTGCAATGATTTTAAAGTAATTTCCATTGCCCCCTGGATTGCCCTGCTTATGTTTCTGGTTTTACTGTCATTTCCCTCCCATATTTAAAATGCTCCCATCCTGTTAAAAAAAAAGTGGAGGATGAAGAAAAAACAAAGAAGGACAACTAAGTGATGATTGTAGGAAAAAGAGTGAAATCAACTATATGCAAAGCAACACAAAATGCACAAAAAGAAACAAAGTATATTAAAACAATACCGGAAAATGTGAGTTTTAATAAATTGCTTTCATTGAGAATGTTAATTAGTACAACAGTGGGCTGGGTCTTCAGCCAGTGTAAATCAATACAAAATCGGCAGGCCCAAAACCTGGAGACAGAAGCTGACAGGGTATCCCTTTAAGCACTGCATCTTTTTTTTTTTAAACTTCTCCAAAGTGCATTAAAAACAACCTGCAGCCAGAGCCAAGAGAGGGAAAGAAAAACAGGCACTGTGTGTTACTGTTCACTTGGGCAGTTTTTGAAAGGGAGATGTGAGATCAAAGTTTGCGCAAAGGAAAGAGGAAACAGAGACTGTGAATCTTGTTTATTCCTTTCATCTACACCCACCTACCAGGAAAAAAAGGAAAAAAAAAAAGCCTTATTGCTTCATGGTTTTTGGTTTGTTTCCATGTCTAAACTGCTAACATTCAGCAAATTACACGGAGAGGTAACAGTCTGGGGCTTTGAGCTGGATTCTCCTAGGATCTGACTTTATTCTCTAGCCTCCTGTAGAGCAGCTTTCTGTCTCTCAAAGTAGCCCGAAGATCTGATATGACATTTTTAGAGCATCTCTGGTGACAATTGGTCTGCATTCCCAGGAACTGCAAAGAGACAAGCATAGGCTCATTTTAAAATAGAGAAACGGCTCGGGCCACCCGAGTTTCTGTTACAAAAAGATTTTTTTTTCCTTCTCCCCTTAGAAAAGACAAGGACATTCTGAACCAGACTTTCACCTTTTTCTTTCCCTTTTTTCTTGAAAGGGTTTTACTAAATAAATCACTGCTGCTTTCTCAGGGCTGCCATATACATGTAGCCCATGGAAAATCATTAATTTCACCACAGAACTGGTGCAGTAGAGCAAAATGACAAGGCCATCACAAAGACGGACATGGAGTTCAAATACGCCTCCACGAACACTCCTGTCATCAGATACAATTGTTAGCCAGCAGCTGTATTTTGACAAATCTCTGTCCTTTTGGAAATAAAACATATCCATATACCAACCTCACTGCTTTGGTACAGCATGATTAAAATGATCAAGGGAACAAAGAAACTCTTATAGAGAATGAAAAGGGATTGCTGACCTTAGAAAGGAGATGAAATAGAGGAGAAATGATAAAATGTCCAGAAAACAATAAAACATCCAGGAACTTCTTTTCTTCCTGTTTCAGCACACAAGAACATGGGGACATTCCATGAAGTTGAAGGTAGCAAATTCAAAACTCTTAAAAGAAATACTTGCCCACATGATGAATAATTAGATGGCAGAACTCCTTGATGCATGAATTTGTTGTGGCCAGGAGTTTAGCAAGATTAGTAAAAGGATTGAAATGGTTATCAGAGAATCATAGGATAGAATCACAGAATCCCAGGACTGGAAGAGACCTCAGGAGGTCATCGAGTCCAGTCCACTGCCCAAAGCAGGATCAAACCTAACTAAAGCATCCCAGCTAGGACTTTGTCGAGCCATGACTTAAAAAACTCCAGGGATGGAGATTCCACCACCTGCCTAGGTAATGCATTCCAGTGCTTCACCACCCTGCTATGGAAATAGTTTTTCCTAATATCCAACCTAGACCTCCCCCACCGTAACCTGAGACCATTTTCCTTGTTCTGCCATCCCTTACTAATGAGTTTGTTTCCATCCTCTTTACAAACTCGCTTCAGGAAGTTGAAGGCTGCTATCAAATCACCCCTCACTCTTCTCTTCTGCAAACTAAATAAGCCCCAATTCCTTAGGGCTTGTCTGTGCTAAGCTGAAGATCCATCTGGTCAGGGTCTATATTATGGAGTTCAATTTTGCATGTCTGGTAAACACATGCAAAAATCTCTCTCTCTTGGTTTTGCAGTCACCCCCTGTAATCCACGCTATTGTGTTTAGTAAGAGAGATCAACAGGAGAATATAGAGGCTAAATCAATACTAGAGAAATAAGTCCATTCTGACACATTGACTCTAGATAAGCAAATGCCGTAGCTAGAATTGCATATCTGAAATCAGCTTATTTCCCTAGTATAGGCTTAGCCTCAGCCTCTCCTCATAGGTCACAAGAGTTGAACCTCATGGAGATATGCACTTGCCCAGGCCCAGGACTGGCCCAGGGATGGTTAGATCGTCAGTCTAATACTCGCCCAAGTGAGCTACTTTGGCAGCTGTTGAAAATATCTCTTTGGCACACCCCAAAAATATCTAGTGAGATCCTGCTAACCAAAAATGTGGAAGGGCTATAAAACCTCATATGCAGTCCATCTGACAAAGTAGTTTTTACACACAAAAGCTCACATGCAAGTAAATCGGTTAGTCTTTAAGGTGCCATAGGGGCTCCTCATTGTTTATCCCTGAAAAAGAAACACAGACAGCACAGGCAGAGAATGCAGTAACATTCTCAAATTACTGACGCAGCCCAGGATCTCCTGACCTTCCACTTTGCCTTAGGCCACCCTTACCCATCTTCCTTCATCTGTCAGCAACCCTAGAGCATTTACCTGCTCTGTGGTGGGAAAACATTTTGTACTTTTCTTAGTCAAGGGCTACGTCTACACGTGAAGCCTACATCGAAGTAGCTTATTTCGATGTAGCGACATCGAAAGAGGCTATTTCGATGAATAACGTCTACACGTCCTCCAGGGCTGGCAACGTCGACGTTCAACATCGACGTTGCGCAGCACCACATCGAAATAGGTGCAGCGAGGGAACGTCTACACGCCAAAGTAGCACACATCGAAATAAGGGTGCCAGGCACAGCTGCAGACAGGGTCACAGGGCGGACTCAACAGCAAGCCGCTCCCCTAAAGGGCCCCTCCCAGACACACTTGCACTAAACAACACAAGATCCACAGAGCCGACAACTGGTTGCAGACCCTGTGCCTGCAGCATAGATCCCCAGCTGCCGCAGCAGCAGCCAGAAGCCCTGGGCTAAGGGCTGCTGCCCACGGTGACCATAGAGCCCCGCAGGGGATGGAGAGAGAGCGTCTCTCAACCCCTCAGCTGATGGCCACCATGGCGGACCCCGCTATTTCGATGTTGCGGGACGCGGATCGTCTACACGTGCCCTACTTCGACGTTCAACTTCGAAGTAGGGCGCTATTCCCATCCCCTCATGGGGTTAGCGGCTTCAACGTCTCACCGCCTAACGTCGATGTTAACATCGAAATAACGCCCAACACGTGTAGCCATGACGGGCGCTATTTCGAAGTTAGTGCCGCTACTTCGAAGTAGCGTGCGCGTGTAGACACGGCTAAGAACCTGTAAACTTTAAAACACCCCAAATGCTTGGACACAACCAGGAGAATGGAATCGCGCTTCACTGGCTTGTATAATGCTGCACAAAGGCAACACTGCTATGTCCTGGATGACCTGATTGTCAGCAACTGTAAATCAGGATAGCTTCTCTGAAAGTACAGCCTGTTGCCCTTCTAGCCTACTTTGGCTTGGGATCCCTCCAACTGTAAGCCTTAGCACCCTCAAGTGGGCCTGGTGACACCGGGATTTTTGTCCTGCTTCTGCCACAAACCTGTGGCATAACCCTGAGCAAGTCAGTTCACAGCTTGGTGCTTCAGTTTTCTCATGTGCAAAATGGGTTTAATACCACTCATCCTGTCTTGAAAAGTGCTGTCAGTGCCAGAGATGAAATGTGCTTTACAAGAACAAAGTAGTATTATGCCTCTGAACTACTCAGCTCTGAAGGAGTCATCATTGCTGAAATGGGTCAAAATATTCATATTGTATATTATAAGATGTTTAACTTAGTGTTTAACTCATCATCTCTAATTTCAGTGGGCAGAGAATAGAAAAACAAAAGACAGTGAAAAGGAGAATACATTTTAACTGGGCCAATCACAATGATTTTTTTCCTGAAGCATTTGGCATTGCCGACCAGACAACTTCAGTTCACAGCTGGCCGATTTATTAGAGCCTCTGAGGCATTTCAACCAAATAACAGAATGAAAGTAAAACTGTATTTAATAAACAGCACATTGTCAAGCTGTGGCCCATTTTTCTCTACATAAAGAAAAGCTGATTTGTTCCATTATTATTTCTAATGGTTTCCTTCCTTCCTCACTTTCTTTTCTTCTGTCGTTACTTTATGAAGACCCAGTAACCAATGGCCAGATTAAAGCCAGCATTTCAAACCCTTTTTGCAGGTTGTGTCTTCTCGATGCATGCCACTAGCTGAATGCATCTTCTAAGCACCTGCTAATGTGCAAGGATGAAGTTCTTAGGTATTACGTGGGGAGACCAAAGGGATGACGTATATGGCAATGCAAATTTTTTCCTTAAAGGTCTAAGTAGAGGTGGTCAGAAAATTTTCATCAAAACAGTTCTATGGTGGAACAAACTGTATTGATTTTGATGATGTTTCCCAAGAAAAGGAAATCCTGAATTTCAACTAGCGATATACCAATAACGGTGGCCTTTGAATCTCTAAACCAGCAATGGACAGCTATGAATGGTGATTTGGGCTGCATATGTGGCCCTCCTTTACTCCACTGGATGCAGCAGCCCATGCCTCACTGGGCTTAAACTGCAGACCCCCAGCATCCCCATCTGCCCCTTCCCCACACACTTCTTGCGAACTGGATCCCCCCACATCCTATGCCTCCCTCTCCCTCCCAGAGCTGGAACACTGCAAGCAACTGATCCACCTCGGCTCCAGCTCTGGGAGGGAGAGGAGTAGGAAGTGCCTCACTGCATGAAAGGTGTGCAGGGGGAGAAGGGCGATCAAGGGCTCTGTGGGCTGCAGTTGACCGCGTGCAGCCCATAGGCTGCAGTTTGCAAACCACTGCTCTAAACTCAAGGGCAATTGTGTTCAGAATAAATGCATAATTGGAAGATGAAACACAACCGGCCTCTCCACACCAGGCCACGTGATCTTTAAACAAAAGTGTTCAACTGAACCCATTACAGAGCAGCAGTGCCAGGCTCTGTCTCCCACTGGTGCCCCCTAGAGGATTTGACACTGAGTAGTACAAAGGAAAGCTTGATTGTGGCCCCTTGACCTTTACGAAATAATTTGTCATCTCTGAAGCTGAAAAGGTCAGACACAACTGCTCTGAAGAGATTTGTGTACCCGCTGTATTGCTCCTCAACGTTTATTAATAAACCTTCAATAGTGAAGTGCATCAGACCTTACACTGAACCTCCTGGGTTAGATGACTATCCAAGGATTCAGGTATTTGCCAAAGCTTATTCTAGTCTTTTTGGCCAGGTAACAGATCTTTAGAACCATGTAATAATCAGCAGTCGCAGCTCACCAGCTACCCAGCCATTGATTTCAATGAGCATTGCTTCTGAGCACTGAGCTCAACTGAAATTCACCTGGGAAAATGTTTCTGGTCCAGTATGTTACACTATTAACAATATTCCACTTAGAATCATAGAATCATAGAATACCAGGACTGGAAGGGACCTCAAGAGGCCATTGAGTCCAGCCACCTGCCCTAATGGCAGGACCAAGTACTGTCTAAACCATCCCTGATAGACATCTATCTAACCTGTTCTTAAATATCTCCAGCGATGGAGATTCCACAACCTCCCTTGGCAATTTATTCCACTGTTTGACCGCCCTGACAGTTAGGCACTTTTTCCTAATGTCCAACCTAAACCTCCCTTGCTGCAGTTTAAGCCCGTTGCTCTTGTTCTATCCTCAGAGGCCAAAAAAAAAAAAGTTTTCTCTCTCCTCCTTATGACACCCTTTTAAATACCTGAAAACCACTATCATGCCACCCCTCAATCTTCTCTTTTCCAAATTAAACAAGCCCAATTCTTTCAACCTTTCTTCATAGGTCACATTCTCTAGACCTCATTCTTGTCACTCTTTTCTGGACCCTCTCTAATTTCTCCACATCTTTCTTGAACTGCGGTGCACAGAACTGGACACAATACTCCAACTGAGGCCTAACCAGCACAGAGTAGAGCCAAGAATGACTTCTCATGTCTTGTTCACAACACACCTGTTAATGCATCCCAGAATCATGTTTGTTTTTTTTGCAACAGCATCACACTGTTGACTCATATTTAGCTTGTGGTTCACTATAATGCCTAGATCCCTTTCTGCTGTAGTTGTTCCTAGACAGTCTCTCCCCATTTTGCATGTGTGAAACTGATTGTTCCTTCCCAAGTAGAGCAATTTGCATTTGTCCTTTTTAAACTTCATCCTGTTTACCTCAAACCATTTCTCCAATTTATCCAAATCATTTTGAATTATGACCCTATCCTCCAAAGCAGTTGCAACCCCTCCCAACTTGGTATCATCTGCAAACATAATAAGCATACTTTCTGTGCCAATATCTAAATCGTTGATGAAGATATTGAACAGAACCGGTCCTAACACAGACCCCTGCGGAACCCCACTTGTTATACTTTTCCAGCAGGATTGAGAACCATTAAGGACTACTCTCTGATTATGGTTATCCAGCTAGTTATGCACTCACCTTATAGTTGCCTTATCTAAAGTGTATTTGCCTAGTTTTTTTTCATAAGAATATCATGTGAGACCGTACCAAATGCTTTACTAAAGTCTCGGTATACCACATGCACTGCTTATCAGCACCTTCTCCTCAAAGATCTCAGAGCCCGTCATACACATCAATGAACTGAGTTTTGCGATACTACACAAGAGGTACAGATTCATTCTTAGAGACTGGCAACCTGATGCATGGAACTTTTATCTGGCTCACCAGAGAGCAATTGGGAATTAAGGACAGAACACAGACCACCTGGTTCCCAGTTTTATGCACACAGCAGCTTTTGCCTTATAGTTTTGACCCATTCAGAGGCAGAGCACATGAGGAATTTTATAGCTCCCATAATTCTTTTAATAACTCGGAGCCATCCAGTGATGGGATGAATTAAATCTCCTGTCTGATGAAACAATATTGAGCTAAATAAGTTTCAGTGCACTTTGTATTTCATTAGCTCTAAATTTATTACTCTGCAAATGCCAGGTCCTTTCTCCAAAGGCGCTGAGCCTTCTAGGCCACTTCAGAAAACCACCTTTGGTCTGGTGGTAACTGTTGGTTTTTTTGTATAATGAATGCTAGCACCAGTGAACGATGGGACCCTGAAAAACCTGGGAACAAATACACTGCAAAGCCAGCTTGCACTTTAGTCTCTTAAAACCTAGAGATACTAGCAAAAGGAAGTTAGATACACATGCAACATAAAATAAAACTCATGCTGCAAATAAAGATCATTTAAATTACACAGAGGTGGGCCAAAGATGCAAAGTTTATCCCTGAGTTTCTAACCCACACAGTCCTAAGGTGCTTGGCTGTGGAATTCTGAGATGGCACATTAGGGGGTAAATGGTCACTAGCATTCCTTGGCTTGGCAAGGGACTAAGGCAAATAAAGTGCTCCTTGTCCCCTGTTGGGCCCTGCTTGGATTGTTGCTACAGCTGGTGGGGAAGAGGGGAAGAATCTACTTGCCTGATACATCCCCATTATGAGTAATTGGGAAAAGGTGATGGTGAGACTTGGAGGGACCCTGGCTCTGCCATTCCAGCTCGTTGGCCATATGCAGAGTCTCTGACAGCCACCGCGACCCCGGGGCAGGTGGGATAGGAGCCAGCTCCATGACCCCTGAAGGGGCAGGACCAAGAACAGAAGGGGGAGGGCCTAGGGCAGTCAGACCTCAGCACCGCTTGAATCATGGGGCCCGTCCCCCACTTCTGACGCAGACACACAAAGCGGCAGAGCAGTGCTGCCTCGGTACTTCAAAGCAGCCCTGAGCTCCAGGTGCTGCTGCTGGCAAAGCAACCACGGTGGCAGCCAGAGCTCTGAACCCTTTGAAATGCTGGGTCCAGGGGCAACTGCCCCGACTGCCGTCCTCCCCACTGTCAGTGCGCCTGGCCACATGCACAATGCAGGGAGGAAGCTCTTCAGTCAGAGAGTGCCTTCTCCACCACTATCCTCCGAGCAAGTGGTGACCAAGGACGGAAGGGCATTTGAGTCACCGTTTGTTCCCACATCCTCATATCAAAGGAGGAAGTTGACGTAATAGGCATCACAGAAACATGGGGGAATGAGGACAATCAGTGGGACACTATTGTACCGGGATATAAATTATATTGGAAAGACAGAACAGGTCGTGCGGGTGGCGGAGTGGTACTATATGTGAAGGATAATATACAATCAAATGAAACAAAAATCCTAAAGGAATCAAAATGTTCCATAGAATCATTATGGATAACAATTCATTCCTCTAATATGAATATGGCATTAGGAATATATTACCGACCACCTAACCAGGACAGTGATAGTGATGCTGAAATGTTAAGGGAGATTAAAGAGGCTATCACAATAAAAAACACAGTAATAATAGGAGATTTCAATTATCCCCATATTGATTGGGTACATGTCACCTCAGGACGGGATTCAGAGATTAAATTTCTTGATGCCTTAAATGACTGCTTCTTGGAGCAGCTAGTACAGGAACCCACTAGGGGAGAGTCAATTCTCGATCTAGTCCAGACTGGAACGCAGGATCTGGTCCAAGAGGTAACTGTTACTGGACCGCTTGGAAATAGTGACCACAATATAATAACTTTTAATATTCCTGTCTTGGGAAGAACACCGCAGCGGTCAAACACTCTGGCATTTAATTTCAAAAAGGGGAATTACACTAAAATGAGGAAGCTAGTTAAACAGAAACTAAAAGGTAGAGTAACTAAACTAAAATCCCTGGAAGCTGCATGGAAACTGTTTAAAGACACCATACTAGAGGCCCAACTTAAAGGTATACCCCAAATAAAAAAACACAGTAAGATACTTAACAAAGAACCACCATGGCTTAACAGCCATGTTAAAAAGGCAGTGAGAGAGAAAAGGGCAGCTTTTAAAAAGTGAAAGTCAAATCCTAGTGAGGAAAATAGGAAGGAACATAAACACTCCCAAATTAAGTGTCATAATGTAGTAAGAAAAGCCAAAAAAGATTTTGAGGAACAGCTAGCCAAAAATTCAAAAAATGATAGTAAATGTTTTTTAAATACATTAGAAGCAGGAAGGCCGCTAAAAAAGCAGTGGGGCCCTTGGACGATAAAGATATAAAAGGAGCGATCAAGGAAGACAGTGCCATTGCGGAGCGATTAAATGATTTCTTTGCTTCAGTCTTCATGGCTGAGGATGTTACAGAGGTTCCTAAATCTGAGCCAGCCTTTTTAGGTGACAAATCTGAGGAACTCTCCCAGATTGAAGTGACATTAGAGGAGGTTTTGGAGTTAATTGATAAGCTGAATAGTAACAAGTCTCCAGGACCAGACGGTATTCACCCAAGGGTTCTGAAAGAACTCAAATGTGAAATTGAGGAGTTATTAACAGAGGTTTGTAACCTATCCTTTAAATCCGCTTTGGTACCCAATGACTGGAAGACGGCCAATATAACACCAATATTTAAAAAAGGCTCCAGAGGAGACCCTGGCAATTATAGACCGATAAGTCTAACATCAGTACCAGGCAAATTAGTAGAAACAATAGTAAAGAATAAAATTGCAAGGCACGTAGAAGAGCACGAATTATTGGGCAAAAGTCAGCATGGTTTCTGCAGAGGGAAGTCCTGTCTAACTAATCTATTAGAATTCTTTGAAAGGGTTAATAAACATGTGGACGAGGGGCACCCAGTGGACATAATATACCTAGATTTCCAGAAAGCCTTTGACACGGTCCCACACCAAAGGCTTTTATGTAAATTAGGCGGTCATGGGATAGGAGGAAAGATCCTTTCATGGATCGGGAATTGGTTAAAAGACAGAAAACAAAGGGTTGGAATAAATGGTAAATTTTCACAATGGAGGGGGGTAACTAGTGGTGTTCCCCAGGGGTCAGTCCTGGGACCGATCCTGTTCAACTTGTTCATCAATGATCTAGAAAATGTGGTAAGTAGTGAGGTGGCAAAGTTTGCAGATGACACCAAGTTGTTCAGGACAGTCAAAACCACAAGGGATTGTGAAGGACTACAAAAAGATCTCAGCAAACTGAGTGATTGGGCAGCAAAATGGCAAATGAAATTTAATGTGGGTAAGTGTAAGGTAATGCACATTGGAAAAAATAACCCAAATTACACGTACAACATGATGGGGTCAAATTTAGCTACGACAGATCAGGAAAGGGATCTTGGAGTTATAGTGGATAGTTCTCTGAAGACATCCACGCAGTGTGCAGTGGCAGTTAGTAAAGCAAATAGGATGTTAGGAATTATTAAAAAAGGGATCGATAATAAGACAAAAGATATCATACTTCCCCTATGTAAAACTATGGTACACCCACATCTTGAGTACTGTGTGCAGATGTGGTCTCCTCACCTCAAAAAAGATATATTGGCATTAGAAAGGTACAGAAAAGGGCGACTAAGATGATTAGGGGTTTGGAACGGGTCCCATATGGGGAGAGGCTAGAGAGACTGGGACTTTTCAGTCTGGAAAAGAGGCGATTGAGGGGTGATATGATAGAGGTATATAAAATCATGAATGGTGTGGAGAAAGTGAATATAGAAAAATTATTTACCTTTTCCCATAATACAAGAACTAGGGGACACCAAATGAAATTGATGGGTAGTAGGTTCAAAACTAATAAAAGGAAATTTTTCTTCACACAGCGCACAGTCAACCTGTGGAACTCCTTGCCGGAGGAGGCTGTGAAGGCCAGGACTCTATTAGGGTTTAAAAAAGAGCTCGATAAATTTTTGCAGGTTAGGTCCATAAATGGCTATTAGCCAGGGGTAAAGTATGGTGCCCTAACCTTCAGTACAAGAGCAGGAGATGGATGGCGGGAGATAAATCACTTGATCATTGTCTTCTGTTCTCCTTCTCTGGGGCATCTGGCATTGGCCACTGTCAGCAGACGGGATACTGGGCTGGATGGACCTTTGGTCTGACCCAGCATGTCCATTCTTATGTTCTTATCCATTCTCAGAGCTGACTGCAGACCTATGGTCTAGCCATAGGTGCCCAGTGCCCATCCATGCCATTCCATTGCCGATCTTGGCTTAGATTCCGGAACACTTCTGTCCTTCCCCCAGAGTTTTGGGGTGTTCAAATCTAAGGGTCAGCTCCTACTAAATCTAAATGGACCTCTGCAACAGTCTAATCAACAGGGTTTGGATCTGTCCCTGCCAGTAGCCATTAGCACTTCACTCCTAGACTGCTAGGCTGTTTGGGAAATAAAAGGTGCTGCAAGAAGAAGGTTTTGGCTAAAGAACTGGGCCAGGTTTTGTTGTATCAGAAAAGACCAGCTCACTTTCATCCTCAGTCTTCACTTCCATGGGAGGCTGACCAGGAGCGAGAAACAGTACAAAGAACAATGAGTGGATCAAACCCGTGTTCCATAATGCAGCACCCTGGATGCAGTGTAAAACACAGCAGGCCTTCTCCTGGGCCCTGCTCCAGCAAACTCTTCAGGAAAGGCCACTCTTTCTAATCTTTATTCTCTAATCCCAGGCACCAACCTTCCCTCCTTTCGGGCCTCATGCAATTGGCTTTGTGGCAGCCTTCTCTTTCGGTCTCACCTCCTCCAACCCTCAAATTTTATTGCCCGTTTTACAGGTTCACTAGTTTTGTTTAGGTAAATAGGATATCTTTAGAGAAGCAGTAGAGTGGCACTGTGCATGTCACACCTAACTAGCCTATCACCATGACGCAATATGCGGGCTCTGCCGACTATTTATTATTTCTCCAGGCCAGAGAGCAATCACTTCCTTCCCAAATAAAATGCAAAATCACATCAATTCCGTACTATTTCCTGCATCTTGACATCCTGCCTTGATCTGTAAAACCATGACCTGGCAAACTCATTGGAATAGACAAACTTGTTGTGCCTCACTTTGAACAGGCTAGTTTCAAATATTGCATTCAAGCTTGATATTCCTGCATCGATGCTGTAGTCAGGAGAGACGTTTCAAAAGGACCAGGGAGGGGAAGGAAGGAGCTTTCCGATGGAAAAAAAAATGCAGCAGAAAGTGGCAGAGCAAGAGAAAGTACAGAGAAGGTGGGAGGAGGAAATCTAATAAAACAACTAGAAGTGCAGTATTAGTATACAAGATACCCATGTTCTCAAGTAATTCTTCTGAGACTAGTTCAAAAGGCTGCCCTGTAGCTGGAAAAACAGCTGATCATTTTGAAATTGTTTCAGTCTTTTGTGTGGGAAAGGTCTGTGACTTTGACCTGTTTATGTCAACCTAAAGCTTCATTCCAGCTGTCTGCAGAAAGCACCAAGTCCACAAGCTTTGTCCAACTCCACACCCAGCCTCACTTTTCCATGCAAAAATTAGGTCACTTTTAAAGCTTGTTTGATGTTGGAAGATGAGCTATGTTTGTTGAGTGGATTTGTTTCTGAAATGCATTTCACAGAATGAGCAGAACCAGCCGAGCAAGGGTTTAACTCTTACAGCCCCTTGGCCTTCAAATTTGTCCTGTGAGATTCTGGCTAAATTTGCATTCACTTCAGCGGGGCCAGGATTTCACCCCATTTGTCTCGCAGGGGAGAGAAACTGGGACTGTTATAGGCCTCTTAAAGTCTCAAGTGTCATATAGTTTAAGCTCAAAAAGGACCACCCAATCTTCCAGTCCAATTGTCAGAATATCAGAAGCTACTAGAACTGCCCAGCACCTGCATGCTAAACCCAGGGACTGAAATCAAATAATCAAATAAAAGGCAGATAACGCTTCTGTAAACATTTCTCCAGAGTCATGGACAAGAGCCACTAAAAATATGCTGGGAGGAGGAGAAAGAATCAACCTGGATGTTATGAAATCCATATCTTGGAATGCCTTCAATCCAATGACTGTATGTCCTATTGTGTTACAGACCTCGGCAGACTGAACTATGATTTGCGAGAGGAGACTAGAAGGGACCACATGCTTCATTCCCATGCTCCCCGCTTCCCCACCACATGGGCAAGGAATTGTTTTAGTGAGATACACCTGGATTAGTCTAGTTAGATCTAATAGCCATCTTGGATGCTTTAGAAGAAGGAGACAAGAAAATGGGGGGGATCCCTTCTTGACTCTGTTGTGGGGTACAGGAGAGTCCCATCATGTGCATGCAACATACCAGGACCAGAACAGAGATAACAATCTCACCCAGGGTGTTTTTTTTTTCCATCAGAACCTCTGTTGTAATTTGTTGGCATTTGCCCAGCAGGATAGATGGAATGTCAAGGCTCTTGGACCACGATGGTTCTATCTATTGGATCTATCTAGTGCCATTAAGGGTGCTTGGCCCTGCACAGTGCAAAGGTGGCCGGATCACGTGCTATTACCTCCAACCTGGTTGTCACTGCAGCGTGCTATTGTGGATTATAGTCTCCAGCCACATGGAAGTTTTCCTCCTCCTTAGCATTGTTGAGAGCTTCTCTGTGTCCCCTGAGGAACTCAACCCACATAGCACTTCACAGAATCACAGGGCTGGAAGGGACCTCAGGCCGTCATCTCGTCCAGCCCCTGCTTCAAGCAGGAAAAGCAGTTGCCTGACCATGAAGGGACTCGAACCCTCAATCTTCTGATCCGAAGTCAGACGCCTTATCCATTAGGCCACATGGTCACCATAACATCAGGTAGGAAGATGGGCATTTGAAAACTGGAGGAGTCCTTTCAGAAGGTCTCACCTCCACAAGTAGCATGCAATTTGAAAAAGCTGCACTTTTGAATCACTGTGGCTGCCATTATGCTAATGAGGTGCTGCATATTCATTGCAGCCCCTCATTAGCATCTTTTGAAACTCGCTTATTAACATGCCCCTTCCAAAAGGAAGGGGCTTGTGTCGACCCACCCCAAGAGAATGGACTCAGTACAATGCGACACTTTACAGCAAAGCTTCTGAGCTAGCAGGGCTCTTGGTAGGTCTGCCTGAGAGCTCAAAAACCTTCATTTCTCTGTCCATACAATATTTATGAGCTTTATGCTTGTCTGTGAATATTACGTTGATTTAGGACTACAGCATGCTAGGCCACAGGCATGATTAAGGCTGCCATTAATTTTTGTAATTAACAGTGCGTTAGATGCTTTGGATATGGAGGAGGCAAGGGCCTGCTCTGAGGAGCTTTCAGTTTAAATTATCAGCAGAGATGAGTGGAGGCGGAGGACAGGTTAGTAGGCCTGATGGCCTATATTGTCTTTATTACACAAGCTTAGAGGGGGGATCATAGTGATGATGTCACAGGGCTATAATCTACCTTCTACATAAGGTAGATACATAAAATGGCACCAACAGCCACCACGGGTGCCAGGGCCAGGTGGGAGGGGTACCTGGTTCTGTGCCGTGGAAAGGGCAGGGCCAAGGGATGTCAGAACTCAGTGCTGCCTGGACTATGGCATTCCCTACCACCCCTCCAGAGCCATGAGCAGCTGGAGCAGCACTCCCACGGTATTTCAAAGGGGCACCGAGCTCTGGCCACTGTCCAAGTAGCTGTGGGTGGCACCTGACGCTCCGGCCCCTTTGAAATGACAGGTCTGGGGACAGCTGTCCCCTTTGGTCCCCCTCCTCCATGTTGGTGGCCCTGGATACATATGTTCCATATGTGTTTTTATGACTATCGTGATATCATCATATAAGGCAAATTCCAAGCTTTAAATAAGTGAAAGTATTAGACACATACACACACACAAACTAAATAAAATTAACATTGGAACAACTTCCGTTGGGCTATGATAGATTCTCCATCACGTGAAGTCTTTAAAGCAAATCTTTCTAGCTTCCTCCAAGCATTGTGAGTTTGATACAGGAATCACTGGATGAAATTCTCTGGCCTATGTTAGGCAGACAGGCAAACTATGTGATTATAATGGGCTAATCTGGTCTCAAAAAGTCTACAACCCTGCAACTTTGTTAATTTCAGCCCTGCTCCAGGAAGGCATCTCTATTCAGGAACACACTTGAGCATGGGCTTAACTTTAGACATATTCATAAACCCCATTAACTTCAGGATTAAGTGCTGTGCTGAATAGAAATGGAGCTTACACTCTTTGAGAACTAGAACCTTTATCTGTATTTTCTTATGATCCGCTATTAGGTGCGGATTTATCATTAATTGTTGGTCTGTGTCAAATACACTTGACAAGCTCATAATTCTGATTTCAGCTCAGGGCATTTGGTCCAGATTCTGTGGATCCCACACAGCTGGACTAAACTTGGATCCTTACATAACCTCTGTGGCTTTGATGTGGTTTTGGTTATTTATAACAGTGTGGTCTTGTGAATAATAATTCCTGCTTCAAAGAGTTCATAGCTGATGTTTCTGTTCCTCCTCTGCTTGCCTTTCAGGAAAAATAATCTATTGTTGATTTGTGCACTTTTCTGGAGCCCTGGGGCAGAAAAGGCGTGAGGATAACATTTGGTTTTATGCTGTTCATTCTATCAGACTTGTCAGTGGTCAGGGTTCAAAATACAGTCAATAGGTGGTACAAGCACTGCATTGAAAGCATTCCAAGATATGGATTTCATAACATCCAGGTTGAGCCTTTCTCCTCCAGGGTATATTTTTAGTGTCTCTTGTCCATGACTCTTGAGAATGTTTACAGAAGCATTATTCGACTTTTATTGTTGGGCAAAGGTTTGTGGTGCCCCAGGAATCCAGTAGGGTCTGTGGAAAACTGTTCCACGCATGGGACCTTCTTTTGACTTCATTCCTTGCACTGAGTTTTCATTGAAAACCATGGGAAAAGGGCCCAGAGGATACGACTATGGAATCAAAAATAGCCCTTTTGTGCCTGTGTAATGCCAACAGGCAAAACCGAATGTGAAGCTTTGGGATCTTAGAGCATGAGCCTCTATCACTTGAGCTAAAGGCCAGCCGATTCCTAGCTAAGGCTGTAGAGGACGCTCATTCTTTCCTATGGTAAGTGGTTTAAGTGCCACTAAACAGCTCGGTAAATGACATACAGCAGGTCAAACCAGCATCAAACAAAGACCTTTAAAGTGGGGATAAGCAAAAATCCAGAAAACACTCACTGATGTGGCCACTGACCAAGACACCTCATTCCCCTCATGCTCGAGCACCTTGGTCTTGGGGGTAGAAAAGGGGGAACTGAGGTTCAGGGCTTCCTCCAGGCCAGATTAACTCTTGTGGGGGCCCAGGGTGGAACCAAAACTGGGGAGTTCTAGATTTGGTGTTTGGGAGGGGGCTGCCAAGAATCACAGAATCCTACGGCTGGAAGAGACCTCAGGAGGTCATCGAGCCAAGCCTCCTTCCCAAAGCAGGACCAACCCCAAATAAATCATCCCAGCCAAGTCTTTGTCAAGCCAGGACTTAAAAACCTCTAGGGATAGAGATTCCACCACCTCTCTAGGTAATGCATTCTAGTGCTTCACAACCCTCAAGGAGTGACTGCTGAGTTTGGGTGGGAGGGAAGGTACAGAAGCAGGCTGAGGGTGGGGGTTGGAGTGTGAGGGAGGGTACAGGAGCAGGAGGGCTTGAGGGGGCTGGAAGGGAGGTACAGGAACTGTCTGAGGGTCATGGTCTGGACAGGAGGGAGCAGGAGTGAGGTGGGGTGCATGAGTCTGGGCAATGGGGAGGGGCACTTACCTCCATGCATTGCCACTGCCGCCCTCTCCCCTTGCTCCTGCCAATGTAACTGCATCAGCATAATGACTCGATCCACATGAGAGGCACATGGCTGGCATCCATTGTGGCAGGGTGGGGCCAGGAGAGGAGAGGCAGGAGTGAAAACAGAGCAGAGACAGAGGAAGGAGGTACCGGGGGACTTCCCTGGGGAAGTGGTCCAGGGAGAGGAGCTGCAGAGGGAAGGGCGAAGGGAGTCAGCCCTCCCTGGTAGCAGCCATCCAGGGTCGCTGGGTTGGAACCCAGAATGAGTGGGTGGGGACCAGGTTCCCCCAAGATTGCCCACTGCCCCAAGCAAGGGTAATGGGTTCACACGCTGGGGCTGGTGGACTGAATGGAGGACCTGAGGCCCAGGAATGAGACTGACCTTGCCACACCATGTACTTAAGGTGGTGGGATGTCCGTGTAGATACTGCATTACTTATGTCAGTTGTCTTTCATTCCTGTTAACAGACAAGCATGTTAGACTATCGTGGGGTGGGTGGGAGGCTCCAGTGAAAGCCAGCTGTCCCCTGGGCTCCCCACTCCCCGCTGCTTCCTGGGCTCCTGGCTCTCCACAGGGAGTCCTGGTGCCACATGGAGGCTCCCAGCTCCCTGCAGAGAGCTCTGGCAATGCCCAAAGACTCCTGGTTCTCTTCCACTGGGAGCCCAGCTGCCCTCCCCAATCTCTCCACTCCAGGCTCACAAACATCAGGAGCCTGCCTGCTTCTCCCCAGCCCAGACTCTCATGTCCCCGATCCCCACCACAGCTGGACTCCTGGCAGAAAGTCTAGAGCTGGGAATCTCTGAGAAGCTGCAGGACTCCACATGGGGAACAAGGTGCAGCCTGGCTGGGAGCAGGGAGCCAAGAGCCAGGTGGGTAGCCAGGCTCCATGCATGGAGCTGTATTTGGGGCTGAGAGCCAGGCTGTCTCTCAAGTTGGTAGAAGTCCTCTTGGTGAGGACATGCACCACCAATAAAAGGAGAGGAGCATGGACATGAACCAGCTCAGCAGTTACTGCTGTGGGTGTATGTCAACCTAAAACAGATCCACTTCCTTTCCTAGTACAGCCATGCCCACCTGCTGTCCACTGCCGTCATAATGTCTGTGTTCAGGATTATTTTCTGCACTGTGCATTGTGGCAGCTTGTGGTTTTCCAAAGTGAATCCTCTTTTCTCTCTTCTGTCTCATTTCTAACCTGTCCAGGTTCCTTTGTATTATTCTTCTGTCATCGTGAGGTTCGCAAATCTTTCATCCTATTGAAGTGCAGTACACCCCTGGTGAAAACCAGTAGGTTATGGGAGACAAAAGCAGAAGACAGAAGAGTGGAAAACTTTTGGGAAGAAGGATGGATCTAACAGTTAAGACACTGGACAGGGAACCAGGAAATCTGGATACAGCTCTCAGCTGGGCCACAAATTATGTGTGGCTTTAGTCAGTCATTTAAACTCACTGTGCCTGAACATGAGGATTCTAAATTTTCCTTTCTTTTAACTATCTTGTGTATTTAAAGTCTAAGTTCTTTCCTGCAGGGATGGTCTCTTATTATGTGTACATACAACAACTAGCACAGTAGGGGCCCAACTTCAGTTAGGCCGTGTCTACACTTGGGAAAAACTTTGAAATGACCAAATGGGAGAATACTAATGAGGCACTGAAATGAATATGCAGTGCCTTGTTCGCATGCTGCCTGCTGTGGCACTTCAAAAGTGCCACGTTTCACTCGTGTGCGGCTCGTCTACACGGGGCTCCTCTTCGAAAGGACCCTGCAAACGTTGAAATCTGATAGGAATAAGGGGATTTTGAAGTCTGTGGGGTCCTTTTGAAAAGGACCCCCATGGAGATGAGCCGCGCATGAGCGAAATGTGGCACTTTTGAAGTGCTGCAGCTCACAGCATGCTAATGAGGTGCTGAATATTCATTTCAGTGCCTCATTAGTATTCTCCGATTTGGCCATTAGCATGGCCATTTCGAAGTTTTTCCCCAGTGTAGACATAGCCTTAGGTGCCATTTTTTAAAAAGTTATAACAGTCTGAGGATAATTTAAATGAGCAGGAGTGTTGTTTAGTCATAAGTTGTGTGATCTGTGCATATGACTTTCTGTGAATCGCTCAATCACATAAATCCTGAAGAAGTGAGTCTGTAATCTTTACTGAAGGTCAGCTTCAGACTCCCGGGAGCACTGCTTGAGTTGCAGCATGAAAGGATAAATACCAAATATAGGGAATGAGTGTGTCTACCTAGTGATGCATATTAGTGAGCTGTACAGCAAGCACTATAAAAGCTCCCAACAGCCGCTAGCTTATGCACATGTATTTTAAGGAAATCAGGGTCATGTAACGCTCTTCTCTGTGCCTTGGTCTTCCCATCTGTGAAAGGGTGAGAATAGGTGCACTTTACCCTGTTGTACAAAGCACTTTGAAATGCTTAGATGACAGAGGCTGGACAAGGGAAGGACCATTCTCTTTCACACTCATTCCCCAATCTTTTTGTCATCCTTCAGATGCAAAATTGCCAAAAGGTTGGCGTGAGAATGGCTGAAGGGACATGCTGTTAGGTAAATTTAACCTCTCCTAAGGTCAGTGGAATCAGTGAGATTTCAAAAACTACACTGAACACATTGGATTGTGCACAGCTTCTCTCCTCTGAGCACAGACACCATTCTCAGCCTTGGACGATGAGCCTACATGTATATTGTCAACTTGGCTAAAGCTAACTCACATTAATGCATGTTAAGAACAAATTGAAACCACCCTCCTCAGCCCTCGGCTCCCCCATCCGGGAGAAGCTAGGGGTCACGTAGGTGCCCCCCACACTTCCCCACCTGGGGGAAGCCAGCAAGTGGAGCTGGTGGCCACGTCGCTTCTCCCAACCAGGGGAAGCGGGAGGCTGGAATGGCAGCAAAGTACTGCTGCCTGCTCCCCCCGCCCCCGGCTTCCTCCAGCTGTACTGAGCTGGGCACCTTGCTGAGGTTAGTGAGTGTTGCTCTACCCAAATCTACACATAGATAAACTGAGATACAGAAAGGCTAAAGGATTTTCTCAGTGAGATGTAGAGATGTGAATAAAACCCAGGAGTCCCTTTTCCTTAGATCTCTGCTCTAACCTTGAGCTGACATATGATGTTCCATACATTTGAGCAATAGAGGCTCATGGAACGCTCAGCAATGCAAATGGAGGTGTTTGCCTGTGATGGGGGTTACCCTCAGCACATGGAAGAAAAGGAAAAGAACTTAAGTAGCTAAGCTATGCACATGCAAGGGGATTGATTAGTTGTCTCCTGGCCAGAAGGGGCAAAACTAGGCAGTCTAAGGAAGTTCAGTTGAGGGGAGAGCCCCGAAAGGGTGGAGCTAGAGAAAAGTTCCTTCTGCATGAGAAGGATGGTCTGGTAGTCTGGCAGGCCTAAGGTATGGCGTAAGTCTTGTGGTGGGTCCCTACAGTGGAAAGAGAACTTGGAGTAGAGTCTGCGATGGCCCAGGAATGAGACAGATACCCATGAGGTTTGGGAAGCTGGGGTCCTTAGACTCTCAGCACAGAAATACCTGATGACTCTGTACCCTGAGAAAGAGGACAACTTGCAGTTGAGCCCATGAGGGCTATGGACTGTTATTTGGAGTACAGGCCAAGAAGAGAAAAGAGCCTTCAAATTAAGAGCTAACACTTGAAAGGGGACTGAACTCTCCTATGACCTGCCTTGAGGTTACTGAGGTATGGGCCTAGAGAAGTGGCCTTTTGGGACCAGTGGTAAAAGCACCCGCCAGAGGGGGAGTAAGAAGCAAAATCTTCTGCAAAATAACATCTGTGCAGAAGAGGCTGCTTTAGGGAGAAGAATGTCCACTTACACTGCCCTGTTTTAGGAGACGTCTAATGTTCTGCAAGTTTTGTTTCAGAAAGAGGGATAAGTGAATGAAAAATGAAGATGAAGCTAATTCTTTCCCACTGGGTGGCAACAATGCCAAGAGGACTGGACATCTCTTTGAGGCTTTTTGTTATTTAGACCTTATCCTGTAACATACAGAAACCTGATATTTTCTGTTACTCTTTATTACTGTATGTTATTGACAGGAGAAATGCTGATTGTGGAGTCTGAAGTTATACAAAAGGTCATGTGTGTCCAAATAGCACATTGTGCACCATCGCAAAAGCCCTGGCCTGCTATTTTTGTGTGTCCACTTTAGCCAGGTTGTGAGTTAAGCCAATTCGAAATCATGCTTCTTAAGGGTTTACTGCATTTAAAAATTGTGCCTTGCCTGAGATCATGATTTTAAATTTGTTGTGAATGTAAAGCTGGTTTTCAAGTAACTGCCAGATATTCAAGAAACAGCATTCCAGTTTTTGTGATGTGCAGGAAAAAAAATACAACATTAGACATTGCTGAGCACAAAAAAATTTCTGCCTTGTTAGTGGAGCAGAACTTAATGGAGCATGGACCTTTGCATAGTACTGGATCTTAGAGACTTTATGGCCAAAAGAGACCACCATGCTCAGGACTGAGTGGATAGGATGGATGTGAGAGGAGGGGGCACCAACCACATGACCACCTCCCCATGTGACTTCTCCTCATGCCACTGTGGGAGTGCTGAGACAATGCTCTTTGTATGCCAGGCCCCACCTCTGTCCTGCTTCTTTCTGGTCCTGCCCTGCCTCCCCCTCCACTCGACCTCCACACCCCTCATTCCCCAGCTGCCTCCTCCCTGAGCAATATGGCCCAACTTTTGGCCAACCCCAGCAGCAGGAGTTGAGTGACCCCCACCCCCCCCAACACACACTCTCACGGAGAGCAGCAGGGGCAAATGGAACAACATGGCTGTTCTTCCCCAGCTAGCAGCATTTCACTCTGTTTCCCGCTGGTGAGTGTGGGGTGTGGTCCTGTCCCTCAGCATTGCTCCACTTTTCCCTGTCACTGCCAGTGAGTGCGGGGGTCATCCTGGCTGCCAGTGCCAGAAGCACCTATTAGATCGCCAGGCTTACCAGAGGCTCTGACCCCTCACCTCTCCCGTCCATGGCCCATGGCACTTCCTCACACATCACCAATAATTATGCTTATCTATCAGAGAGGTAGCCGTGTTAGTATGTAGCGTCGAGAACAACAAGAAGTCTTGTGGCACCTTATAGACTTACAGATATTTTGGAGCATAAGCTTTTGTGGGCAAAGACCCGCTTCATCAGATGCATCTGATAAAGCGGGTCTTTGCCCACAAAAGCTTATGCTTATCTAGTCAGATCTCCTCCCTATCACAGGCCACAGAACTTCACCCAGCCTGCAACAGGGTCCAGAACCTCTGACGTCCTCAGCTTAGGTCCCACAAGTCCACTCAGTCCTACTTCTTGTTCAGCCAATTGCTAAGACAAACATGCGGCCCAATTCTTTTTTACATTTGCACTGGAAAGTGAGCATAGGCATTCACATGGCACTTTTGTAGCCACCATTACAAGGTAATTATGTACCTCTTCATGCTTCAGCCATCATTCCATAGAATGTGCTTCCATGCTGATGATGCTAGCTAAACAAATAATGTGTTAATTAAATGTGTGGCTGAACTTCTTGCGGAAGAATTCTACGTATTCTGCTCTGTTTTATCCACCTTCTTTCGTATGTCTCATTATAGCAGTCTCAGATGATGACCCAGCACTTTTAGTGCAGAGTGTACAGAGCAAAAAGAAGGTACAATGTGAGATTTCTAAAGATAGCTACAGCACTTGACCCAAGGTTTAGGAATCAGAAGTGCTTTTCCAAAGCTGAGAAAAAGGAGGTGTGGCATATGATTTCAAAAGCTTTAAATGGGCAAAACTCCAAAGTGTAAACTAAAGAAGCCAAACCACCAAAAGAGAAAATCAACCTTCTGAGGGTGGCATCAGACTAAGATGATGAAAATGAGCATGCATTGGTAGCAGAATCTATTATCAGCATGGATATATCCTCTGGAATGGTGATCAAAGCATGAAGAGACATATGAATCTTTATTTCATGTGTCACTTAAATACCATGCAATGCCAGCTACAGTCATGCAATTTGAATCCTTGTTCTCACTTTTGGGTGAAATTGGAAATAAGAAATGGGAAGAAATGCCAAGAAATGGGAAACATTATTTCTCATAAATGTAAATAAACTTGTTGGAGTGATTGGCTGAACAAGAAGTAAAACTGAGTGGACTTGTAGACTCCAAAAATGTATATTGTTTTATTTTTGGATGCATGTTTTGTACATATTGCAAACTTGTATGTTCAACTTTCATGATAAAGAGAATGCACTACAGTACTTGGATTACGTGAATTTAAAAAACTATTTTACAGTGAATATATTTATAATAAAATAAAATGAGTAATCTACACTTTGTACTCTTTACTGTAATTGAAATCAATATATTTAAAATGTAGAAAATCTTTAAAAATATTTAAATACATGGTATTCCATTATTTAACAGTGTGATTATTCATTTAACTAAACTTTTAATTAGTGAAAGTGAGATAGCAGTGTTAGTCAGTAGTCTATCAAAACAAAAAAGCAGTCATGTAGCACTTTGAAGACTAACAATATTTCTTAGGTGATGAGCTTTCATGGGACAGATCCTGAAGAAGTGGGTCTGTCCCACAAAAGCTCATCACCTAATAAATTATTTTGTTAGTCTTTAAAGTGCTACATAACTGTTTTTTTGTTTCAATAAACTTAATTGTTTGAGAGCCCTAATATCTTCTCTTAATGCTATACTTGACCATTATCATACCTCAAGGTGTCATCGTTTTGGAGATCACTGAAGCAGATAAAACATCAGCAAAAAAAACAAAAATTAAAAAAATGCCCCCTGATATACAAGACTTTATCTAGTAAAGGATAACATGATTTCTTTTGAAAGAGTTTGAATCATGTAATTATTAGTTTGGAATTAAATTATGCTAAAATATTCATGATTACTAAACTGTGAAAGTTAACGAAAAACACTTACGAGTTTTACTTTCAGGCTCCTTTATAAATATCAATTTTTGGTGAACTATCCGTGAAAAAGCAAATGTGTGTCAAAAATCCACACGACTGAGGCTCACAGAAAAAATGTTGTGTTTTGCATGAGTAACGTTTTTCATCCCGCACACAGCATTTTGGAGTTTTCCCAGTGAAGGTAACATTTCAAATTCTTGGTTTGAAATCAGCAATGAACCCAAGCTGCAGGATACTGAGTGGAAATTGTATCGAAATCCAAAGATGGGACTAATCCCCTCAGTATCCTTTTGTACGGTTATCAAATCATCCTACGTGTACACCAGAGAGTTTTGCCAACAAAACTGGGGTTTTGTCAACAAAATTTGTGGAACGTCCACACACAAAATGTCACACACAGCGTGTTAACAAAACTTGGCACTTTCTCTGACAGCCTATTGCCTCTCCCCCATGAGGCAGAATGCCTTTATCAGCAGAATCTGTGTGGATGCTCTGGGGGCCCTCTGTCAACAGAAAGGGCTTCCGGGTCACCAGGCATCCCTATTTGCTGTGCTTCTGGTCAGCTGTTCTGTTGAGAGAGGGTCCCCCAAGTCCAGATTGCTTTTTCGATCCACTTTTCGGTGTGGACACACTCAGTTGACTGAAGTTTTGTTGGAAGATATCTTCTGACAGTAACTTCTGTTGACAGATCTCTGTAGTGTTGATGTCACCTCATAGAATAATAGAATTGTAAGGGACCTCAGAATGTCACAAAGTCCCTGCACTCATGGCATGGTCAAGCACAATCTAGATCATCTCTGCAGATATTTACCTAACTTTATCTTCAGTGATGGAGATTCCACAACCTCCCCAGGCAATTTATTCCAGTGCTTAACTCCCTGACAGGATGTTTTTCCTAATGTCCAATCTAAACCTCCCTTGCTGCAATTTAAGCCCATCGTTTTTCATCCTGTCATCAGAGGATAGGGAAAATAAACTTTCTCCCTGCTTCTTGTAACACCCCTTTAAGTACAATGTATGTTGCAAGGCATCTATCTGTAAACATGGGCTCCAACCTTCCTCAGTGAAAGAAATGAGTGTTTTGCCGTTGACTTCACCAAGAGCAGGACTGAAGCTACATCTAAGCTGTGTCTACACGTGCACGCTACTTCGAAGTAGCGGCACTAACTTCGAAATAGCACCCGTCGCGGCTACACGCATCGGGCGCTATTTCGAAGTTAACTTCGACTTTAGGCGGCGAGACGTCGAAGTCGCTAACCTCATGAGGGGATCGGAATAGCGCCCTACTTCGACGTTCAACGTCGAAGTAGGGACCGTGTAGACGATCCGCGTCCCGCAACGTCGAAATTGTGGGGTCCTCCATGGCAGCCATCAGCTGGGGGGTTGAGAGACACTGTCTCTCCAGCCCGTGCGGGGCTCTATGGTCACCGTGTGCAGCAGCCCTTAGCCCAGGGCTTCTGGCTGCTGCTGCTGCAGCGGGGGATTCATGCTGCATGCACAGGGTCTGCAACTCGTTGTCGGCTCTGTGGATCTTGTGCTGTTTAGTGCAAGTGTGTCTGGGAGGGGCCCTTTAAGGGAGCGGCTGGCTGTTGAGTCCGCCCTGTGACCCTGTCTGCAGCTGTGCCTGGCACCCTTATTTCGATGTGTGCTACTGTGGCGTGTAGACGTTCCCTCGCTGAGCCTATTTCGATGTGGTGCTGCGCAACGTCGATGTTGAACATCGACGTTGCCAGCCCTGGAGGACGTGTAGACGTTATTCATCGAAATAGCCTATTTCGATGTCACCACATCGAAATAGGCTACTTCGATGTAGGCTTCACGTGTAGACGTAGCCCTACACTATGAAATAAAGTAGAATTTATTGAAGCTGCCTTTTTACTGCTAGAATTTATTAAGTTGAAGACGAGTGTCTGCAAATGTCCAGAAAGTAGACTTAGCATGTCTCCATTGTCTTATTTATGTTCGACAGCATCAGCAATCCATTGTGGTTACCTATCCCACAGTGCCTGTTACCCCATTGCATTCTGGGTTTTTGTGCCAGTGGCTCATGGGAAAAATGTGCCACAAGTGCTTGTGGGTGTCCAGTGTCATCATCCCAGAGTGCAACGCCCCAACCCCCCTGCCAATGGAAAACAAACAGCCAGCTGAAGGAATTTCATGCCATTCTTTATGTCATTTCCCAAAACTTGCCTTTGTCTCACACCACTGCAGGGCCCCAGAGTGGATCCTGAACAGCTTAGACTCATTGCCCAGTGTGTTATGGCCACTTCCTAAAGTGCCATGCAGTATTTAGTTAGACAAAGCCACTGGGAGGCTGTGATGGATGCAGATGATTCAGATAATGATATGGAAGAACTGGAAAATGGGAATGGAGAGTTGCTGGCTGCCCTGGATTCATTGTGTGCAGTGGAGCACCTGTTCTGAAGATGTGAAACCTGTGCACGCAAGTCGGACAGCATCATTTTGGAGATCTGGGATGACCAGCAGTGGCTGCAGAAGAACCACGTGTACAAGGCCACTTTCAAGGAACTTTGTGGTTTGCTGTGCCTCCCCTCCCCCCTGCAATAGAGTGCAGTGATATGAGAATGAGACCTCAATGGGACTTTCTTCCCAGACCAGAAAATCAAGATTGGCAATGTGGAGATGCCCACAGTAATTGTGAACGACCCTATTTACCCTCTGCTCCCTTAGGCTCATGAAGCCATACACAGGCACCCTGGACTGCAGCCAGGAGCTCATTAACTACACACTAAGCAAGTGCAAAATGGTGGTGGAATGTGCCTTTGGCCATTTAAAGGCCAGATTCAGGTGCCTTTCGACCCATTGTGATAATTGTCAAACCAACATCCCCACTGTGGTTGCAGTGTGCGGTACTCCCCTTAAGATTTGCTCATCGGGGAAAATTTCATGCTAGTCTGGGTTGCAGAGGCAGATGCCCTGGGCTGTGCTTTTATGCACAGCCAGACACAAGGGCATTCACCAATGCATATGCAGAAGTACCAACCAGGGAGGCTTTGGAAAATAGCTTTATGAATGAGCAAACAGACACATGAATATGCTGCATTTAACTATCGTGATATCAACCCCCACCACCTGCAATGATGTGTGTTTGACCTTTATGAAAGCACAACCAACTACACCCCGCCTCACATGAACCAATAAACTACACACTGATTTTCACAAAAATATTATTTTTATTTGATTGGGCATGGTTAGTAGTAGGCATCCTTCAGCCTGCATAGACTATGGATCGCGCCCTTTAAAGTTTCAGTTGAGGACTTCATTTACAGCGTCTATTGTGACTATGAGGACCCACACGAGAGTGGCAGTCCTTGCTGCATCTCTTGCAGATGTAGTGGGTATCTGGCAAGTCCTTATTGTGCTTTCTGTGTGCTCGCTTCTCCTCTGCTAGCTGTCTGATCTTCATCTTGCCCTTCTGAAGGCCCTTGTGTAACCCCTGCCTCCATCTGCTGCGGTCATCTGCTAGTTCTTCCCAGTTGTCCAGCTCGATGTCTATCTCTCTGAGGCCTCTCTTGCAGACATCTTTGTAGCGCAACTGGGGGCATCCAGGAGGTCTTTTGCCAGAGGCTAGCTCACCATACAGGATGTCTTAAGGAGTTGGAAAAAGAAGAGCATCTTGGTGTCATGAATCGGAGGGGTAGCTATGTTAGTCTGGATCTGTAACAGCAACGAAGGGTCCTGTGGCACCTTATAGACTAACAGAAAAGTTTTGAGCATGAGCTTTCGTGAGCACAGACTCACTTCATCAGATGCTGGTCTTGGAAATCCAAGATTTCCAAGACCAGCATCTGATGAAGTGAGTCTGTGCTCACGAAAGCTCATGCTCAAAACTTTTCTGTTAGTCTATAAGGTGCCACAGGACCCTTCGTTGCTGTTGGTGTCATGAGTGATGTAATGTGAGCCTTTTGCAGTGGGAGGAGGTAACACGGGTGGGGCATAAGATTGTCCTTACCCTTCCCCCACCCCTGCTTTCAGGGACCCTGATAACAGGGGTTGAGACATATTGAGGGGAGGCCAGGCAACTGGGTTGGGGGGGAGCATAATGAGGCCTATGGTGGGTGCTCCTCTACATCTCCAGCATGGAATGCTGGATGTTGGTTGGCTCTTTGACAGCTGTCAGGAGCTCTGCCGAGTCCTTTTTCCTGAACTGGAGCATGGTTTGTCACCACTGCTGGGTCCACCTTCTGTCAGCAGCAGCTTTGGCTTGTTACTTGCCCACCTTCTCAAGCTGTTGCAGGCTGAAGTCCTTTTTGGCTCTTCTTTTTTTAACCTCATTGCAGCATCCTGGTCTCCCCCAACTCATGCTGCTGTTGAAGAGAGTGAAGGTCAAAATTTTAGATACAGTTTTTAAATGTGGCCCAAAGCACTTAACCACAGAATGAATGGGTCTCTGTTTGAAAATCACTGCATATTTTGTTTTCCAAGGCCACTTCTTAAAGATGACAATGAATCAAACTCTGCAGAACAGAAGCTGTTACTTGTCTATACCATTTCCTTGCAGACATGGTAGGAGCTAACTGACTTAAGGATGAGAAAGGGAGGCAGATTGAAACAAAGTACTGTAAATTGTAAAGCATGGAAAATAATTTCCTTGGCATCTCATGGCAGGCTGGAGGGAGATCACAGAAAAAACCTTTCTCAGTAGGTCCTCATAAATCCTGTGCAGGGAAAAGCCATTTAAAGCAGGGAAAGGCCATGCTGGACATGGCAGTGTCAGGGAGCAGAGTCTGCACAACCCAGCAGTCATGTGTGTGTGGGGGGGTCAAGCCCACTGGCCACATGGCAGGCTGGGGGTGGGGTCAGCCCTGTTAAATGTAAAGCACAGAAAAAAACTTTCTTAGTGGATTCTCATAAATCCTCTTCACGGAAAAAGCTAGCAGCATGGTGGGAGGGGAGAGAGCCAGGACAGCCTGCAGAGGGAAGAAACAGAGAGGGCATCAGTCATGTGGTGTGGCAAGGCAGTCCTGGGAAATTTACATGGCCAGGGAACAGTGTGATAATGTTAAGGCAACAAACTCTAATGAAACTTTCCGTGCTTCTTCTAGATTGCAAAAAGAGACATCAGCCTCCTAAGAATAACAGAGAGTGAAAAAGAAAATATGTTCATACTGCGTAAGCACAGGGCTGGAAAATTTTCCAGAATGCTGTGTGGTGCCATGATACCAGATTAATTACTGGTTGCCTGACATGACAAGGTGTGTTATCATGGAAGCCGCAATAAGTCAGGCTTCCTCAAAAACCTCATGTGGAAAATAAAAGAGTACCTGTGTGAGACCTTTATCTTGAAAAAGGATAAGCACTCCATCCCCAGAAATACTGATGTAAGCAATGTGCCAACAGGAGCTCAATACTGCTGAAGGAATTGGGGAATGTATCCTTTAGAGATCACTTGCATGAAAATGGAAAGGTATGCATGTGTAATGGCTTGTAAACAAAGCCTGATGGGAGCAGGTGAAGCAATGGCGTTTCGTCTGTTGTAAACAACATGATGTTAAGTCACATTTTATGCTATCACCCAGTGTAAGAATTGTGGAGTCTCACCAATGCTTGAAGTTGTTGTGCGGGTACAGGACAGTCATCTCTGCTGTGTAAGATATGAATGGCACAGGGTTCCCTCCATCTAAGCATTGTGAGGTGAAGTGGGGTGAGGGCTAGTGGTTGAATCAGCTGGCTGAAAGCATTTTGGCTATAGCTGTAAGACTGGTTTGACTAGTTCTCACCCCTCACTTCACCTCACCCCACCCCACCCCCATTTAAGGGCAGATCTAAAGAGGGGTCTATAGTTATTCTGTGAGAATCCACCTTAGTGGATACTGAGATGCTGTGGCTAGGCCCAGAGCTGAATATCACTATGAGCTGAAATCACTAGTAGCTGAAGCCACGGAGAGCAAGAATCACAGCAAAACCCACAAGACAGCAGACAGGCAGCTGGTGAGAGAGGTGTCTGGCAGGGGTAGGCAGCTAGCAGGAGCAAATGGTGAGGCAGCTGGCAGGGGCAAGCAGAATGCCAGACCAACACAAAGGTGGTATTGCCTCAGGTTCAATGGGGAAATGTATCAGGGTGATGTGTCAGCGCCTGCACGGACTGGACAGAGTTGTAAGTGGGGCATTTGAAGAGGGGTACAGAAAAAGTTTGGGGGTGTGAATTGGCTGTTTACAGTATTGGACTGATAAGCCTGAGAGGGAAAGGACACTGCTCAATCCATTTGGGACAGTTACCTGAGGATTGCTTATGAACTCTGGATGTGATATTTTCCCAAGCTTAGTCCACATGACTTTTCTGTCTCTTTCATTAAAAATGTCTTTTCTACACTAAGACTGTGTGCTTGCGAGTGGGGGAGCGTTGCCTCCATCAGGTGCCCAGGAGTGTGTGAATTTCCCAGGTTACTGGATGAGGGCTCGAGCTGGTTCTTTGTGAGATGGATGAAAAGGATCCGCTAGATTTTGAACCCAGCCCTGATTGCTGCCAACTACTTCCAGCAGAAGGGTTACATTAACAAGCTCTTCTAAGTGGCATAAATCCACTGCACCTGACCTGCAACTCACTTGTAGCAGTTTAAAAAATATGCCTAACAGAAGTAGACTTATACTCCAACCCTGCCACAACCCAATTATAGCAATCTAAAAAAATATACTCACCAGAAGAGCCCACAAAAGCATTGCTGGACCCTGGAGCGTCAGGTGCCAATGAAAGGACTAGCTCCAGGGTGATGAAGAGCTGGCACGATCAGCGTCCTCAAGTGCCGGCTGACTGTTGGTGTCTTCCTCTTTTTCTGCCTCTGCTTCCTGCCCCCCATCTCCATTCTCACCGGAGACCTGAAAGAAGTCTCCAGAAGACCCCATGCTAGCATCAGGGAGTATGGTTGGGTCCCTCCCAAGAATGGCATCAAGCTGCTCATAGAAGCAACATGTCTTGGAAGATGACCTAGATTGCCCATTGGCTTCTTGCACGTTGTGATAATTTTGCCAGAGGTCCTTTATTTTAACCTGAGCATCCTGGGTGTACCCTTTATTGCTCATGCCCAGCTAAATCTTTTCATAAATGTCCGTATGTCTTTGACTTGCAGTCTGCTCTGCACTGATTCTTCACCCCACACAGAAATGAGATCCAGGATCTAATTATGGCTCCATGCTGGAGCTCTTTTGTGATCCTGAGAACTCAGATCAGAAGAACCCTCAGTAGTCATGATGGCTAGATGCAATGGCTAGATGCAATGCAATGGATGGCCCCTGAGGTGCGCTCCACGCTATCCATGCTGGTCAGAAAGAAAATGAATTCAAATTTCCTGGCTTCCTGTTACCAGTTTCTTGCACACCTGGGGAGCAATGCAGGTGAAAGCAGCCAAAACAGACACCTGTGGGGCTTTATGGGTTATCTGTTGGCCTCCTCTGGAGGGTAATAAAATCAATTTAAAGTAGTGCTGTTTCCACACTGCCATTTATCTGATCTCCTGAATTTGAATTGGTATTACGCTGCATGGGAGGGTAGATGTAAGAATGTTGACCTTAGCATCCCTTAAAATCTACTTAATGACTTTTTTCAGTGAAGACAGTCACATTGTAAAACCAAGCAAAGTTAGGGTGACCATCCGTCCCATTTTGGGCAGACAGACCCATATTTCAGTTGCCAGGAAGGCATCCCAATTTATTTGAGCAAAGGGGATAATTGCCACTTAATTGGGTCCCCCACTGGCTGACCTTTTCCCCCGACCAGCATGCAGGCCGAGGCACAGGTGCAGCTGCTGTCCAGAGAGCGGTCTCCAGCCACAGGAGAGGGAGCCAGCCAGGGGACCTGCAATCTGACAAGTATGTTGGGACACAGCGGGTGACTGCCACCCAGTTTCTGGCTCCCCACACCTAGGGGGATCTGGGATGAGCACTGGTGTGGCTGCAACCTCCTTCCCAGCTCCCTGAGGCTCAGGGAGGCCAGGACACCACCTACTCAGCTGCAGCCTGGCTCCCTGTACCTCAGGGGAGCTGGGAGCTTTGCTGGTGGGGCTGCAGGAGCATGGGAGTTAGATGGTGCTGAGGAAAGAGGCAGAGAACCTGAAGGGCTGCCTGTGGTGGGGAGCAGGCCAAGCTGAACGACATGGAGCACACATCACGGGCTGGGCACACGGCGGGGCCAGGCCTGCACTAACTTGCTCCCCTTGTGTCATTTGTGGTCCTCGAGCAAGTGTGTGACCCTGCAATGGGATGAGGAGCATTTTCCCTTTGCACTCCCTTCCCCAGGCAGGATGTGGGGGAGTGTGGAGCCATGCCCGAGTCCAGGAGGGGAGCAGGAGGAGGGATGGCTTGCAGCTGCTCACTGGGATCTATGATGCAGGGGCATCCCTGTGGGTGGCAGCAGCAGTCAGCAAGAGGTTCCCCTTCACCTTTCTTCTGGCCGGGGTTTCATCCGTGTGGCGTTGCGACAAGTGGGGGAACCCCATCCACGGTGCCCAGATGCTGGCACAGCACTTCCCAGCCCCCATGAATCACCCTACCCTGCCCAGCTCCCTAGCACTGGGCAATGCTAAAAAATGCTCTGCAGAAGCTTACATCATCTTTCCCTTTTACTCTGCTTGCTATAGAATAATATCACCTTGTTGACCCAAAATCCCCGAGATGCAAGACATGAATAATATTTATTATCTCTTTCCTTTTCTCCCCACTAATTTTATAGGTAGAAATTGCTATCTTGGCCCATGGGGGTGATTTTACCAGAGATTTTTTTCAACTTTGTTCCTCCTATCTCTGGTTTTGAAGTCTGTTGGAAGGGGATATGCACCTGTATCTAGTGATTCAAGTGATCTGTTTGTAACTCCAAGGGATGGCAGGAATGAGTAAATACAGATTTCAGATTTTTTTTAAGCAACTCAGGCATATTCTTGCCTATATTTATTATCATAGGTTTTGTCAGTATCCCATTAATAACAAGCATTGAATGGAGATGGCCTCTTTAAAGAAACATTGGCATACATCAGTAAAGCTTCAATTCAGCAATACTTAAGCATACGTTAGAACTGTCTGTGTTTAACAAAACATATGCTTAACTTTAACTGTGCATACCCTAACCATGTCTCATTGTGTTTGTGGAACACTCTTCTTATCCTCTTATCTACTTCATAGATCACTAAATTAATGTTTTCTGAATTTTGTTTAATTAAGGTTGCATATTTCATGCAGGGTTTGATTTCCATGACAAAATCTGTGACTTTTATCATTTTTGCTCTTCAAAGCAGGGTTGGTTTGTTTTTCTATCTTCATATGACCAAAACTATTCAATAATATTTTTTATAGATTTGATTCTAAGTTGAGGTTTCTAGTATCTTTCTGTGCTTTTAAGCTATTTCCCACAGCTATCTCTACTGGGGCAAATAAATAACTTCCTTTCGTAAATCTAACATTATGATAGTCACTTTTAGCAGGGACAAAAACCACAAACTTTCCCCCACAACAAACTCTCTGCTTAAATGGCTTTTCCTTTCTTCAATTTCATTTTGAACTGTAGCTATTTGAAAAATGCAAATAGACATTTGAACTTCTACTCTTTTATTAACTTGCAATCAGGAAAACTCTGTTCAGAGAACACAAACATAAACAGGGTGACTGTCCGACCCATTTTGGCTGGGACAGTCACATATTTAAGGCACCAGGAATGTGTCATCCCCAGCAGCCCCTCCCCCAGCCTCCTGTATTTGACCTAGGGAAATATGGTCAGCCTAAGCTAACTGTCTTAAAATTGACTTTATGCTGTGATATACACATAGGCTACATGTACATTTACCGGGGAAGATTGAATGCTTAGGTTCAATCTTCTGGGACACTGATTCGCACATGCACGAAACAGCATGTTCCAGGGTCAATATCAACCCCTTAACTCCTTGCAAACTGTAAGGTTTTAAGGAATGTCGACAGAAGTGCTCCTGTCAACATTCTGCCGTGAGAACAGGGACCAGTGTCGATGGCTGCAAAATCAATTTTAGGTATGCAATTGGCACACCTAAAATTGTATAGCAGGAGTCAGCATTCTCAGTAAGTGTAGATGTAGCCATAGCCTGAGACCTAGATCTAACCATCCCAACAGCTTTGGAACTGGTGTTACGCATGATTTCAGGTCTATGTGTGGGGATTAGCTCTTCCTTCCCTCTCCCCCTTCACCTTCTTTAGACCAAGTACCAGGTCTCGTGTGGCATTAAACAGGCTCTAAGAGCACAAGCTTGCCTAAGGGAAGGTGCCCCTCACATAGGCACTTTGCAGGACAGCCATAATGCTGCCTGCTGAAGACCCTTCACAAGCTCTGCCACAGGGGAGGCAGGGCTGTGAGTCTCAGGGCTGTTTCAAGGATAGGGCTGGGGGAGACACTCTGCAGGGCAAGTGCAGTACCCTGGCAAGTGACCCAAGTTTGAATTCATCCTCTAGTTCTTACACAAGCAAAATTTCAAGTGTTCCCTGTGTAAGGATGCAGAATTGAACATCAATGGGGAAGCAAAGAGGAAAAGAAATGGAATTTCCACCGCTGACTAAGTAGTATCTTGTTCCCACTGTGCATATTGCATTTCATTAAAACTGGAATAAAGACCTATTTCTCAAATCTGGACACTCGTCTGTGAGAGATAGCAGAAGCTTAGCCGTGCAATTGCAGCGCTTGCAAATGTCAACACATCTTAGTTTCTTGGGGTGATTAAAACATTCAGTTCTATTGAACACCAGCAGTAAAATCATATCCTTTGCGCCAAAGCCTTGTGGCCGTGGCCGTAAAATGGTCCTTTCAGCCACTACTGACGCAAGAGCAGTTTTTTTCTCTTTCCATGAAGTTTTCAAAATGTTGCCGTTCACACACATTGATGTTCAATCAGCAGTTTCAGAAATGCTGGAGAGAGGCAGAAATGAGCACTAATGAGTCTCTTTTGCTATCTGTCTGGCTCATTGATTCCTCATCTCTTTTTAAACATTTGAAAAAAGATATCCAAGCTACCTGGCCCTTGTTTTATTTGAGACCTCCTCACCTCTGCACTCCCTTGACATCTGATGTCAGGAATCCCACCAATAGATCCATCCTTATATACCTTTCCCATAGGGCTGGAAGATACCTTCAGAGAACAGCAGGTTCAGTCCCCTGCACTCACAGCAGGACCTATCACCATCCCAACAGATTTTCTTAAAGTCTATTTGCCCCTAAACAGCTCCCTCAAGGATTAAGCTCACAACCTGAGGTTTAGCAAGCTGATGCTTAAACCACTCAGCTACCCCTCCCTGTACTGGTAGGGTGGTGGCAAACAGATACACCAGAGGTGACTTGCATTAGTCCTGCTTGGAAGTTGGAAGGGGGAAGGGAAGCCGCTCTAAGTTGCCCTTCTCTTCAAATGACTTCTACTGGCACCTGCAGCCTGCACACCTGTCCCCCATGTTCACCTGATCACTCCACCATCATGCCCCCAACACACCACCTTTGTACTGGAATTTCAGGAGACCCCAGTGCACAGCTGGTAGAGCCCCCTCTGTGACTACCATGTAAGTACGCTGCCCCAGGGAAGCCCATCCTTTCTGTGGCCCCTGTGCAGCTAGCACAGGGACTGTAGAGAAACCATGAATTCCTCCTGGTGTGCTCAGAAGTCCACAGGAATTCAAGCACTGAGCACCCGCTGGGTAATCCTGAGGGTGTGGAATTCATCACTCGCTGCCATCAATGAGGGCATACAATTGGTTTGTCACAGCCCCTCTCTTCCCAAAGAGCTTTTCAGAATGACCCCCTTCTGTCCTCTTTCCCTCCCATCCCTATGTGCATCATGTTCTCTCATTCAGTTCACGAGCCTGTACTTCAACAGGGCAATGTTTGATTATAGCTTCATGGACTTTAATTATGTGTACAGCACCAAGCCCCAGGGCAGAAAGTTTGGATGGGAGGGGAGCTTTATACATAAATGATGATGATCCATTCTCCCTCGCCTACCTCCACAGTTCCTGTTTCCCTCCGTTATTACTTATCAAGCCAGTATGTGAATTATTTAATCTTTTGAAGCACTCTGGGGATACAACGTGAAAGAAATGAGCATCCAACATTACTCCTGTAGAAGTCAATGGCCCAGACTATGCTGCTTTCAGCAGGAACAGGGCTAGGCCTTAGGATTGCTTTAAATGGAAATTAGCTCATTATCAAATGGATGTATGATGTTATTCAAAGACTTGGCTTTAGCGTTTTACATAGATACATGAGCAAAGCACTCCCATGCAGATCATTCCTTGGGACTGATGAAGAGGGTAAGAATGTGGTTATCCACACCAACTGATTTCCAGTAAGCAACCAGGGAATTTTGCGACCAGGTGCTTGCGAACAGGAGCGAGTTTTGAGAGGCTCTCCTGGAGGAGGAGAAGGAAGGAGCAAACTAAAGCACCTTGGGGTAAGTGGCTGCTTGTGTTTGGGGGTTCTGGGCTTGTATTTGTTTGGAGTTTGAAGTGCTGAGCTGAGTGTTTGTTTGAAAGTCCGTGTGCCCAGGCAGGCAGTTGGAAGCTGTGAGTCTTGATTAGGTTTGAATTGAAACACTGTGTGCTGATTGGCTGAGCTGTAAGCAGAGGGAGGAGCTATCAGGGAGGCCGAGCACTTAAAGCCCGCTAGTAAGCGACCAGGGAGCTTTGTGACCGGGTGCTTGTGACCAGGGTGAGTGCTAACAGGAGGGAGTTTTGAGAGGGGAGCTTGGAGGGAGCCAGTGACTTCTATTGCCCTTAAACTTAAATCCTTTATAACAACCTCTATCTGAAACATTTAATTAAACCCTCATATATAATTAGAGTAGGAAATGGAGGCAGAAGCCCAGCAGCAGAGTGGGAGCTATCCCGTTTATTGTGTCGAGTGCAGTATGTATGACTACCTACCCTGTGGGCGGGTGGCGTATGTGTGCGCTTGATGCAAGGAGCTCCTGGCCCTCAGAGACTGAGTGCATGCTTTGGAGGCCAGGGTGGCTGAACTGGAGGAGCTAAGGAAGGCAGAGGTGTTTGTTGATGAGACTTTCCGGGACATAGTAGGGCTGTCCCACCTCCAATCTGACAGTCCTGATGCTGTTACAGAGGGTGAAAGGCTCAGGGAAGGAGAGCAGTCAATGGGAGCAGAGGGAAACCATCCCATAATTGGGACCCTCCTTCCAGAGGGTGCTATGGTATCCTCTCGTGCTGAGGATACTTCTCCGGGGGAGGGAGCACCAGCTGTTAGGAAGAAGCAGGTTTTAGTAGTGGGGGATTCAATCATTAGAAATATAGATAGTTGGGTTTGTGGTGACCGGGAGAACCGTATGGTGACTTGCCTGCCTTGTGCGAAGGTTGCGGATCTCTCGAGGCATCTAGACAGACTTATGGGCAGCGCTGGGGAGGAGCCGGTGGTTGTGGTACATGTCGGTACCAATGACATAGGGAAGGGTAGAAGAGATGTTCTGGAGGCCAAATTTAGGTTACTAAGAAAGAGACTGAAATCCAGAACATCTATGGTGGCATTCTCTGAAATGCTTCCAGTTCCACGCGCAGGGCCAGATAGACAGGCAGAACTTCAGAGTCTCAATGCGTGGATGAGACGATGGTGTAGGGAAGAGGGGTTTAGATTTATTAGGAACTGGGGACACTTTTAGGGTACGGGAAGCCTATACAGGAATGATGGGCTCCACCTAAATCAAGGTGGATCCAGACTGCTGGCATAAAACATTAAAAAAGTCGTAGAGCAGTATTTAAACTAAGAGGTGGGGGAAAGCCGATTGGTGCAGGGGAGCACATGGATCGGACGGAGACTTCTCTTACCTGAGGCTCCACAGATAGGGATGCCCTAGAAGTTAGTCAGATAGGGAACATGGGAAATAATATATGGGCAAGATCAGATGTGAAACAATCGCATATAAAAAAATCCAACGCGTCTGTGAAAGGCGGACATATAAATAGTGGTAGTTTTTTAAAGTGTTTTTACACAAATGCTAGGAGTCTGTCTAATAAGATGGGTGAACTGGAGTACCTCATATCAAAGGAGGAAGTTGACATAATAGGCATCACAGAAACATGGGGGAATGAGGACAATCAGTGGGACACTATCGTACTGGGATATAAATTATATCGGAAAGACAGAACAGGTCGTGCGGGTGGCGGAGTGGTACTATATGTGAAGGATAATATACAATCAAATGAAACAAAAATCCTAAAAGAATCAAAATGTTCCATAGAATCATTATGGATAACAATTCATTCCTCTAATATGAATATGGCATTAGGAATATATTACCGACCACCTAACCAGGACAGTGATAGTGATGCTGAAATGTTAAGGGAGATTAAAGAGGCTATCACAATAAAAAATACAGTAATAATAGGAGATTTCAATTATCCCCATATTGATTGGGTACATGTCACCTCAGGACGGGATTCAGAGATTAAATTTCTTGATGCCTTAAATGACTGCTTCTTGGAGCAGCTAGTACAGGAACCCACTAGGGGAGAGGCAATTCTCGATCTAGTCCTGACTGGAACGCAGGATCTGGTCCAAGAGGTAACTGTTACTGGACCGCTTGGAAATAGTGACCACAATATAATAACTTTTAATATTCCTGTCTTGGGAAGAACACCGCAGCGGTCAAACACTCTGGCATTTAATTTCAAAAAGGGGAATTACACTAAAATGAGGAAGCTAGTTAAACAGAAACTAAAAGGTAGAGTAACTAAACTAAAATCCCTGGAAGCTGCATGGAAACTGTTTAAAGACACCATACTAGAGGCCCAACTTAAAGGTATACCCCAAATAAAAAAACACAGTAAGGCTACGTCTACACGTGAAGCCTACATCGAAGTAGCCTATTTCGATGTGGCGACATCGAAATAGCCTATTTCGATGAATAGCGTCTACACGTCCTCCAGGGCCGGCAACGTCGATGTTCAACTTCGACGTTGCTCAGCCCAACATCAAAATAGGCACAGCGAGGGAACGTCTACACGTCAAAGTAGTACACATCGAAATAGGGATGCCAGGCACAGCTGTAGACAGGGTCAACGGGCGGACTAGCGCTTCCGGGGCAACAGCTAGCCGCTCCCTTAAAGGGCCCCTCCCACATACACTCAGCCTGCACAGCACGCGGTCTGAGGAGCCATAGGCACACAGACCCCGGGCACCGCAGTCATGGACCCCCAGCAGCAGCAGCAGCAGCAGCAGCAGCAGCTAGAGGTCCACCCAGCCCTCCCGGCAGGAGCAGGGCTTGCCCTGGCCCATGCCATGTGGGAGGCAGCTGAGTACCTCCTTGCCCCAGGGGAGGAGATGCCCCCAGGGGAGGAGATGCGGATGCCCCAGGGGAGGAGATGCGGAGGATGGCCAGCAGCTGGGCGTCTGTCGCCGTCGGCGGTAGTAGGCGCGGGGTCCGCTGTCTAGCCCTCCGCGGGGCCGGTCGTTCCTTGGCCGAGGGGCTGCTCTGGAGCGATGGTCCCGGAGGGCTCTCCGGGACAACTGAGCCCTCGCCGGCGCTCTCTTCCGGTCCTTCTGATGGTGCAGGTGCAGGTGCAGGACACAGGAGAGGAGGGGGGAAAGAAGAATGGAGACAGGCGTTAGTGTGGGCCCCGAGGCGTGGCCTCTGTCCCCCCCGCCCTGTGCTGCAGGTTCCCCATCCCCGGCCCCGGGAGATGCTGCTGTGATGGATGGGGTTCAGGGGTCCCCCTGCCCTGCACCCCGTCCCCTGGTGGGAGCGACTCTCACTTCACCCCGCAGGGTCTGAGAGCAGGAGAGGTTTCTTAGGCCACAGATGCCCAGTTTCTCCCAGGAGTGACAGCACCAGCTGTCGGAAGAGACAGTCCTTCCAACCCGTCGTGGGGAGAAGACCCCAAGGGGGGCCCCTCTGGGATGCAGCTTTCCCCCTCCTCAGGCTGGCTGCCTACCAGCTCTCCCTTCCCGTAGCCTCTACCTGTGGCCGCCGCCCTCACCCCCCAATTCCAAGCCAGCTCGGCTCCTCCCTCCTGTTGGTTCAGGGCAGAGGTGTCACCTGCCAGCTGTAGCGCCAGGATCCTCCTTTGGCCCTGGGAGCTCTTCAGCTCTTGTGGCTCATATGTAGCCTGAGTCTCCCTTTGGCACTCCCCCGACTCCATCACATGCTGCTGCTGCGGGGTGTCCCACCCCCTCCGCCCGGGGGCCCCTCGAGGTTCCACTCCCCCCTGGCCCGGGGATGGGGCATGGCACTGTCAGGCGGGGGTGGGGCAGGGGCTGATGGTTGCAGTGCTGTGAGGGCCATGGCCCTGGTGTCCTTGGGGCCATGGCCATGTGAGCGTGTGGGGGGCCCTGGGCACATCTCTGTTACCCCCGCCCCTCAAGCCCAGGGGTGTCCACCAGAGAGGGGTACCTACCTGTGGGTCCGCTCCCACGGTCCGGAGATCCCCGGGGGGCGGAGGCCCTGCTGCTGCTCCGGGATGGCAGGAGGAGGATCTGCAGGCTGGATTCTGCGGAGGAGGAGCCCCCCTCCTCCTCCTCCTCCTCCTCCTGCCGCGATGTCCCGGGGGTGGCCTCCGGGGCGGACTCCGACTGCAGGGCCTGCTGGGGCTCGTCAGCCAAGGTGTCAAGGGTGGCCGGAGGGGAGGAGGTGTGCCGGGGGCCCAGGATGTCCCTGAGCTCCCTGTAAAAGGGGCAAGTGACGGGGGCGGCCCCAGATCGGCTGGCCGCATCCCGGGCCCGGGAGTAACCCTGCCGCAGCTCCTTCACCTTACTCCTCACATGATCCGGAGTGTGGGCAGGGTGACCCCGGGCAGCCAGGCCATCGGCCAGCCGAGCGAACGCATCCGCGTTCTGCCTCTTGCTCCCCATTACCTAGAGCACCTCCTCCTCGCTCCAGAGCCCCAGCAGGTCCCGCAGCTCGGCCTCCGTCCAGGAGGGGCCCCGCTGCCGCTTTCCAGACTGGCTGGCCCTCTGGCTGGGCTGGCTGCCCTGGCTCCCCTTGGGGGGGTCCCCTGGGGGCACTGGGGGGGCTGCTGGCTCACCATCGCCGCTGGCTAGGTGGCTGAGGGCTGTGCAGGCTAGCCGCGTGTGCAGGCTGCAGCCTGCACGTTGCCTCAGCTTCCTGCAGAGTCAGGGAGGGGGAGGGGACCTTTAAGGGGCCACTCCACGCAGCCACCAGTGAGCTGAGGGGCTGGAGAGAGCGTCTCTCAACCCCCCAGCTGATGGCCGCTATGGAGGACCCGGAAATGTTGACGTTGCGGGATGGGGTCGTCTACACTGTCCCTACTTCGACGTTGAACGTCGAAGTAGGGCGCTATTCCTATCTCCTCATGGGGTTAGCGACTTCGACGTCTCGCCGCCTAACGTTGAAGTTAACTTCGAAATAGCGCCCGACGCGTGTAGCCGCGACGGGCGCTATTTCGAAGTTAGTGCCGCTACTTCAAAGTAGCATGCACGTGTAGACACAGCTTAAGAGACCTAACAAAGAACCACCATTGCTTAACAGCCATGTTAAAAAGGCAGTGAGAGAGAAAAGGGCAGCTTTTAAAAAGTGGAAGTCAAATCCTAGTGAGGAAAATAGGAAGGAACATAAACACTCCCAAATTAAGTGTCATAATGTAGTAAGAAAAGCCAAAAAAGATTTTGAGGAACAGCTAGCCAAAAATTCAAAAAATGATAGTAAATGTTTTTTAAATACATTAGAAGCAGGAAGCCTGCTAAAAAAGCAGTGGGGCCCTTGGACAATAAAGATGTAAAAGGAGCGATCAAGGAAGACAGTGCCATTGCGGAGCGATTAAATGATTTCTTTGCTTCAGTCTTCATGGCTGAGGATGTTACAGAGGTTCCTGAATCTGAGCCAGCCTTTCTAGGTGACAAATCTGAGGATCTCTCCCAGATTGAAGTGACATTAGAGGAGGTTTTGGAGTTAATTGATCAGCTGAATAGTAACAAGTCTCCAGGACTAGACGGTATTCACTCAAGGGTTCTGAAAGAACTCAAATGTGAAATTGAGGAGTTATTAGCAGAGGTTTGTAACCTATCCTTTAAATCCGCTTTGGTACCCAATGACTGGAAGACGGCCAATATAACGCCAATATTTAAAAAAGGCTCCAGAGGAGACCCTGGCAATTATAGACCGATAAGTCTAACATCAGTACGAGGCAAATTAGTAGAAACAATAGTAAAGAATAAAATTGCAAGGCACGTAGAAGAGCACGAATTGTTGGGCAAAAGTCAGCATGGTTTTTGTAGAGGAAAGTCGTGTCTAACTAATCTATTAGAATTCTTTGAAGGGGTTAATAAACATGTGGACAAGGGGCACCCAGTGGACATAATATACCTAGATTTCCAGAAAGCCTTTGACACGGTCCCACACCAAAGGCTTTTATGTAAATTAGGCGGTCATGGGATAGGAGGAAAGATCCTTTCATGGATCGGGAATTGGTTAAAAGACAGAAAACAAAGGGTTGGAATAAATGGTAAATTTTCACAATGGAGGTGGGTAACTAGTGGTGTTCCCCAGGGGTCAGTCCTGGGACCGATCCTGTTCAACTTGTTCATCAATGATCTAGAAAATGAGGTAAGCAGTGAGGTGGCAAAGTTTGCAGATGACACCAAGTTGTTCAGGACAGTCAAAACCAAAAGGGATTGTGAAGAACTACAAAAAGATCTCAGCAAACTGAGTGATTGGGCAGCAAAATGGCAAATGAAATTTAATGTGGGTAAGTGTAAGGTAATGCACATTGGAAAAAATAACCCAAATTACACGTACAACATGATGGGGTCAAATTTAGCTACGACAGATCAGGAAAGGGATCTTGGAGTTATAGTAGATAGTTCTCTGAAGATATCCACTCAGTGTGCAGCGGCAGTTAGTAAAGCAAATAGGATGTTAGGAATTATTAAAAAAGGGATAGATAATAAGACAAAAGATATCATATTTCCCTATATAAAACTATGGGACGCCCACATCTTGAGTACTGTGTGCAGATGTGGTCTCCTCACCTCAAAAAAGATATATTGGCGTTAGAAAAGGTACAGAAAGGGCGACTAAGATGATTAGGGGTTTGGAACGGGTCCCATATGGGGAGAGGCTAGAGAGACTGGGACTTTTCAGTTTGGAAAAGAGGCGATTGAGGGGCGATATGATAGAGGTACATAAAATCATGAATGGTGTGGAGAAAGTGAACATAGAAAAATTATTTACCTTTTCCCATAATACAAGAACTAGGGGACACCAAATGAAATTGATGGGTAGTAGGTTCAAAACTAATAAAAGGAAATTTTTCTTCACACAGCGCACAGTCAACCTGTGGAACTCCTTGCCCGAGGAGGCTGTGAAGGCCAGGACTCTATTAGGGTTTAAAAAAGAGCTCGATAAATTTTTGCAGGTTAGGTCCATAAATGGCTATTAGCCAGGGGTAAAGTATGGTGCCCTAGCCTTCAGAACAAGGGCAGGAGATGGATGGCAGGAGATAAATCACTTGATCATTGTCTTCTGTTCTCCTTCTCTGGGGCACCTGGCATTGGCCACTGTCGGCAGACGGGATACTGGGCTGGATGGACCTTTGGTCTGACCCAGTATGGCCATTCTTATGTTCTTATGATCCCCTCACCTTATATAGGGGTCTGAGTTTAGGCATTGGCAAAGCGTACTGGCAAGGTGGCAGAGAGTCTGTGTGCAGGATCCAGGCATCTTCTAGGGCAGGGCTGGGCCAAGTATGGCCCATGGGCTGAATCCGGCCTGCCAAGCTGCCAGATCCAGCCTGCAGACACAGCAGAAAGTCTGAGACAGGCTCCCTGCCTGTCCCTCCCCCTCCACAGCATGTCACTCAGAAAAGCAGTGCCTGGGCCCTATTTGTTTTTCAATAGATGCAAGCCCAGGGAGGAGGGAGGAAAGGCTTCAAGCTCTACCCCTACCCCCAGCACAATCCCATTGGCTGGTTTCTGGCCAATGGGAGCATCCGGTTTGAAGACACTCTCCCTTTTCCCTCAGGCTTGGAGCTATTCCCATAGCACATTGCCCCTGCCATGGCTGGTCAGGCAGAGATCCTGCCTCAGAAATCAGAGGGGCAGCTGGCTGAGAGTCACCCAGATAAGGCTCCCAGCCAGAGCTTGCCTCTGTCACCCCATACCCTCCCGCACCCCAACCCTCTGCCCAACCATTCCTGCCCCTCTGCCCCACATACCCCAAACCCTCTGCCCCGCTTTCTGTACCAGACCCCCTCCCAGTTCTCTGCCCCCGGTCCCAACCCAACCCCCGTACACAAGTCTCCTCCTCCAGGTCACAACAGTATCTTCACCCAAATTCCCTCCAAAACCCCACCCCCTCTCCTGCATATAAATCCCTAAACCCAAGCTCCCTTCTGCACCCATCCCAGACCTGCACCTCCTCCATTAATATTATGGAAGAGCACAGCGCTTGACTGCTTTTCAAATTCTTGCAGTGGGCCCCCATCAAAAATTGTTGACTCTATCCTAGGGACAGGGAATCCACCACACTCCCTACTTTGTCCCCTTAGTTACTTCCATGGGAGTGTGATGATCTGGACCTCTGCATCATCTTGTCTATTACTTCAGTGTTTCTATGGTAACCCTCAAATTCCGGGTCTCATCCAAGCAAGTTTCATTATTTGTATTAGGTTATACTCTGCATCAGTTGCTATGGCTTTTAGCTCATCTTGCTTATTTCCCATTCTCCTGAAGTGTGTGTACACATCATTGAGTAATTAACACTCCATTGTATTATACACCTTTTATGGGAGAACATTGCACTCATCTTTCAAATGATGCAGTTTGGAAGTACAGAAATATTTCTCTGATTTTTAGAGGCAAGGAAAAGACTGTTAGGCTAATGATAACTGATTTAAAAAATAATTTTCCTTTCTGTACTCAAAGGGCAGGGTGTATGGGGTGTCCAAGAAGGGGTAGCACCTCTGGTGTGGGGGACTTGTCACATCTCTTTGGAGGCAGTTCACGCACTTTTGGTCCCTACCTGGCACTCTGCTTTCACCTGTGACCCCAAGAAGCTGTAGCATGTGCAGCAGTCACACCCCAATAAACTGCTCCAACAGACAGGCTAAACCAGGTCAGGGTAGCCAACAGGTCTGAAACCTTCAGTGAGATGGGGACTTGCCTATCCCAGCACGTGAAGTTGGCTACGGTGGACTGGACAGATGAGCTCAACAGCAAGATCCAATAATCAGGAAGGCAGTTCTGCAATTTTTTGTGGTGAGTGAAGGGCATGACAAGGCACCAAAGACGGCATGGCCATCCACTGTAGCCTAGGAAGTCTCCAGCCTTAATGACTTTTCGTACCACTGGAACCAGGCTTCTGAGGCTGAGAGTGGAACTGCCCCTGTACAACAGCTTTTCCACTTTAAACATTTTCCCACACAGGTCCTTTGCACCTTCTCACCTCTCAAATCAGTCTACTTTATTAGTCTATTTTATCTTTCTACATCTTGGCCGTGTCTACACTAGCCCCAAGCTTCGAAATGGCCACGCAAATGGCCATTTTGAAGTTTACTAATGAAGCACTGAAATGCATATTCAGCGCTTCATTAGCATGCGGGCAGCCGCGGCACTTCGAAATTGACGCGCCTCGCCGCCGCGTGGCTCGTCCCGACGGGGCTCCTTTTCGAAAGGACCCTGACTGCTTTAAAGTCCCCTTATTCCCATCAGCTCATGGGAGCATGGGAGCATTAGCATGCGGGCGGCGAGGCGTGTGAATTTCGAAGTGCCGCGGCCGCCCGCATGCTAATGAAGCGCTGAATATGCATTTCAGTGCTTCATTAGTAGACTTTGAAATGGCCATTTGTGTGGCCATTTCGAAGTTTGGGGCTAGTGTAGACGTAGCCCTTCTGTTTACTTCAAAGTCCTGTGGCAATGGGGGAGGGGCAAAGCATCAGGTGGAGGTGACCACTGGAAGTCTTAGTTCCAAACCTGCACTTAGGCAGCCTGTGGACTCTGGTCGCCCAACTCTGACCCCGGGACAACAGAGGAGTTCGGCAACATCCCAAGCAACTGAGCAGGCCTTTTTAGGAGCAGCACTGTTCACTGTCAAATGAGGAAGGGATCTAGAAAAGGTGTCCCAAAATTTGCTTGTCCCAACCAAACTGGCCAGCATGCCACATCTGGCAGTTTTACTCCCATGGCAGTCAAAAACAAATGGCAAATGAAATTTAATGTGGGTAAGTGTAAGGTAATGCACTTTGGGAAAAATAACCCCAATTACACATACAATGTGATGGGGTCAAATTTAGCTACAACAGATCAGGAAAGGGATCTTGGAATTATAGTGGATAGCTCTCTGAAAACATCCACGCAGTGTGCAGCGGCAGTCAATAAAGCAAATAGGATGTTAGGAATTATTAAAAAAGGGATAGAAAATAAGACTATCATACTTTCCCTATATAAAACTATGGTACGCCCACATCTTGAGTACTGCGCTCCTCAAAAAAGATATACTGGCATTAGAAAAAGTTCAGAAAAGGGCAACTAAAATGATTGAGGGTTTGGAAAGGGTCCTGTATGAGGAGAGGCTAGAGAGACTGGGACTTTTCAGTCGAGAAGAGAGGAGATTGAGGGGCGATATGATCAAGGTATATAAAATCATGGATGGTGTGGAGAAAGTGAATATTGAAAAGTTAATTTACTTGTTCCTATAATATAAGAACTAGAGGATACCAAATGAAATTAATGGGTAGTAGGTTCAAAACTAATAAAAGAATTTTTTTCTTCACACAGCACACAGTCAACCTGTGGAACTCCTTGCCGGAGGAGGCTGTGAAGGCCAGCACTCTAACAGAGTTTAAAATAGAGCTTGATAAATTTTTGGAGGTTAGGTCCATAAATGGCTATTAGCTAAGGGTAAAGTATGGTGCCCCTAGCCTTTAGTCAAAGGCTGGAGACAGATGGCAGGAGACAAATCACTTGATCATTGTCTTCAGTTCACCTCCTCTGGGGCACCTGGCACTGGCCACTGTCAGCAGACAGGATACTGGGCTGGATGGACCTTTGGTCTGACCCAGTATGGCCGTTCTTATGTTCTTATGTAAAAACAGTGAAAAGAAAGATGGCATTTGAAGCATGGAATGTTCTCACCCTCTTGGACACGGAGTACACTGTGAGGCCTGAGAGAAGAATGGCCCTCATAGCAAAAGAATTAGCATGTTATAACATTGACATAGCTTCCCTGAGCGAGGCCAGACTTGCAGAGGAAGGATCCATCTGTGAACCAAAAGGAGGTAACACCTTCTTCTGGAAAGGCAGGCCAGAAAATGAAGACAGAATCCATGAACTGGGACTTGCCATCAAGACATCACTTCTGCACCAGCTTCCTGACCTACCAACTTACATCAGTGAGCAACTGACCAAGCTTCAGTTCCCCTCAACCCTCTCACCGTGTTACAGTCATCAGCACTTACATTCCCACTCTGACCAGCAGCAATGAAGCAAAAGAGAGTTTCTACGAGGACTTTGACCATCTTGTGAAAGCAACTCCTCCTAGTGACAAGCTTCTCCTGTTGGGTGACTTCAATGCCAGCGTCGGCAAGGACTGTAGGAACTGGAAAGAGGTGCTGGCTCATCATAACATTGGTAACATGAATGCCAGTGGCCTTCTTCTGCTGAGCTTGGCTACGTCTACACGTGCAGCCAACATCGAAATAGCTTATTTCGATGTTGCGACATCGAAATAGTCTATTTCGATGAATAACGTCTACACGTCCTCCAGGGCCGGCAACGTCGATGTTCAACTTTGACGTTGCTCAGCCCAACATCGAAATAGGCGCAGCGAGGGAACGTCTACACGTCAAAGTAGCACACATCGAAATAGGGATGCCAGGCACAGCTGCAGACAGGGTCACAGGGCGGACTCAACAGCCAGCCGCTCCCTTAAAGGGCCCCTCCCAGACACAGTTGCACTAAACAACACAAGATCCACAGAGCTGACAACTGGTTGCAGACCCTGTGCCTGCAGCATAGATCCCCAGCTGCCGCAGAAGCAGCCAGAAGCCCTGGGCTAAGGGCTGCTGCCCACGGTGACCATAGAGCCCCGCAGGGGCTGGAGAGAGAGCATCTCTCAACCCCCCAGCTGATGGCCACCATGGAGGACCCAGCAATTTCGACGTTGCGGGACGCGGATCGTCTACACGGTCCCTACTTCGACGTTGAACGTCGAAGTAGGGCGCTATTCCTATCTCCTCATGAGGTTAGCGACTTCGACGTCTCGCTGCCTAACGTCGAAGTTAACTTCGAAATAGCGCCCGACGCGTGTAGACGCGACGGGCGCTATTTCGAAGTTGGTGCCGCTACTTCGAAGTAGCGTGCACGTGTAGGCGCAGCTCTTGTGTGCTGAAACTGAACTGATGATTACCAACACTGACTTCAGGAAAGCCAATAAATACAAGACCACATGGATGCACCCAAGATCTGTCCTTATGCTGCACATTGCACCACTGCACTGCAAGAAGCTCAAGGTTGTCAGACCCTCCTTCAACATCGGGAAGCCCAACATACTGGTCATCGTGAGCAATTCGCAGCCAGCCTTGATGACGTGCTGACATCCCATGGACCTCTGACTGAAGACCCAACACAAAAGTGAGACCAGTTTAAAATCCTGGTGATGGAGTCAGCCAAGTTGACACGAGGACTGAAAAAGAGAGTTCACCAAGACTGGTTTGACAAAAATGATGAGACCATCATGACCATCTTAGAGGAAAATCAGAATGCATTTCTGCTGTGGCAAAATGATCAGTCCTCAATCTCCAAACATATCTGTTTCAAGCATCTTCAGAGTCAGGCACAAATGGCACTTCACAAAATGCAAGATGAGTGGTGGCAGAGTAAAGCTGATGAAGTCCAGTACTACAACGACACCAAGAACTCCAGGATGTTCTTCAGTGCTATCAAAGCTATATATGGACCTTCAAAGCCAGGTACTACACCTCTCCTGCCTGCAGATGGCATGACCCTCCTGAGAGAGAAGAGTAGCATCAATGATAGGTGGAGAGATCACTTCAGCAACTTTCTCAATAGGCCCTCGATTGTCAACCCTGTGGCCCTAAACTAGATCCCTCAGAAACCCACAGTAGACAGTCTTGACCTGCCCCCTAAAATGGATAAGGTCAGAAAGGCAATCAGACAGACCAGCTCTGGCAAAGCCTCTGGGATGGACAGTATCCCTGCTGAAATTTTCAAGGCAGCAGGACCAGTGTCACTTGAAGCTTTTCACAGTGTTTTGACCAGCATCTGGGAAGAAGACATGCCCAAAGACTTTAGGGATGCCACAATCATCTTGCTCTTCAAGAACAAGGGCAACAAAGCTGACTGTAAATTACTGGGGCATCTCTCTTCTCTCTACTGGTGGAAAGATCTTGGCTTGAGTCATCCTCAACTGCCTGATCACCAGCATCTCAGAGGAGAACCTATCAGAGGCAGAGTGTGGTTTCCACCCAGGCCACAGTACCATTGACATGATCTTTGCTGTTTGTCAGTTCCAGCAAAAGTACATAGAGAAGAACTTGGATCTATATGCCATCCTTATAGACCTGACCAAGTCATTTGACGCCATCAACAAAGAAGCCCTGTGGATTATCCTGTCAAAATTTCACTGCCCGAGAAGATTCCTTAACCTCATACGCCTGTTCCACAATGACACAACTGGCTTTGTTCTTTCGAATGCCAAGTCCTCAGATCCATTTGAGATATCCAATGGTGTGATGCAAGGGTGTGTGCTGGCCCGGTGTAATTCAACTGCTTTTTCACGTGTGTCCTCAGCCACGCAGCTAGGGACCTCAACCGTGGAGTCTACATAAAGCACAGACTCGATGGGTCACTTTTTGAACTTTGTCATTTGAATGCTAAAACCAAGATGCTTGAGAGGCTCATCCTTGAAGCCCTTTTTGCTGACGACTGGGCACTTGTGGCACACAAGAAATCTGATCTCCAACTTACCATTAACAAGTTTACTGAGGCCACTCGCCTCTTTGGTTTGACCATCAGCCTAGGAAGGACCCAGGTACTGTTTCAGACTGCTCCAGGATCTGCTGCTCTCCCCACTTCCATCTCTGTTGAAGGAACAGAGTTAAAAACAGCAAACAGGACCAAGCACCTTGGCAGCGTGATAGCCAATGATGGCTCCCTTAACAAAGAAATCAATGCCATGATCTGCCAGGCCAACCGGGCACTAGGACATCTGAGAGCACAAGTGTTGAATCAATACAATATCCAACAGTCCACTAAACTGAACATGTACAAGGCTGTAGTCCTGACCAGTCTCTTGTATGGATGTGAAACCTGGACCTTGTACAGAAAACATGTGAAACTGCTGGAGGGCTTCCACACACACAGCCTGAGGCCAATACTGAACATTCAGTGGCAGGACAGAGTCATGAACCTGGAAGTCCTTGACAGAGCAGGAACCACAAACATTGAAGCCATGATTCTGAAAGCCCAGCTTCTCTGGACAGGGCACATCATACAAATGGAGGAGTCAAGAACCCCTAAGCAACTCCTCTACGGTGAACTCTCTCAGGGTAAAAGGAATCAAGAGAGGCCTTGCAAGAAGCATATAGAATGCATGAAGGCCAACATTGCTCATGCTGGATTAAAGTCAAAGCATTTAGAGCAGCATGCAGAAGACTGAACAGGCTGGAGTGCTCTTGTATGACACATGTATGACAACTTTGAAGAGCAGCAACCAATACACCTGAATAATACTCGTGAGAGCAGGAATGCAACATCAGCAGCTGCACTGACAGAGAAAGGACAATTCCCTTGCCCCTACTGAGAACACCCATGCCGTTCACGGTTTGGACTCCTCAGCCACATGCAAGTCTACAACCGATGAGCCTGTGCAAGCTCAAGATGTCATTGTTGGACACGATGGACTACCAAGCAACTCCAAAGGACATCACAACATTAAAAAAAAAAAAAAAAGAACTGAAGCAATTTCGAGATCATAGCTTCCCTTTCATCTTTGCTTTCTACATTTTACTCTATGTGGAGGATGCAAATACACTACAGGTTGAACCTCTGTAATCTGGCACTCTCTCATCTGGCAACACCCATCAGTCAGCATGATTTTCATTAACCAGATGTCCACTTATCCTGGGCGTGGCCAAGTTTCCCGCGGTCCCATAAAGTTTGTTTACAGCCACCAGTCCTCTCAGTATTCTGTGCAGTTATTACCTACTTTGGAATGGTAACACCATATGTCACTTCTAAACACAGCAATAGATTACCCTTCCTAATACGAAATGTATTCAAAAACTTCTCAAACTATCTGAGACAACAGGGATTGGAGAAATATGTGTGAAACAGACCAGAGACAATGCACTCTGGTTTTCTGGTAGCTTAGATAGGAAGTAAAGTATTAGTTTTTCTGGTTATTCATCACCTATAGGCTTGAGTTAACCTACCTTTAAAGGATTTCAAATCTACAAACTAAGTCCAAACATTGGCTCTGTAGACTGATGTTCTTCCTAAACTAATGCCCTCTCTCCACTCTTGTTTGTGTGGCAATCAGCTCCATTTACCAGGTGCCAGGTCAGCACTTTGCAGTCTCCAGTGCAGCTGTGATGTGAGAATAGTGCTCTCTAACCGCAACCATGGCAGTGTGTGGTGTGTAACAAAAACAAAAAACACAGCTGCGACAGCCAAGTCTCCCAAGCTTCAGACAAGTAAGTATAGGGGTGTAGACATAGGGTGAGATAACACAATGGTTAGGGCATTAGCGTAGTACTTGGGAGACCAGGGTGAAATCGTTGCTCTGCTACAGCCTGCCTATATGACCTTGAGAAAATCACTTAGTCCCCTCTGCATCAGGTCCCAGGGATAAAATGGAGATAGTAGCATTTTCCTACCTAACAGGGTGTTGGGAAGAAGAAACCGCTGACAAATTGTAAGGCATTCAGATACTATGGTAATAGAGAGTGAATAAGTATCTAAGATATGCAAAGCCTAGGCAGAAGAGAACTCCATGTTAACGAACTACATTCTTGTAGAATAGTAGTGAGCTGGAATGACAGTCTGTGCGGTGACATCCAGATATCAACTGAAGCAGACATTAACTACCATCCCTTAGCAGAGCTACGATCAGTCAGGTTCTCATGGCAACTCCAGGAAGAAACCCATATCAGTATTAAACCCAAGTAGCCAAAGCAATGCACCAAGGACTAAATAGCAAACCTCTCCATTGTCATGAGAAAGAGACTGTGCAACCCAAACATTCATGAACAACCCATCTAGGGGAACAAGAAGGACTGTCATGGGAAAAATCAGGGAAGCAGAAATAGCTAATCACAAGTTCACCATCAAGAGGGACTTCCCGTTTGGGATGAGATATCAGTGGCTAGGTGGGAGGATGAATCATTCAAACAGTGTCTGTGTGAATTCTGTAAATGTGAAAGTGCCAGCCAAAACAACATTACTGTCCAGGGAAAGCTTCGGAGAGTGACCTTGCATTGAACTCAGGATTTATTTCTTTGTTCATCTATTGCAAAAAATGGAGGATATATGTTTTCTACAACATTTAAGCCCTTCCGTTACATCTGAACTTACTTTATGTATGGATAGCAGTTGTACAGCGTGGGAAGCAAAACCCACAGAGACGAGCTGACTTGCCCTAGGTCATAGTGACTTTGTGGTAGACCCAGAAGATTTATCCAGTCCAGTGCCCTCGCTTCAGACCATCCTTTCTTTTAAGTCCCTGGGGCAGGGGAGCTGACAGCCTCCCTGGGCAGCTCTGGACCCCCAAAGCGGAAGGGCCAAGGGTGGAACGGGTGGGGCTGAGGGCTCCAGTCACTGCCATTGCTACTTACAGTGCTAGATCCCAGATCAATGGCTCCCTTCGCCCACACCCATCGGCAGGCCTGATCCCAGGACACACAAACAGAAAAAAATAGCACTTAACACACTAACGTTTCTGGGGATTCATTATGCTTCAGACTAAATAACTTCGAGTCATGGATCCCAAGATGCTTTAATCTATAGTGACTCTTTTATGACCAATGGGCTCAAATGAGAGGAAGCATCCTGAGCTCCTCAGGTACCAAAAAGGAGAGCCCCCTTTGTGGACAAAGAATGATGAGGGACAGAAGTCATAGAAGAAAAGATGGTTAAGACCATGGAGAAGAAAAGCTCAGGCCAGCATACCAGGGAACCTTTTCTTCTTTAATTAAATGTCCTTGTGTACCATCTCTTTGTTTTACCCATTTATTTAAATCCTTGTTCTCATTGTCCACAGATCTGCAGCAGTACAGGACACCCATAAACCAGCATTTAGTTTTCAAGATGACAGTCCCTTGGCTTACTGAACAGAGATATATTTTATAGGCAAGGGCATCATAGCAAAACAGCACATGGGTGTATTCACCTTCTATTTCCAGTGTGAAATTGTAGCTGCATGGGAGGCTTGAGGCAACGTGTGGATGTTGAACTGAGGTCACAGCTACGTTATCCAAGAGAGAGTTCCAGTAGCTGTATGTAGGCTGGAGATGTCCAATGTTTCAGAGGTTAGGGGACACAATGAAAATTTGCAAGGACTCCTACAGACACATGGAAATTGGAGCAATTTGCACCAGGCCTCATCTTGACACAGAATTTCATCCCTGGGCTGGTATATATCACAGCATGCATGGTACCTTCTTGAGCTAAGCAACCTTCTTCTAAGATCAAGGTGGAACATGGCAGAATGGGATGTAAGGCCATGGATGCTGAAGCAACTTGTAAGGCTATTGAACCTAACTGTAAATGTTGTGCAAAATGGAAACCACCTCAAACTAGGGGGTGTGACAGCATCCATAGCTCTTGTCACCAATGTGTGGGGCTCACCTACATGCTCAAGAAGAGGGCAGCCACATTATAGAGTTCCATGGCATTCATTTGGCACACAAGCTGCACTTCAACCATCCCAGTTTTACAAAGTCCATGTTCACTCACCACAAAAGGGAGCTCCCAGTCCCTAGGACCCTGAGACAGGCACAAGGTGTATTCTCCTGGGGTTCCCTGACCATTGTGCTATATAGCTGAAGTTTACCTCAAAGATGAGCAGCTTTTACATTTTAAAATAATCTGCACAAATATGTTTTCCCATCCTGTGTCTCGTTATTTTTAGGAAAATAAAACAACATACACACATATCTATATAAATAATCAAGACCATATGGCTTCCATGTTCTAAAATGATCAGTGAAATTAGCTTGCTGAGAGTCTAGTTTTCCTTTTTTTATATAGACTATGGAAGGCACTTAGCACAGAATATTGACAACCTCAGTGACCAGTGGCCTCTCAAGATTTACAGCATGAGCAGCAGCTGAGTAAGCTTTCTATCTTTGCCACCCTAATCTGCCTTAGTACAGATCTGGAGGGCCCTCATCTGTAAGAAAAGGATAGGTCAATGTGTACGGTACATTTAGTCTTGGACCTTTGTTCTGGGACTGACACAATAAGGCCATGTATTGATTTGGGAGATGGGCCCTGTAGCTGCTGAAACTACCTAGGGCGTTCTCATAAGACAACTCTTTCTCATTTCTTACCACTTCACTATATAGGGTCAGTAACTTTTATAGCTTTCTTCCAAAATTCAGTATTGTGCATATGGCTGTGGTTCAGTCTGGTATCTTTAAGGTCCACTTATATTCAGTCCATGAACCTTTGAGTTCACATGAGCATTTTCACTGGATGAGCTTTACAGATTGCCTCTCCAATCCTCAGTAAGTTTCCCTTCTCCTAGGATCTCTGCAGATGCTACTGAACTGTGCCTGTCCCTGCAACTCATACTTTAAGGCAGTTTTTACTCACCTGGATGCCTTCAACGTAGGGTCAGAGAGGTAGCTGTGTGAGGCTGTGTCTTCACAAAAGAAAGCAAGCAGTCCTGTAGCACTTTAAACACTAACCATTTTCTTTATTAGATAATGAGCTTTCTCGTGGGTCTTTCCCACAAAAGCTCATTAGCTAATAAATATAATGATTAGTCTTTAAGGTGCTACAGAACTGCTTGCTTTGTTTTTCAACATAGGGTAGCCACATCACCATCTACCTTCCCCTTCCCCGTGCCCTGCTGAGAGATACCACCACATGTTTTGTGACTACATATTGGATATTCATAGACGTACTGCATTGGCAGACTGGTCCCCAAACCACTGCCTAAGGATGCGCCTGATGAAAATCAGTTGCTCCTTCACAGGCCACCTCCCTGCCACCACATATTAACAAATTTTGGTCACCTCAACCATAAAGCCTCCCCAGTCCTCTCCTAACATCTGGAGCTATCCAGCCTAAATATACAAAAATCCCAATCCTATGAACACTTATACAAGATAATAATATTACTTATGCAAACAGTCACATTGAAATGAGTAAAGTCACTTTATTATTATTATTATTATTATTATTATTACAAATAATACTGGCCATACAGGATTGGGGACTCTATACTGGGAATCTGTGACTGAAAAAGTTCTGAGTGGTCTGATAGATAATCAGCTGAACATGAGCTCTCAGTGTAACACTGTGGCCAAAAGAGCTCATATGAACCCGGGATGCATAAACAGGAGAATCTAAAGTAATAGCCAAGGTGTTATTTTACTTTTCTACTTGACACTGCTGAAACCACTGCTGGAATGGTGTGCCCGGGTCTGGTGGCCACAAGTCAAGATGTTGATAAATTGGAAAGGGTTCAAAGAAGAGCTGGGAAAATGATTAAAGGATTGGACACTATGACTTGTAGTGATAAACTTAAAGAGCTGAATCCACATAGCTTAACAAAGCAAAAGGTAAGCAGTGATTTGATTGCAGTCTATAAGTATCTATCTTAGGAACACATGTTTATTGATGGGCTTGTCAGAGTAGCAGGGAAAAGTATAACAGGATTTAATGGCTGGACACCTGAAGTCAGACAAATTCTGATGAAAGTAAGGTATGCATTAGCCAGACTGAGGGTAAGCAAACAGAGGAACAGTTCACAAAGAATCAGGATGAATTCTCCATCACTGACAATTTTAAATTGAGATTGAATTTTTTTCTAAAAGATCTGTTCTAGGGATTTTGAGGAGGAAGCTCTGTGCCTACGTCAGGAGATCAGATAAGAGCATCAGTATGGTTCCTTCTGCCCATGGAATCTATGAGTCTAGTTGTTATTAAGTATTTGCATTATGATAGTGCCTGGTAGCCACAATCATGCACTGGCATCCCACTGGCACCCAGCCCACTGATGGGAGGAGCTAAGAGGGCAGTTGCCACAGCTGCAGAATTTCAAAGTGGCCTGGAGCTCTGGCTGCCACTGCTGTTACGTCAGCAGCAATGTAACAGCAGTGGCAGCCAGAGCTCCAGGCCCCTCTGAAATGCCAAGGAGAGCTGTGCTGCTACTCCACATGCAGCTCTGATGGAACTGCAGTGGAGGCAAGCTGACTGCCCTAAGCCCCACCCCTTCCATCCTTGGCCCCACCCCTTATGGAGCAGGAGTGGGGCTCTCCTCCCACGTTGCCCCCAGGACTGTGGCACTGACTGACACTGTCCACATAGGCTGTGTCTACACGTGCACGCTACTTCGAAGTAGCAGCACTAACTTCGAAATAGCACCCGTCGCGGCTACACGCGTCGGGCGCTATTTCGAAGTTAACTTCGATGTTAGGCGGCGAGACATCGAAGTCGCTAACCTCATGAGGGGATCGGAATAGCGCCCTACTTCGACGTTCAACGTCGAAGTAGGGACCGTGTAGACGATCCACGTCCCGCAACGTCGAAATTGTGGGGTCCTCCATGGCAGCCATCAGCTGCGGGGTTGAGAGACGCTGTCTCTCCAGCCCGTGCGGGGCTCTATGGTCACTGTGTGCAGCAGCCCTTAGCCCAGGGCTTCTGGCTGCTGCTGCTGCAGCAGGGGATTCATGCTGCATGCACAGGGTCTGCAACTCGTTGTCGGCTCTGTGGATCTTGTGCTGTTTAGTGCAAGTGTGTCTGGGAGGGGCCCTTTAAGGGAGCGGCTGGCTGTTGAGTCCTCCCTGTGACCCTGTCTGCAGCTGTGCCTGGCACCCTTATTTCGATGTGTGCTACTGTGGCGTGTAGACGTTCCCTCGCTGCGCCTATTTCGATGTGGTGCTGCGCAACGTCGATGTTGAACATCGACGTTGCCAGCCCTGGAGGACGTGTAGACGTTATTCATTGAAATAGCCTATTTCGATGTCGCCACATCGAAATAGGCTACTTCGATGTAGGCTTCACGTGTAGACGTAGCCATAGAGAATTTACAGCCTAAGCATTGTTTGTGAAAGTAATGGCAGGTCTGAGCCCTACATTTTCTGTTGGTTATGTTGATGTAAGCTGCAAGTTCTCTGTATCTACACAGTGATTTTACAAGTTTTCCCTCAGATAACACCAGAGCATGGCAGGTCGTTCCAGGCTGCTAGATGTAAAAGTTTGCCCTGTGACAACTTGGGGGTTGAAGAGAAAAGTATTGCAGGACAGTTTGTGTATCACTTGAGTGGGAAAACCCACTCAAAAGCTGCTGAAGAAAATAAAGATAGAGTGTCATGCTGACAACTAATGCAGTGAGTAAGAAGATGGATGTCAGTAGATGCAGATTAAATTAGTAGAAAGAGCAAAGCCAAAATTAACTAGCGTATGATTTTCTGGTCATAAAGTGTTTTTAATAATAGGGTAGGGGCAGACTACACTGCTGGGCTGTTTACTTGTTTGCTTTCATTTTTAATACCAGATAATCCCCATTCGAAATGCTTCACATTGTTATTTACATTCTTCAGAAGCTATTCTTAGTTTGAAAGCTCTGAGCCCAGTTCTCTCTCTATATCCAGCCCCTTTTTATTGCTCACTTACAGGCTAGAAATGGTCAGTTGTGAATTCTCCCCATGTGGGGAGTTCACAGGTGGTATGAAAAGGCTCCTAAAGTCCCACCCTGTTCTGGTTTGGTGTCTGTGCTGAGGCTACAGTGAGACATGATTGTTGTGTTGCTTTGTTCCAGCAGTTCTCAGCTGGCCACAGGTCTGATACTGCTACTAGCTGGCACAGGTTAGAGCAGTTCCTGGAGCCACTCCAACTCCTGCTGGAATAAGAAAGAATGCCATAACAGGCTCTTCCCGTAACCCACCTGGGCTCAGAGTATGATCCCAGATTCCCTGGCACACACCACAAATACACACATCCGAGGGGAAGCACGTGGAGCAGAAGTTACCCAGAATCCCATGGTGAAGGGGAGACAGACGAGCCAAGCTCTGCCAGTAACCCCCCAGCACATTGCCCTCCAGGGTCACGCCAAGGAGCATGAAGCTCTCTCTTCCCAAAATGGATAAGAAAGTCAAGACAGGATCTCCAAAAGCCATTCTCTGGATCCAAATAGCACAAGTGACCTGTCACATCAGGGACAAAAGCCTTGTCCTTGGCTTATCTGGTATAGTTAGTCCTGTAGCTCAGTACTGGCAGCCTAAAATGCTGAAGGATGAGGATATAATCACTGCAGATGATGCATAGGAAGAAGGCTGTTACAGTTACATATAAATGTATTTTACCTTTGTCCTTAAAACAAGTAAACAAACAAAAGGCTAGGAGAACTTAGGTTGCAAAGTCTTCACAGTTAGGTAATACAGAGAGTTGGGAAGTTGGTTTAGACCAATTAGAGGTACAAGACAAAGAGATCTGATATTGCTGAGTATCTTCGTCATGAACCTAGAGAAAGTGATGGACAAGATCAAGGAAGAGGTAGAATGGATATCAGTGCACGGGATGTGAATCAACAACTTGAGGTTGATGGATGAAGCAGTTATCATTGAAGAACATTAAGAGAAGGTAGTGAGAATGGTGCACGTGCTAAACGAGGAAGGGAAGCGGTATGGACTGACTATGAACATCGATAAATCAAAAACAACGGTACTTGGAGATAAAGAAATAGGAAGGAAGATCAGCGTAGGTGGGATCGAACTAGAATACGTAGAGAAGGTCACGTATCTGTGGAGCAACATAACATGATCTAGACTATAAGAAGGAAATAGGGACTAGAATAGCGAAAGCAAGAGCGAGTTTGAAGGTAATGGATAAGATCTGGAAAAACAAAGCAATTAGCTTAGGAATGAAGCTATGCATCTTGCAAATGTGTATTCAGTAGCATGTTGTACAGATGTGAAACATGGGTGATAACAAAAGGTTCAAAGAGAAGAATATTGGCATTCAAAAGCAGATGTTATAGAAAGATCTTGGCTGCGTCTACACGTGCACGCTACTTTGAAGTAGCGGCACTAACTTCGAAATAGCGCCCGTCGCGGCTACACACGTCGGGCGCTATTTCAAAGTTAACTTCGACGTTAGGCGGCGAGACGTCGAAGTCGCTAACCTCATGAGGGGATCGGAATAGCGCCCTACTTCGACGTTCAACGTCGAAGTAGGGACCGTGTAGACGATCCGCGTCCCGCAACGTCGAAACTGCCAGGTCCTCCATGGTGGCCATCAGCTGAGGGGTTGAGAGACGCTCTCTCTCCAGCCCCTGCGGGGCTCTATGGTCACCGTGGGCAGCAGCCCTTAGCCCAGGGCTTCTGGCTGCTGCTGCGGCAGCTGGGGATCCATGCTGCAGGCACAGGGTCTGCAACCAGTTGTCGGCTCTGTGGATCTTGTGTTGTTTAGTGCAAGTGTGTCTGGGAGGGGCCCTTTAAGGGAGCGGCTTGCTGTTGAGTCCGCCCTGTGACCCTGTGTGCAGCTGTGCCTGGCACCCTTATTTTGATGTGTGCTACTTTGGCATGTAGACGTACCCTCGCAGCGCCTATTTCGATGTGGTGCCGTGCAACGTCGAAGTTGAACATCGACGTTGCCAGCCCTGGAGGACGTGTAGACGTTATTCATTGAAATAGCCTATTTCGATGTTGGCTTCACGTGTAGACGTAGCCTAAGATGGATGCAGACGGTCAGCAAAGAGGAATTATATAGGAAGATAGAGCCAAAAAAGAACTTACTGCAGAAGGTTGCACAATGGAAGTTACAGCTATTTGGGCATATCTGCATAATGAACAATGAACGAAAAATCAAGACCCTGGCATTTGGCATAATGGACGGTTCAAATATGTGTGGCAGACCCCACAGTGAATGAGTAGATGATATAGTAGCTTGGTGTGGAGCTAGTCTGCAGAAACTAAGCCACTCCACACTGGACAGGGAAAGATGGAAGGAAATGAGGGAGGTATGAGACACCAGTGGGAACTGAGCCCATGGTTGTTGTTGTTGATGATGATGATGATGTACAACCATAATTCCCCTCTCCTTGCACTTATGCTCTATGATATGGTTCATAGGTGCCAACTCCTTGGGTGCTCCAGCCCTGGAGCACTGGGGAAAATTAGTAGATGCAGAGCACCCACAGATAGCCAAACTGGTACCTGGCACCTACTGGTGGTCCCACTAATCTACTTCTCCACCCTCCCCATGCTTCCAGAGCACTGGGAACAGCTGATTTGCAATGTTCAGGAAGTTCTGAGAGAGCAGGTAGGGAGAAACATGGATGAGGCACATTCAGGGGAGAAGGTGGGGCAGGGGTAGGGATTTGGGGAAGGGGTGAAATGGGAGGTGGGACAGGAAGAAGCAGGACAGGTTCTTGAGGGGCGTGGTAAAGTGAGGATGGTGCCTGGGGTGGAAGGGAGGATTGAGCACTCCCTGGCTGGAGGAGAAGTTATAACCTATGATAGGGTCTATAAATACACAATCACATGCTACTTTGTTCACACCTATCTCGTTCAGTGCTCAGATTGGAGTCACAAAGGCAACCAGAAATCTAGCAGCTGCTGACGTTCAAGTGATTGAGTTTGGTACCTAAATAACCTTCTTTGAGCAGAGTTTATGTGTGTGATATGCACATAAAATATATTACACTGCCAGTGCATAGAAGACTAGTGGCTGAGTGGTCAAGGTGGGCTTGGTCTCACTTGACCTCACAGTGCCAAGCTGCCTCCAGTTCGCTCATCTGTAAAATGGGTATTTGATCCAAAGGTGGCTGGACATGATGCTAGCTGTCTCGCTTTCTTGATTACTGTGTGCTGTAGAAAATAATTTGCCTTAAGCCTTATCTGCTTTGTGAGTTATCTGTTTAGGGCAGATTTGATACTAGTAATAACTGGTGAAATATACACTTTTACCTAATGGTATTAGGGTTCATAGCCTCTGTAAGGATGCAGTCCATAGAAGACAACATGATCACCCCTACTGCAGAAATGTAGTATTTATTAGCCTATGTAGTATTGATTAGCAAGGGGACACATTTTCTCCCAGTCAGCGTAGTTGTTAGCCATTTGAAAGTAATATATAGCCCCTAGAGGTCAACATAATTTCATACACTCTTGAGCATGTTTGCCTCATTCCAACCCGTAGAAGAAAGTGATACATTTTACATACACAGACCATTAAGGGAGGACAGATATAGAAACATAGCTCAGGGGTCAGCAACCCCCAACACTGCTGCCAAGAGTGGCACGTGAGCTGATTTTCCTTAGCACATGAGGCTGAAGCTCAGCCCTGCCTCTCCTCACCCATGCATCTGGGAGCTTGCTCAAAGCCATGCCACCTATTAATTAATTAACAAAAGACCAGCTAATGCTACCAGCCATCCCCTTAACAGTAAAGCTCTGCATCTTAAGTCATGTGTTAATGAAGCTGTTGTAAGTAGGACTTTCGGAAAGGTTGCTGATCCCTGCTATAGCATAGAGTTATACAGATGCTCATTAAGCTGAAATACTACTTTGTGCTCCACAATTGCTGTGCTTTCTTAACTCTCCATAGTAGTAGTAGTAGTAGTAGTAGGCATCCTTCAGTCTGCATAGACTATGGATCGTGCCCTTTAAAATTTCAATTGAGGACTTCATTTACAGCGTCTATTGTGACTATGAGGACCCACACGAGAGTGACAGTCCTTGCTGAATCTCTTGCAGATGTAGTGGGTGTCTGGCAAGTCCTTATTGTGCTTTCTGTGCGCTCGCTTCTCCTCTGCTAGCTGTCTGATCTTCAACTCGCCCTTCTGAAGGCCCTTGTGTAATCCCTGCCTCCATCTGCTGCAGTCGTCTGCTAGTTCTTCCCAGTTGTCCAGCTCGATGTCTACCTCTCTGAGGTCTCTCTTGCAGACATCTTTGTAACGCAGCTGGGGGCGTCCGGGAGGTCTTTTGCCAGAGGCTAGCTCACCATACAGGATGTCTTTTGGAATCCTTCCATCATTCATCCTGTGGATGTGGCCAAGCCAGCGGAGCCAACGCTGCCTGAGGAGGGTGTGCATGGCTGGGATTCCAGCTTGCTCGAGGACGGCTGTGTTGGTAACTCTGTCCTTCCATGATATTCCAAGGATGCGCCTGAGGCAGCGCAAGTGGAAGACGTTCAGCCTCTTTTCCTGACGGGCATACAGGGTCCAAGTCTCGCTGCCATAAAGGAGGGTGCTGAGGATGCAGGCTCTGTAGACTTGCATTTAACTCTCCATAATTTGGTAACAAAGCATTTCTTTTTCCTCCAACTCATCATGGATTCTTCATTCTTCTCCAAAATAGCTGGGCTTCCCTAATTTCCCACCCTTTGGCCAGACCCAGGAGGTCAGGAAATCTAGACACTTCTTGCATGAAGTGGTTGTCTCAAGTCATGAGAAAACGAGGAGTACAGTTTCCATAAGACTTTCTGTCAACATAAATGTTTGCCAGTATTCTGGCTTCAGCCTCTTTTTGCTGCTTCCTAGCAAGCACTGAGTTTCTCGCTACCCATCCCTTTTCTTTTAAATCACTGTTTACTGCCTCCCCGCCCCCCGCCATTACTCATCTGCTCATCGGTTATTTCTCAGTTCACTGATATTTATCCATCCATGTTTGATTAAGCTGAGCTCTGCTTCATGTGCTCTTCACCCTTTCCCAAGCTTTGATTCATCTCCCTAGAGTATCTCAGTTGCTTCTCAGCCCATAAAAATTCCTCTGTAACATTTTATTTTTCAAACCATGCCTAGTTAGAAGCAGGTGACTGATGCCTCTGATGATTTTAATATTCATCCCTTTTTTGTGCCTCTTCTCCTTCATTACTGTCTTTTTGTACATGTAGGATTTGTCAGGTGGTGTTAATTTCTTCCTCTGCTGTGGGTGTCGTAAGTGACAAGAGCTAATCAGGTTTGATCAGTGACTTTGTTTTATTCGATTTGAGGATTTTTTTCCCCCCTCACTCACTGTCTCTTTAACACCTTTGATAGATGAGGCATAACTGAGTATCAAGGCACAATTTAGAAGTCTCCTAGATATTTATATGTGTAGGATATACTTCTCTCACACTTGTTCAGAACTAGACCTTCAGCTGAAATGCCTTCTGTTTTATACTAGAACATTTTCTCCCTTCTAGCTGAGATTGGCTTCCAAGGAAAGCCCTTTCATCTGTCCTCAACCCAAATGACAACAGTGTCTTTGGACTAAGAATAGCCCTTGAGGAGGTATACTTGGAGCCTGAGATGGTGACCAAAGGACACCCAACCCTCTTTCCAGCCAAAACAAATTGTACATTTGATTTTAAATCAAGCAGAGCTTTTAAAATAAACAGTATTACCCAGAGGAGACACAGAGATGTACACTGAGTCACTATGACTTCAACTGAACTTCATGCTGCATAGTTGTTACCAGTTACTGGCCTCAGATTACACGAGCCGTGTCTACACGTGCACGCTACTTCGAAGTAGCGGCACTAACTTCGAAATAGCGCCCGTCATGGCTACACGCGTCGGGCACTATTTCGAAGTTAACTTCAACGTTAGGCGGCGAGACGTCAAAGTCGCTAACCCCATGAGGGTATAGGAATAGCGCCCTACTTCGACGTTCAACGTCGAAGTAGGAACCGTGTAGTCGTTGCGTGTCCCGCAACGTCGAAATTGCCAGGTCCTCCATGGCGGCCATCAGCTGAGGGGTTGAGAGACGCTCTCTCCAGCTCCTCAGCTCAATGGTGGCCACATGGAGCGCCCCCTTAAAGGTCCCCTCCCCCTCCCTTCCTGTGCAGGAAGCTGAGGGAATGTGCAGGCAGCAGCCCAGACACGCGGCCAGCCTGCACGTCCCTCAGGCATCCAAACCAGCCACCCCACCTGCGATGGCTGCCCGGCAGCCCCCCCAGCACCCCAGGGGACCCCCCCAAGGGGAGCCAGGGCAGCCAGCCCAGACATGCGGCCAGCCAGGCTGGCAAGCGGCAGCGGGGCCCCTCCTGGACGGAGGCCGAGCTGCGGGACCTGCTGGGGCTCTGGAGCAAGGAGGAGGTGCTCCAGGTAATGGGGAGCAAGAGGCGGAATGCGGATGCGTTCGCTCGGCTGGCCGATGGCCTGGCTGCCCGGGGTCACCCTGCCCGCACGCCTGATCACGTCAGGAGTAAGGTGAAGGAGCTGCGGCAGGGTTACTCCCGGGCCCGGGATGCGGCCGGCCAATCTGGGGCCGCCCCCGTCACTTGCCCCTTTTACAGGGAGCTCAGGGACATTCTGGGCACCCGGCACACCTCCTCCCCTCCGGCCACCCTTGATACTTTGGAAACGAGCCCCAGAAGGCCCTGCAGCTGGAGTCCGCCCTGGAGGTAAGCCCCGCACCCCGGGGGCCCCCCCTGGAGCCCACCCCCGGGACATCGTGGCAGGAGGAGGAGGGGGGGGGGCTCCTCCTCCGCAGAATCTGGGCTGCAGATCCCCCTCCTGCCATCCCGGAGCAGCAGCCGGGCCTCCGCCCCCCGGGGATCTCCAGACCGTGGGAGTGGACCTACAGGTATGTACCCCCCTCTGGTGTACACCCCTGGGCTTGAGGGGCAGGGGGTAATAGATATGTGTCCAGGGCCCCCCACATGCTCACATGGCCATGGCCCCAAGGACAGCAGGGCCATGGCCCTCACAGCAGTGCATAAGCCCCTGCCCCCGCCCCACCCTGCACGACAGTGCCATGCCCCATCCCCGGGGCAGGGGGGAGCAGAACCTCGAGGGGCCCCTGGGAGGAGGGGGTGGGACACCCCGCAGCAGCAACAGCAGCAGCAGCAGCAGCAGCAGCATGTGATGGAGTGGGGGGAGTGAAAAAGGGAGACTCAGGCTAGATATGAGCAACAAGAGCCGAATAGCTCCCAGGGGCAAAGGATGATCCTGGCGCTACAGCTGGCAGGTGACACCTCTGCCCTGAACAAACAGGAGGGAGGAGCCAAGCTGGCTTGGAATTGGGGGGCGAGGGCGGGGGCCACAGGTAGAGGCTAGGGGAAGGGAGAGCTGGAAGGCAGCCAGCCTGCGGAGGGGGAAAGCTGCATCCCAGAGTGGCACCCCTTGGGGTCTTCTCCCCAGGACGGGTTGGAAGGACTGTCTCTTCCAACAGCTGGTGCTGTCACTCCTGGGAGAAACTGGGCATCTGTGGCCTAAGAAACCTCTCCTGCTGTCAGACCCTGCGGAGTGAAGTGAGAGTCTCTCCCACCAGGGGACGGGGTGCAGTGCAGGGGGACCCCTGAACCCCATCCATCACAGCAGCATCTCCCGGGGATGGGGATGGGGAACCTGCAGCACAGGGCTGGGGGGACAAAGGCCACGGCTCGGGGCCCACACTAACGCCTGTCTCCATTCTTCTTTCCCCCTCCTCTCCTGTGTCCCGCACCTGCACCATAAGAAGGACCGGAAGAGAGCGCCGGCGAGGCAACAGTGGTCCCGGAGAGCCCTCCGGGGCCATCGCTCCAGGCAAGCCCCTCGGCCGAGGACCGACCAGCCCCACGGCCGGCTAGACGGCGGACCCCGCGCCACCACCAGCCGACGGCGACGGACCCCCAGCTGCTGGCCATCCACCGTCGGCAGCTGGAGGTTGCGGAGCAGCACCTGCAGCTGCAGGAGCGGGCGCTGGCCTGGCTCCAAGAGGCATGGGGGGCCTACATGGAGACTTTCAACTGCCTGGTGGACTACCTGGCCCCCCCATGCCGCGCCGGCCACCGCAGCGCCTGACGTGCCTGCTCCACTCGCCGCACCACCAGCTGCTCCGTCCGTCGCTGTCCCGTCCGCCGTCGCCCCGCCACCCACCGCTGAGGGCTGGAGCGCCGAGGGACCCCTGGAGCCAGCTGAGACTCGCCGGGCATATCTTTCAGTCTTGCCCACCCCCAGCCAGCCCCGGACAGGGCTGCGGCCGCGGTGGGGCTCCCGGCCGCCCATGCCCAGTGCCGGACTTTAGGGGCGAGGGGCCGGGACGTGGCCCCACCCCTTGTATATAGTTTGAACTTATTATTTTGTGCCCCCCGCTTGCCCCGTCCCCCACATGTAAATAGTTCTCCCCTTTATCCTCCCTGGTTTTCTTTTTATTAATGAGGACACTTTTTTCTTACTATTGTTTTATTTGTACATATTACTTTGGTTCCACACGTTGTATATAGTTTGTTCTTGTTTTATATATTTATAGTTAAAAAAAAAAGTTCTCAAAGAAAAAGCAGTTTAAGTTCAGCCACAAGTGCATGCTGTCATTTGTCCAGGAAAAGTGGGAGGGGGGTGCGGTTGGGTGCTCCATGGTGTGGGCGTTGGGGCAGGAGTGTGGTGGAGGAAGGGGCGGGCAGTGGGGGGCCTGGCAGAGTTCACCCTGCGGCCTCATCATCGAAGTGGGCCCGCAGGGCCTCCTGGACCCGGGTCCCTTCGGGGTCCACCTGCCGACTGGGGGCAGCGGGTGGCTGCACGTCGGCCCTGCCGGCCTCCACAGCCCAGCCCCGGAAAAAGGCCTCCCCCTTGCTCTCCACCAAATTGTGCAGGGCGCAGCAGGCACCCACAATCAGGGGGATGTTGTTGGGGCCCGTGTCCAGGCGGGTCAGGAGACATCTCCAGCATCCTTTCAGGCGGCCAAATGAGCGCTCCACCACCTGGCGCGTGTGGTTCAGGCGCTGGTTGAAGCGCTCCTGGCTAGCGGAGAGATGGCCCGTGTAGGGGTGCATGAGCCACGGCCGGAGGGGGTAGGCCGCATCTGCGATGACACAGAGGGTCCTGGTGGTGTCCCCCAGAGGACTCTCCCGCTGGGGGAAGTAGGTCCCTGCCTCCAGCCGGCGGCACAGGCCCGAGTTCCGGAAAACCCGGGCGTCGTGGGTGCTGCCAGGCCAGCCCACATAAATGTCCTGAAAACGTCCCCGGCTGTCCACCAAGGCCTGGAGGACCACAGAATGGTAGCCCTTGCGATTCAGGTATCGTACTCCACTGTGATGCGGGGCACGGATGGGGATGTGAGTCCCATCCAGAGCCCCGAAGCAGTTGGGGAAGCCTAGGGTGGCAAAGGCGGCGATGGTGGCATCTGGGTCCCCCAGCCTCACGAGCCTGTGCAGGAGCAGGGCGTTGATGGCACAGACGACCTGCAGGGGAAGCACATGGGAGAGCACCAATGAGGGGTGAGCAGGGTGTGCGTGGCCCTGCCCTGCCCTCCCCCGCCCTCCACTCCCCTCCTCTGCCCTGCCCTGGCCTCCCCTCCCCTCCCCTGCCCTCCTCTGCCCAGGCCCCCCTCCACTGCCCTGCCCTCCCCCCATGGGTTCTCTTACCTCCATGAGGACTGCCCCGACGGTGGCCTTGCCAACACCAAACTGCTGCCCCATGGATCGGTAGCTGTCGGGTGTGGCCAGCTTCCAGACAGCGATGCCGACCCGTTTCTCCACTGTGAGGGCACGCCGCATGGCGGTGTCCTGGTGCCTGAGTGTGGGGGTGAGCCACTGGCACAGCTCCAGGAATGTCTGCCGGCTCATCCTGAAGTTCCTGAGCCAGCGGTCGTCGTCCCACTCCCCAAGCACCAGCTGCTCCCACCAGTCACTGCTGGTGGGGTAGCTCCACAGCCGCCGGCGTGTGAGGCGGGGGTAGGGGCGGGGTGCTGCTGGGTTGGGGGTTGAGCCCTGCTGCCCTGGGGGCAGCTCCTCCTCCAGTGTAGCAAGGAGGTGCTCAGCTGCCTCCCGCATGGCATGGAGCAGGGCAAGCCCTGCTCCTGCCGGGAGAGCTGGGTGGACCTCTGGCTGCTGCTGCTGCTGCTGCTGCTGCTGCTGCTGCTGCTGCTGCTGCTGCTGCTGGGGGTCCATGACTGCGGCGCCCGGGGTCTGTGTGCCTATGTCTCCTCAGACCGCGTGCTGTGCAGGCTGAGTGTGTCTGGGAGGGGCCCTTTAAGGGAGCGGCTAGCTGTTGCCCCGGAAGCGCTAGTCCGCCCTGTGACCCTGTCTGCAGCTGTGCCTGGCATCCCTATTTCAATGTGTGCTACTTTGACGTGTAGACGTTCCCTCACTGCGCCTATTTCGATGTTGTGCTGCGCAACGTCGAAGTTGAACATCGACGTTGCCAGCCCTGGAGGACGTGTAGACGTTATTCATCGAAATAGCCTATTTCGATGTAGGCTTCACGTGTAGACGTAGCCACGGTGGGTGTTCTTAGTCCACACATATGGTTGGGGTTGGATGCAGAAAGTGGACATAGAAAACTGCTTCTCATTAGCCCTCAGCTGGGGGTTCCCTGTACACCTCAACCTTTCTTGTGTTTTATGCATCATCCACATGAGCTCCAGCTATGAACATCTTTGTTGCCACTAGCCTAGCTTAGCCTACCACAAAGCTCTGTGCCTTCATGGGAAATCTCAAACTCTTGAAAAATCTTCATCTGATGCAGAGCACAGAAACCTGCCTCATCAGCAGTATTCTGAAACCACGTCACGCTGTGCTCACTTCATTGGTTTGCCATTGAATAGCAAGCCAAGTTTAAGTGCACAGAATTTTTCCATAATGGAATGCTCCCAGGATTCCTACAAGACCACCTTCTACTCCAGGATCTCTGTGCCTCTGGGCAGCCCCACTCCACAAGAACAATAGAACTGTCTACTTGCACCAGGGTCAGGGCTTTCTCAGTGGTTGGACCATGGCTCTGGACCTTACAGACACAAGAACTGTGATAAGACTGACCACACATCTTGCTGCCTTCTGGTCCCAGGGTATACCTGAGGCCAGAAGGCAGCAACTACAGACCAGTCATCTTACCTTCTGTAACAAGAAAAATAATAACAGGAAGTCTTGTGGCACCTTATAGACTAGCAGATATTTTGGAGCATAAGTGTTAGTGGGCAAAGACCGACTTTGTCAGATAAATAATGAAGAAAGAAAGAAAGAAAGAAAGAAAGAAAATGAAGCAAATAATTAAGGAATCTATTAGCGAACATCTAGACGATAATAAGGTGATGAGTAAGAGACTGGACTTGAAAAGAACAAAGCATGTGAAACCAACCAGATAGCTTTCATTGACAGGATAACATGCCTTGTGAATGAGGGGTAAGCAGTAGATGTAGTATTCCTAGACTTTAGTAAAGCATTTGATACAATCTTGCATGACCTTCTCATTAATAAACTAGGAAAATACAGCCTAGATGTGGCTTTTATAAGCTGGGTGCATAATTGGTTGGAAAACCATTCCCAGAGGGTAATTATCAGTGATTTACAGTCATTCTGGAAGAGCATAATAAGTAGGGTTTCACCAGGGTTAGTTTGGGGGCTGATTCCTTGCAGTATCTCATCAACAATTTAGATATAAGAGAGTACTCTTACAAAGTTTGTGGATGATACCAAACTGGGGAGCGGTTGCTAACGCTTTGGAGGATGGGATTATAATTCAGAATGCTCTGGACAAATCAGAGAAATGGTCTGAGATGAACAGGAGTGTTGTAACCAAAACACAAGAAGTAATTCTTCTACTCCATTTTGCACTGATTAGGCCTTAGCTGGAGTGCTGTGTCTGGTTCGGGATGCCATATTTCAGAAAAGATGTGAGCAAATTTGAGAAGGTACTGAGAACAACAATAAAAATGATTAAAGGTCTAGAACACATCACCTATGAGGGAAAATTGAAAGAATGGGATATGTTTAGTCTGGAAAAGAGAAGACTGCAAAGAGACCTGATAACAGCTTTCAAGTACCTAAAAGTTTGTTACAAGAAAGAGGGGGAAAAGTTATCCTCCTTAGCCTCTGATGATAGGACAAGAAGGAATGGGTATAAAATTGCAACAAGGGAGGTTTAAGTTGGACGTTAGAATAGAAAAAACTTCCTAATGTCAGGGTGGTTAAGCACTGGGATAAATTGCCAAGGGAGGTTGTGCACTCTCTGTCACTGGAGATTTTAAGAGCAGGTTAGACAAACACCTGTCACGGATGGTCCAGACAGTGCTTGGTTCTGATATAAGTTCAGGAGACTGGACTTCATGACCTCTTGGGGTTCCTTCCAGTTGTATGATTCTATCTCCCCTCTTCTGCCTTATTTTCCTCAAGGAGTATCATATAAGATAAACAGAGCAATTACTATTTTAACTCAGAGCTACTCCTCACTAGTGGGGAGGGAAAAAAGCAGACCAAGGATGAGTCACCCTGCTTTATTTTCTGCTCTGTAGGATGTCCTAACACTACTGTGATGGATGTAACATAACAACCGAAATTAACTAATCCACTTTCCAATTAAGGAATCCACACAGCACAAAGAATCACTGTAACTTCAGTCATGGTATAGAGGGCAATGCATTTGCATTGATATGCGGCCCAGGAGGGTGATCCCTCCCCCAGGTTTGAGTCACATTAGCAGGAAGTTTTGAGTGCTGTTGCATCTGCTCTGAAGAGTAATAAATAGAAAGCTTCTGTCTGCAGGTTCTGTCAATTTAGTAACCACCCTAAAGGCAATAATCGTCATGCACAATTTTTAGAGAAAAAGTAATATAGCAGTCACAGAGAGGTAGCCGAGTTAGTTTGTGTCTTCACAAAACAAAAAAGCAGGCTTGTAGCACCTTAAACGCTAACAGTATAATTTATTAGGCGATACTATTTTGTGGGACAGACCCACTTCTTCAGATCAGCTAGAATGGCTGGAAGGGGCGGGGGAAGTGGGGAAGAAAAAAGATTCCTGTATGTGTCTATTCAATGGTCTCCCTGGGGTCACTGCGAATATTGAAGGTGGGGAAATTGTCCTTGTAATGCATAAGGTAACTGATATCTTTGGCTGCGTCCACACTACAGCAATCTTTCGAAACACGATCTTCCGGAAGCTCCTTTCCGAAAAATCTTCTTGTGGAAGATCGTGTCCACACACCAAATGAGGACGAAAGAAAGGGCCAGGAAATGCCACAGACAGAGTAGCAGGGCCATCAAGCCCTTCTGGGAGCCCCGTCCAGCGACTCCCTTAAACACCCCCTCTCTGCACATGCTGCCGAGGCCTGCCATGCTGTACAGCAGAGCCCGTGCACGGTCCTGAGGCTCACAGCCGAGAGCCATGGACGGACAGTAGTTCGCCCCAACTGGGCTGATGGCCACCACCATTGTGGCCGACCTTCACTTCCTCCAGTGGCAGAGACCTGTCCCTGGGACCCTCAGCCCCTCCTGCCGATCCACCCCTCACTCCGTCTGCACCCCACCCCTCTCGCCCAGCCACCCTTCACCCTCTCTCCCAGCAACGAGAGATGTGGGAGTGTTGAACATAGAAACTATTTACTAACAGAAATTAAAACATTGCAAACATGAAAAATAACCTGACAGCTATATACGGGGGGGGGGCGGGGGGGACTATATACAAGGGGAAGCTTGGGACAGGGGATGGGAGGGTCACCTGAAGCTGGAAGGGGGCTTGGGACAGGGATGGGGGCCTCAGTCTTCTGAGAGGGCGGGAGGCCTTGAGCCGTAGCAGCTGCAGGAGCCCCTCCCGCCCCAGGTGCAAGAGCCACATTGGGGCTGGGATGAACCAGGGACTGTGGGGAGGTAGAAGCATTGGGGGCAGCGGGCTTGGCCTCAGTGGGGGGTAGGGGGGTTGCCACAGCAGGGTCCGCTCTGTCCATGAGCCATTCGGCCAGGCCCCGCATCACAACAGGGGTGAAGTCAAGAGGGAGCAGGGCAGCTGTGGGGCAGCGGGGGAGCAGTTGGGAAGGTGCAGGGGGGCAGTGGCAGGGGGGTGCAGGCTTGTCCCTGAGGGCCCTGCAGAAGTGGTGAACGGTGAGCGCCACCTCTCACGCCATTGCACCAGGTCGGCGCGGTCCAGGGCCAGCCGCTCCTGGAGCAGCTGGTTCAACTCCCAGAGGGCAGCAGTGCAGGCCATGATCCCCTCAGTCCAGCTGCAGCGAGGATCTCTCCAGGTGCAGCCCTGCTCGTGTGCTGATGTTTGGGGTGGCCTGGCCCTCTGGCCTTGTGAAAGTGGGCTCTCCAGCTCTGGGAGCTAGACAGGGTCCTCCTGGCCCTCAGGTGGCGCCCCTATAGGGATGGAAGGGGAGAGAGAGGGGCCAGTCCTACAGCCCAGACCTGAGTGCAGTGTCCCCCATTCCCAGGCTGAGGGATGGAGATGTCCCAGGAGCAGTGGCATGTGGGTCCTGCCACACATGGACTTCACCATGGCTTGGGAATGGGGCTGACCGTCGTGGGCTCCCCTCCACCATCCCCCGGGAAATGGGCTAGTGGGCAGTGGGGGGCATGTGGCCACAAAGGGGTCCCTGCATGGGTGGCGGGTGAGCCGGGTGCAGCTTGGCCTTGCCCACCCACTCCCCACCACCACACATGCAGCCCACAGCACTGCCCATGGGAGTGGGTGCTGACTGTCCCCTGTGGGCATGCCCAATTGCCAGGGGCATGCTCCTCGGTGGGGTGTCCAGGGACAGGCCGTCGCCCATGTGGCTGGCCCATTTCCAGCCATGGCAGCATGGACACAAACACACACCTCCACCCAGGTGTGTGCAACATGCCGGGCACTTACCAGAGGGTCCTGTGGTGATGTCCAGTGGATGGTGATCACCAAGGTCCCGTTGGTCAACCTGTTGTAATCTAACAGGGCATTGGTCTCTGGCTCCTGATGTCTGCCCCAGGTGCAGGGTCCCGGCTGGTCTAGGGATGGCCCTGGCTCCTCATTGATCACTGCCACAGGGGGCTTCTCTGCCACCGATTCAAAGATGGTGGGTGGGAGGGAATTGCCCTCGTGCCCGTGGAGGGCATAAAGCCCCTTGTACTAAGGGCAAGTGGCCAGCCCTGCCCCCAAGAGCCTGGCAGTGTCCCAGGCCCACACATACCTCTGCCTAAGTTCTCTTACCTTGGAGTAGACTTAAGCCATAAGCAGGGGCATTCATCCTCTTGACCCTGGTTGTAAGCAGGACCTCCTCCTCCTGCTAGAGACCCAGCTGGTCCCAGAGCTTGGGATCTGTCCAGGAGGATGCCCTCTACTTTGTGGCTGGGTCTGGCTCCTGGGACCCCTTAGCTGGCTCAGTGGGGGGGGGCCCTGGGAGTCACGTGGGGGTTGGCTGTGCAGCATGGGGCATCTCTTGGCTGCAGGGGTGGCTGGAGGACATGCTGCTGGGCACCTCATGTCTGTGCTCCAGCCACACTCTCAGCTTCCTGCCACGTTTTTTCTGGGTCTCTGCAGCTTTAAAAGCAGCCGCGCGCAGGGAGCACAGAGCTTCTGGGAGCACTGGCCACAGTGTCTCTGGGCTCCAGGTGACCAGCCCCATGAAGGACTGTTCTTTTGAAAGAGCAGCCTGCCAAGCATCTATACATGCTTTTTTCCAACATAATAACCGTGTCTACACGTGCACGCTACTTCGAAGTAGCGGCACTAACTTCGAAATAGCTCCCATCACGGCTACACGCGTCGGGCGCTATTTCGAAGTTAACTTCGACGTTAGGTGGCGAGACGTCGAAGTCGCTATCCTCATCAGGAGATGGGGATAGCGCCCTACTTCGACGTTCAACGTCGAAGTAGGGACCGTGTAGTCATTGCGCGTCCCGCAACTTCGAAATAGCGGGGTCCGCCATGGCGGCCATCAGCTGAGGGGTTGAGAGACGCTCTCTCTCCAGCCCCTGTGGGGCTCTATGGTCACCGTGGGCAGCAGCCCTTAGCCCAGGGCTTCTGGCTGCTGCTGCTGCAGCTGGGGATCCATGCTGCATGCACAGGGTCTGCAACCAGTTGTCGGCTCTGTGGATCTTGTGTTGTTTAGTGCAACTGTGTCTGGGAGGGGCCCTTTAAGGGAGCGGCTTGCTGTTGAGTGCGCCCTGTGACCCTGTCTGCAGCTGTGCCTGGCACCCTTATTTCGATGTGTGCTACTTTGGCGTGTAGACGTTCCCTCGCAGCACCTATTTCGATGTGGTGCTGCGCAACGTCGAAGTTGAACATCGACGTTGCCAGCCCTGGAGGACGTGTAGACATTATTCATCGAAATGTTATTCATTCAAAGAAAAGCTAGCTGTGGCCACTCTGCTAATCAACTGTGCAGCAAGTTGAATCTCTCCTGAGCAGCAGCACAAGCACACAAGTTCCGGGGAACAGTGGTGCTCAGCATGTCCTGAGTGCTGCATCAATTCTTGTTGACTTCTATCAGCGTTGAGTCCACCAAGTACCTTTCAAGGTTATAACCATAATGAAGGTTTGTTTTTTTTTGCATCCCTAGTGGTGAATGCAATTGATTAGTTGCAGCCACGAGGATTCTTCTGATGGTCCCAAATTTAGAGCTTTGTGTTGGATCTGAGACTTGATCTATCTCTAATACTCCACACTAACAAGGGAACCTGAGGCCTTTTCAAGGCAAATACATTTTTGGTAGTTATACTACCACTGTTCTATGTCTGTATGGGCAACAGGCCTGTTTGGTAGCTCAGCAGGCAAAAACAAGCTGTCTTCAGTACCTGCCACCACCACATTGTACCAAGGGCTGGTTGAGTAATTTACTGCAGGTAATGTTCATAGAGTTCAATGTTTACTTTTGGCATTGTTTTCACACTACATATTTACTTGCTATTCTACGAGTCTATGATTCTAATAAGAGATGTATGAAGGAACAACACGTATGAGGCTTTCCCACAGGCTTCTGCATGTTTAGGAATTGACCCAAAAGAGTCAATTTACTGCACCTGAACAGGCTTTGCTTCATACATGCCTGTGTGTAGTGACAGAAATCAAACCATGCATTCCAGCAGTGGAACCATTCTCCTTTCCAAGGCCTGTAGACATAAGAAGAGTTCAAGCACTCTGTTCCCATCCTAAGCCCTGAAACAGAAATTGGGGTGTTAACAAGGGAACATACAGCAATTGAGGGGAAAAGCTGGGGCCCAGAGCAGCTTTCTCGCTTACTTACTAGCATCTGCTAAAGTTACAGACAATGGCTATATTTACACTAGAAGTATCTGTTGACAGAAGTTACCGTCGGAAGAGATGTTCCAACAAAACTTCTGTCGAAAGATCGCATCTACACATAAAAGCAGATCAATTCTTTCGATCTGCTCTGTCAACTAAAGGGCCCCCCGGAGCATCTACATGGCTTTTTTGTCAACAGTTGCTGTCAATAAAATGCATTTTGTGCATAGCTGCTCCATGAGTTTTGTTGACAAAACTCCAGTTTTATTCACAGAACTCTCTAATGTAGATGTAGTCAATATGTTAAATATGGAAATACACCTCTCATAGAGCTGGAAGGGATGTCATCAATCCAGTTCCCTGCCCTCTTGGCAGGGCCAAGCACCATCTCTTTTCTTTACAATGTTTATTTGTCCCAGCTCCCTAAAGAGAGCTTTCAAGGGTTGAACTTACAAACCTAGGTTTGAGAAACCTGTGCGCAAGCCACTAAGCTATCCCTCTGTCAGCAGGGAACCTTTGGGAGTGCAAGTGCTTCTGGAAGCATAATATTCAACGTGCAGGTTTAATACTGACCTACCAGTGTAATAGGAAATGCTCACATGAGATGGAAACAGGAAGAAGAACGCTTACCCCACAGAGGAAGGAATGGGAATGTGGCTGGCCCAAGCCAGGGAGAGAGAGAACTGAGTTCTGAGGTCAAATACAAAATGGAAGAACTACTTGTGGAAGAAAAAGAGTCTGAGGCTGTGGCTACACTATGAGGTAAATTAGAATTTAAGACAGTTGGTTCAATATTACCACATGACTGTCTTCACTGTAAACACCATTAGCTCGATTTAGGGAGCACTAATCTTGAGATGACAAAAATCACAGTTACCTGCTGGGTATAGTGTCAAGCTCAAATTCAGAAGTTCGATTAAAGGCCAGTGTGGAAGCACTATGTCTTAAAATTGAATTTATTAGCCTCCAGAGGCGTCCCATATGTAACCTGCAATGCCTCTCACTGCTCCGCTCTGGCTGCTGCTCTCCAGTAACTGGAAGACTGTGAATTTCTGAGCGGGAGCAGCCAGCCTGTGGCTGTGGGCTCATGTTTGTATGAGAGCCTGAGAAATGTCTTTCTTTGCTATTAGTGCTGTGAGCACATCTGCCCATTACAAATAGCCCCTGCAGGGAGCTCGTGGCTCTGTCTCTACACTTGCTATTTTTTTCTGTGCTGCCTGGTGCCAGCCCACACCCCGCCGCACCACAGGGCAGCAAGGCTGTGCTGGGAGTTGTGTTTGCATAACCCTGCGAGAAACTCCTTCTCAGAGGTTTACATTTGTGTGTGAACCCTCATCCCTCCCATATAGGCACCACACAGTCTGGATCTTTCCCACACTCAGCCACATCCCATGGGTAGCCCCGAACCCAATAAAAGGAGGTGCCTGCTGTACGGTGCTGACGATGCTGCCAGGCAGCACCATGATAGATTGCATATGTTTAGGGCTACAAGTGCAGGAAAGATATTCAGGGGCTTGCTGCCACTGTGGGAAAGTCTTCCCTAGTGACTAAGATACACGGGGGATGGGGGATACTTCAGCTACTTCAGCAATGATGGAAGGGAGGACATTCAGTGGATGGCCAGTTGAGAACACAGTTGTTGCAACCGTGTTGGCAATAAAATGGGTGGGGAAACCAAAAATTCTTTTTTCCTACTCTTTTCTATCCTCTTTCTTCGATCTTTAGAATACATTCTGGGTCCCTCCGTTATTTTCAGGGATCACATCAATGACGGAAGGGGGCACACTCAGTGGATGGCCAGCTGAGAACACAGTTGTTGAACAGAAGCCTTATAGTGCATCAGAAAGCCAAAGACTCTCCCCAACAGAAGTGTAATGAGGGTAGAAACCAAAAATTGGTTTTTTTCCTACACTTTTCTATCCTCTTTCTTCTAACTTAAGACTACAGCCCAGGCCCCTATATTATTTTCAGGGATCACCTGCAATGATGGGAGGTTGGACACTCAGTGAATGGACAGCTGAGAACACAGCTGTTGCAACAGTGTTGGCAGTATAGTGGGTGGGGAAACCAAAATTTCTTTTTTCCTACACTTTTCTACCCTCTTTCTTCTAACTTTAGAATACCTTGTCATTGCCTTAGAATGCACCAGAAAGCCAAAGACTCTCCCATTAGCAACTCTCTTTTCTGAAAAGCTTTCCTATATTCTCTTTCTTCATGGTTTTCGGGGTCCCTGTGTTAGTTTCAATAAAGTCAAAAATCTTTTTCCTGAGACTTCTCTACCCTCTCTCTTCTAACATTGAGGGTCTCTGTATTATTTCCAGGAATTGGCATATTTCCAGGGATCCTGAGGGGAATGAGGAAAATGCAATGTGGGAAGATGATGGCAGAGATGTGCAAGCATATCCAGAATGCTACAGGGATAAGTGAACTGAGGGATACCTTCCCACAATGCACTACTGCAACAGTCGATGTTAGCCAGTTTGAATGTGGCAGCAATGTTGACTTTGTGAGGCATGCGTGGGAAGTGAGGATGGTGAAATTTGAACTTATAAAGTCCAGAATTACAAAATCAGTATTAATGAATTTGAATTTATCTCGTAGGGTAGCTGCAGCCTGAGACAGAAACCCTCGGATTAGCAGCCTGGCGTGACGCAGGGCCTCCTTACAGAATTTGGCAAGAACAAGGCTGATATCACAGAAATACAGATGTTCAAGAAGTGCTACCAACAAAGTATTCAGACAAACATATTCCCATAAAAAGAGGTATCAGAACATGCTGATATTAAGGATGGTACAAAAATACTCCCCCCAGAAACACACTAAAATCTCCTAAAAGATAAAGTTAGGATGACAATATGTAACAAAACAAAAAAGCAGTGATGTAGCACTTTAAAGACTAAGAAAATAATTTATTAGATGACGAGCTTTCACAGGGCAGACCCACTTCTTCAGATCTGGAGATAGTACAGTATGCTTGGACTTTCAGAAAGCTTTTGTCAAGCTCCCTCACCAAAAGCTCTTAAGAAAAATAAGTAGTCATTGAATAAGAACTGAACCAGTAACTGTTTAAAGGACAGGAAACAAAGGGTAGGTATGGTCAGTTTTCAGAATGAAGAGCATTATATAGCAGCCCCCTAGCACTGTTTGTACTGGCACCAGTGCTGTTCAATGTACTCATAAAGAATATGAAAAGGGAATAAACTGAGGTAGCAAAATTTCCAGAAGACATGAAAACAAAAAAGCAGTCCAGTAGTACTTTAAAGACTAACAAAATAATTTATTAGGTGAGCTTTCATGGGACAGACCCACTTCTTCAGACCATAGCCATGCCAGAACAGACTCAATATTTAAGGCACAGAGAGCCAAAAATTGTTATCAAGGTAGACAAATCAGCAAAAGTGTAATCAAGGTGGGCAAATCAGAAGAGCAGAGGGGCGGTTGGGGGCGGGGGGGGGAGGGGGGAGTCAAGAGTCAGATAAAGCAAAGTATGTAAAAGAGTCCTTATAATGGGCCAGGTAATTGCCATCTTGGTTCAAACCACGTGTTAATGTTTCGAATTTGAATATAAAAGAGAGTTCCATACCTTCTCTCTGCAGGTGGTCCTTCAAGTTCCTTTTCAGTAAAACACAGACTTTTAGGTCATTAACAGACTCGTCCAATCCATTCAAGTGCCGGCTGACAGGCTAGTGAATTATAAACTGAGGGCTGATACTAAGTAACTCAGTATGATCAAGTCTGAAGCAGACTGAAAAGAATTACAATGGGATCTTGCCAAAAACTGTATAACTGGACAATAAAATGGCAGATGAAATTCAGTTTCACCAACTGTATGTGTAAAATGTTGGCACATGAGTCAGTTGTTAGCACTGGAGAAAGAAATTTTGGAATCGTAGTGGCCAGTCCTCTGAAAACATCCACTCAATATGCAGTAGCAGTCACACAAACTAAGAGAGTAGTAGGAACCGTTAGGAAAGTCATAGCTAATAATACTTTAAATAGCACAATGCCACTGTATAAATCCACAGTACGCCCACACATTGTGTACTGTGTATAGTTCTGGTTGTTCCATCTCAAAAATGAAATAGTAGAATTAGATGGGGTATAATAAAAGGCAAAAAAGGTTATGGTATGATAGAAATTGTTACAGATCAGGAACAGCTTCCATATGGGGAGAGGTTTAAAAGGCTGGGTCTTTTTAGCTTGGGAAAGAAACAATCAAGGGGGATATGATAGAGGCTTATAAAATTATTAATGGTGAGAAATTAAAGAAGGAAATTATATTTATCCATTCACAGAACACTAGAACCAGGAGTCACTTGATGAAATTAATATGAAACAGGTTTAAAACCAATAAAAGAAAATATTTATGTGCTTTATGGACAATCCATCTGTGGAACTCTTTGCCAGAAGACATTGTAAAGGCCAAAAGTAGAACTGGGTTGAAAAAAGAACTGGCTGAGTCCATGGAGTAGAAGTCTATGAACGACTATTACTCAGTACCAGCAGGGATGGTATCTCTGTCTCTGAGAAGATGGGAATGGGCAACAACGGGTGGATCATTTGACGATTGCCTGTTCTGTTCATTGCCTCTCAAGCAACTGGTGTTGGACACTGTCAGAATACAGGATACTGGACTAGATGGGCCTTTGATCTCACCCAGTATGGTTGTTCTTACACAGTTGCTCAGAATGGCCTCTCTTTCACAGTTAACGCCGACACTCATCTGTATTTTCTACAATTCCACAAGTGTCCCCACACCTGGAAAAGTTTAGTTAATAGTCACTCTTCCATGAATGTTACAGGCAAAACTGTGCCGTTGATTACTAGTACTTTTTAAATTATGCAGTGCTGTAAGTCCAAAAGCATCTGTTCCAAACCTTACTTCAAACAACTGACATACAGCATGTTGCTTGTGACATCATGCAGATTCTGGCTTTTTAAATAGATAGATGCTCATGTAATCCCATATGCAATAATGAAGGGTTAAGTTGACTGTCTCATTGATTTTTCTTCAGGTAACCTTAACAGAGGACAAACAAACAGCTTTAAAGGTGGGGAAAGTGACAGCTCCAAACAATGGAGAGTTAAAGATTTATCTACCAAACAACTCACTCGAAGGAATTAGTCTGGGCAGTTTCTGGAATGTAAGATTAACATTTATTCTGTACAAGTCACTGGTATCTAGACAGTCTGTAAAAAAGGAGTGTGTTATTCCACTGTTGTGAATTGATGCCTTTTACGGTACATGGGTCTTAAATATTTCATCATGGTGGAAGATTCCTGCATTCTTCCACACTGTTTGCGCCAACTAGCATCTACCTGGCTGGCAGCCAGTGTGAAAATTCAGAAGCCCAGACATGCAAAGAGCTGGGTGTTCATACCTCCCATTAGCTACGTAAAAGATGAGCATGCTCAGCACCTCACAGGATTAGGCCCTACAGCACAAGACCAGGATGTCAATGGCTTCTGACAATTAAATTCTCCTAGGTCCCAGTGCAATAAAGCATTTAAGCATGTGCTTAAATCCATTTCTGTTCAGCAAGGCACATGCTTAAGTCCCACTTGTTTAGCTTAAGCATGTGTTTAATTCTCTGCTGAACAAGACTGGACTTCTGAATCAAAAGTCGAAAACAGATTATTAGCAGTACAGTATATTAATCAATATGCATTATTTTTCTTCAATGCATCTTTCTCTATATTCAGCAAATTCCATCCTGGGCACTCATCCAGGTAGATTCCCACTTACTTGTCATTGAAAATCACAATACAAAGAAAGAAGATGCAATCATTTGAACTAAGGTATTGAGACACAGCCAAGTGTTGCAGAGAAGGCAACATAATGCCCCAGGCATAAGAAAAGAGGGCTAGAGTTCTTTCCAACATTTCAGAGGTCCTCAGAAGGTATATTCTCACTTGGCTCCAGATCAAATGTATTCCCCAGATCAGAAAGGGATGTTAAAGATGCAAAAATGAAAAAGCTTCAGCATTTTTTTTATTTATTCATGATTTCCCATCTCCACTAATCGTTATAGGAGTGAGCATAACAGAAGCTGAAAACAGCACAATCTTTTCTCTCCCCTTCTCCCAAAATAGACTGTACAGCATGAGCTTCTGCAAGAATTAACCACTGGAAAGATTATACAATAAAGGCCATTTAGGGTTTCACTTTCACTAGGGTTAGGTCTGCACTGCAAAGTTATTGCATCTGCACAATGCAACCACTATTTCTAAATAATTTTGAAATAGTGGCTGGCTTGTTCCAAATTGGTAAATCTCATTCTAAAAGGAATAGCACCTATTTCAACATAGGTATTCCAAAATAGGTGCTGTTAAGAAAGGCAGTGTCTACACTAGCAAGTTCTCTCAAAAGGAACTTAAAAAGAAGGGCCCCTTTCAAAATACTCTGCGGAGCATCTACACACAATCCACACCCTTTCGAAATTATCTTGGGAAGAATGGGGCCGGTCCTTTGAAATCAGACCTCCATTCCCATGTTAGGAAGAGCTCCCTCTTCAAAAGCATGTGCAGATGCTCCGCGGGCCACTATTTCGACAGAGGGAGGCCTGCATGGGGTGCCAATCAGCTAGCAGGCAGAGGCGCTGCTGACGGTGCAAGCAGAGCTCTAAAGACACAGCCTCCTACAAACCTCTAGGCAGGAAGCTGAGAGTGTGCTGGTAGCAGGGAGCACACACTGCCCAGCCACACACTTCCTCAGTGATGCCCGAGGCACAAGAGCCCTCTCCCTGGACCCATGGCTAGCACCCTGGACCCTCACTTTCCCCAGGGGCCCCACAGAGACAGCGGGGAGACACCCCAGGAGCCAAGCCAGGCAACTCCCAAAAGGGTCCCCTCCTGGACAAAGGCCAAACTCCAGGACATCCTCTCCTTCTGGGAGGATGAGGAGGTCCTGCACCAGACATGGATTCAGCACAGAAACGTAGCCATGTTTGAGCATCTGTCAAAGGCCCTCACCAATCAGGGCCACCCCAACTGCACCTCAGACCAGGTATGGGCTAAAGTAAAGGAGCTCCAGCAGGGCTACTGTTGGGCCAGGGATGCAGCCGGATGGTTGGGGGCAGTGCCCACCAGCTGCCCCAACTGGACACAGCCAAGCCTCTGAGCCAGAGCCAGAGCCAGGGACAGATGCTGAGGGCTGCCCAGGACTGCCAGCCACCACCAGACCCCAGTGGACTGTCCTGCAGCTGGAGGCCACCACCGAAGATGAAGACTCCAGCGATACGGCCCACGCCCTTGAAATCCCTTCCAATCCATCCAGCCAGGCCCCCTCCACCCAAGCCTCTTCGGAGCTGCTGAAGGGACCTTCAAGGAGGTGTTGTGCATCCAGGTAGTCCTGGAACCTGGGGAGGCAGCACCCAGTCCTGCCCAAGGTGGCCACGGGCCACCCAGAGTGCTGCTGGCCCCAGTCTAGATGCATCCTGGATGGCTACACTCCCTTGGCCCTGGAGAGGGCTGTGCAAGGGCCGCTCGTGAGCTGCCACCTTCACCAGCCCAACCTGCACCCCCCCACCCGAGCTGCCCCCCACACCAGCTCCCCTCACCAACCCCAACCTCACTGCCTGACCCCACCCGACCTACTCCCATCCAGCCTCCTACAACTGGCCAGTCTGATAATGTCCAGAGCTGGCTGTGCAGAGGCAGCTCCCGCCACCCCTCCCTCCCCTTGTGTGGACCCTGGCAAGCCCATGGATGCTGCACCCCAGCAACACCCCTACCTCCTCGTGCTCCCAGCCCCAGCCCAACCCCGAATAGGGGCTCCCACAGCCAGTGGGGATTCCACCCCTTGACCCTGGTCAAAGGTTAAGGCCCCCCACCCCCACTGCTGCCGCCCCAAGCTTTGGTGTCCACCCCTCACCCCAAGCCCCACTTGTACATAGTTCCCCCACCCCCTGTAAATAGTTTATAATGTTATGAAAAGCCAGACTTTTGTGTTATATTCTCAGTAAACCATTTATTTGTGGCTATCCCTGTGTCCCTTGTGTTTGTGTGGTGGTGTGTGTGCAAGTGGGGGTGATGGTGGAGGGCATGTGTCTGGGGGGCGGGTCATTGGGACCTCTGGGCAAAGGCCTCATGCAGAGTCTCCCTTACCCACACCCATCTCACAGGGCCTAGCAGCACAGGGTGGCGGCCAGCTGCTCATAGTCTGGCCTCAGTGGCCCACCCCTTCATGAAGGGCTCATGCTTGGCTCCCATGAGGTTGCAGGGTCATCACTCCCCGATCAACACTGGCACATTGGGGAGGCCCACCTCCAGCCTTGTTAGGCAGCAGCGGAAATGCCCCCTGAGATGTCCAAATGCATCCTCAACTCTATTATGGGCCCAGCTGAGGCACTCGTTAAAAACGTCCTGGCTAAGTGAAATATGTCCATGTAGAGCCACATGAGCCATGGCTGCAGTGGGTAGGCAGCAGTGGCCACAATGCAGGGCGACACAGTGGTGTCCCTGACAGGGAGCTCCCACCGAGGGATGTAGGTACTATTGACCATCCTGTGGATGAGCCATGAATTCCAGAAGACCTGGGAATTGTGGGCATGGCTGGACCACACCAAGCAAATGTCCATGAACCTGCACTTCGTGTCGACAAGCATCTGCAGCACCATGGAGCAGTAGCCTTTGCAGTTTATGGAGGCCCCACCATTGTGCTCTGGGGCTCAGATGGAGATGTGGGTGCCATCCAGCGCCTCAAAGCAGTTGAGCAACCCTATCTCCTTGAATCCTGCAAGGGCAACATCAAGGTCCCCAGCGTGGATGAGCTGGCAGAGGAGGATATTACTGATGGCGCAGATGACCTGCAGGATGTGAGGGGGGAACACACTCGGGAGCGTAGATTGGGGAACTCTGTGCCCACTCATCCCCATCCCCACTGCCCTGCCCCCGCCCCGTCCGCTACAGGGCACTCTTCCCCAGGACACCTTGTCCCAGTCCTCTGCAGGCGCCCTGTCCACGTCCCTTCCCCTGTCCCTGCCGGGGGGGACAAGCCCCCAGGTTCCTGACAGTGCCCTTTGTTGTGAGAGCCCCTCCCCACTCCCCGCTGCCCCCAGCCTGGGGTGGGAGTGTGACCCAAGCATGGCTTACCTTGATAAAGCCAGCCCCAACAGTGGCCTTGGCCGACAGATTGATGGCCGTCCAGGTTAGCCAGTTTCCCCTCCCACTCTTTGTATAACTCACCTATTTAGATTGCAGAGGTGGGAAAAGTGCCCAAAAAGTTACTTGAGTAAAAGTGCAGCTGCTTTGGGGGAGAATGTTCTTACATACAAGTTACTGGTGTCCCTCTAGAAGACTGCTTGAGAAAAGGTACATGCACACGCATACACTCACACGTCATGTCTAGCTTGTACGCAAGTATCCAGAAATGAATGCAGCTGCACTTTTACTCAAGTAACTTTTGGGGTACTTTTCCCATCTCTGTTAGATTGTAAAATCCTAAGATCAGGGCTTGTGTCTTGCTGTTCACTTGTTGACTACCTAGCACCAAAAGGCCACCATGTTGACTGAGGCACCTCAGCAAACCTATAGTAAAACTCTCCAATGCCTGCATTCCTGGTTATTTTCGGCTTCAGACACCCTGATGCTGAACTGTGTTGTACAGAAAGTGTTGACTTCAATGGTTTAGTCAGAATAAAACAATGGGTTATAATAGCCCTGTGGAGAACTACTCACAGGCTGTATCTAGACGGTGGGGAACTGTCAGCACTGCAATTTGCGTATCTATTGCTCACATTTCTGTTGGGAGCGGCTTTTCCAACTTTCGGCCCATCCACACAGGGCCAAAGGTCAGAAAAAAACCACCGTCAAGAAATCCTTTCTTCCGCATGGAATGAAGTGCACAGGGATGTCGACAGAACAGGCGAACGCTTCCATGTTCTGCTGCTTTCTCCCCATCATGTAGAGCCCCTCCTCTTCACCCCAGAGCCCCAGCAGGTTTCGGAGCTTGGCCTCTGACCAGGAGGGGCCATGATGCTTTTTGCCCCCCCTGTTTGGCTGCCAGGGGTCCCTGGATCCCCTTCGGGGGGGAGCCCTGGGGGCACTCAGGGGGTTGGCCGGATGCCATGGGTGCAGGTTAGGTGGTTTGGGGCCTCTGGAAAGCATGCAGGACTAGCAAGTGCGTGTGCTGCTGCCTGCACGCTCTCAGCTTCCTGCCACAGGAGATCCAGGTGTGTGGTGCTTTAAGGGCTGCTGCGCACGGCGATGACGGACAGCACGTCTCAACCTCTCAGCTCATTGCTGCCACGGAGGACTCCACTATTTCAAAGTAGCAGGACGTGAATCATCTACACATGCCCTACATTGACGTTTAACGTCGACGTAGGGTGCTATTCCCATCGTCGGATAGGAATACCAATTTTGACATCTCGCCGCCTAACGTCAATTTCAACGTCGAAGTAGCGCACCACACATGTAGACGCGGAGCACTATTTTGACGTTGTGCCGGCTACTTCGAGGTAGCCGGCTAGTGTAGATGTGGACTTTGTGAGGTACTTTGTGCATCTGTGATGGCCTGTTAGCCGGTGGCCGGGTAATGTGCGGTGAGGTACCATCTATGCCCTTGTTACCATCCAAGTCTTTAACTGCTCGGGCACTGGGCTTCTTCGCAGCAGGCAGCCTGGGCAAGGCTGATGGATGCCCCAGGGTCCTAAACACCCTAGTCTTTTACTGCTAGAGCAGGGAGCTCCTTCGCAGCAGGCAGCCAAGATTGGTTGACGGGTGCCCCAATGGTAGCACTAAGAGCCTTTCCACGCCCGAGACTTCAACTGCTAGGACGCAGTGTCCCATCACAGTGGGCAGCCATGATTGGCTGACAGGCACCCCAGGAGTCTGCCCTGTGGAGGCAGCACGACTCTACGCTAGGCTCTTAGCACTCTCACCTATGGCCAGGCTGTGGTAACCAAACGGTTAAAGTTCTTTTGATTGTGCCGGCTGTGTTGAAGTGACAAAGAGCAACAGGAGTCAGGCTTAGATCTTAACTAGTTACAAGTTTATTAAGCTACAGTTATAAGCGTGTGGTTACAAAAGGCTATTGTCTACTTCTTATATGCTAGCAGAGTACAGGTGTTAACAGGTTACGTTACAATCCAGTACAACAACATCTTAATACAACGACATCTATCTATAGAGCTCTAATTCTTTAACTGTGTACACCAAAAGGAGACCTTAATGTGGGTGTATCTTACCCTCCTTGCGTCTCTCGATACCAGCGTAGCCAAGCCAGGATCGGTCACTCAATTCCACAGAAAGATGAATACGAGGTTGGGCGTCCCCAGTTGCGGACCTCGGGAGGTAATCACCTGACCCGACCAGCAGGTAGTTGGTGGGAGTGCACTCTGAGTCAGAGTGCTGCTGGGCCTATCTTTATACCCCTTGGGTCACGTATTCTCTTTCTTATCTATGGTGCCAGATTGTACTGGTCTGTCTTTTGTGACGCCAGTTTTTACAAGGGCAATTCTTACTTAATTTGCACTTGTAAGACAGGAGATAAGCAATTTGGGAGTACAGAACATTCTTTTACAAGGGTGGAGATTTCTCTTCTGGGATAAGTGTGTGGGTGCATCACTCCATCAATGCCAGCCGGGGGTAATTTCCCGAGGCCCTCCTATTGACAGTTGGCCTGTTAGCTCTTTTATCTGTACTTTCTGTTTCTCAGGGTCACGATGAGCCAGCACATCTGGGGCTCTGTGGGAGACATCAAAGACCGTGCCGTCAGCAGCTGTTCCGTGCCCTGTGTGCTTGTGGGGCACCTCAGGAGGGGCAGCAAGCTGGCTTGTAACGGGGGAGACATTTGTCTGGCTACATGGCCATATCAAAATATGAATCTGTAGTTCCCAGAAGTCTAGGGTATTTCAAACTCTTCACTTACAACACCAGTCTGTCCTTCCCAACATTATTTTTAGCTCTTTGTATTATTCCCATGGACTGACTGCCCTTGGCTGCACACAAGCTATAAGGCTGAAGGAGGTATTTTTGAAGTGGCTGGATACATATTACTGTTCATGCAGTGTTAGAATATTTCTGTCAGATACCCTGAAAAAAACATTGTAGTAGAGACCTGAAGTCTCTGAAGTAAAATCTGATATGGTGTTTCTGTGCTCACCTCCAACCACAACCCACACACAGCCCAAAAACCACTATGAGAACACTTTAGCAGGCAGTGCCAAAAGCCTTTGCCAGGCACTCAGCAGATCAAGTGTCAGTGAGAAGAGATGGAAGGACAGAAGTTGTTATCCTTGGAGCATAATTCACTTCTGCTGCAATTTTTACAACCTGCATATCTACAGTTTTTTGGTCTCCAGCCATTCATTTCCCATGGTTTTCAGCGTGAGCTCAAAGTCAGACCAATAACTTTGAACTTCTAAACCCAAACCTAAGTTACATTAGGTAACGTGACCACAGCTAACTCCAAGTTATTGCAACTTGGTGAAGTGAAAAATTGCAGTGTCATACTGACCAGCACACAAGCCTTGCGGGGTCTAGGTTTTGTTTTATCACACAATGAAAGAGGTTTTATTCCATTTTGAAGAATTACAGCAGCATTTTGGAAACAAGAAAGTGTCTCTGAAGTTCACATTGAAGTAATATATTACTAGTTTTGATACCTTTGGTTTAGATGTGATGGTTGTCTAAATGTGTCAGAAAAATAAATACTAGTGAGAGATAGAAGTTATATAAGACAAGAGTCAGTATTCGTATAAGAACAAATGGGTCTAAACTGGTCATCAGAACATTTAGGCTTGAAACAAGGCAAAGGTTTCTAACCTTCTGCTACTACTACTACTACTACTTAACCCTTGTACTCTGCTTGGAGCCGAGGTTACCTACAAGACTTCACTCTGTCTTGGGACAAAACTTCTAGCTGGCTCCAGGAGTAATCCAGTTGTTGTCTTTCAATCTGAGTAGACCTTCTCCACATTGTCCAAGGTCTTCTTCTTTTGCATTTCCCTTGTAAGTCCCATGTGAGAGCCTGACGGACTATACTGGATGATGGTTTTCTGAGAGTGCAGCCTAGCCATCCCCACTTTCTTCCCTTGATTTCAGTGTCAGTTGTGTTATTGTCCTGCTCTGTTCCAAAGCTCCTCATTTGTGTTGAAGTCTCGCCATTTGATTTGAAGGCTGTACCTCAGGCATCTGTTCATGAATGTCTATAGCTCATGACTTGTAGACCTTTTAGTATGCCGGGTCTCGCAGCTATATACGGGCATACTCTTCAAATTTGTGTGAAAGATCCAGTTTTGTCTTTGCAGATATTATCTGTGAGCTCCATATGGGATGGAGAATCTTGAATGTTTTCCCTATCCTAGCACCGATATCCTTATCTGTTTCTCTATCTATGCCCATAATACTCCCCAAGCCAAAAGGTTCTAATCACAGAGGAATTATTCTCTGGAACAACCTTCCAACAACAGTAGCAGAGACAAAAAGCCTAACTTGTTTCAAGAGTGGGAATGATAGGTTTAAGGGGGGCATGACATGATGAGGTGGCCTACAATGATACAAGAGCAAGAATCAGTGCCAGATGGCTAGCTAAAGGCTGTGGTTGTACTAATCCTGAGAGAAGAGATTTTGCCAATCTGAATAGTTATATATGAAAAAAGTTATTGTCAGTATGAGGGGAAAATCAAGATGAAAAAAATTGTCTACAGATTAAGTCCAGTTTTAAGGAAAGTAGTAGGCAATGAAGAGTGCAACTTCGTACTAGGCCAAAGATGCACTGACCAGATATTCATCCTCTGATAGCTGATGGCAGAAAAGAAAGAAGGAGGAATAAATATGTTCACTTTTTTCACTTTGACATCACAAAAGCATTAGATTTTGTTTGGAGGAAAGCAGTATGCAAAGTAGTAAAATCACATGCAGATCCCAATAAGCCGAATATAGAAGTTATGTCTGAATACTTCTGTAATGCCATAAAATTTGCCGGAAAACTGTTACAAGTCAAAATTTAGTGTAAGACAAAGGGGCACAGAACCTGTGTCCTTAAACTGGATGTTAAGAATAGTAGATGAGTTAGAGGGTGTGACATTGGGTGATCTATAGTTAAGCTCTTTAGCTGATGCATATGACATGGTACAATTAGAAGAAGTTTGAATCAATAATTACATCTTCACTGCCTTGGAAAATCGGTGTAGTTGATGTGTACTTATGGTAAATAGTCACAGAGAGGGAGCCATGTTAGTCTGTATCTTCACATAACAAAAATGCAGTCCTGTAGCACTTTAAAGACTAATAAAATGGTTTATTAGGTGATGAGCTTTCTCGGGACAAACCCACATCTTCAGATCTGGAAATTCTGTATTTATGGTGGATGCCAAGAAGATGAAGTGGTTGAACCTCAGAAAAGGGACAGTAGATGAAGGGTTGAAATGCAGGAGTGGTGAAGTTGTAGAACAAGTAAAATCTGATGTGTCCCTGGAAGGTTTGATGAGTGCTAATGGCTCCATCAAGGACTAAATGAAAAGGAGATGTGTTTTAGCAACAAGTACTGCACAGAAGTTGATGAAATTGTGGTGCAATAAAAGCATTTTGCCTGGTAACTGTGATGGGAAGTATCAGACCGATAGCCGTGTTGGTCTGTATCCACAAAAACAAGAAGTCCTGTTAGTCCTGATAGACTGACAGGCATTTTGGAGCTTAAGTTTTCATGGGCAAAGATCTGCTTCATCAGAAACAATCTTCATCTGATGAAGCGGGTCTTTGCCCATGACAGCTTATGCTCCAAAATTTCTGTTAGTCTATAAGGTGCCACAGGACTTCTCGTTGTTTATGATGGGAAGTGCACACAACACTAGTTGTGATAGGGAGAACAAAGGCCTAAGAGGCCAATCAGTTTAGCAGGCATCACCTGAGAGAGGATGTGCCAGAGTTAATTGAAAGTAAAGTCCAGCTGGGGGAAGGCAGGGACTGCACCATAGAGCCAGGAAGCTGGGAGTTGCAGGGAAAGGAGGTGCAGTGATTTCCTGGGAGGAAGAAAATCATCAGGGTAAGGAGGGAGTCCAGCAGAAGAGTAAGCTCCAGTGGTAAACCTAAAAAGAAGCAAGAAGATAGAAAGGCTGGGTAGGAAGCAACCTAGGGAAACAGCAACAGGGACTGGGACTGGGACTGGGACTGGGACTGGGACTGGCCTACCCTGGACTGTTGTTTGTTGGTCTCTGTCTGTAACCTGGTGTCCCTGCCAGTCACTGAGATTGTAGCACAGAGGCCTAGGTGGGGCTGAACACTGTCTGGAAATGGAATTTGCACTGTGGTCCTTTTGGACTTGGTAACCCTGGAAGTGGTGGATTAACTGGTGACCTAGCCAGAAGGTCACATTACCAAAAAAAAGATTATTGCAGAGAGATCAATGAATAGCCGGGGGCACCTGCCACAGTGAGAGAAACATTCCCAGACCTAAATGCAAGGAGGTGCACAAGCAGTGAGTGGGTGCCCTGTTAGAGTACCAAAGGGAAAATGTACCAAACCAGGGTGTTAACAGTATTACACTAGAAGCAATCACATTAAAAGACAGAGACATCAGGAGGCTGAAGACAGCAGAGATGTGAGTTCTTGGGAAGATGTCAGGTGTACAGCGTAATGGTTTTAAATCAAAGGAAGAAGCTGGATGTAGCGTAGGATATGAAGTCAGGATTCAGGACTGGCTGCAATCTAAAAGGTTAGGATGTGGGTGTAGAGGGGAGATACACTGTAGAAGACAAACATGCTAGGATTCCAAGGGTAACAATGCAAACACAGTCATGGTCTGTCAGATGTAGAGATCAACCACCAACTAGATGGGGGAACATTATATGCAGGGCCATGACCAGGCTCATCTTAATGGAGAAAAAAGACAGGAATGAATGGTGATGGCTTACCACTCCCCATGTCTGTAGAGAGGCTTCAAAAGAAGAAGTATCACATTATGGGCTGCATTAGGAGGAGCATTTCCAGCAAATATAGGGAAGTGATTATTCCCCTTTATTCAGCACTGGTGAGGCCACATCTGGAATACTGTATCCAATTCTGGGCCTCCCCATTACAAAAAAGATGTGGACACATTGGAGAGAGTCCAGCAGAGGGCAACAAAAATTATTAGGGGGCTGGAGCACATGACTTATGAGAAAAGGCTGAGGGATTTAGGTTTAGTTTGTCGACAGAAAACAAGGGGTGGGGGGTGGGAATTAGACAGCAGCTTTCAACTACCTGAAGCAGGATTACAAAATGAATGGAAAGATGGTGGTGAAGCAGTGGACTGTGTTACCTAGAGTCGTGTTGGAATCTCCATCCCTAGAGGTTTTTAAATCCCAGCTTGACAAGATACTGGCTGGGATGATTTAGTTGGGATTGGCCCTGCTTTGAGCAGGGGGCTGAACTTGATGACCTCCTGAGGTCTTCCAACCCTATGATTCTATGATTCTATAGAGAGCCGCACCACCTGTTTCCCAAATGGGAAAAGAACTTGTCAAAGCTGGTAATCACGTGACAGATTTAAAGCTGTATTGTGAGGAGTAATTGGTTTCATTTTTCTGGAGGTGGCTCAGCTTTCAAATGGCTGGGAAACATCACCCTATATTATTATGCAAGATCCCTTTGAGCCTGACAGGGTGCTATGATCTGTGTACTGTCACCAAAACACTGTACACGTCTCTCTTCTGGGCTCTGTCCTCTTGGCAAGGAATTGCATCTGCTGAGTTCTCAGAAGTCAGCAGGCTCCACACTCCATGCTTTGCATTGCTCTCTTTGTTTTCTTTTATGTGTAATTTTGCGTGCAGTCTTTGTTTCTCCTCAATTAAATCTGTATCATCCAACGCCCCACTTTGTCATCCCAGATCTTTAATATTCTAAGATTTATACATCTCTTGATAATAATCCTTAAAACTAAAGTTGCTAGCAATATTTTTTTCTGCCTTGTTGGCTCTTCCTCTCAGTAATATAATTCTCTTGCTCCTTTTTCTTCAGGCTACCAATGCCAAAAGAGAGCTGATCTTATTACTCTGGTCATACATTTTTAATGATTTCTTGTTCCACGCTGGATATTCCATTTTGTGAATATATTTCTTTCATTTATTATTATTTACAAATCTTCCTCCCTCACCTCCCTGCTGAGGCTGGGAGGACACTGTCTTAGCCGTTAGAGTAGACAATAAGGGCAAATTACTTACCGTAATCTAGCCTCTCTTGCGACAGCATCCTCCCAGCTCTCTGGTTGTCTCAGACAGAAAGGCAGAACTCCCCAATCTCTATGGGCTCCCACTGCCTTCTGTGTCACCCTACTTTTTGGTCCATCGAGTCAATTCTTTTGCTGTAGCTGAAGTAAGTGATGCTTCTTGCATAACCCACACAGCTTTTGGGTGTGGTTCACTGCCCCACATAGTGGCATCCAGATCATTTACACAGAGAAAAAATGAATTTCCTCTACATTAGCTTAGTTTCCTTAGCTGAGAGGCAGCTGGTTTTTAGCTCAAACTGCAGAGCAGGGGTCTGCAACCTTTCCAAGATGAAGTGCCAAAATTTGACCTTTTGACCTCTATATATGGACTGAGTGCCAGTGATACTTTTTAAAGTAATTAATAGTCCTACTTACAACAGCTTCATTAACAAATTAAGATGCGGAGTTTTACCGTTTGGTGGTGGTTGGCAGCATTAGCTGGTCTTTTGTTAATCTGCAGGTGGCATAGCTTCAAACAAGCTCCCAGCTGCATAGGGGAGAAGGGGCACGGCTGAGCTCCTGCCTCACATGCCAATAAAAATTGACTCACATGCCACTCTTGGCACCTGTGCCAGGGATAGCTCAGCCCTGCTGTAGAGGCTCATACACTAAGCTTCAGAGGTCACACTTGCAGAATCAGTGCTTCTGCAGCCATTGTACCAGCCGTTCTGGTTCTGTCAGATATGACTTCTCCAGGATTGCATCCTGCCTGGTCTTCCATTCCACTCCAATTCTTTTCTTTTACTGTTTTATTTTGGTTGCCCAGTATCTCTGGTTTCTGCTTGCCCAGGAGTGCTGGTAGATTGGAAGATGTCAGAGTACTTGGTTCTCTGGCTGGAGGCTTCTGTCTGGCCCTGAGACCTTATTGTCTCAGTATTTCAATGCAGGGAAGAGGAAGCAAAGGATCTGGGCTCCTTTTGCTTCTGGAGACCCAAACTGACTGAGTAACCAGAAAGGCCTTTTACTCTCTGGGGGTGGGCAAGAGCCTGCACCCATCAGTGTCAAACAAGAAGCTGACAGGATCCATGCATTTCCCACCACCAGGCTCAACCACTGTAATGAGCTGTACCCAGGTTTGACAATGAACACCATCTGTAAATCCAGACGGCCCACCTCTTGGACAACACAGAGCAATACAATCACTTCATCTCAGGCCCCTGCACTCTGCACTGGAGGAACAAACCATGTTTTCAGAGTTTATGCTACTTTATCATTACTCTCCGGGTATGCTGGGAGGGAGGTGTCAGGGTGAAACTCCCACTTTTACGCAAATTCCTTAAGTTATTTCCGGGCAAATTGGAAGCCGATACAATTTAAGAATTGAATCCAGGTTTCAAGGCCCATGGTTGGCCAGGTTCAAAGTATATGCCAGTGAGGAGTTCTCTGTAGACACCTAAACAGAGAAATTATCTTGTACCTTATACTGGTACCTACAACATTTACCTGATATTTTCCTAAGTAAGCTTCTGAGCTCTTTCTCCATGGAAAGGATCAGCTCCACACCCCAAGTCTGCTCAGACCTTTTCTCTACGGCATCAGTTTACTGGTTGCACCAACTATCCTCAGCAAACTCCAAGTACAGTTCTGAATAAATTCAACAGCTGCCTTCCATCCTCCTCAGGGGTTTGTTGCCAAAGACTCCGTACACCTGACAGCTCTTCACAGTCCTTCCACATGGAGCCCAGAGATACACTCCAACAGGAGACAACCTGCTCCTAAAGGGGCTGCACCTCAGAAGAGGGCTGGTTGGCCTCAGGCCCCCCAGGCTTTAAAGGAGCAGATCACCCTGTTACATCCATAACCTGAGTACTTCAGCCACACTGTTTATGCTTCAAGAGCAAGGAAAACCAAATCAATACCAACTGATAAGCAAACCTTACTGGTGTGCATTACATTTGCTGAAAGCCAGACAAAGTGCTACAGGAACAAAACCATCATCTAGGATTTTAAAAATAAAGAGAAAATAACCATTTCTGGGCACCCTGAAGCACGCAGCAAGCTTAGCTCATGGCTAACTTCCACTTCCAAATTACACCATGATCATGGGGAGTTTGTACCTAATAAAGACTGACATTTCAATAGCTTTCAAGGGGGTTCGTCACTGACATCCCCAACCCCAGACACTGATGCTTATTTTCACCCATCTGCAAAATGCTGAGTGCAGCAGGAATCCAGGAGCTGGTTGTCTGGAATTATTTTTGGCTTGAGCTTGGCTCAGCTTTGCCGTTAAGCGTGCCTTTCATTTCAGCACTTCAACTTCGCTTGAGGCGACGGGGAGAAGCATGGGCTCGATGCCACAATTCTGAACAAAATACCCACTTCACATTACCTTCCCACTGCCTGTTTCCAATCACAGGCAGCTTTCTCGCAGGAAATGGAATGGGGAGGACGCACAGTAGTATGTGTGTTTGCAGTCCGTTTAGGAAACATATTACCAGTAAATGTCTCCCTGGTACAGTTAAAGAATTGTTTTCCTGGCTCAGCAGAACCCATTCTGTGTGCCTCGTTAGAAGCAAAGGATAAGATTCCATTGTTCATTGGTTTTATGTATTCATTTGCAGACCCACGCAAGGCTTTCTGGCACTGCCTGCTGCTGCCCGCTTGAACATCCAAAACCGATCAGGAGAAGAGGGCTTCTAAAGAGACTGGAGAGAGTCTGGTCTTGATCGTGACAGATGGCAGGACGAGAAGCAATGATTTCATGTTACGGTGGGGGGAAATCTAGGTTGGATATTAGGAAAAACTATTTCACTAAGAGGGTGGTGAAGCACAGGAATGTGTTACCGAGAGAAGTGGTGGAATCTCCATCCCTAGAGGTTTTTAAGTCCCAGCTTGACAAAGTCCTGGCTGGGATGATTTAGTTAGGGTTGTTCCTGCTTTGGGCAGGGGGCTGGATTCAATGACCTCCTGAGGTCTCTTCTAGCCCTAGGATTCTGTGATTCTATAATTCTATGTGGTGGAGCTTTTACCTCCAGATATGTTCAGATCATTAGCTGCCAGGTATGGGTTATGCTTGTGCTTCAGCTAGGAGCTTGCTACAATGAGAAACATAGTTACGTTGGTCCTGAAGCATAGAAATGGTCAGACTCCTGTTGCTTATTTTCCTGCTTCAGGAACAGAAACATGGTTCATACTTGTCGAGTATATTTAATCAGTGGGTCTGTTTGAACAACAGCAGCCAAATGAATCAGCCTACAGGACTTTTTCCCCCCAGATGAATATCCAGTTGTACAATGAACAGCCAATGAATCACCAAAACCAGGTCCATTAAAAATCCTGCAGCATTTACATTCACATCAAGAGACCCAGCTGGTCTGAGCAGCTGGTGGGGTTCTGAGCACAGAGAAAGAAACCACCTCTTTTACCTCATCTACAGAGCCACTCTGCAAAGACTGGTTCAGCCTAAGGAGTTGCACATCCATCTGTAGCACCCATGGGAGAAGACTGGAGATCTGTCCAGAGGTGGCACTGCCTGCCTTGCCCAATTCTACTTGCCACACTCCAAACCCAGTAGGTCAACAAATCCAGAGTCTAAAGAGTGAAAGCAAATCCCAGAACTGAGCACCCTGGAGCAATAACGCTCTGCTCTTTCCTGCCAAGTGGACCCTTATTCAAACACTTCTGCTCACAAGTACAGCGGTAGTAAACTGAATCAGAGACGTGCTTCTATGTAAACATGTTCCATGTCATTGCTCAGCATAATTTCTCCTTTACAAATCTCTGCTGATAGGTACTCATAAGTCCATTATCACTTAAACACTTGCCAGGTCTGATTTCCCCACCCCTAATATTTGATCGCTGGGTTTGAGATGTGTATGGTTCACATCTCCGATTGTACAATCAATGGTTGAAATATGTATGATACATTTTAAATGAAATTCAGAAGTCCACCAGCAGGATTAAAACCCATCTGAGGCAAGAGTCTTATTTACAAAACTTAATGTGCATTCTTAGCAAATATCACGGGAGCCAATACGGTTATCAGACGTACTATCTTTATCCTATCAGTCTATGAATTGTCACATCATTCATTCAGAGATTCTGTCAGTTCAGATCATTTCACAGCATGCGATTTCATTAAAGTGTATTGCATTAAAATATAAAACACATACAGAAGAATGAAATCCTGACTGAATGAGAATTATTTGGTGTGAACATTCAAAGATAACCCCCGGGGGAACAAATGAGTATCTTCCATCGTTCTAAAGGATCCCCCTTACATGCAGAAAGCAAACAGTGTTAAAAGCAGTATAAATATCAACAGATATATTATGTGTGGATTTAAACAGCACAAAATAGATGGTAATATTATTCTTTACATTCTACTTTATGGTATGAAGGAAAATGAAATATTTATTTTAAAATGCAATTGACTCACATTGTAGATAAATGAAAAATTAAGCATGCTGTTCCAGCTTCAGGTGAATACAATCATATTTTACTCTGAAGCCACACATAATATACCACACAATATACACACTGGGTATTACTATTAGCCATTTGTAACAGGAATGGGACTTGCCCAAAGTCACACAGCAAGAGTTGGAAATAGAACCTGGAAATGGTCTTTTCCCCCCTAAACTAATCATGAGGTACAAATATCTGTTCAGGTTCTTGTCGTACCAGTAGAGGCCCATATTTTTCACAAATATGAAATAATGTGCAACAAGCCAGGAAAACAGCATATAAAAGGAAATAAAACAAAACTCGGCCCAGAATGAAGGCTCCTGTCTTGGGACTGGGCCTGACTCCCTTCTCCAGGCATTGTGACTTGGTGCACAAGGTCACAGCTGACAGTCATGATGTGGGGCAAACAGACCAAACTGGAGTGAGTGTTGCTGAGACTCTGTGTACCAAGTAGCAACACAACTCACTCAGATGTGGCCTGGTACCCAGGCCAAGCTGGGGCAGGTTGCAACACCCAGAGGAAGGAGGAAGGCCCAGCCCTGCAGGACAGAAGCCACCAGCACAGGGTTAGTATGAGACAGGTTTCTTTTGATCACATATCCAAGGCCTTCAAAGACAGGGCAGAATCAAATCCCTGCTCTCTTGGGGCTAGACCCAAAAACCTCCCAACCCCCAATCCTCTGAAGTGTAGATAAAATGGGTACAATGAAATTACTCAAAATTCCTGAAAAATAAAACAAAAGAATATAAAAAAATTTAAAAAGTGTGCTGAGATGTTAACCCAGACCCCTCACCAGGGCAGCTGTGATGCTAATAGTCTTAAGGACCAACTTTCCCCCTTGTTAGGGGCTGCTTGAGCCCCTGCATTCCACCCCAGGCCCTGCCCCATCCCATCCCTTCTCCCAAGTCCCCACCCCTGCCCCATCTCTAACCCACCTTCCTCTCTCTGACTGTACCCCAGCCCCACTCCTCCTGCTCCTTCCAGGAACTTCCAGAACACTGCAGATCAGCTGTTTGCAGTGCTCCAGGGTTTAGGAGGGCAGGGGAGGAGTTAGTCAGCAGAGCCACTAGCAGGTGAAAGCCACTAGCAGAGGAGGCGGGGGGCATGTTTAGGGGTTAGCTTGGTTGCTGGTCTTTGCTAAGCACCCACTAAGTTTTTTCCACAGAGCATCCATGGAATCGGTGCCTAAGCCACCTGTTATCGTAATGTGGTACATAAAATTACTAACTCATGCAGTTGCTTTACTCTGTTCTTCTATGGTCCTTCCATATGCTCCGTCAGTCTCTTTGCTCATCTCCTGTGTATGTTCTATATCCACAACTGTGAGCTCTTTGGGGCAGGGACTAGCTATGTATATTTTGTTTGTGTACCACCTATTCCATAAAACTTAATCTCTGCTTGAGGTCACCGATATCCTGCAGCAGAAATAAAGAAAAGCAATATTGCATCACAGGGTACTACTGTACTCTTTGCATGAATAGCAGGAAAAATTAGCAGTTATTCAAATGATCCAGCTGTTTTTACAAGCAACTTTAGTCTTTAATATAAGTGTATTTAAAGCCACAATTAGACCAGGCTTTGAGTAACTTCCTCTGATGTTGCTAATTGATGTTTCTTACCTTCTCAGCCCCCATGATAACAATGCTGTTGGGATTGCTTGCAGCGGACTATTGTTTGTTGCCACAAGAGCTGCGTGGCTGGCAGCCAACAGAACAATTTCACCACGTGTCTGGAATGATAATTGAACTAATGGTCCTTTCTTTATTTTTAACCTTGATATTACCACTGATACAGGCTTCTGCTGCCAGAGTGACAGATGAGGCCATTTGAGTTAGACTGATTACTAAGATGCCACATGCAAAGAGTGCAGGAGAAAATGTAACGGGCATCTGTGATGCTGGCAGACCAGGTGCCAGCTCTTGCCAAAGTTCCCATGTCTCCGTTGAACACTCTCAACTACAAAACTGAAATCAGCCTGACTCACCTGTGTGCTATTAAAATAAGTGCTACCATTATAAGAACGTGCTTGTGTTTAGATTTTATTGAATGCATGGGAATTCCCGTATGCACTGATCTAACCTCTAATCTCTGTATCCCCTATTGTTAGATGGTATCTGAGTGGTCGTATAGTGAGTCTCAGTGATGGTGTAAACCATCAGACAGGAGAGAGATATTCACGAGTATGAAATGCTAGTCTCCAACAAAAGTTGTTATGTGCTTCCCAACAAGAAATGTGAGACATTGAAAAGGACAAAAATGTTTGTTGTTCTGCTCTCACCTTTTTAAAAGAAAATTGCATGTTGGTTGAGGATCTGACTCATGATTTTTGAGGTTGACAATAACAGATAACAGCTTAGTACTTGCTGCACTTAACTTGTAACAAGTAGCAGGATAGTTGCGTTAGTCTGTAGCTGCAAAAACAAGTAGAAGTCCCATATCACCTTATAGACTAACAAATATTTTGAAGCACGAGCTTTTCATTAATTTGTGGCAGAAGTCTGTGCCGTGGATCTAATTATCTGAATCATGCTTATGACCCCCATATGATTCCATGTCATGGAATTTCTGTTTTTTCCCTTTTATTAAAAAATAGTAAATAACATTCAAAAGATATTGTGTTAAAAGTGCAACATTAGAGTTGCAACATCCAACACTTCAAAGTTCGGAAATGTGAGAATTTCATAATAAAATATATGTGCAAGTGGAATAAATGAAGGTGTCGCTTTCGACATTAATTCAGGCATTTCTTACCTTCTGAGTGCTTAACAACCTTAAACGTCTTTTTACACAGGGGTTTTCATATATGCAATACTAGTATAATTTATATTGAATGGCAGTGTGATTATGGCATTCCAGGGTGCAATCCAGACTAGTCAAGGGCTGTTACCCCTGCCTGGCAACCGTGGGTGGTTTGATGTTGTAGTTTCCACCCTGCAGGCCGGCTAGCCTGTAGTACACATCCTGAGTATCTGCATATAGCAACAAATCTGGTCCAGCATCTTTGACGCCAGCAGCCTATAGCACACACCAGTAACATTCTGGCTACCGCCAGCTTTGGCTGCCACATGCAAGTGACCCCAACACACTTCCAATCCTGGACTTTTCCAAAAAAGGTGTGTTCTGCACTGTCCAACCATCTACTGAACAATCCAGGTCTGTTGTTTCCTGAGGGGTCAATATGCAGCAATTTTTCATTTTAATGGATTACCCGCACGGTCACAATCCAGGGTTAGTTTTAATTAAAGAAGAAAGCAAGTTTATTTAACTACAAAGAAATCTGTTCTAAGTGAGTTCAAGTAAGGATTCAATAAAGTCAGAAATGGTTACAAGAAAAACAGATAGAATGCTTTTCAAATTTAACAAAGGAGACATGGTTCAAGCTAAAGTCCGTGTGAGTTTCAGTAACATGGCTGACCAAACTCAAAGGTCAGCATCTGCTCCCAAAATCCAGTGGCCATTTCTTTTGCTTTCTTAGGCGAAAAGAGAGAGATGGATAGTGGTGTGATAGCTTAAGTGTATTTTGCCCCTCATTTTACTCCTCACTCTTTGAAATGTATTTTTCTGAGGGTAACTCCGAGGTAAAGTTGTTTCCAACTGAGACCAACGAAACATGGAGGCTGGTAGAGAAGAGATGCCATGCTGTTTGTTTCCTCTCTCTTTTCTCGCCAAAAAATGGACATTTGATAGGTGACGGCCCATCACATTTGATAACATCTGGCTAGAGGTATCAACTTAGTCTTTGTCAAGAAACAGATTTATCTACTTCCCAGATTTGTTGGTACATATACTTCCCCATAGTATCACTGATCAGACATATATTAGAATTTGAATGATATCTTATGAGGCATGTTTTGTGCAAGGATTATTTCAATAGTGTTTAGGGTGTTTACACAGGAATCATTCTTCTGCTCTACTCAGTGCTCATTAGGCCTCAGTTGAAGTATTGTGTCCGGTTCTGGGCAGCACATTTCAAGAAAGGTGTGGAGAAATTGGAAGAGTCACAGAGAAGAGCAGCAAGAATGATTAAAGCTCTGGAGAACGTGAGCTATGAGGCTAACAGATATTTTGAAGCATAAGCTTTCATGGGCAAAGACCTGCTTCATCAGATGCATGAGTGGCAGGGGAGGAGGGTGGTTTCCTGAGGAGAGTTTAAAGAGGGAGTCTCAGTCAAGGGGAGGGCCAGAGTTGACAAGGTGTATTCAGTCACTGAGGATGTGGAGGATGTGGCATCCTCCATGACTGAACAGACCTTGTCAACTCTGGCCCTCCCCTTGACTGAGACTCGCTCTTTAAACCCTCCTCTGGAACCCCGCCCCCCACTCATGCATCTGATGAAACGGGTCTTTGCCCATGAAAGCTTATGCTCCAAAATATCTGTTAGTCTATAAGGTGCCACAGGACTTCTTGTTGTTTTTAAAGATACAGACTAATGTGGCTACCCCTCTGGTACATGAGCTATGCGAGAAGACTGAAAGAACTGTTCTTGTTTAGTTTAGAAAAGAGAACACTTAGAGCGGACATGATAGCGGTCTTCAAGTACCTAAAAGAGGGCTACAAGGAGGAGGGAGAAAAATTGTTCTCCTTGGTCTCTGAGGCTAAGACAAGGGACAATGGGGCTTAAACTGCAGCAAGGGAGGTTTAGGTTAGACAGGAAAAACTTCCTAACTTTCAGGGTGGTTAAACACTGGAATAAACTACCTAGAGAGGCTGTGGAATCTCCATCACTGGAGATATTTAAGAGCAGGTCAGATAGCCATCTATTGGGGATGGTCTAGATGGTTCTTGGTCCTGCCATGAGGGCAGGGGACTGTACCTGATGATATCATAGAATCATAGAACACTAGGACTGGAAGGGACCTCAAGAGGCCATTGAGTCCAGCCCCCTGCCCCAATGGCAGGACCAAGTACTATCTAAACCATCCCTGACAGACATCTATCTAACTTGTTCTTAAATATCGCCAGCGATGGAGATTCCACAACCTCCCTTGGCAATTTATTCCACTGTTTGACCACCCAGACAGTTAGGAACTTTTTCCTAATGTCCAACCTAAACCTCCCTTGCTGCAGTTTAAGCCCGTTGCCTCTTGTTCTATCCTCAGAGGCCAAGAAGAACAAGTTCTCTCCTTCCTCCTTATGACTCCCTTTTAAATACCTGAAAACCACTATCATGTCTCCCCTCAATCTTCTCTTTTCCAAACTAAACAAGCCCAATCCTTTCAACTTTTTTTCATAGGTCGCATTCTCTAGACCTTTAATCATTCTTGTAGCTCTTTTCTAGACCCTCTCTAGTTTCTCCACATCTTTCTTGAACTGCGGTGCCCAGAACTGGACACAATACTCCAGCTGAGGCCTAACCAGTGCAGAGTAGAGTGGAAGAATGAATTCTCGCGTCTTGCTCACAACACACTTGTTAATGCATCCCAGAATCATGTTTGATTTTTGCAACAGCATCACACTGCTGACTCATATTTAGCTTGTGGTCTACTATAATCCCTAGATCCCTTTCTGCTGTAGTTGTTCCTAGACAGTCTCTCCCCATTCTGTATGTGTGAAATTGATTGTTCCTTCCCAAATGGAGCACTTTGCATTTGTCCTTATTAAACTTCATCCTGTTTACCTCAGACCATTTCTTCAATTTATCTAGATCATTTTGAATTATGACCCTATCCTCCAAAGCAGTTGCAACCCCTCCCAACTTGGTATCATCTGCAAACTTAATAAGCGTACTTTCTATGCCAATATCTAAATCATTGATGAAGACATTGAACAGAACCAGTCCTAACACAGACCCCTGCGGAATCCCACTTGTTATACTTTTCCAGCAGGATTGAGAACCATTAAGAACTACTCTCTGGGTACAGTTATCTAACCAGTTATGCACCCACCTTATAGTAGCCTCACCTAAATTGTATTTGCCTAGTTTTTTTATAAGAATATCATGAGAGACCGTAACAAATGCTTTACTAAAGTCCAGGTATACCACATCTACCGCTGCTCCCCTATCCACAAGGCTCGGTATCCTATCAAAGAAAGCTATCAGATTAGTTTGACAAGATTTATTCTTTACAAACCCGTGCTGGCTGTTTCCTATTACCTTACCACCTTCCAAGTGCTTGCAGATGATTCCTTTAATTACCTGTTCCATTATCTTTCCTGGCACTGAAGTTAAGCTGACTGGCCTGTAGTTTCCTGGGTTACTCTTATTCCCCTTTTTATAGAAGGGCACTATATTTGCACTTTTCCAGTCTCAAGGTCCCTTCCAGTTCTACTGTTCTCTGATTCTATAGTGATCCACTGATGTGGTGCCCTCTGGTAGAAGCCAGGAACACTGGATTCTACTCTGTCATGTGACCTTGAAGAAGTCATTTCCCCTCCCTGTTCCTGTGTTTGTCCTCTCACTTATCGCTTCTTTTATCTGTTTAGACCATAAATGCTCAAAGGCAGGCAAGTCTCTTCCTACATGTTTGTACAATGCCTACCATAATCAGATCATGATTTCATAATGAGTCTGCAGGCACAACTATAATACATCATCCGAAGTATTATTATTTCTTTGTTTTTGCAGTACTACTTTAACAACATTCATATATACATATGTATGTGTATATTCTGTATTATTTATATTACAGCATTAATCAAAAAACAGCATACAGTCATTTGTAAATGTGCAGTCCTGCTTCCAGGCCCAAAGATTATTGCATTAGTTTTCACTTTTTAAATGTTAGCACTAAAAAGAGCTAAGCAAAACCAGAAGAAAACAGCATACCAGCAAGCAATTTTCAAGCACAAGTGACTCAGCCTTTTTCCATGCAGCAATAAATGTACATATAAAAATGTCTATGCCACATTTATGCAGTTCTCACCTGCATTACATTTTTAAAATATATAGTGCTACTGGAGCAAAACAAAAACATCCAGAGGCAGACATCTTCCATGCGATCTGTATGGAATACCCCCCACCCCCATCCCTTCCTCCTCTCACTTTTGTGGCTTAAATCTGACAAAAATATTTCTAAAAATCTGGGGGGAAAAATTCAATCCTGGCCTGGAATGAGATCTATTCTGCCAAGTTTCATCCAGAAGCAATTTTTTACAGCTGAGTTATAAACCCTTGGGGGAAAGAGGCTTTATGAAGGAAATGCTGCCACAACCTTAGCTGCAGCAATGCTACTGCATAATGCTGGAATATTCCAGGGTAGAAAAGTCTTGCATTAAATCACAATAAAAGGAGTCCTTCAGTGAATGACAAAAAATTGCTTCAAGTATATTTTTTCTTTGCCTTTTGTGTTTTGGTCAGTTCTTGGTCGTTTGTCTGAGTTGATTAAAATAGCTGCCAACTGAATCACTGACTCAGGAAATCAAATACTCTCTCCTTTACAGGTGACACTGCTTTTGAACTATATTTCTGGACAGTAATTAACTAAAGGTGCAAATTATTGACCAGAAGCATGATCTCAGCAAGCCTTCAGTAACAGAGCTTCAGTTGTTAAGCTCATTAGCTGGGCACCACATATTTTCATTAAAAAAATATTTAAATCCATTCTCTGTGTTTATGCAGGCTCCCAGACTGAAAGCCCAGGAGACTGAAGCCTCTGCGTATCTACCAAGCCAGTAGCATAGACAGCAGCAATGATGTTTGCATTATAGCGTCTCCAAAGATATGTCTACACAGATATTTCAAAATAGCAGCTTTTATGTGGAAATAACTATCCTGGCATCTACACAATGCAACTGGTATTTTGAAATAATTTTGAAATAGTTGTTGGCTTATTTCAAGATGAACAAACCACATTCCTCGAAGAGCACCTATTTTGGCAGGGGATGCTGGCAAATGGTCATCAGTTGCCTATGCTCCAAGGTGTAGGAGCTGAAGAGGCTTTACTACTAGTCTCATTGAAAGTAATTTGGACTTAGATGCTTTGGAAGATTTTGCCCCCAAACTGGAACCATTTATCCAACATCCTGTTTATTCCTGACAAATATGGGGCTTGGCTAACATGGGGACAAGCTCTGAAGTGTCTCTCTATGAGCAACACAACCTAAAACCAGGGTTTTTTCCATATCAAGGAAAAGTACTTGGCTTGCCCCTGTAGGCTGTGCATAGATCTGTGCCTCAGCAGGTGTAAATCTGCATAGTTCCAGGATCTGATTTCATGTATAGCTCTCCTATCAAATCCTTCAAGGAACTCACATACCAAGGCCTATTATTTGCCATTACTAAACATTAATGCAAGCTTTGGCCATATGTAAAATAACCAGGTAAGCATGTTGGTGCATCTCCATCAACCATGTGTATAGTCAGCAGTAACAGTCTAAACCAAAAAGCAAAATATATTTACAAGTAAAATTCCATTTAAAGGGCTAATGGAAATGGCTCTGTTTGTTCATAGATTATACAAAGATCACTTTACAATGTCTGGCCTGCACCCAGCCCTTCCTAAATAGAGAACTCACACAGCTCTATCCTTGCTCCCTTAGAGCGCTCGTTACTGCACTGAAATCAATTGGGAAGACGCAGAACAAGAGGCAGTGTGCCAGGAGGCAGCGTTTTTAATCCCACTCCGCAGCTAAAAACGATAAATCACCTTCTGCCATCAGCTCATTATTTTTCTTCTGTTTCTTATAAACACAGCAGCGACATCAAATGAAATATGAGCTTTCCAAGGCAGTTGGATTTCCTAGGCTGTACTCTAGAAAGCAACATTTGCAGACATATGGCAGGCAGGCAAGGCTCAGAGAAGTATTTTGAAAACTGGAGGATAGCATTTTTCAGTCCAATAATGTGTAGGTGGTCTATGTTACCAACCCTAAATCACTTCTGTGATAACTATTTTTCCTGATCATATGTCATAAGCACACATCGGCCTATATGTTGTTAGGTTTTTAGAGGGTTTTACTGTTTTTGTTAGATAATGGACCCTCAGCTATCCTCCACTTAAATGAACTCTAAAAGGTTCTCTTTTCAATGCATGATTCTTTATACTGTGTACTCGCAGATATAGCTAGTGTTGCTCGGGTTCTTAGTTCAGTTAAAGTTGGAGTTTTCTAATAAAAGGAAAATGTACACGCTTTATTTAAATTATTGGATTTTACAAAAATAGAGTGCTATTTTTATGAAGTTAATTTTTATTTCAGATTTCTTTAAAAAGAGGATTGCTAATTTTTTTCTATTTAATTTTTTAGTAATTTTTAAATGGAAATTTCATCAAGTGAAAGTTTTTCTTCCATCCATATAAACTCTTACTATTCTCTATGTTTTAACAAAAAAAAAAAGGAGTATTGTCAGTTTGGTTTCCAATAACATTTTCTTCTAGTTTTCAAACTTTAAGCCTTGATTTAGTAGTATGAAAATACAGTACTACTCCAAATTTCTCCATTTTTTCTCTTTTCTATAAGGTTTATTGAAAAGCAATCCCATTCCAGGTTCATCCTGTTTTTCTGACTCATCTTGGTTCAGTCTTTTTCAACATTTTCTCAGTTGTGTCTATTTTGAGGGCTCTGCTTCATTTGGTGATGCTGTCTGTTTTCTGTTTGGTTTTAGGATAAGCAGTCCCATTCTGGGCACATCCCATTTTTTCAGGCACAACCAAAGCCCTTATGGTGCTTTAAGCTGTGATAAGAGAAAGCTGCATACCTAATTTGGCGGTCCTAGCTCTTACCGTTTAGGCGGAGCTCTTGATCAAACTGACAAACATCTTAACATATATAGTAGATTACTTTTCATTGCCCAAGGATATAATGATCAAGGGAGGACCATATATCCTGTTTTGGCCAAGACGGTCACTTTTTTATGCCCTGGCTCTTTCCAACTGATCATGCCCACTTTTGTCAAAAAATGGGGGAAAGCGTGCAGGTATCTGACGAAGTGGGTCTTTGCCCACAAAAGCTTATGCTGCAATAAATCTGTTCATCTATAAGGTGCCACAGGACTTCTCATTGTTCTTGCAGATACAGACTAACATGTCTAACCCTCTGATACTTATCCAAGTATGTACAGGGCATAAGCTAACATTAGTATTAATTCCAATTTAATTGCATTGTGAAAATGAATAATTGCAAAACAACAAAATAAAATATGAAAATCTTACATGAAAGCTCGATATATATTTTAGAGGGCACCTGCGTTTCTGTGAGTCCATCCATCCTTGCACCTGTGAGTCCATGTGTTCAAAAGCTCCTCCTAAATGGTAAGAGTTCAGAGCACCATATCTGGTATGCAGCTACCTCTTAAACTAACTTAAAGCCAGGTCAGGGTTTAGTTGTGCTAGGAAAATGGTATGTGCAGAGAATCAGATTGTTCTCTATAACATGGAAAGGGAGGGGATTGATTGGAGGCAAAGGTATAGTGCAGACTGACCACTAGAGGCAGTGAGTGTGGGGAACAGCTACACCACAGAGTGACCACAGGTGGGATGTCACATCAGGAAGACAGTGGCCAGATGGGACGGGGCTTGCCACATTGCTGGCTACCAGATCAGGTAAATGGCCTCCCTGCCCCACACACCTCTTCTCCTCCCCCGCACCGCCCTGCCCTCCTCCACAGTGCCAGATGCAGGGAGCCCCATTGGCCATCAGACCTGACACTGTAGACACCTGCAACCACACCCATGGCAGGCAGCACAATCCCATCCCCCACCAAGGAGACATCAGGGCCAGGAACTGCGGCCCAGCCCAGCCCAGGCCAGCTCCCGCCCCCAGCCCCCAGAAGACATAACAGGGCTGGCAACCATAGAAGGAGATACCTTGGCACACCCCACTTCCCCCAGAGGACATGGTGGGGCCAGGAACCACAGCCTGCTTCCCACACCACCAGAGATGTCGCAGTCTCTGCCTCCCCCCTCGTTCCTCCAAATGAGACACCAGCACTGGAAACCACAGTCCACCCAACCCCAAGATGAAACACCAGGGCCACAACCCAGCTGGCTCTTCCCTGAGTAAAAGCCAGGGTTGGGAACTGCAGCCCATCTCCCCTCACCCAGAGTAGACACTGGGGCTGGGAACCATGGGCTGCTGCGCCTCCCAGAGGAGACATGAGGGGAGGAAATGTTGTCACCCAAAAGAAGACACCCAAGCCAGAAACCACTGCCCGCTTCCCTCCTGTGCACACCCCCAGCCTAACCCACACCACACACGCTACCTCCTACACCGCATTGCCTTCCATGAGTTCCCATCCCTTGCCCCTACTCCTGGACCTCCTTGTCATGGCCCCCAGCCCCTGCCCTGATTCCTGCATGCTCTTTTGCCCTAAGCCCCACTGCAAACCCCACCCCCTGCCCTGAGGTCCCCAAGCCTGCCCTGATTTCTACACCTCCCATCTTCTGCCCTGAGCTCCCCAGCCATGCAACCCCTGCCTTATACAATCATTTAAATACAACATGTACATTTTCCTTTTAATTTTAGAAAATTACTACACGTAAGGGCCCGAGGAACACTGTATACATCAGCTAGTATAACATATTTTTTTCAGAGCAATTATTTTTGTTATTGATTACTCTCTGGAGCAGCCAGCAATGGGTACCTTGAGTACAGGCCAGAAGACAAAGTCCCTTCTGTAATAAGCCTGTAATCTAAACAGACAACATACAACTGGAAGACCGGAGCTGGAATGTGATGAAAAAAATGACAGGACCAAGCAGTGAAGCTGAGCCCATCTTCTCCAAGGGAGGCAAGGTGGGCAAGTGAAGGAGGCCCTAGCCTGGGGAAACCTTGGTTTTGTTCCCAGCTCTACCCATGACCTCTGTTGTGTTCTTAGTCAAGTCACTTCCTGCCTGTGTTTCCTCTCCTTACCTCATAGGGATGGTGTGAGCGTAAATACAATAAAGGCTGTGTCAAGCACTCAAATACTCTACCAATGGAAGCCACATACACACTTAAAATGTCTGATTTGGTCCATGCTTTTTGCTGATATTCTCTCAATGAGTTGCGTACGGTGTTTCAATGGCTGGCTGCCAGAGTAGCAGTGCAGGACTAGGATTTATTGGTCTCTTGGAAGAGATGCATTTAAAGGAATGTCTTGGAGGAGAAGATGGAGGCCTGGAAGACTGGGCTGGTAAGGAGCATAGAGCTACGTCTATGCTACAGTGATCTGTCAATAGAAGTTGCTGTAGAAAGAGATTTTCCAATAAAATTTCTTTCATCAGATCGCGGACACACATGAAAGTGGATTGTCTGTCAACAGAGAGCAGCTGGATTGCCTGGCCATTCTCTCAACAGAACGGCCAACCGGAAGCACAGCAGACAGGGCTCCCCAGTGACCTGGTGAATTCCAGGCATCCTTACTGATTGGTGCAAAGACTGGGTCTGGAACTGATGGTCTGTACCTTACAGGGAGGACAAATGTCCCCTTCACATGACATTTGCTCCAAAGAATTGATATGGGAGAATGGCCAATGAGCTGCCTTGAGTCACAAGTTCACAAACTCATCTTCTGGGAGTTTACATGACACCACTGCTCCTGTCCGTCGTCTGCAATAGCAGCAAGAGATGCGGCCTACATAGCATTGGGAGGAGCACACAGCCTGAATTTTTTACTGATGGGGAACTAGGGAATGGAACCCAAGTGAATTGACACAGTCAACCAGTAAGTCCAAGGAAAAACTTACACATCCTGACTCCCACTCTTGTGTTACCCACTAGACTGTTCTCTCTTCTTCATGGCCCCCAAACTCCTCCCAACCTGGGCATTTAATCAGCCTGTGTGCTCTTTGACATCACTGCATTTTGACTTATTGCTATACTGGAATAAATCAAATATCCAGCTAATAGTTTAGATACTATCCTGATGTATACTATGGAAAAGCTCATTAGCTCAATTAGAAGATTGTCCACTGTCAGAGGCAGGCAATCAAACTAAGTCAGATGATTCAGATGTTGATATAATCCCCTATATACAGCTAATTGGGCTATCCTACACCACTAAGGAAATTGTCTTCTTGACTCAGTCCAGTGATCCAATACACTTAATAGCCTCTATATCTTTATCCTATTGTATGGCTAAACCCCTTTAAAAATATACTGATATTTGCACCACCAATCCCCTGCAGTAGTGAGTTCCTCACTTTAATTATAGATTGTGTCAATGCAGAATAGATCTTAAAAGTAGACTAGTCAAAGCAGGGAGAATAATTAGGTGACTCGATAACTGCAGGCTATTTCCATTTTTAATTTCTATAATCCTATGATTACCCTATGTGCTGTAGCCCACTAATGATACTGACCGAGGCTGAACTAAGTCAGACTTTGTGTGTTTTGGAGAATTTGTCAAAAACTTGTTCTTGTACTATATGCAGTATGGTACAATGAAGCACTTTACAAAGCAAATACAGTAAACCCTCGAGTTTCACGGGAGCTGTGTTCCCGCAACCTTTCTAATAACTCGAATTTTTGCACAAGTCACAGGGGAGATGGGAACCAGGCTGCCGCTTGGTTCTCAGCTCCCCTCTGCTTGCAGACCTGGAAAACTGAACAACCCATCAGGGCTGGTCAGTTTCCTGGCTGCTTCTCCCTGCCATCCACCAGTGGCGAGGCTGTCAGGTTGGCAGCCATGCAGCTCAGAGAAGGCGTGGGGAAGGGGCTTTTAGCTCGTCTAGCTGCCTGCAGCTCCGGACAGCTAGATGAGCTAAAAGCCTACCCTCATCTTCCCCCAGCAGTGTGGCTGACAGCTGTGTGACTGGTAGCAAGAAGGGGCTTCAGAGCAGTGTCAAGTTGTGCTTATCTCATGTTAAAGTGACTTACACACAACTTGAAACCACATGTCAGGGGTTTAGTGCATATGTATACTGACAGGCCTAGGTTGCCAATAGAAGAGATTGAACCTGTGACCATAGGGGATAAAACCCTGGGCTCTACCACGTGAGCTGAAGGACAGCTGGCACTCAGTCAGGGCTGAGACTTCATTCTCTCTAGCGTGTGGGCTCAGTGCCTGGGGTTATAGATAGCTAGATAAGTCCTGTAGCACCTTATAGACTAACAGGTATTTTGCAGCATAAGCTTTTGTGTGCAAAGACCTGCTTCATCAGATACAGTGTCATTGACGAAGTGGGTCTTTGCCCACGAAAGCTTATGCTCCAAAATATCGGTTAGTCTATAGGGTGCCACAGGACTTCTTGTTGTTTGTGTGTACATAGATATATATTTGCTTTGTAAAGCTTTTCATGATGTATTCTTCAGTTTTAACCTTGCTAATGAGTTTGATTTGTGCATCACTGTTCCAGTTAAGATGCAATGTCCGAACTTGAATGTTCACAGTGAAACATCAGTTAAAAACATTTTAAATTAATCATGAAAATATTAGTGATTATTTGGCTTCTTTTTTTAACCTCATCTCTGTTTTTACTTGTGTCCTGTAAAGTGCATTAGTAAGATTGAATGGCCTGAAGGCATCTTTTTCATCTCTAACCTCTGCATTTCTAAATGGTGTTTAAAATTCATCCAGTTGCTGTGAGAGCTTCCACAGTCTATGCTTGTGCAGTCCTTTGTCTTGAATTAGAAGCATTCCTTATTTATCCATGTCTGTCATTCATAAATCTTTTTATTATGCAAGGAATTAGACACCTCCCCCATACCAATCCCATTAGTCCAGGGGATTTATGGCTGTACTGTCAGCGTTCTGCTTTGAAACTGCTACAGTCTTTAAGGTCCTTTGGGAGGTTTCTGCCTTTAAAAACACACATGACAAATTCCATGTTAACAACTGCACTTCCTTAGAGTTGCATTCTACTATTCTGACTCATGCCAGGTGGTATCTTCCTCTACTAGGAGAGTAAATCACAAAGTCAGAGTGTGATCCAGAGTGTCTTTTGGCAAAGGGTCTCAAAGCACCTTCTGAACAATTTACTCAGCATCATAATGCACCATGAGGCATGTCTCATCTTTGAAGCAAAGAAAAAATAAATGATACGCCTTAGATCTCCTGGACAACCAGCAAGAGAATAGGTGTTTTTCGTTTTAGTCACCTGTTCTGAACACAAATAGTTTTCACAATCTTTCATTTAACAAAGGCCCACAGTTTCCAGCTACTCTGTTTAAAATGGGGACCAGCACTGGGGACAGTTTGACTGGGTACATTGCGCCTGGTAAGAGTGAGAGTTTGGGAGAAGGTGTTCAGAGACTCAAAGGCTATGTCTACACGTGCACGCTACATCGAAATAGAATAACGTCTACACGTCCTCCAGGGCTGGCAATGTCGACGTTCAACTTCGACGTTGGGCAGCACCACATCGAAATAGGCGCTGCGAGGGAACGTCTACACGCCAAAGTAGCACACATCGAAATAAGGGTGCCAGGAACAGCTGCAGACAGGGTCATAGGGTGGACTCAACAGCAAGCCGCTCCCTTAAAGGGCCCCTCCCAGACACAGTTGCACTAAACAACACAAGATCCACAGAGCCGACAACTGGTTGCAGACCCTGTGCATGCAGCATGGATCCCCAGCTGCCGCAGCAGCAGCCAGAAGCCCTGGGCTAAGGGCTGCTGCACACGGTGACCATAGAGCCCCGCAGGGGCTGGAGAGAGAGCATCTCTCAAGCCCTCAGCTGATGGCTGACATGGCGGACCCCGCTATTTCGATGTTGCAGGACGCGGATCGTCTACATGTGTCCTACTTCGATGTTCAACTTCGAAGTAGGGTGCTATTCCCATCCCCTCATGGGGTTAGCGACTTCGACGTCTCGCCACCTAACGTCAATTTCAACTTCGAAATAGCGCCCAACACGTGTAGCCATGACGGGCGCTATTTCGAAGTTGGCGCCGCTACTTCGAAGTAGCGTGCACGTGTAGATGCGGCCAAAGAGACAGAAAAGTATGGACAGAAACAAGCACTGCTAATGCTAGGATGAAAGTCACCTGGCCAGAAGAGCAGAGACATCAAAGCCCAAGAGCCCCCATCCCAGATCATAGACAGTAGAAAACAAAACCAAGAGCCGGGCCCTTGTCTCTAGTACACTGATGCAGGGTAAGGGGACAATTTGCATAGTGGGGGTGCTAAAAGACATTGAACCAAACTGGAAACCTTGTATACAATGGAAACCACAACCACACCCCACCACACCACAGCACACCTAATTCCAGCACCTATGCACTGTTATAATTCTGTTGGATGAAATACTCTGATTCAGAACAATGGATTTATCCTGATTTACTGCAGTTTAGGTTCTGGTCTATTGACTTCAATGAAGTCACTTCTAATTTACGCTGGGATAAATGAGATGTGACCCAGAACCATGGATTTTATACAAACTAATTATTGAGCCCAAAAGTGATAAAGATAGGAAACTAGTGACAGAAATAAATACCTAAAATGCAAAACTGCAGCTGAGTTTATGAACCACTGCATTTTATTCCAAAGCCCTGACAAGCTGCAGCTAGCTACTAAGGGATTCAACTGATGCCAGATTTTCTCCTCTGATAGGAAGTGTACAGCACATATTGTTTCAGGGCAGATGTTTCTTTGAAATGTAAGGCATTAGAATGAGCATCTCTTTGAGTTGCAAATAGACTCACTCTGCTCCAAGAGGGGAGGGAAAAACAACCAAAAAAAAATTCAGACATAATGGGACTGAGCTCAGACACCATTTGATGGACATCAGACGGGCCAAATCAGAGAGCAATGATTCTGTGTACTAGCCTTGGTGCACTCTAAACAGCAAAAGGATTTCATGTGTTTAGACCAAAGTTAAAACAGACCACCAGAGCAATCACTGAGAAATAAATTGAGGGGGTGTTTTGAACACAGTTCTGGAACAGCTTATAAGCACCTGAGTTGCTTGCTGCACTTTTGTCTCTGTTCAGGAGTGTGCCACCGATAACTAACTTAGAGTAGAATGCAAGCACCACAGTTCTCCCCAAAAAAGGAAATAGACTGTTCCTCTGGCTAAATTCGTCTCTGTTGTAATTTCTCTAATTCCCATGAGGTTGCACCATTGATAAATTTGCCCCCGGGGCGCAAAACTTTCTGACTGCTCAGCTACTTTACTGTATAAGCTCAACTACTTGTGTAAGGTACACTCTCAAAGCCATTAAGCAGCTTAAAAATGTCAGTGCAGGTGAGATTTATTTTGATTAAGGTTTCGATGAACCATGCCCGCTGAACAAGTGAGCCGTTTGGCATGGGCTCCCACAAGTCAATAGCATGGTTGCAGCAAGGCAGTGATGAGAAACATTCTGTTAGGTGCCAGCCACTCTGTGTCTGTCTGTTTGCTGTTATTAGTATCTCCCTTTCCTGAGGACGGTATTTAAAGAAACAAGATTTTCAAGCTGGTGACTTCCTTCATTCCCTTGCTGAAGAGGCTTAAACAGGAAATGACAGACTACCTAAGACTCACATGATATGTATATTAAATTTCAATGTGGCTGATTCACTGGATGCTCAGGAAAGTCTGATACCCCCTCCCACACACAGTATAGTCAATGGAAAGGAAGTGCAACTCTAGTGGACAGAACACTGTATTGGGACAATACAGTTCCCAGCTCTCCCAAGTGACCACAGGCAAGTCATGTTCATGTTTTATGCCTCAGTTTCCCCCTTCTGTAAATCGGGGATAATGATCTCAACCTTCTTTAGAAAGCACTCTGAAGTCTACTGATGAAAGGTGCTGTATCAGAGATAATGGCAGAACTCCCACTGATGTCATCAGGGCAAGGATTTCATCCTCAGAGTTATTTGTTTAATTCCACAATCTAAAGCAATGGGATTTTAAACAATCTCTGCCAGATTGAATATTTGTAATAAGCAACCTGAAGCTTTCTGTAGCTGCACTGAGCCACAAAAGCTCTCCAAGTATGCAGAAGAGAAGAAATGCATGCCATGCACCACAGTGTACTTTAACATGACTCATCACAGAGATGTGCACATATTCAGCTAACTATCAAATATCCTGCCCCCAAGAGATGATGCACTGGAGGCGAAAAAAACACAGCACCTCCAGTCACACCAGAGACATAGGAAAACAGCAAAATGACCTGGATGCCAACGGACAGCAACAGTGTCTGTGTAAGAGGATTTTACTGTTAAACTACCAACATTTGTATCATAGACTTGGAAAGAAAGATCTTAACCTGAAGTTCCATCCTGCAAGTGACTCTGAAAAAATGGCATTGCTGGATTCCCCACTTATCGTTTTTCAAAGATTTCTGTTTTCACCGAACTTGCGAATTTAACTGGGATTTGAGATTCATACTGATTTCTAGCTGGTTCCCACAAATAGGGATGCCAGAATGTCTGATTTTCAAACAGGAAATTTGGTCAAAAAGGGGAGCTGCAAGTGTCTGGCCACTGGCCAGGGTTACTGATCAGACACCAAAAGTCTGGTTACAGTGGGCAGAGGTAGGAAGTCCCAGGTAATTAGCCCTTTCGTGCCAGCCCCTGTTCAGCCTGGGTTGTCTCCTAGCTGTGTCTTGTGGGTAGCCCAGCAGCAGTCCCCAGATCAGGGTACCACACCCATCCCAACCTTGTGTAACCCTTCTGGCAGAAAGAGTTGGCAGCAACCAGGGCCGGGTTCAAAGTCTAGGGCTTCCTTTTCATCCATCTCACACAGAACCAGCTCAAGCCCCCACCCAGTAGCCTGGGAACTTCACACGCCCCTGGGCGCCTTGGAGAGGCAATGCTTCCCCACTCGCAAGCACAGAGTTTGAGTGTAGAAAAGAACTTTTAATAAAAGAGGCAGAAAGGTCAGTTAACATAAACTTGGGAAAATACCACACCCAGAGTTCATATATATATATAGGTAGTCCATCACGTCCGACGATGACATCTTGAGCTTGCACAAGCTCATTGGTTGTGGACTCGCATATGGCTGAGGAGTCCAAGCTTTGAACGGCATGGGCGTTCACAGTAGGGGCAAGGGAATTGTCCTGCCTCTGTTGGTGTGGCTGCTGTTCTTGCTTTCTTCCTCTCACGAGCATCAATAAGGTGTACGTGTTGCTGTTCTTCAAAGTTGTCATACGCGTGTCGTATGACAGCACGTCAGCCTGTTTGGTCTTTTGCATGCTGCTCTAGCTGATCTGGTTTTAAACCAGGATGAGCAATGTTTAACCAATCCTCAAGTAAATGTCCCAGCTCAAATGCATTGAGCAATGTCCTTGGCCTCTCAGGCTCACCAGTCCAATACTGTAAACAGCCAATCCACACACCCAACTTTCTCCGCACCCCCAATTCAAATGCCCCACTTACAACTTGGTCCAGTCTGTGTGGGCACTGACACTTCACACTGATGCATTCCCTCATGGACCTGAGACAATGCCACCTTTGCGCCGGTCTGGCATTATGCTTGCTCCTCCCCACCGTCTGCCGGTCGCACCATCCGTCCATCTGCTGCTCCTTCTACCAGCCATCCACCAGTCACACCGTCCATCCGTCACTCCTCCTACCAGCCAGCTGCCACTGAGGGTTTGGCCTGAGGCAAAACCCTGTGATTTCAGCTCTTAGTGACCTTAGCTGCTACACTGTGATTTCAGCTCGCAGCATCTACCAAAGTAGAGTCTCATGCAAGACACAAACACTAGTATGCAGCTCTAGCCTTTAACAGGTGGGGAGGGCTAATCAAACCAGGCTTATAACTATATGGCCAAGGCACTCAGCCAGCTAGCTCAATCCATATCCCTCCCCTTCTACCTTACAGTGCTTTAAACCAAGTGACCCCAGTGTAATCCATGTCTTATGCAGTTATGATGACCTGCCCTGTCCCCACAATGACTTGGAGCATTGGTGAGATTTCACAATTCTTATGCTGAGTGTTAGCATAAATTGTGATTTTACAACAATCTGTCTACAATAGACACAATCTCATTGCTTCCTTGCTACCCATCAGGTTTTGTTTACAAGGTATCACACATGCACACCTTTGCATTCTCATGCAAGTGATCTCTGGAAGACACATTCCTCCCAGCCTTCAGCAGCATAGAGTTTCTGCTGGCACATTCCTTACACTTGCAGCAGAGGAAGCCCTGCTGGGGGAGGAGAGGATTAAATAGCAAGCCCCACAGAAGGGGAAGGAAAGAAAGGGTGGAAGGAGACCGCAGGAAGCAAGGCCTTGAGGTAAAAAGCAGAACAGAAACAGGGCCTTAAAGGAAAAGGGAGCAGGAGGCAAGGCCTTGAGGGGAAATCCGGGATGCATGGGGCAAGGAGGTCTGGTTTTTAGAAATTTGGGAGCCCTACCCACTAGGACAATAGAACTACAGGTCCAACAGGTCAAACAGGGTAGCTAGTTATACCCATGCAATCCTATCATCTTCAATTCCGTTACCCAACTGCAACCTCATTTCCTTCATGAGTTTACACAGGTATCAATTATTGCAACTTAGTAAACAACTCTGCTGATGAGGGAAAAGACAGGATAGCCCAGCTCACTCGTTCTCTTTCTTTCTGCTGCTTCATTCTTCTGGGCTAGTGGGAATAAAAATCAGTTAAAACTTACTTGTGTTACTCAAGTCAGCACGTCTGACTGAGTACAGCTGAGGAGGAGAACACTGAAATAAAGAGGTGTCATTTTTACAATAATTTTTCAGAAGAGAGCTACACTTTAACTATTACAAGAAAAGCTGTCACCCATGTTGTCCTAATCAGAACAGTTTATTCAGCATTCAGCTCCTGTCACCGTACCTCAGACCTCCACCCTACCCACTGGCACACTTAAGGGGCATGTCCAGTGCACACCAGTCCAGTCCCTCAGAATGTACATAGATGCCTGTCTTCCCATTGATTTTGGATTTCATCTCTTAATGCAGCACCTCTTCCCCTCTGGGCCTGATGTCAAAAAGCAGCTCAGCTGGCTAAAATGGCAAAAAAAAAAAAAGGGGGGGTAGATTGAATACTGTAATTCCTACTATCTCGGGGTACGTCAGACACACCCTAAAGCTTTCATCTACAAATGAGTGGCCTCAGTATTGAAGATCTTCCATTCATTTGAGACAGAAAATGGACATTTCTTATTTCCATCAGATTCTAAATTAGCAGTAAGATACTCAAGACTCCATGACTTTAGATGGTTTTCCACCAGACATCAACGTGCAACAATGCAAGAAGTATAAGGGCCAGATCTTCTCACTTACATCAACTTTACCCCAACATAACACTACTGAAGTCAATGGAACTGTTGCTCATTGCAACAACTGAGGATTTGGGTCCATTTAATTTCTGTGCAGTAGCTCCTGGTTCACACTGGTGTAAATAAGAAAAGATGCAGGACCTTAGGGTTTTTTTTTTTGTATTTATTAGATTTTTGGTTTCCAAGAATATGCTAGCCATGGAAGTAGATGAGTTTGGAGAATGGCAAAGTGGAAAATATACTGGCGTCTCAGGCTTTAATCATTTGAACAGAAAAACCAAGAACAAGAATAAGCTGGTGCCTCCTGACTGCTAGCTTGGGACTCAGTAGACCTGGATTCTTTGCCAGTTTTGGCCACCTGTTTGCAGAGTGACCTTGAAGAAGTCGCGACACTGCTACATGCCTCAGTTTCCCCATCTGCAAAATAGAGGTGATGTTAGTGACCTCTTTTGTAAAGTACTTTGAGCTCTACTGATGAAGAGAGCTACATATTAATTTTATTATGCAAATTCAACCTCAAAATAAGATCCACCAGTGAGTATAATTAACCAGTGGGAAAATGATCTATAAGAAACTATGGAAAATTAACCCTCTGTGCAATAACTAACATCTTTTCCTAAAAATTCTATAAACTTGGAACAAATATATGCATCAATGAGTCTGCATATCAGTTTAATTGGTTGCCCGTGATTTCCCCACTAAATGCCTAATGTAGCTGAATCCTTTAATGTAATGAATTAAGATCAATCAGTAAAACCATGGTTTAAAGCAATCTGAATTACTTTTGACTGGGATTGGCTGTTGATTTATGTTGACCATGGCATATTTTCTAATACAGTGGTTTTCAATCTTTCTTCAATTGCTGATGCCTAAAAATTTTTAAAAGGAGGGCCAGAGCCCTTTGGAAATCTTAAAATAGTCTGCAAATTTGCAGGGTATGTGGAACACAGGTTCAAAACCACTGTTTTAATACAAACACTTCCATATTTGGCCTTCTTACCCCCCTTCTCTGTTCAACTACAAATATAAATAATACAAATATTTCTTCCTTATTCTGTATGGTTTTGATTCTGTAAAGGAGAGGAGGAGATTAGGGTGACAGTCCAAAGAAGCAGATATGAGTTTTGAATATATCCCTCAGTCTAGTCAAGTCAGCTGAGACCTAATAAAGCATAGAAATGGGAGCTGGCATGGTATTTTTTGGCATGGCTCATGGCCCATCAAAATTAAAAAAAGAGGAAGAAGAGGAACAAAAGAAGGAGCTTGAATATGGAGTCAATTTCCATAATAAGTGTAAAAATATGTTAATCTAAACTGGATTTTGAACCTCCTTTTTACTCAGCTTGTCCAAGTTTGGTCCAAAACAAGGGAGAAATAATTCTTTTCAGACTAGTATTACAGGGGTAGTCATGGTAGTCTGTATCTGCAAAAACAAGGAGTCCTGTGGCACCCTATACACTGACAGATTTTTGGAGCATAAACTTTTGTGGGCAAAGACCCACTGACAAAGGTTAGTCTATAAGGTGCCACAGGACTTCTCAGTGTCTTTTCAGACTGACATTTCAGGTATGTTAGTTTCAGACCAGAGGAGACTGTTTGGGGTAAAATGTGAAGTAAATCTAACAAGCTATTTTTACAAACTGCCCTGCAAAACGAGTGTGTAAAAATGCTACCTCCTTAAGCAGCTGGTCTGTTCTTTGTGTATATTTAAGGCAGTAACCAACACAGGTACCACTTAGGACATCATTTGAAGAAATGGGCCTGATTCTCTGCTGTTTCCCCCTTTTGTTATCATTTAAACTGGTTCAAAGTGAGTGTGAAGCATGCCCATTCTGACTGGGTAACACATTACACCACCTGTACACATATAAGTGAGCAATGCAGGACTACGTTAACTCCCAAAGGGCTACACCTAGTCTGATATTGCCTAGTCTGATATTATGTCAGTGGTGGTGACTGTGGTGAAAGAAAGAACCCAATGATAACTATTAGGTCTCATGTTGATTTTCTAGGACTGGCAGCTAGGAAGGAAGAATCTCTTCATTTGTCAATGGAGCACATTTGATCTTAAGTCAGAGAGAAACAATGAGCACAAAACTCCACAGTGACATTTCTGCAAAGTTGTTTTTTTTGGAGTAGAACAATGCTTAAAGTCAAAGGAACTTTTCAGGCTGTTTTGATATTTACATGTGACAACCCACCTCTTCCTCAACAGTGATTTTTGCCTGTCACTGATAATCGTCATATCTCAAATGTCCTTTATACAACAGGTGGTAGGGCTGTTTCACCCCCTCACCCTTTTTGCAGTTCACTTTTTAGGCTTTGATTTCTAGAACACGGGTACTGCCACCTGATGAGCCTACTGTATACCTGGAGACGTGGTAGAGGCTTACTAACTGTACTGCTGGTCCCAATGGGAGAGGAAAAGAACTGGCATGGAGAGGCATTGTGTTTGGTAGGAGGGATGGAAAGTGACAGGTTCATTGACTGTTCTTAGATTTCACAAGTCCATTCCACTTAAGTTGTGGGTGCCCCAAGTTCACCAGAGCTGGAGATGTTTTTCCTTGGTGGTATCCATTGGGGTGGTACGTGCACTCATAGCCTCATGCTGAAGCATGATGGTATAAAGGGAAGAGCCAGCCCAGAAACACTTCAGTTCCTTCTGACTACTCATAGGGTGACCATATTTCCCTAGGCCAAATACAGGACACTCTGGGTGTAGGGGATGATGCCTTCCTGGAGCCTGAAAAAGGGAGCTCTCTTGGCCAAAACAGGATGGATGGTCACCCTTCTCAAGCAGTGGTTGCCCTGTGAGGGTTGCCACCCTGCTGGGGAGGGGTGTGCTCCCTGGTTGCAGGAAGGCAGCTGCAGTTCCCAGCTGTCCTATGCCTTGGGGCACCAGGATCAGAGCTGCAGCCTCGCAGGGGAACCTTCCTGAACCGGTGCTTCTCCCAGTTCCTCCAAGCTGAAGGGATCCAGGAGCCTGGTGGCAGCCGTGCCAGTCCTACTCCCGGCTCCCAGGAGCTGTGGGAAGACACTCTCCCCCACTTAAATACTGGGCAATTAGCCCCTTTGTTAAAATATAGCAGGATGCCTTCCTGGCACCCAAAATATGGGGCTGCCCCAGCCAAAGTGGGATGGGTGGTCACCCTTCCCATAGCTAGTAGTCAGAGGTCATCAGCTTCCTACAGAACATGTCCCCTTTTACAGTGACATTCTCTTCCTGTCTGTGAGTAGTTAAAATAATATTATGCATTAGTATTAGATTAGTGTGTGCTTTGTGTTAGCATATGACAATATACTGAGTTAGATGAAGCTTTGGTTTGACCCAATACGTCTGTTCCTCTCTTCTTATATTGTTCCTGGAGCATGTGTTCCTTCTGAGTCACAGAGTATCAATGCGCTGTATTGGAATACGCCTCAGTCTGTGGGTTTTAAGCTTTGTGCCAGCTAAAAGAAATCTATGCCGCTGAGTGAGCCTTATTCCACTTGACTGAAGTGCCTCTGGAGAGTCACATTCAAGCCTTCTGCAAGATTTGAGGGACTTGAACTCTCAGACAAAAAAGGACAGAGAGGTAGGACTGCCACATACTTATGGAGGCACCCTGCATTCACCTTATGAAACTTCCCTCTTAGGGCACACACCAAGTACTTTGGTATCACTGAGAAATGCCTTACCAGACATTGTGTCTGAAAGGTTTCACCATTTGCTATATCCAGTGCTTAGAAAGAAGTACAGAATGTCACATCATTCATCAAAGGAGCCAAGATTTGTTTTCACTTGAAGATTAAGCTCTCCAGTACTGTCAACCAATGAACAATCAGGAGAGCAGAGCAGAAACAATCTCTGATACAGAACACTTTTCAAAGTTTGTCAATTGTAACACTGGCACACAGCCTCTGAGACCAACCCCCAGCACTGTACCGACTTCTTTGATGCAAAAACAACAACCCTCTGTACTACTTCTCTCTGCACAGCAAGGCCAGAGGCCTATGTAGCGGCACAGGTCCTACTCTGCCTCTCAGTCCCAGGGGTCCAGGAGACAGGCCAGAGAGCAGCAGTACAGTCACAGGGTACATCTATATTTACCAGAAGATTGACCCTGGGTCGATCTTCTGGGGTTCAATTTTGCACACCTAGTGGGAATGTGCGAAACTGAACTATCGGGGCTTGACAGTTGACCCCTGTACTCCTCATTATTGCAAGGAATAAGGGAGGTTAATGGGAGAGTTTCTCCCTTTGACTTCCCTCAATAAGGACAGACAGATAAGTTGGTCGTAGATATGTTGATTCCAGCTACACAATTGTCAAAGCTGGAATTACATATCTAGGATTGACTTTCAGGTCTTGTGTAGACCTGGCCTAAGGGCTGAACTTGTCTCTCTGTAACTGGGGCCTGAAGGCAGGTAGGTCTACATTAAACCTGAAAGTCTATTCTATATATGCAATTTCAGCTATGACAAAGGAATTGCTAGAATCCATTTATCTGCAATCGGCTTATGTGGTCTTCCTCACTGAGGAAGGTCGATGGGAGAAACTCTCCCATCGACCTCCCTTACTCCTTGCAATAATGAGGAGTAAGGGGATTGACTGTAAATCCCTGAAAGTTAGATTTTGTATGTCCCCGCTAGGTACAGGAAATTGAACCCCAAAAAGATTAATCCTGCCCAGGTCAATCTCTTGGTAAATATAGACATAGTATTGTCCCCTAGTACCAGGCACAGCTAGATCTTTGGGACATCCTATACTTTCTCACCCAGTGCAGATCAGGGCAACATGCTGTCCCTGCTGCCAGTATCTCTGGAAAGAAGCCCCAGAACCTTGGTACCCTTGGTAGTTTTCATCTTCACCAAGGCCGTGTTTACACTAGCCAAAAACTTCGAAATGGCCATGCAAATGGCCATTTTGAAGTTTACTAATGAAGCACTGAAATACATATTCAGCACCTCATTAGCATGCGGGCAGCTGTGGCGCTTCGAAATTCACACGGCTCGCAGCCATGCTGCTCATCCAGACGGGGCTCCTTTTCAAAAGGACCCCGGCTACTTCGAATTCCCCTTATTCCTATGAGCAGATGGGAGTAAGGGGACTTCGAAGTAGCTGGGGTCCTTTTGAAAAGCAGCCCCATCTGGATGAGCCGCGCGGCGGTGAGCCGCATCAATTTTGAAGTGCCGTGGCCGCCTGCATGCTAATGAGGTGCTGAATATGTATTTCAGCGCTTCATTAGTAAACTTCAAAATGGCCATTTGCGTGGCCATTTTGAAGTTTTTGGCTAGTGTAGACATAGCCCAAGTTATTCAAGACAGTTAGGAAATTTCAGGCAGTCTGTCTAAGTGCCTTGCTGGAGACAGATCATGATGTACCATTTTTTTCTCCCACATCTATTTTTTCCAATGTTATCCCACTTCCTATTGGCCCCATAATGGGTCCTAAATATGTGGAACAGGGATATACCATGCCATTTATTTCCACTTTCTCCTCCACGTCCTCTTCCCTGCCCCTCTGGAGACCTCATGAAGATGTCCTCCTCCAAAAATTGCAATCTCTTCTTCATTTGGGAGCTCTAAAAGAGATCTCCCCTTTTTACTGAGAGAAGGGTTTCTATTCAGATTAATTCCTAATTCTGAAGGCAAATATGTTTTCAGATCCATTTCTCTTAAAAGAAAATAAAGTTTCATATGGTCTCCCAAGCCTGTCTACATCCCAGTAACTGTTACCCTCCCTTTGATATGAAGGATGCATATTAGCATGTAGCAATGTGTCAAAGCCACAGGCAAGTCCTGGTATTTCTAGCCAACAACATCCATTTTCAGTTTACAATCCTGCCTTTGGCGTATCTGCTTCCCCACATGTATTTACAAAATGCAGGATGATGGGAACTACAGTTCTAAGGAAAGCGGGTGCATAAGTACAGGCTGAACCTATCTAATCCAGCATCCTCAGGACCTGATAGGTGTCGGGTGAGAGAATTTGCTGGGCGACGGGAAGTCAATATTGTCTAGCACCATTACCAACATTTCCTCTGCTTCCCAGGCTCACAGAAGACATTTAGGGGTAAATTACAGCTAAACAAAATCACTGAGCACTGACAACCAGAACAAGTGGCTGGAAGCAAACTTTATGGGGCCCCGGGAAACTGGGCCATACCATCATTAGTGGTCATCTAGTTAACTAAAATCATGCCAGATTACAGATGCTGCCAGATGAGAGAGTTCCAAATTAGAAAGGTTCAACCTGTATTTCTTTACCATTCTGAGTGGTTGGTATAAGATTGATCCAAGCTCCAAATGTATGTCAGTCTATCCAGAATCCAATCTCTTTTCAGTGTCCTGGAATTTGTTTCTCAAGAAGAACCAGTCAATCTTCTTCCCAGTTCAGAAAATAGAATTTATAAGGGTGATCCTGGATTCAAGAGTTGGAGCAGCATACATGTTACACTTACAATACATGCAAATCCTCAAACACTAGAAAGTCATACAAATCATCTTTTTTTCCCCCCAAAGCCAGTAAGGAATACTTACAAATAACAGATATGCAATACATTACATACATTTGTAGGAAACTTAATTCGACCTTTTCCCTCCTATTCTTTTCCTTTTGATTCAAGCAGAGACTCTGGTGTAAATCACGCTGTATTATTTCCAAGAGGCACTCCGTCATGCAACAAGCAATCAGAGAATAATCATCTTTTTATGTAATTCATTTCCTCTCAGAACAGCACGGATCACAGCTGACTAATTTTTGACATAGGGCCAGCTTCTCCCCACCTTACTCAGGTGAATAATCTCATTGAAGTCAGTAATCCTGATTGTGGGCCCCTGGGGTGGCAGAAACAGTCCTCTTCTGTTGCCTCTGAGCTGGGACCAGTTGCAGCTACCTCCAAGGAACTGTTCCCATCTAGTGCTTCTTATTGGTAATATAGATTGAACATCTCTAATCCGGAACTCTCTTTAGCAACATCCATATCATAGAATCATAGAAACACAGGGCTGAAAGGAGCCTCAAGAGATCATCTAGTCCAGCCCCCTGCCCCAAGCAGGATCAACCCCAACTAAGTGATCCCAGCCATGACTATGTCAAGACAGGACTTAAAAACCTCTAGGGATGGAGATTCCACCTCCTCTCTAGGCAACGCATTTCAGTGCTTCACTGCCCAGCTGGTGAAGTAGTTTTTCCTAATATCCAACCTACTCTTCTCCTTCTGTAACTTCAGACCACTGCTCCTTGTTCTGCCGTGTGTCACCACTGATAACAAGTATCAGAGAGGTAGCCGTGTTAGTCTGTAGCTTTGAGAATAAGAAGTCTTGTGGCACCTTATAGACTAACAGATATTTTGGAGCATAAGCTTTCGTGGGCAAAGACCCGCTTCATGAAGCAGGTCTTTGCCCATGAAAGCTTATGCTCCAAAATATCTGTTAGTCTATAAGGTGCCACAAGACTTCTTGTTCACTGAGAACAGTCTCTCTCCATCCCTTCTAGAGCACCCCTACAGGAAGTTTAAGGCTGCTATTAAATCACCCCTTAGTCTTCTGCAAACGAAATAAACCCAATAAGTAGACCATACCACCTTTCCTTCTGCACTTCTGTTGGTGGAAGACTGCCTTCTGTGCTTGGCGCTTGCACTCTCTTGCTGCCCAGCTTAGAAGATAGACCACTGCAAGCATCTGCAGCACAGAAGGTTGGCAACAGCATACCATGATGCCCTTCCATCTATGCTGCTGCTGGCAGCTGTGCTGACATCTGAACTGGACACCTGGCCATTGCTCTGTGGCTGCCTCACTCAGAAGGCAGCATTGCCACTAGCAGCAGCACAGAAGGCACAGTGGCAATATCGTGCCATCCTTCCTTCTGCACTTCTGCTAGTGGGAGCATTGATGTCCAAGCTGGGTGTGCTGCCAGCAGCTGCCACCCTCTGGCTTCTCAGCACGGAAAGCAGTGCTGCCACCAGAAGTAGCATAGAAGGATGGCAGCACCAGACCATGCCACCCTTCCTTGTGTGCTGCTGTTGGTGGCTGCACTGCCTTTCAATCTCAGACCCTAGACAGAGGCTGCCACTCTATGGCCTCCAAGTTTGGAAGTCACTGCTTCCACCAGCGGTACCAAAGAAAGCAGAGAGGCAATACCATACCAGGCCACTGTTCCTTCTGTGTTGCTTCTGGCAGCAGTACTAACATTCCAACTGCCTGTCCTGGAAGGTCGAGCCGCTGCTGGCACTGGCCCAGAAGGAAGAGTGGAAACACAATACAGCGCTACCCTTCCTTTTTGCACTGCTGCTGGCAGTGGCACTACCTACTGAGGTAGGCACCTGTCTAGTGGCACCTGCTCTCTGGTCACCCCATTTGGAAAGCAATGCTGCCACCAGCCATGGTGCAGAAGTAAGTGTTGCATTATATAGCATGCTACACGTCCTTCTGCACTGCTGTTGGTAGCAGCACTGACTTCCAAGCAGGATGTCCCAAGAGTAGTGTCCACTGCCAGGACACCCAGCTCAGAAGACAGTTCCACAGCCAGCAATGCTTCTGCTGACGGTGATGTTGTCATCTGAGCTGGGCACCTAGCCAGCAGCCACTATTCCGTGGCCACCCAGCTCAGAAGGCAGCCCCACCAACAACACGAATCCAGAGGGAATGAAGGCAATACCATATCATTCCAACCTCCCTTCTGTGCTCAACCTAGTGGTGGAACGGACCTCTGAGCTGGATGACCTGCCAACCACTATTGCTCTGCTTCCTCCCCAGATTGAAAGGCAGTGCCGCCACCAGCCACAGTGCAGGTGGAAGGGTGGAAATAACATTACCGTGCCACCCTTCCTTCTACATTGCTGCTGGCAGTGGCGCTGCCCTCTGAGCTGGGTGCCGAGACAGTGGCCACTGCTCTCCAGTCAGCCATCATGGAAGGCCTGGAAAAATCAGAGACACTCTTTATATTTCCAAAATCTGCCTGAAGAAAGATCTGAGAATCAAAGAAGCAGTCATGTTTGGGAAAACCTGGACGGCTAGTGACCCTACTCACAAACCCCGTGCATTTGCCTTGAGACCCCCTTTAAGGTGGGGAGACCCAGTCTGAGAAAAGCTGCACTAGGGGATTCCCCAATGACCCTGAGGTTGAATACAGCTAAAAGTTTTTGGCAGACCATTTCCCACAATTGCCGTTGAATAGGTCATAGAGTCTCAGGGATCTTTCTTCCTGTAGTGATCTGCACTTAATGGAAGTCTCCATCAGAACGCTCTGGTCATGTTATAAACACCAAGGGGAGGTCTACGATAAATTTTATTTCCTGTTTCTTTTCATGCCAGCTTGTTGGATTAAGGGCACTGGCACCTCGAGCTCAGATTCTGGGGAAAAAGGCATAATGAAGAGGTCCACTTGGTCTCTTCTAGTCTTCGGTAGGTCTGTATGGCAGATTTCATCATCAACTGTCTTTGCCCTGTTAATCCTTCAACGACCCTTGCCACTTGACCAGCAGTTTTCATTTTAAAGTTGAATGTATCTGCAAACCCTCTCACTGAGTTTAAATTTTCACATTCTGGCCCATTTTTATTCCTGCTTCTGAGACTTTAGCAGGTTCTTCTGCAACAAATCCCACAGGGGCTCCAAGTTTTCCTTCTTACAAAATACATATTGCATCACATTGCTTGTTCCCAGGCCTGGCTCCTTCCATACCTTGTGGAGGAGATTTAGGATCCTGAGGGGCTGCCAAACATCTAGTAGACCCAATGGGGATAAAAGGAGGTGTGTGATCAACCAGGCTCAGTGACAGGGATCTGAGGTCTTAACCTTTTAGGCGGTTCACCAGGATCCGGATTCACAGACTGCAACAGAATATACAGTCCCATGTACCCACATAGGAAAAGGTCTGCAGCCCCCCTCTCATTCATGTTAATGGCTCAGAGCTTATCATGTATCTCCCTTCTCCTCCTCCCCATGGAGAGAAAAGGGGTTTGGTTCCCTGACCCCATGACATTTTTAATATTACCAAAATCTGCCCAGAGGAAGACCTGAGAACCAAACAAGACGTCATGTTTGGGAAAACCTGGATAGCTAGTGACCTGACTCACAACCCCCATGCACTTCCCTTGAGATCCTCTTTTGGGTTGAGAGGCCCAGTTTGAGAAAGACTGCACTAGGGGATTCATCAGTGACCCTGAGATGGGTAGTAAGGGAGCCTGGGCCCTCCTTCTGCACAGGGCATATGGTCACATGCCTCCCCCTTGATCCTCCAGCTGGTAGAGCAAAGGATTCTGGGACAGCTGCTGGTGGCAGAATCTTTTCTGCAGCCAGGACTCCTGCTGCCCCCTTCTGCAGCATCTCCCCAGGTCAGTCTCTCGTTCTGATGTCTCTCCCCGTTCGGAGCTGTCTGGCACCATGAGGTGCCACATCAGTGTGAAGGTGCATCCCCTGGCCAAACGGGGAGGATGTGACTCCAGCTTGCTCAGCGCAGTGGAGCTGTCAGTCCACTCCTCATGCCCAAGAAGCTGGAAATCTACTCTGCTCCCCAGTCTGCCCACGGGGGTTGGTCTGGTGGCCCTATCACCCCTTTCTGGGGCACTGTCACTGGTTGGCTCTCTAGTAGTTTGCTGCCTGGAGTTCTTTTTTCCCCTGTCTGCTCACTTCTCTTTAGCCTCTCTGCCAATCTGCTTCCCAGCCCTGTGATCTTCCCAGCTGCTTTCAGCCTGATAATCAGCAGTGTCTGGCAATGCCTGGATTAACCCTTCAGTTTCTGAGCTAGTGTGCAGGAACATACATTCTGTGGCAGGCTGCCTTTGAACCTCCTTCTCCAGCTTCTTCAGAGGTGGGATCCCAGAGGCCCAGACCTATTTTCTCACCCCTTTTGGCTCAGGGTGGGGTTGTACACTCAGTCAGATCTACCCTAAAGGGCACTGCCTGTGCAAAGGCAAAGACACCTGGTGAAAGGGCAGGGTGGAGAGGAGCTGTCACATCACCTTGGCCATGATGTCCTCCTGTCTCAAGGGAACAAAGACTTGTGAGAGACTTGGATGCCCCCAGGAATCAGGGAGGATTAATGGCAACTGGCACCCTGGGATGGACTCGTCTTCTTCTCTAGTGACCTTCGGTACCAGAATTCCCTCACCCCACTGTAGGAGGAGCTGCTGCCTCCATTCCCTGCCTTTCCCTGTGACACCTGTTCCTCAGCAGGTTCTCTTTAGTAGATTTCTCTGTTTGGGTTTTGTGGCTGTGTTCTTTCATTCCCATTGGGTTGGATCCCTGGCCCAACACTGTAGCAGAGCTCCCAGCAGTGGGTGAAATATCCTTGGTGCCTGGGGGTGGGGGGAGTTTATCCTAAACTGAATCGGGGAGAGGAGAGACAGACTCATCCTCCAGCTGGGGCCAATGGGACAGTCATTTCTTTAGGGGCCCCACTGCCTGTTTTCTGTCTTAGTCACTTCCTAGAGTTCTCTTTCCCAGCTGAGTCTCCTTACTGTGGCACAGCAGCAGTTTGTAGAGCCATTAAATCCCCTCCCTGACCAGCTGGTTGATGTCCTTGGCTGAGTTGCTGATGTACAGTCACAGCTAGGCCACAAAGCTCCCTGATTTGGGGAACTGTGCTAAGTTCTAGTGGAAGGGAAGAGAGGGGGAGGGGTTTCATCTCCAGTCTCCCCTGTGCTCGGCTTCCTTTTCCTCCAGTTCTCTCTGAAATAGTCACTGGGGAAGAGGAGCTGGAGTTAGACCCCCATCTTCTTCTGCCCCCAAAGAATCCTGGATCAAATGGCAATAGGCAGGACCCACCAGGAGCACTTTCACCCGCACCTCATTCAGGATGACAAGAAGGGGTCCATGGCCAGGCTTGAAGCTGGCTGGAGGAGGCACTGAAGTACAAACCCCTTAAAGATCTCCACTGAATCAAAAGATGGTTCCCTGTTCCACTCTGTCTTCCCAAGGGGAACACTGCCACCTGTAGCTCCTACAGCCTGTTGGAGATAACTTGCCTACACCTAGGCTATGCCTGCACTAGGAGCTAACTTTGAAATTAACTTTGAAGTTAGGCCTTACTTCGAAGTAGCAGCAGAGAGTCAAAGCACATTTTCCCTTACTTTGAAGTTAACTTCGAAGTAGGGAGCCCAACTTCGAAGTCCTTACTCCATTCCCGGAATTGAATAGTGCCCTCCATTGATGTTTAACTTCGAAGTAGGGTGTGTGTAGACACTCAGCTTTGAAGCTGCTTAGTTTGAAGTTGTACTTTGGAGTAAGTAACTTAGAAGATATTTTTGTAGTGTAAACACAGCCCGAGAATCGGGCTCAGAGGTCACTTACATGAAATACAGGGAAGAAGATGGTGAATCAGAATGGGACTCTGCTACTCCTTACGGCCCTGGCTTTCTGCTGGGACACTTTGGACATGATGCAGAAGTTGACATGCTGTGGAGGAAGGAGGCAGGTCAGGATCAATAGACCAGAATACATGCTATGTAAACGAGCCAACCCCGTCCCTGGGGCTGAAACAGTCTGTTCAGGTTGGATTATCTAATCCATTGATCATGGCACTTGAGAAGGGAATTGTCACAATGTGTGTCTAGTATCAGAGGGGTAGCCGTGTTAGTCTAGATCTGCAAAAGCAATGAGAGGTCCTGTGGCACCTTATAGACTAACAGAAATGTATGTGTGTCTGTCTCTCTGGAGTGGGACAATCCCATCCCTTGTGAATTCCTGATTCATGAACAGCTCATCAGGATGGAGACAGACCCTGTGCCCCTCCCTGGCTCAAAAGTCCTGAGAGGACCATTCTCTCTCCCCCAGCCCTGCACCCTTTCCCAGAGCTCAGTGCCAGTATGAGGGAAGAGCTGATTCCCTTCAGGCTCACCTAGCTATCTAGGAAGGAGTCTGTGTTTCTTCCATGAGCACTGTATTCTGGATCTCATGGGCGGTGGAGGAGGAATTTGTGCATTTGTGCAGGGGTGGGAGTGGGGGTGAGGGTTTGTCCTCTCACTCCCAAAGCCAGCCAGGGCCTTGTCTTGAAGTTCCAACTCTTTCCCCTGTCCCTGAAGGAGGAAGGGAACCACATAGCTCAGCACTGACTGCCTCGACCAAAGATGGGCCCCTGGGGTGCAGGCTAGGAGGACAGATTTGAGAATGGATTTCCTGTCTCTCCTTTCCAGTTCCCCCCAGCACTAAAGTAAAACTGCCCCCTTCCCCTCCTGACCATGCACACCTACAGGGGGCATCACGGCCTGTCAGGGTCTGGGGACTCTGCCAACAGGTTCTCCAGCATGGCACTCCTGAGGTCAGAAAACACCTTGTGCAGAGCCTGCAAAGAAAGGGCAGCCATGAGTCACACTTGGGAAATCTTCTCCTCCCTGTCATTAGCCCCTGCTTGGCCAATCAGCAGGGGCCTCTGAGACGTGGGATGCTGAGAGGTCTCAGCAGGTGTCCCAAAAGGATGCCTCACAAAACCATAAGAGTGTGTGTGCGTGTGTGTGTCCTCTGACATTGTCCCTGCCTTGCACCTCTGTCCAGCCAGGCTCATGTCAGGCTCTGTCAGTGAATTCACCACAGCCCCACCACCTTTCCCAGAAGACTGAGGCCCTGTAACAGGCCTTTGGGACGTCAATACCTCCACCCCTTCCCTGTAAGGCTGATGTGTTGCCCCATGACAGCCCCTTGGGACACACAGACTCATCAGAATAAAGTGCTCTCAAGTGAGCTGCTGACCAGCAATTACTCATAGTCATCATTCAGTGAGTATTTGAGAAAAATTGGCACATTAGAGAGAACCAGGAACTGTGAAGAAACAATAATCGGAGAGAAGAAACTCAACCAATCAAATACACAATTGCTTGTGACTTTTTTTGTCTGATCTGAAAAGAGAAGAAAAGGACCTTACTCTTACTTATCAATAGCCATCTGCTTGGCCAACCACCATCAAGACTCTCAGGTGTGGGAAACAGAGGGATAGCAGTACAAGTGCTGAGGTGTGTCCAGGGTCACCTACAGAGGGGATCAAGCTCAGAGCAATTCCAGCCCCTTGTCTTTGTGAGGGTATGGCATCAGCAACCCTCCCCAGCCCGGGTACTCCTCCCTCCTTGTTGGAGGGGGGAAGAAAAGAAATGGAGCAAAAGAATCAGGAGAAGACAGAAAAGAGGAAAAGTGAAACTCAAAAGGACAAACCTCCAATGTCCTCAGTAATTTTACAGGACAGAGTCTTTGTTAGGAAATAGTAAATTAAGCAAGTGATTTCTATACCTAGAATTGGGATGGTACCAGGTGAATCAGACAGAACAGGTTCTATACCTCTCTGAGGCTCTTACCTTCTAAACAAGAACTACAAACTCAGAAGCATGGAAGGAGAAGACTCTGATAATGTGCCGCCTCATACACGCGTACATTAATCCTAATTTGCTGTCACTCCCCAAGGAGAGACCATAAGAAGGAGCCTTGCTACTACAGAACCACAGGAATCTCTGAGGTCGCCCCTGCCTGGTGCCTCTGTCCTGCCTGGCTGTTGTCAGGGTCTCTCTATGAGGTCACCATCTCCCCACCACTTTTCCCCAATAAGTTGAGGACGTGCAACTGGCCTTTGTGATGTCACTGCCATCACTGACACTCCCACCCATCTTCTGCCAGGCTGGTGTCTTGACCTTGGCCAGGTTCTTTGGATGTTTGAGTTCCTTCCCCTGGATCATCTCATTCACTGATAGCTGAGTCTGGGGATGAAGCTGGCTGCACAGCAAAGCACCAGAGTCTGTTCTTTATGCCACACTCAGTTTTTCATTCTCAGTAGACTTTAAAAGGCCAGAAGGGACCATTAGAGCATCAAATCTGACCCCTGCACAACTCAACTCTCCTGTACATCTCAGGGGCTAATTTTTGATCCAAGCACACGCCAGAAAGGCATTTAGTCTTCATTGGAAGACATCTAGAAATGGTGGTTTGGTGGTTTGGTGGTTTGTTTTGGTGGTTTGTTCCAAAGGTGAATCGTCCTCACTCTGAAACATTTGTGCCCTATTTCTTGTATGAATTTGTCTGATTCCACCTTCCAGCCACTGGTCTTGTTCTTCTTTTCTCTTGTCAGCAAGCGCTCCAGTCAGTGGCACAGCAGGGCTATGACATGCCTTGGCTTCAGGTGGCTCCCGGAATCAGCATCATGTCCTCCCTCCAGGTCCTATGTACAGGGGCAGCCCCATCCCAAGAGCTGACTCTGCAGTTCTCATTAGCCAAGAACCACATCCAATGGGAGCTGCAAAGGCAGCACCTGCAAAAGGGGGCAGTGTGCAGAGCTGCCTGACTGAACCTCCTCCCAGCAGCTGGAACGGGGGCACGCCACTACTTCCAGGAGTTGTTTGAGGTAAGAGCTCCCCTGAGTCTGTACCCTGGAGTGCCCCCATGCTCCCTAACCCGCTGCCGCAGTCCTGATACCCCTCCCACAAACTAAACCCCTCAGACCCAGACTGTACCCCACTACTGCACCCCCATTCCATCATCACTGGCCTCACACCAGAGGCCTCACACCCCAGCCAGAGCCTCACCCCCTCACACCTCAACCTTCTGCCTAGTGAAAATGAGCAAATGAGTGATTGAAGGTGGGCAGGGTGAATAACTGAGCATTTGGGAATGTAGTGAGCAGGGGCTTGGCTTTAGAGAAGGGCCAGAGCCAGGGCAGGGCCTCAGAAGAGAGTGGAGGAGGAGCTGGGGCAAAGGTTTTGGGATGTCTACAAGTGGAAATTTGACAACCCTAATAGCTGCTCGTTCTTGGGAGCCACAAAAGCCAACACACTAGGCAGGGAGCCACATAAACTACTCATCAGGAAATGCCAAGGAGGGGAATGCGTCCGAAGCCCCCCTCCCTCACAAAGTCGGATGACCAAGTGCTTGACCTTGATACAGGGAAACATCTAGCTCAGGTGTGTCCCCAGCAGAGACCCTCTGTCTAGGACTTAGGTACCAAAGTTGCTTCCTGTGAGAATGAATCAAGTAACACAAATGTCTGGAGGAGATGGACACCTACAGTCACTGGGGCAAGGAAACTAGGCCCTGTGAAAGGCCAGTGTCCTAATCCCCAGCCTGTACAGTCATTCTCACATGTTCTCTCTGGCTCAATGACTCTATATATATATCCAAAGTGGGTGAAGACCTGGCCAGACGAGAGACTGCTGTGAGTCATAGGGGTGTCTAAAACTGGGACTTAAGTGTCTAAAACTGGGCTTCAGGTATCTGTCTTTGTGGATCAGGACCTCTCAGGTGCTTTAAATGTTATCCCTGCCCACTGTCACCTTTTGACCTGTATAAGCAGATGTTATATGGTGCCTAGTCATTGCTGCGCAATCTCCAACAGGATATTGTTTGTAAAAGCAGAGAAAATCCTCACAAAAACAGACTTTAATCTTCCCACTATATAATTCATTCAAATAGTCAGAGCCAAAAATCTGCGGGGTTCTCAGCACTTCCCAGTTCTTCTGCCCTCCCCTTAAACTGACCACATCAGGGAAATGGCCTAGCAGGCACAGAACGCCCAATGCCACACCTTGGCCTGCCCTCTCCCTCCCTCCATGGCCTAAGGGAGAAATCTGAGCACCCCCCTCCTCCTGCCTTGTACCATCTCTTCATTGTCTCCAGGTAGGGGAGACAATGCCCCCCATATTTCCCAATCTCTGCCCATGCTTCCACTGCTGGGTCAGTGCTTTAATCCACTGGGCTAAAGGTTATAACGAGAGCACCGCCACCTCCTCTGGAGGCAGTACAGTGGTGTGCAATGTCTGGTACCTGAGCACTCTTACAGGCTTGGGACTCGCAGGCAAGACGGGTGAGGGAAGGCCTAGTCTGAGGACACCGCTGGGATTTAGGTACCTAGGTATCAGGATTTAGGCAGGGCTATGCAGGCCTGCAGTAGATTCATGAGTGGGTGGATGTATTCTCAATCCTAGAAGCCTTTATCGGTAAAACTTAGGCATCTAGAGACTGTAGACTCCTACCAGGCTGGGTGGCAGCTGAGCAGGAAGTTTAAGAATCCAATCGTTGCACTTCGGCACCTCACTTGTCTAAATGCCTTTGTGGATCAAGTCCTTCCCAAAAGTACATTACTGTGAGGCATGCAGGCACTGAGACACAATAACTAGGGAGCCAGGAATGCCACCTCAGATCTGCTCCAGAATCTCAAGAAGTGGGTCTTTCCCATGGAAGCTCATCAGCTAATAAATAAGATAGTCTTTAAGGTGCTATAGCTCTGCTCGTTTTGTGTTGCAAAGATGCAGACTCACACAGCCACCCCTCTGAGACCTCCTTTGTTGTCACAGAGTGACTTTTCAGGGTAGAAACGTACGTAAACAAAGAGCTGACCAACCCAATCGTTACTATGAAACTGCAACCGTCAGGTCCCGGTGACAGTAAACACGCAACCACCTCTCAGCACAGTTCTCCTTTCAGGCCCAGTGATCCGGTAACACTGAAGTTTGGACAGAGATTTTCTCAGGCGGCTTTTCATTGCTGGTTTCCTACAAGAGGTGCTCCAGGCCATAGCGTCCCAAACTGTGTGCCGTGGCACACTGGTGTGCCACAGAGTGGTTTTAAGTGTTGCTGTCATTGTCATCGTCATTTGGGAAGCACTGTGCTAGAAAATATTGACTTCCTATAGTTCAGCAAATTCTCTCTCAGCACAAGGCAGGTCCCAAGGGTGCTGGACGACAGCGGTTCAATCTGTAGTCAGATGATGATGGGAAGTCAGAGACAGTGGTGGAAGCTTACTTTGAAAGAAGTGGCGTGGATCAGAGTGCTCCCTATGGGGAGCAGGGTAAGGAGGGAAGGGCAGGATGGGTGCACTGCATGGAGAGCTACTGAGATTCAGCAGGTGGGGAGGGCATTTTACTTGTTTCCTAGCCCAGTCCTGGGCTCCATGGTGGCTGCTCCAGCCCATCTAAGTATAGCTCTTGCTTCTGCTTCCCAGCACATGAGCACAGTTCACAGGGAATGATGCACAGTGAGAAAAACATAGATCAACACCCATGGTGGGGATGCTAGTTCTACAGCTTCCTCCTCCCCGGTTCCCAGCTCCACCCCCACTGGAGGAAATGACCCCATCCAAACTTCCCTTCCGGCTAACAGAGTTGCTCAGTACCGGAGAGTGCATGATAATGTCCTGAAAGTGCTTGCTGTGACTGTACAGTCATGAGCTCAAGAAGACACCCTACATAATGTGACTGTGATGAATTTCCTCTCCATTTCTTGACATTTTTTTTAGTCTATTGCTGAGGTATGGGCTATTTAGAAAGCCCACTTGTTTGAGAACTCATTTCTGACTATTGTTCAACCCATCTATAAACTCTGTGTGACCTTGGGTGAATCACTTAACTTCTCCATGCCTCAGTTACCCTGACTTTGAAATGGGGATTGTAATCCTTAACAAATGGTGCATTATGGTTGCTGCTGCTGGCTAGGAATAGTGCATCTCTTATTATTTTTGCTACCCACTTCCTTTCTCTTAATCCACTAGTTTTCTCTCATTTGCCTGTTATGCCTTACATTTTAGGCAGTCATCTCTGTTGGGCCAGTCACTTGAGTCAACACTTAAGACCAAGTATCATCTTTTTGTTCTATGCTTGTACAGTACCTAGCACAATAGTATTGTGGTCCATGAGTAAGCTTCCTAGACACTGTGGTAATATGTATATCAAATATTCATTATAAAATTGTACCTGTGATTTAACAGCACCTCCCTACTTGGCATCAGAATCTCATAGATAGATAGGCAGGCAGATAGATAGATAGATAGATAGATAGATAGATAGATAAGAAATGTGATTTATCATTACATACAGAACTTCATTAAATGGGAGATTATTATCTTTTCTTGGACAATAATGAAAGCACACGCTCTTGACATTTTTGGCTGGATGGCTGTTTCTTATGCATGTTTATTCTTTTTAATTTAACATATGTGAGTGGGATTTTTTTTTTGCATCTACCTGATGTCTTTCAGCCCCCTTTTGTGAGTCACATTTACACCTACTGGAGAACAGGGTGCGGGTGAGACTGATTCTAACCGTTAACTGCAGGCTTTTGAAAAGACTTCATAAAATGAGAGGTAATTAAAGTTATCCATAAGAGCTTCTGTCTTCCCATTCTTCAGGTGTGTGTACTACTCTTAATAGAAGCATAGGTCAGAGATTGAAGTTCATGACAAGATTTATATAGATGTGTTTCTGACGTTATGTTACGTTTGCCTGTTTCATAAGATGTCAGGTGTATTTTGAGCTGTTCAAAATCAAATAAAATATTCCTATTACTAATATTCCCACTGATTTTTTTTTTGAGCTGGTACTTGTCAGTACTGGGCACTTCAGCCTCCCCTGCCATGGGATCAGCTGCATGGAGAGAGCAGGGAGCCAGCTGAATACCAGCACCTCTTTTTTTACAAAAAGGGCACTGAATATTTGTATTATTCAATCACTATATGTATACACACACATATATATCCTATTCCTTTCCACACATTTCAACTCCAAAATTATCTATCACACTCTTCTGCAAACTATGTCTGTAACTAGAACTTTAATGAATGGAAAATCTGCGGTTGTCAGAACATTTGCTTGAATTTGCTATCTATTAATATGCCCAAAAATTATTTCTTCAAAAACCACTTTCTCGCATATGTAGCAACCCAGCATGGAACTTGTAGAGTGGCATGGATTGCCGGAAGGACGAATTTGGAGGTGGCACCAGGCAGTCTGCTTGTGTGCATATGGATAGAATGCTGGCTGCTGTTGCAACATCTCTGTAAATAGCTGTCTTATAAAGGGCCAAGCTAGTTTTCCAAGCGTGGAGTACACTCATGCTACTACCCAGCATGCAGGACATGAGATGTCTTTGCATAAATTAAAGTTGAAAGCTTAATCCGCTGAAAGTACAAAATTAGATTTAAAGAGACAAGCGTCTTCATCACCATGGTTAAAAAGCCCTGGACAGAGTTAATGCTCCCTGGTTCCACTCCTACAGGGAGGCTGGTTGGGTCCTGTTCTTCTGGAGTATATGTGATAGGGGATTGACATTTGTGCCTTTTTTTATGGTTCTTCCATAGACAACCCATGAGAGGTGATGGTTGCAAAGGGAAGGGTGTGTCTACACTAGGAACTAACTTTGAAGTTAGGCACTACTTGGAAGTAGTGAGCAGAGAGTTTACACACATTTTCCCTTACTTTGAAGTTACTTTATAGGGAGTCCATCTTCAAAGTCCTTACTCCAGTCTCAGGAATGGAGAAGTGCCCTACTTCAAAGCAGGGTGTGTGTAGACTCTCCAATTCAAAGCTGCTTACCTCAAAGTTATTTTTGTAGTGTAGACACAGCTGAAGAGGAAAAGCAGGAGATCTGATGTGGTTTTGTTTATTACTTTGGAAGTATCTTGAATTTCAAGTCTAATCTTCTCTGGTATTGCTGGGAGACTCTTGGAAATCCATGAATATTCATTTATACCAGCATAATTGCACCAGTATCACCAAAGCAAATCATCAGTGTTGATCTGCTTCATGAAAAAGATAAACCATATTGATGAAAGCTCCCTGTTACACGGAGCAGCACGCTTTCATTGGAAGATTGCACTGATACAGCTAACATGGTACATGTGTCCCCAATATAGATAAGTCCCTTAGATAGGTACATCCCTGAGGCTTAGTTTTTGCATGTTAACAAAGGGCATCTCTCTCTCCTAACCAGTTTACAGGCATTGGAATTAATTGTCAGTTAACTAACTTAACACCCAATTTCTCCTCTCCCCTTACAGGTCTGCTTGGCATAGCATACCCAGCATCACACTCCTACTGGATCTCCAGTTTTCAAAAAACCAAACAGGGTACACAAGATTTAGAATTCCCAAAGTGAGAAACCGTGTTCTTCTTGGGCCACGCTGAAGAAACCTAAAAGGGCAGCTGTGCACTTTTTATTTTATCCCTTTACAGAGCTGTTATGGGGTATGTGAAATTCACGCTGGGCCAGAAGAAGTTAAAAAGCAGTTCTGGACTCAGAAATTTCCACCCTACTGGGGCTGCAGAGTCTCCTAGAGCTGGAGCAGGAACTTAAAAGAGAACCAGACCACTTAGAAGGGGGCAGATAGGAGAGGAGTAGAGATTTTTCTTGGAAGTGCCAGAATAAAGGTACAGCTGGAATCCTAGAATCAGGGGAAAGGTCTCCAAGTGCCAGCTCCCCCAGGCCCTAGTGTTAGGGACCTCTTCGCTCTGACTGCTGGTGGATCATGTGTGAGGCTTTTACCCATGCTCTAGACTGGGGAGATAACTGATAGGAAGTGGCCCAGGGAGGCAGGCCCAAAGCACTCCTGGGTCTTTGATGTCATTGCCTCTCATGGGGCTCTGAGCCTAGCCCATTAGAGAGGAGGGCGTAGGCTCTCCTACCAACCATCCTTTCATGAAAGAGGCACACTGCCTTTCTTCCAGGTCCGTCCCCTTTCCCCTGAGGTTAGGGGCGGGGGCGTGAAAGTCTAAACGCTTGTCTTCACTATGCGGGAGATTGGTCTTCCGAGGGTCGATTTTGTGCGCCTGGTCAGAATGTGCAAATGCAAACTGTCTGAGCTCAACAATTGACCCCTGCACTCCTCAGTGCCATGAGGGGTAAGGGAGGTCAATGGGGTGAGTTTCTCCTGTCAGCCTCCCTCAGTGAGGAAAGCTGGGTAAGTCGATTGCAGATCGTTGATTCTAGTTACACAATTGCCATAGCTAGAATTGTGTATCGACAATTGACGTTAATGTCTCGTGTAGACCTGGACTAAGAGAGGGCAACCAACAGGGACCTGGAGATGGGTTGAGGAGTCTTTCTTTTGTGGAGATGTTGGACTCTATACATACAGCATTGAACTCTGTTAGCCTATGAGGAAACGACTTGAGTAGTGGCCAGGCCATAGGGCGGAGGAGCTACCTTCCAAAACAGGGAGTCCTACAGTGTGGGAGCAGCTGCTGGCAAGGGATGCCAGAGATGCGAGAGACCTGGGATCCAGAGATGTGTAACCACTAGGTGTCACTGCCGGTATGCCCAGCCTTGTCACAAGGCCCCGGTCTAACTTTTGGGATGGTGAATGCAGAGCTAGTGTGTGTACACATATTGCGTACAATAACACATAAGGACGGTGTTGGCTACTGAGCTGGAAATACTGGTGGCATCCATAACAGTGCTAAAAATATCACAAACACAATCATTTCTGGGATCTTATGGTTCATATTATGCAAGGAGTTAGAAGCCTCATTTCTCTCTGATTCATATACCCTAGTGCTCATGCATCTCTAACTGCCTATTAAGCCAATGCTATGTGAAGGTCAGCCATGACTATGCCTTTTTAAACTTCCTAGTGCTTCTAGCCTACTGACTAACCACCTCACGCAGCTGACGCAGAACCCAGCAGGGTCTCATTAAGCAATGTGCCTTCAGCCTATCGCAGGACCACCAGCCGTGCTGGAGGTTTCCTCTGAGTCGGGAAGAGAAGTTCATTACCAGAAAAGACAGTTTCTTCTCCCAGTCTCCCACTGTCAGGGCGGCATATAGCGACAGAGCAGAACTGTGCCAAACCTGAGAGAGCAGCCTTGAGTAGTCCTAAATTCCTCCCAGCCTGCCTGGTGTGTAGAAGGGAATATGCGCAACATCACTCTTAATGAGCTTAAAGCTACTGTTGCTTGCACTGACAGCTCCGTGAGCCAAGGCTGACGCAGGCTCATCAACCTTGAGTGTGGTCCGGCTACCACTAGAAAGGCACAGCGTCCTACTGAGTGGGTGTAGGTTACACTTGCTTAATTCCCTGACTGCTTCAGTCCGATACTGCAGGCTGAGGTGACCCTTGCCGTTTCCTGCCCTCTCTGCGGTGCTGTGCTGCAATTCCTCTCACCCGTTCAGTAGCGGGGCTGCAGTTCTGCCCATCCCTTATGCAGTCACATAAGGCAGGAGCAAAGGCTCTTTGTGTCCAGCCATGGTTTGCTCTGTGCATATTAGCAACATCCTAACATAGCCTGCTCCATGAGCACCGCACCTGCCCATCTGCTCCTACTTGTTAAGGGCTTGGCTACACTAGCTCCCTACTTCGAAGGGAGCATAGTAAGCAGGGTGTCAGGAGATCATTAATGAAGTGCTGCGGTACATCTGCAGCACTTCATTAAGCTAATTCTCCACCGCGGCAACTCCGACGTGTTCAACTTCGAAGTGCCAGCTCGCGTCTACCTGTGGCTAACCTGCCGGTACTTTGAAGTGCCTGGGCAACTTCAAAGTCCCTTTACGCCTCAAAATTTTGCCCAGGCACTTGCCCGGGCACTTCAAAGTACTGGCAAGTTGGCTGCAGCTACACACAAGCTGGCACTTTGAAGTTTAACACTTCGGAGTTGCGGCGGAGGAGAATTAGCTTAATGAAGTGCTGCAGATGCAGTGCAGCACTTTATTAATAATCTCCCGACGCCCTAGTTACCATCCTCCCTTCCAAGTAGGGAGCTAGTGTAGACAAGCACTATGGGACTGAGTCTGCACTCAGTGATGTCAATGGAGGAGCTCCCACTGAATTCCAGGGTGAGGGATCAGGCACTTAGGTCTTAACCAGAAAGCTACACAGGTACAGGGTTTGTCATTGTTAGAACTTGGAAAAACTTAAAAAAATCTAATTTATTTTCATGATCGGAGCTGCTTGTTCACTTTTGCATTTCAGCACTGACAATGAAACTAGGCTCTTCGACTATTGGTCATAGTCAGTTTATTAAAGAACTTCGTACTCCATTTTTCATGCTTTCGCACAGTAATGTCTGGTGCCCTCTCCTCACCACTGGATCACGGGCCACACACGCTCCCTGTCCAACTTTTGGAATGGTGACTGCACATCTGGTACCTGCCCCCAAGCACCTGTGGTTGTCCCCCCCGTGCCACCTTCTGTCCCAGAACATCCATGGCAACCCCAGGCAATCCCCGTCCCAGAGCATCCAAGATTTAGTCAAGGGTATATAGCACAAGTCATGAAAAGGGCACAAGATGTGAACTTTTGTTGACCTCCTGTGACTAGTCCAAGACTTTTACTAAAAACATACATGTGACTGAAACGTTGCCTTACTCATGGGTTGTGAGTTGCTTCACTGACTCCTAGGAAGCCCACTACTGCTGGTTGGTGAGACATGGCCACCCTTATGCCATTTTTGCTGGTCCCTTATTCCCCAACCAGCTGCAATGGTGTCAAGGAGCCTATTTGTGAAGTAAGGTAATACATAGAAAAGTGTGGCAAACTCTGGCCCTAAAAAGGAAATGGATGTGACCAGTGCTTTTTTTTTTTTAGAAGTACACAGCCAGCTTCCTGCCCTCTCTCCCCCTGGGGTTCCTGCAACTGGGGCTGCCAGTGGGCTCCGTGCACTAGCTGGCTCCCCACTGCAGGGTTGGTGGGGGCCCCTGCCTCCTGACCTGTCCCCGGGACTGGAGCTGCTGGCAGGGGTCCCAGTCCCACAGCTGCACAGGTCCTCCAGCACCAGCCAGGTCCATGGGGCTGGAGCTGCTGGCAGGCCTGCACACCCTGGCCGGCTCCCAGCCCTGGGGCTTCTGGGGCTCCCCTGGCCTCAGCCAGGTCCCCATGCCTGGAGCTTCTAGCAGAGCTCCCAGCCCCAGGGCTGCCAGGGTTCCCCTGTGCCAGCTGGGTCCCTGGGGCTGGACCTGCTGGCAGGGCTCCCTTCTCTGGCCAGCTCCCAGCCCTGGGGTTGCCAGTGTTCCCCTGATCCCAGTCAGGTCCCCAGGGCTGGATTGGTTGGTGGGGCTCCGAGCCCCAGAGCTGGCAGGATTCCCTGGCCTTCACCAGGTCCCCAGGGCTGGGGCTGCTGGCAGGGCTCTGCACCCCACCCAGCTCCCTGCCACGGGGCTGGCAGGGTTCCACCACCTGTCTGAGTATCCAGCACAAAAATAGCCCTGAATGTGACTCCATCCTTTCCCCTTTAAGTTGGTTAGGTTCTTGTAGCTTCTACTACTTCTCCCATTGCCATCACTACAAAGGTTCAATGCATCTTCCCTTGGGGCAGGGGGATTTTTAATTGTTCATCATAGTAAAACACAAAGACCTTCTCCTCTCTGTCTTCCTCCCTCCCCCTGCACTAGTACAGGACCACAAGGAACATTGAGAAGTGGAAGGAGAACTGGGAATCAGCTGTTCACAGTCATTCCGGCTCTGGGAAGGAGAGGAGCGAGGGCAGAGTGCAAACGGGGTGGTATGCAGGCTCTGAAAGTGCAAGGAGGAGGAGGAGGAGCAGGTAAGCGTGGGACTCTGTTGCCCCAGTGTGTGAGATATGAATGGGGGAGGGGAAGTAACGGGGGCTGCAGGTGGAGCTCTGGTGGGCCCTGAGCTGCTGTAGCCCACCGAGGGGAAGAAGAGCCACTCATGCAGCACATTCATGATTCATTGTTCCCCATCACTGCTCCAGTAGCTGTTTTCATAGGATTTGCACTGTTTAGTGTTTGGGTGTCATATCTGGGTTATAACAAGAAGTCCTGTGGCACCTTATAGCCTAACAGATATTTAAGCTTTCTTGGGCTCATCAGGGTCTTTGCCCACAAAAGCTTAAGTATCTGTTAGTCTATAAGGTGCCACAGGACTTCTTGTTGTCCTTGAGGATACAGACTAACACGGCTACCTCTCTGATACATATCCGAGTTATGGCAGCATCTTACTCTGGACACTCTCTGGTCAGTATCTAAACCAAACCAAAAAGTCTTTCATCAAAATACCCTCAATCTTTGCAGTGTTTGAAATCAGAATCTGGGGTGTGAGGTCTCCTTCTAGTAGCTAGTTTAATAAAGTGACAGTGGCCATATAAAATACTGACAGCACCAATCTGAGTTATTTCCCCACACTGGAAATCTTTAACAATCAATCTCTGTCTTATTTGGAAACGATGATGACCAGAACTGTTAGTAGCTCACTCAGCTGTAGGCATATTGCATGAACAGCCTGAGCACTGGACAGCATGTAAAACTTTTAGGCACTTTGACATTTGGTCAAAAACTGTTGCATCCAAGTGGCTGGAGAGAATTATAAGCCTGATGGACTTCTATAACTGAAAGCTGTATGCGACAGTGTTGGGAAGTGAAAGAGAAGCAAAGCACATGTTCTCATCTCCTCCTTTTTTGCTCCCATGTGTTGACCAACTGCGTCTCATGAAACTAAGTTGTAAACCAGGGTCAGGTAAAGTTCGCTTAGTGGGTCAAATGTGGGGCATGGAGTTCTACACACAAATGATCTCATTTTTAACAGGGAGACTCCAGTTTCAGTTTCTTCATGGAGAAGACCACTCTGACGAAGATGGAACACAGCTGGCAGGCAGAGACCTGTGATTTATTTAGGCTGAACCCCTTTTTAAACTGGGGAAGGCTTCATGCTGCTCCATTTTACACATATTAACTGTAGTCCTTAGCATCCTAATAAGTTATCACAACAGTCCTCTGCTGAGTTGAGTGTAGGCAGCCCCATCATTCAGCCCATACCAAAATGCAGAGAAAGCTTCTGGAAATGGTAGTAATCACAGCAGTGAACGATATATTGCAATTAATATTAGTGGTCTGTTCTTGAAGGCAGAAGATAATTTTCTTTTTCCCTATAAAATTGCCATCAGGCCAGAGATATGTCTGCCTCATCTCAGCATTCTCTCCTGTAGCTGGTTGTATCGGCAAAAAATACTGCATTGCAAGGAAAGCAAATAGGAGGGCCATGTGGGCACTGAAAGGAAGGATGGGCTAGTGAGAGGATGTAAAACTGAAGACCTGGGGTCTGTTCTGGCTCCTCCACTGACCTGCTGTGAGGCCTTGGGGAAGTCATTTCATCTCTCTGTCTCTCTGCTTGCCCTCCCACCTGTGGCTGTCCTGTCAGTTTGGGATGTTGGAGTCTCAGGGCACACACTGCATCTCATTGCATGTTTGTACATTGCCTACCACACCAGGCTCCCCTATTCAGCGTAGATCTCTTGGCACAACTGTAATACAAAAAGATAAACAACAAAAATTCTTCTCTTAGAAACACTGACTACTGTGTAGAACAGCTTTTATGAAGTATACGCTGGACCAGCCCTGCTCCTTCTAACCTAATGGACTGGATTATTTCCTTAGTATTTAGACTCTTCTAAATGCATTCACAGTTTACAGCTATGACATAAACTATACAATCAATAGGATGTAATATATTACTTGTGTAAGGAATATGCCAGCAGGAGCGCAATACTGCTGGAGGATATGAGGAGTGTGTCCTTCAGAGATCATCTGCATGAAAATGCAAAGGTATGCATATGAAATGCCTTGTAAACAAAACCTGATGGGAGCAAATGAAACAATGAGGTTTTGTCTACTGTAAAGAAAATGTTGTAAAGTCACAATTTATGCTATCACCCAGCATAAGAACTGTGGAGTCTCACCAATGCTTGAATTTTGTGAGAGTACAGGGCAGTCATCACTACTGTGTAAGATATGGGTCGCACGGGGCTCCCTCCATCTAAGCATTGTGAGGTGAAAGTGGGAGGAATAGCAGTTGAGTTAGGTGGCTGGAAGCCTTTTGGTGATGCAACTGTAAGACTGCTTTGACTAGTGGTCCCCTCCCCTGTCCTTCTGTTCAAAGACAGCCCTCAAGGTAGGTCTATAGTTATTCTGTGAGAATCCACCTTGGTAGATGCTGTGGCTAAACCCAGAGCTGAATACCGCTATGAGCTGAAATCACTGGTAGCTGAAGCTATGGACAGCTGGATTCACAGGATTTCACCCACAACAAAACCCACAAGACAGCAGCAGATAGCTGGCAGGTGTATCCTGCAGGCAGCTAGTAGGAGAAGCAGTGGGTGGCCGGCAGGTGCGAAAGGCAGGCAGATGGTGGGAGCCACCAGCAGGTGACTAGTGGGGCACTGGACCAGCACAAAGGTGGTATTGCCTCAGGTTCAATGAGGGAATGCATCAGGGTGATGAGTCAGGGCCTGCACGGGCTGGACAGAGTTGTAAGAGAGGCATTTGAAGGGATGGGGGCTACGCAGAAAGTTTGGGTGTGTGGATTGGCTATTTACAGTATTGGACTGGTGATCCTGAGCAGCAAAGGACACTGCTCAATCCATTTGAGCTGGGACGGTTCCTTGAGGGTTGCTTATGAACTCTGGGTGTGGTACTTTCCCAAGCTTATGCCGTATGATTTTTCTGCCTCTTTCATTAAAAGTTTCTTTTCTACACTCAGACTGTGTGCTTGCAAGTGGGGAAGCATTGCCTCTCCAAGGTGCCCAGGGGTGTGTGAATTTCCCAGGCTACTGGGAAGGGACTTGAGCTGGTTGTATGTGAGATGAATGAAAAGGACCCTTACATGTTGAACCCGGCCCTGGTTGCTGCCGACTCCTTCTGGCAGAAGGTTACACTTGTAACCTACAAGCATTTTATTATGTGTAGATTTTGTTTCTTGCACGTGTTTGATCCTTTATATGTCTTTATACAATGTAATCAAAGATAAAAATTCATTTAATTAAAAATATCTATAGAGACAAATGAAAATGTTATATTTGAATCTGTGGGGTCAAATCTGGCTCCAGAATGAAGTTTAATAACATTCAGTTTTTACAAAATGAACACCAATTGAGATGCTTCTATGATTATATAAAACTTTCAAATGGAAACTGCTAAAAAAAACAACAAAGCATCCCCTGAAGTGCAGGCAATCTGAACATCACACTGTGCTAATGGTGGTGGGCATCAGCTTGCTGGTTGGGTTCCCAGCTGCTGCTGGTGCAGCTGTCCCAGGGGCTCCCTGAACTGCTCAGAACCAGCTGCACCAGCTGCTGCAGAAGTCCTGGATGTCCATGACCTCTGAGACAGACTTTCAGGCTTACTGATGATCAGCCCTTGAGCAAGCCAGGAAATGCAGCCTAGTCTGCAATTTCTTCACCTACACACTGCAGTTTACAAAGTGCATAACAAGGGATTTCAGAGAAAGGCAAGTGCAGAAAGATGACGTGAGTCTGTTAACTGGAGCAGATTATTCAAATACAGATAATCCCTGTCATATCTCTTCCCTCCTCCCTGTCCAATTCCCCAAAGCCCTCCCAAGACCTATAACACAGCCAAAAAGCAGTAAAGTAGCACTTTAAAGACTAACAAAAGAATTTATTAGGTGAGCTTTCGTGGGACAGACCCACTTCTTCAGACCATAGCCATACCAGAACAGACTCAATATTTAAGGCATAGAGAATCAAAAATAGTAATCAAGGTTGACAAATCAGAAAAAAATGATCAAGGTGAGCAAATCAGAGACTAGAGGGACGGTGGGGAGGGAGTCAAGAATTAGATTAAGCCAAGTTTGCAAGAGAGCCCCTATAATGACCCAGAAAATTCGCATCCCGGTTCAAACCACATGTTAATGTGCCGAATTTGAATATAAAAGAGAGTTCAGCAGCCTCTCTTTCCAAAGTAGTGTGAAAATTCCTCTTCAGTAACATGCAAACTCTTAAGTCATTAACAGAATGGCCCGCTCCATTGAAATGTCAGCTGACCGGTTTGTGGATCAGTAGATTTTTTTTTATGTCTGTTTTGTGCCCATTAACTCTTTGTCTGAGAGAGTTTGAAGTCTGTCCACTATACAAAGCATCTGGGCATTGTTGGCACATGATGGCATAAATGATGTTAGCTGAGGAACATGAGAATGTACCCGTGATTCTGTGACTAACCTGGTTAGGTCCAGTGACGGTATCCCCAGAATAGGTATGTGGACAAAATATGTGCAAAATATGTGACATAAGATATGTGGTCAAGTTTGTGTGGAACTATAGGATACATAAGTGGGCTCCGATTGCTCATAGACAGGGATGATAGCCTGTGAAACCCACTCTGCTGGAGCGCTCAGTTCTCCCATCTGTAGCAGCACTTGGCCACATAAGTGAACACATAGAAGAGCTGAGCTGGTCCCTCTGGCCAGAGGGAGAGGAGGGATCTCTGTGTACAGCTCCAGCAGCTGGAGCAGCACACGGCATGGAAACATGGCTCCTGCCCATCCCCCACCACCGCTACGACCAGGCCATGGGAATGCACATGTTGGCCACTGTGGAGAGCAACCACCAGTAAGCTGTTCTAGCCTTGCTGTACTGCTGGAGATAGCAGTGGGGGCACTGAGGTATATTAAGTCACCAGGGCAGAAGGTGGGGCCAGGGGATGCATGGGAGGGAGAGCATGTGGGGCAGCGGGGAGGCTGGGAAAACAGGAGGTCTGGGGAACAAGGGGCAGCAGGTGGCAAGTTTTGCTGGAGTCTGGCTCCAAGCCAGGAATATTCCTGGTTCCGTGGGCCTGTGTAACTCACCACCTACGCATGCAGGACCAGGGAGAGGAGATGTTCTCCTCAGAAATCTGAGGCAACTTCAGTGCTTCGGGGGGGCCCAAGAGCGTGCGCTGTGAGAGTGGCTGATACATGTGGAAATCTGTCTAAAACCACTACCCTAGGGATTGTTTGGGAAGTTCTGTGGCCTGTGTTAAACAGGAGGTCAGACTAGCTGATTGTTACTGTCCCGTGGGCCTTACAGTCTATGAACACATGAACTTTGAAGGTACAGCCTAGCTCCAGGTCTCCAGAAAGAGACTTTTGGGGCCCCTGGATAAGGTGGAAGGGGGTCCAGCTCTTTGCCCCTGGAAGGGACAGGGCCTTGAGCAGAAGGGGTGGACTGTAGACTCATATTCCTCACTCCATCCAGGCATGCCTCTGGGGTGCCCAGGGCACACTATCTGGGTTCCTGGCAGCATTTTAAAGGGCCTAAGGTTCCAGCTGCTGCCACAGTAGGCCCCCAGGGCACTGGCCCCCATTTCTTCCCACCTCTTGGTGGTCCAGCCTGGCTCACCCAGGACTGGACCACCAGCCTGGGTACAGATGGAGCTGTCCCTGAAACAAACCTCCTCCCCTGGAGTTTCGAGCACAGCAGCCAGAATTAAGATTTCTCCACGTCTTGAACTCAAGGGGTTCAAAGGCTGGCACTCAACGCCAGCAAAACCCTAGAGGCCGATCAGGAGTCTGTCAGTCTATCAAGGTTTTTGCCTTGTGTCCATCACCTCGACTACTTCTATATTTTCAAGGGAATACAAGCAGATCTCTGTATCTTTTTTTCCTTCACCAAGAGAGTGAGGGTTTTGGGGGGGATGGCAGGGGGGGTTGTTGTTACAGGGGTGAGGAATAGAATTGGTGAGGCTGCTGCAGTGAGAGAAGTTAGGCTGAAAGAATAGGATAATAACAGAAAGAGAAAATATTAACATATGGAACCGAAAATGTTAATCTCCTCATCCTCTGCTCTGGCACCAAGCATTCAGTGCCAGTAGCACAGAAGCAGACTCAGTAATTGTATCATGGAACTAAAAATGTGTGGTGTTGTATAAATATTTGAATCTATTATTATGCAAGCAGTGAGCTGGAGGCTTTGTCACAGCACTAATCAGAAGGCCTCTAAGAGAAACGCAAAAACCCACGCAAGAACGATAGGCATGGAATGAAACCAAACAAAAAGAAAAGGCAACATGTTGTGAGGAATGCACGAACTCTACTTAAGTAACGAGCACTCCTGTAGCACTTCAGCAGCTAAGAAGTTTATATGGTCATGAGCTTTCATGAGTAAGACCCACTTCTTCAAATGAACAATCGAGTAGGAAATTAGAATCCAGGGTTTACACAGCAGGGAGGGAGGGGGGCCTTTTCCCTCTTCCCCCTCCCCATGTAAACCTGGCATTCTGTTGGGTAAGTGGCCCTTAGTGTGTCTTTTAAAGTGATTAAATTCTGGGAAAGCACACTGAAATCCTTCGTTTAGCCATAGAATAACTATGATCCTGACAGTGGCGGTGATGGTGATATACTTGTTGGAGCTGTACAGGTGGATAGCAGACTGAGATGGTTGTTGAAGAATATCAGTGACAATGCGGAGGCAGCGGTGAAAATGTGCAAAGAGTTGGGAAGCTGGTTTAGAACATGTAGAGGTACAAGACAAGGAGATATGATATCACCAAGTATCTTCATCGCACACCTAGAGAGAGGGATGGACAAGATCAAAGAAGAGGTAGAAGGGATATCTGTGCACGGGATAAGAATTAACAAATTGAGATTCGCAGATGATACAGTTATCATTGAGGAAGATGAGGAGAAGCTAGCAAGAATGGTGAAGATGCTAAACAACGAATGGAAGAGACATGGACTGATTATGAACATTGATAAAACAAAAACAAAGGTATTTGGAGAAAGGAAAGAGGAAAGAAGATCAGTGTAGATGGGATTGAACCAGAGAACGTAGAGAAGTTCATGAATCTGGGGAGCAACATAACATATGATCTAGACTGTAAGAAGGAAATAGCAAGTAGAATAGCGAAAGCAAGAGGGAGTTTGAAGGCAATGGATAAGTTCTGTAAAAGCAAAGCGATTAGCTTAGGAATGAAGCTGAGTGTCTTGAAAACGTGTATTCAGCAGCATGTTGTACGGATGTGAGACATGGGTCATAATGAAAGATTCGAAGAGAAGGATATCAGCAGTTGAGAGGAGTTCTTATAGAAAGATCCTAAGACTAGGATGGATGCAGAAGGTCACAAATGAGGAATTATATAGGAAGATACAGCCAAAAGAGAACCAACTGCAGAAGGTTATACAATGGAAGTTACAACTATTTGGGCATATCTGCATAATGAATGACAAATGTAAAATCAAGACCCTGGTATTTGGCATAATGGATGGTTTGAATAGGAGCAGAGCCCACAGAGAATGAGTAGATGATATTGTAGATCGGTGCAGAGCTAGCGTACAGAAACTAGGCCACTCCACACTGGACAGGGACAGATGGAAGGAAATAGTGAGGGAGGCATCAGATGCCAACGGGTCAGCACGGTTGTTGATGATGATGATGATGATGACACTGCCCTGCCAGGGCATTTGGTTGCCTGATTTGGAAAAAAATAAATACACTAGATAAATTTTAGGCAGCCAGGATAAAAGTGTGGTACTGGACTAGGCTTTGTTTGTGGATCCAGGTTCAGGATATGCACAGCCCAAAGTGGGGGGATTTCTGAGTCTGGGGTTCTGATTCTGAACCATCTCTGCTTAAAAGGCTAGTATTCGATAGTGTTTTTTATTTCTCTTTAGATTGTGAAAAGCTCTCAACAGCATGGAAATTACTCTGTGCACAGTGAAACTCCCCTTCGTATATACATATGCATTTATACTAGTCCCCCATTAATCCAGGGCATGCACAGCACATATTTAACTGACATATGTAGTTAATGTTTAGACATTTTGTTATGGTTATCACTAAAATAATGGCATTGATCTGATATAGACTGTAATGATGTGTTAAAGTTGGTATATCATGGGAGTAAACATCCTTCTCTGTTACACAAATAACCCATCGCACTCGAAGCACAGATGTGAAGTTTCTATCTGAAGTGGAGCGGGTGCAAATTTGGGTCACATTACTTTGTGTTCTGCCATGTAACTGATCCTGTTTGGAAGGACTCAGGGGCTTTCGAAGGCTGGGGGTCCTTTCAAAAGGCCCCCATCCACATGGGTGGCATGCAGTCCAAAAGTAGCACTTTCAAATTGCCGTGGCCGCCATTATGCATGCTGCATATTCATGGCCACACCTCATTAGCATATTCCAACCTCGCTCATTACCATGCCCCTTTCAAAAAGAAGGGCCAGTGTAGACGTAGCCAAAGTGGTAAAAGGAACAGTGCCAGGGATTTCTGACTGCCAGCTACTGAAGAATCTCACATGCAGATCTCTTCTCTTGTAAAATAGTTTGGCTTACTGCAAGGTTTTTCAGAAATAACCTCCTTCAATAATTTAATGTCAAAATAAGTTATTTCTGAAAAGAGCGTTCACACGGCAAAAGCATTTCGAAATTAAGTGTTCACACTGGCGAGCCCAATGAGAGCAATGAGGGGGTGCGTCCCTGAAAGCCAATGAAGTCGTAATTACCTCTGCTTAGTGCACACTGAGTCAATTTCAAAGAAGAAAATGGGGGAGGGGTGAGGGAAAGTAGTTCGTTTTGGTGATGTTACTGTTGTGAGTTAAATGCCCTGTGATTCTAGAATCACAAGCTTTGCAGAGTGGATGCAGTGGTTGTGTCTCCCCACTGGAAAAAAGAATTAAAAAAAAAAAAAAAACAGTGTAGACAAGCTAGGGCGACTCTTGGTTCCGTATTTGGCATCCCTGCTTATTTTTAAAAGGGACTAATTGTCCCCTGTTCGACCCCTCCCCTGCTGGCCTTTTTCACCAGCAGCTGCGCAGGCCAGAGAGCACGTACGTCACTTCCCCAAGCCTCAAGGAAGCCGGGGAAGCATGGGCGGCTGCTGCTTACCTGGGGATCCTGGGGAGTGCTGGGTGCTGCTGCTTCCCCGGGGCTAGTGCTGGGTGCTGCTGCTTGCTCAGGGAGTGCCGGGGGCGACCATTTCCCCAAGGCTGCTACTTCTCCAGGGCTCGGGGAGGGCCGGTGGCTGCCGCCACCTTCCCAGCTCCCCGGACATTAGTGGAGCCGGGAAGAGCCACCCCTCGCCTCCATATCTCCCTGTCTCGTATTTAGGACAGGGAGATAAGGTCACCCTAACACAAGCCCAAACAAACAGCATTATGGAGGAAAATAGCCCTTCTCTCTTGCCTGTCTTAAGAATCTTCCTTTTTATTACTTTGTCACATTAAAAACATAGTTGCTGGAGGTGCTACCCCACCCTGGCTTGAAGCAGTTTCCATCATGCAGAGGGTTTCCAGTTTGGTTCGATGGCTCTTAGCACACGCGTGCCCATGCAAATTGCCCCTGCACCCCTGAGTATATATGGTCATATCACTAGCAACAGAAGTGGTTGGTTTCCTATAAGTTCGAATGGTTTGTACCCTGTAGGTGTTGCTGTGGGAAAAGCTTGTGAAGGTGGAGCTCCGTTGCTAGGAGTTCAGTTGCCAGTAGTTGTGGATACCAACAAGACTGTACATTTTAACAGCCCACACCTGGCTTTCTCCCTCCCTTGTTCTCTGACTGTTTCTCTCCCATCAGTATAGCAGACTTGGCAGTTCTACAAACACCATCTGATTTACAAATGCAGGGACCAACTGCACTATCCCAGTAGTGCCTAACTCTGCAACTTCAAAGCTCAGGAGGTGAAAACATAATCAGTTTTAAAGATCTTGCAAACAAACTATGCTTCACTTTTGGCCTGTCTTCATTTTTTTAAAATTCTTTGCCAACTTAAATAGGCCATGTTCATAGGGGGGCTGGGTGCATAGCAGGCTAAACCTCAGCCTGAAATGTACCAAGGGTCATTTCAGCTAGTTAGTCCTTCATTGGATTCAATGAGTTTTCGATGAAGTGTAAAGTGTCTACGTATATACACTTGGACCTTTCCTGACTCTACCTGCCTGATAGCAGAAGGGTAAAATTGTACAAGCATGTATTAGGCAAGTGAAGGAACAAATGACCTTTTTAAAAAGTATTAAAAGAAGGTTAAAGACACAAAGTCAAGTTCTTAAAAGTTAGCAAATTAAGACTGAAAACGTAACTCTGTGGGCATACACGTGATGATCCTGTCTTTAGGTATGTTAGTGCATGTTATTCTTCTACAGTGGCCTGTAGTAAGGAGGAGGAAGAATTACAGAGCAAGCCCTGCTCTGCTGTTGCTTGTCTTGCTCTCAGGTAACCAACCCTCACACCTTTGAAACTTTGAAAGTCGTCTTCCTATTTGCTGAGTGAGGGATGGTGTGTTCTCACTGCCTCTTTCCAGGTGACCATGACAGCTGCACACACCAGGCAATCCCCTGATTAGAGACATGATGAGGTCCTGGACCTCATCACTGTTTGAGGAGAGGAGGCTGTCCAGTCCAAGCTGTGCTCCCTCCATAGAAATGATGATCACTGCAGGCAGATGAATGACCAGAAGGGGCCATGTCTGGGATGCACTGCAGTGTAGGGTCAAAGTGAAGGAGCTGTGAAAGATGGCATCAAATACAAACAGGAGCACAGGGGTTTCTGGGATGTAAAGCAGTGCACCATGAGGCATTGGGACAGGGCCCAGGATGGTCCATAACTTCCTCTCCACCTTCCCACAAGCCTCAGTGGCAGAACATAAGAACATAAGACTGTCCAAAGGTCTATCCAGCCCAGTATCCTGTCTTCTGACAGTGGGCAATGCCAGGTGCCTCAGAAGGAGTGAACCGAACAAGTAATGACCTCTCTCCTGAGAAAAAAGTACTCTGTGGGTAGCTACCCAGAACGTACTGCTCTGAATGTTGGTGTAAGTACTGAAACTGCAGTCATGCTGCTGTGCTGACAGCGTGAACACACCACAGCAGTTTCATGACTGCACTGTGTAAGCAGTGCTGTAATGGCCAGAGCTCTACATTGGCCAGTATAGACATAGCCCCAGGCTATATCTGGACTGTGGGGACTATCTCAACACAGCTTTGTTGTCAGAGCCATGATGCCATAGCCCTGTAGTATACATGCAGACAATACCTAGAGCAGGGGACGGTTTCAGAACCATGTCCCCAAGCTAGCTGTGCCACCAGAGGACCTCTTTTCTAGATAGCTGTGATGACACTAGGGGTTCGGTCAGCACAGCATGGTTGAGCAGGGAGTGGAAGTTGTTTTTTTCCAGTTCCTGACCTGGCATTTCTGTGCAGATATCACTTTTCAGTGCAAACCAGGTCTACATTAGGGAAATGAACTACTGTAGTGTACATCAGTGTAGTTACATCCATGCAAACTGTTAGCACAGCTACACTACATAGAACAGAAGGTGACAATAAGTGGCCAACAGGCCAGATGGGGTTCACCAGGTTTAGCTCCTAATGGGCTGTATCCACAGGTGTGGCTGCTTGCGGCTCCCACTGGATGCAGTTCACTGTTCCCAACCTATAGGAGCTGTAAGAAGCTGTGGCACAGTCAGAGCCACTTCCTGCAGCTCCCATTGGCCAGGAGCAGTCAACCACAGCCAATGGGAGCTGCAAGCAGCGTACCTGTGGACCCTCAGGTAAATAAAGCATCTGGTGGCCCACCAGGGCTAACCCCAGTGAATCGCATCTGCTTATTGCCCAGTCCTGCCATAGACACAAAGTGCAGCTTACTAGTGAATAACTGATGCAGATAGCAAATAGTTACAGGGCCTCAGGCTTGGACTGCACTTGAAAGTGATAATAGCGTAGCTATGTCAGTTAGAGGTGTGAAATACCACGTCTCTGGCCAGCATAGCTATGCTGACAAACCCCCCACAGCAGATACAGCTATGTGGATGGAAAAAGGGTTCTTTCAGCTCAGCAACTGTTATGGTATTCTGCACCCCACGTGTGTAAGACCAACAGACCTGCATTCCTGGCACCAGAGAGTGAACGTGCAATCATAGGGGCTAAAGCCCTGTGCACTACCACATGAGCTAAAGGCCAGCTGCCACTCAGCCCGCATTGTAGAGCAGAGACTTCGCTCACCCTAGTATGAGGTCCCAGTGCCTGTGGGTACTACGCTTGCATTGCTATAGGTTGTGCCTCTGCCAGTGGGCTTTGCTGGTGTATATCTGAAGTATAAACATAGACTAGGTTGACAATTTTAAACTTTTCTTTACAGCTACAAAGAATAGGAATTTTCTTTCCTTTGTGGCAATCATTGGCTTATGCAGCACATTCCCCAGCTACAGAACACACACCCGGGTTATTGCTGTGGGAGGAGGAAAGGAGAGTTCTGAGAGGAGAGGACACACTACCCATGTTGGGAATTGGGGCAAAGTTGATTCAACATTTAAAAGGTTTTGATTTCAGGTCAGGCCTTATTCATTCCTCGGCTGAGCCATTCATCCCCTTGTCTGAACTCTGCTGTGTGAAGGACAAAGTAGCATGCCGGCTTTCCCGTTTTCTTTCACAATTTTCCACTGACTGCAACTGAACTGAAGGAATTCCAAGCACCGTCATCTATGATGCCTGTACTATATGTGTATGGAAAAAAATATCTCATTTCCCATGCGGAGCATCTTCATTTAAAATGCTTCCAAGCTTCTGATTACTGCAGCTCTTGAGGCGTACATATTTCCAGATCGTTTCTGTAGCTTCTGTGATTCAGTCTCATGAGAGGCACAAAATTTTCCATAGCAACTGCAGAGATCCCATTCTACTTAAAGACACATTCACTAAAATAAAATGAGACATTTAAAGGGATAATATCAAATAGTTTGAGCATATCTAGAGCCTGTAACAGGCAAGCTGAACCTTTAAAGCAAGTTGAGCTTCTTCTTGTCCCTAGATGATGGTGAAAATTCATAAGCCCAGTTCTGAAGTGGTAAGGAAAGGACTATAAACAGGGTGCAGAACTCACTTAGGGAGGTGGGACCCAGGAGAGCCAAAAAGAGCAGAGTTCTCTCTCCAGTCATGGCTTGGGGAAACCAGGCTGAGAGGGACCCACAGGGAGCAGGTTAGGGTCCTTTGTGGGCGACCCTGAGATAGTGTTTATAAGGGACGGGGGGTGGTCCCTGAGGTAAATTGATGGAGTCCCTGGGTCAGGGAGGCATGGGTGGAGGAGAATACAGCTGGACAAGCAGCACAGAGAGGGACATCTGCCAGGCCCAGCTGCAGGGGCAAAGCAGAAGACTTTATGCAGCAGACGCAATAACCTCTGTAAATCCCTGGGCAAACTGCAGGTTACCAGCTTTGTGCCCCAGGACATGGCAGGGCCTTAGGCAGAAGGAGCTGTTGGGGCAGCCAGACCTCAGCTGCTCCCCTTGCGCCCCAGCCCTCAGAGTCCTGGGTCTAGGCTGCCACCACTGCCACACTATGGTGGTGGCAACTGGGAGTCCTGGGCCCCTTTGAATTGCTGGGCCCTGGCACAATTGCCCCCTTTGCCCTGTGCCTCCCCTCCCAGTCTTCCAGCAGCAGACTTACTGTAGAGTGGCCCAAGAAGAGCAGGGCAGTATTAGTCTGGCGATAGAGATGGGCCTTTCATTACTGCAGAAGGTGTTCAAATGTCTATTTGACTGAGGCAGAGAACACCTAGAGACACACAGACACAGAAGATACAGGCTGGGCACCACAGGGCCAAAGAACTAGTCACCAGAGGTGCCAGCAACAAGGATCTCTTGGAACATCATTTCTAGGCCTGAAAGGGCACCTAAGAGGTGAGGGCACATAGAACCCTACCAACACAAAACAATTTACCACACACACAGTTCTCCTCCCCATGGAGAGGACGAACAAACCTCAGTTGGAAGATGTTAGTTGCATTGCACTGTGCACTACTGGAAAGGCACTTGAATGCTGCAATGAGGAGAGCAATGCAAGATCCTAGGCAGCACAGAGCCAGTTGGGAAAAAAAATAAATGTGTCCATATTTCAGCCTTCCCTTGTCTCCAAACCAAATGTATGAAATCTCTTCATATGTGTACTTATTCAGCTGATAAATTAAAACCACTGCCTGTTTTCCAGTTCTGGGCACCGCAACTTCGGAAAAATGTGGAGAAATTGGACAGGGTCCAGAGAAGACCAACTAAAATGATTAAAGGTCTAGCAAATATGACCTATGAAAGAAGAGTAAAAGAACTGGGTCTGTTCAGTTTGGAAAAGAGAAGGCCAGGAGGGGATATGATAGGAGAAAAATTATTCTCCTTAGCCTCTGACGATAGGACAAAAAGCAATGAGATTAGGGTTTGGACATTAGGAAAAACTTCCTGTTAGTGAAATGTTGCTCCCAGGGGTTAATGTGGACCCCTGTACTCATCACAAGAGATGAGGAGTAAAGAAGGTCAAAGGAAGGTCAAACTTCTGCCATGTAGACACATACAGAACTCAACCGTGGATAAATTGATTTTCGCTACGCCATAGGCGTAGCTAAAATTGCATATCAGTGGTCAACTTCTATGTCTAGTGTAGACATAGTCATAGAATGATATTACGGAAACCTTCCTGACGATAAGAGCTGTTAGTCTAGCGAATAATCCAGCTGCCAAGGAAAAGTCTCTTTGCTTGGGGCATATGATAAACCTGTGAAAACACGACTACAGGTTGAACCTCTCTAGTGTGGCACTCTGTCATCCGGCAACATCTGTAAACCATCACGATTTTAGTTAGCCAGACAACCACTTATCATGGGTGTGGCCAAATTTCCCATGGTCCCATAAAGTTTGTTTCCAGCCACCAGTCCTGGAACTCAGTGTTCTGTGCTGTTATTCAACTGTAAATGTAGCCTAAATGTCTTCTAAGAGCCCCATAAGTAGTGGAAGTAGTAGTATTGACTCCCATGGTCTGACAAATTCTCTCATTCAGCACCAGTCAGGTCTAAAGGGCACTGCACTAGAGAGGCTCAGCCTGGAGAATGTGTTCTTTAGGAAGCACGGTTCTCCACTGATTAATTCATTCTGTCTGTATAATTTTACCATGTGCCTCACTGGGACCTGCATTGACTGACGTCTTATCAGGTGTGTGATCTTTGAAGCCCAAACCTCCCTTGATTGCAGGGTGGCAGATTGGAGTCACAAGGAATCACCACAGAGGCACAGCAGCCAGCAACAGCAGACCGTAGTGGAGCTGGAGAGCTGCTATGCCATAGTCTGCCCTGAGGAGCCTTCACAGCCACACTAAAGGTGTGTGGAGAAACTAGCAATAGGACCCTGGCGTCTTGACTTGCAAGTCTATGCGTTGCATTATCCTTTCTTCTTCTCACGTGGCTCTAGTGCAACCACTGGGAGAGGAAATCATCGGTGGTTGGTAACTGGAAAATAACACTACGGTAGTAGCAAAAGCAATTTTGTTTCAAAGCTTTTAGCCCATGCAAAGAGAAAAACAAATACTCCACTGCCTCCCGTGTAATGGGATTTACTGTTTCCCTCACAACAAAACAGTTTTCCAATAAGCAAATGTTCCTTTTTTCTGATAATTGTTGGAATGAAGGTCCAGCTGTCAGAAATCTGTGCGGCTCAGCCAGATGAGGGCAGGGCCCTAAAACTTTTCTCCTTTTTTAGGAAGTTAAGGAGAGATGATGAAGAAGCCACTATGTCATGGTTACTAGGTTAGCTGCACACTGTCCCTTCTCAGAGTCTCTCTGACTGCAACTCTCCTGCGGCAGAACATCACAGGTCATCCATTCTAAGACCAAGACCTTTTTGCAGACTTCCTGGTACCAACTGTGACTAATTCAGCAGGACCAGCCCTTGTCAGGCTTTCTCTTTAGGAACCAGTGACAGACTACATGTACAATGATACAGCCAATGTCTTCCAAACAAAGCGTGGTTTCTTTTGTCCAAACAGTACAAGATGCTTAGGTAAAATAACAAAGAGGCCTACACACAGTCCTTGACTTCAGCCTTTCAATCCACAGCTGAGACGGGTCTCGCTTATTCCCTGTTGCTGAGCTGGGAGAACTAGCCTACACTGCTTGCAGCCTTGCTCCTGTGTCTCAATCAGTGTTAATTTTTTTCTCTGACACATCCTTCACTAACCCCCAACCCTTCCTGCTAGGGATCTTTTTATCAGTCAGGGCCTTTTGCTCTCAGGCTTAGCCTTGGAATTGTACCCCGTTCTAGCCTGGATGAAGTCAGCTGTTATCTCAAGTCCTTTGAAGCTGGGTCCTTGCTAGCCTGCTTTATCTATTTCATTGTTTTACCTTTCCTGGGTCCATCAACGCCCCTCCTCTGCAGTCTCAATTAAGTTAACTCTGTGCATTCAGGGAGGTAACAATCCCCAAAGAAACAGGGAAACAGTCACATGCAATAGTCACAAAAGATAATACAGACAGTTTGTCCTCCAGCGCATGGTCACTTCTGGTGGAAGCTTTGGCTACCACGGTCAGCTGGAGAAGGTGAGTCTGCGTTTTATTAGTGCACGTCTATGTCATTTGTCACTGTTACAGTCCCTGTAGCAAATGGCCCCTCCTGCTGCTTCACAGATTAAATAGTGCTTATACAAAGCACTGCATGCATGATCAGGATTATTACTTGTATTATTAAGGGTTTCAGTCATCATAGTCAGTCACTGTGGAGGTTTGTACTTTGTCTTTCCCTACACACATGCCTGAACTATTGACAGCTAGATCTTGCAATCTGCTGTCTGGTGGGGGGCAAGAAGACAGCCAAGTAAGTGTATGGCAGCAAGGTGAGATCTCCCTTTGGAGCAGAGAACACAGGAAGAGACAGGAAGGGCATGTGTGTTAGTTACCCACAGGGACACAGAGTAGTTACATGATCTGTGACGCATCTGGCACTGACCACCGTCGGAAGACAGGACACTGGACTACATGGACCTTTGGTCTGACTCAGTATGGCCATTCTTATGTTCAGTAGCATGCTAGCCCCTATGCTGTGGCTGGTGGAGTAAAGACAGCCATGTGGGAGGTGTCCAGCAGCCAGCTATGCTGGCTAGTGGCACCCAGAACCTAATGTGTTGGGTAAATACTGAAGGAAAGATGAACTTTGCATACTACCTCCAACAGCACATGTGAGCCACTTGCATCCCATTGTACCTGTTCCTAGAAAGCATGATATTGGGGGAAAACACCTTCTCTTCTCCTCCTGGCGGTGCTAGCCAGAGCCACAGCACTTAGAATCATAGAACACTAGAACTAGAAGGGACCTCAAGAGGTCATTGAGTCCAGTCTCCTGCCCTCACAGCAGAACCAAGCACCATCTAAACCATCCCTGTTAGATATTTATCTAACCTGCTCTTAAATATCTCCAACGATGAAGATTCTACAACCTCCCTAGGCGATTTATTGCAGCGTTTAACCACCCAAACAGTCAGGAATTTTTTCCTGATGTCCAATGTACACCTTTCTTGCTGCAGTTTAAGCCCATTGCTTCTTGTCCTATCCTTGGAGGCCGAGGGGAACAATTTTTCTCCCTCCTCCATGTAACTCTCTTTCAAGTACTTGTGAACTGCTACCATGTACCTTCTCAGTCTCTTCTAAAAAAGACCATCTTATTGTTTCTCTGGGATTAGATTGTTAGATGAGATTTCTGCACAAAGCCATTTTATTCTTCTGCTGGCATTAGATTGTTGTCCTCACCCCTCCCCCACACATGGATGCAGGTGTGTGTGTGTGTGTATAGGAGAAAGGCATCAGGAGCCTTTTCCCTGCTTGTGCACCCTGCTCAGCAGCCAAGAATCATCACAGTGCGGGAATGCGGGGATTCCTAGCTCTGTGCATGCCTGGGCATGCTCTGTGTTACCTTCTTCCCCAGCCTGACATGCTGGCCAGAGCACCAGACCAGCTGGCTTCATATCACCATCTCCACACCAGCTGGCTTCACCTCATCACCTCCACAGCCCTGTGTGGAGATACTCCCAGGGTCTGTCACTTGCATATAGGATACAAACTGACATATACATGAATGTCCCCTATTAGTACTCATCACCTTCCAAGACAGAGAGCAGAAGGGTGTGTAGCTGATTAGAAACCATATAAGCCACTGTTCTCTCTGCCTTGCCTTACTAATGGCATGCTGGAAGTGAGGAACTAGTTACATGACCTGAGGTTCCTCTTTCTGGTTATATAGGAATTTCCTGTAAGACTGGATTTTTTCCAGGGCAGTTTGTTATTCACCCTGTGCTTAGACATCTGTCAGCTTGTTTTGGGAAACTGCTGGGAGAAACAGTAAGAGAATACACACAGTAAAAACACCCAGCCAGGACCTGAAAGGCAAAGGAAACTCATTTTAATGTGGAGGTTTATTACGGTCTAATGTGGAGTCTTGTTACTGTAAACGAAGCTGTGAAAATTATGATCCATTTTACAATTCCTGCTGCTTTAAATACATATACTACGTACTGCGCAATACATGTAATACGTGTTTCTTAGGTCCATTGGTGTTGACGGTCGCCATGGGTCTGGGAGCAAGATGGGAGGGGAGCCTGGCTCCCGGTCACCAGAAGGGGTGGGGCCAAGGATGGAAGGGGCAGGGTTTAGTGCAGACAGCATTCTGCAGAATTTCAAAAGGGCTCGGAGCTCCAGCTACCATGGCCGGTACTTCAACAATGGTGGCAGCTAGAGCACCAGGCCCCTTTCAAATGTCAGACCCAAGGATAACTGCCTCCTTTGCCCTGTCCCCCTCTGTCAGCAGGCCTGCTTAGGGCTAATGAATGCTACTTAATGGCCTGAAGCATAACAGAGAGGAAGCCGTGCTAGTCTATATACTATCAAAACAAAAAAGCAGTCAAGTAGCACTTTAAAGACTGACAAAATAATTTATTAGGTGAGCTTTCGTGGGACAGACTGTTCTGTTCTGGTATGGCTATGGTCTGAAGAAGTGGGTCTATCCCATGAAAGATCACCACCTAATAAATTATTTTTTAGTCTTCAAAGTGCAGCTTGACTGCTTTTTTGTTTTAATGGCCTGAGTGTTTCCATTGTAAGCTTCTGTTTTAAGTCCTTCTATCTTTCTGAAATTTTCACCTGTTTGGCTACAAATTTTCCCTGACTGTTCTCTCTATGAAGGTGAATTTGTTCAGAAGGTTGCAGCCAAAGAGTGGATCTGCTGTCTTTGAGTCTGAAGATAATGGGGAAAATACACTGTCCTTATAAAAATAAGAAGTTTGTATGAGTAATCACTCAAAAGCCAGGAAATGCTCAACATTAAGGTTGTCTGTGCAACCTTAACTCTTCCTTTTTTTCTATAAGCATCATGAAAATCTTGAACTGCCTTACCTCAAATATGCTTACCACGGCATACCTCAAATAATACAATTTTCAAAGACCTAGTGGGAAACATGCTGTTCTTCCCTATGGAGGTAAGCTTCGTTCACTGCATATTTGACTGATGATTGACTTTCATGAACTCTTGAGGGGAAGCTTAAAATATTCTGTTAGAAAAAAAAACACATAGGCATTTTCCGCCAATGCCTAATGCCAATATTAATGTTGCTTGTTTAACCTAAAACCTTTGCCTTGGTGTGAATGTGTATGATACCATCAGTAATGGCATGATCACATACTATATTTCATATAATGAACTATGCCATCATACTTTTTGTTTCTATAGCCATATACATGCATCTAGCATTCATGCACCATGTACAACTTTCTGTTTGCCAGAATGAGTCTATGGGTGTCACATGACATGTCCTTTGTACGTATAGGGTACATCTACACTAGCCAGCTACTTCGAAGTAGCCGGCACAACGTCAAAATAGCATGCATCGCGTCTACATGAGCCGTGTGCTATTTCAACATTGAAATTGAGGTTTGGTGGCGAGACGTCAAAATCGCTATTCCCATCCGAAGATGGGAATAGCGCCCTACTTCGACGTAGTAGGGCATGTGTAGACGATCCGCTTCCCGTTACTTCAAAATAGCAGGGTCCTCCATGGCGGCCATCAGCTGAGGGGTTGAGAGATGCTCTGTCCAGCCCCTGCGGGGCTCTATGGTCACTGCGAGCAGCAGCCCTTAGCCTAGGGCTTCTTGCTGTTGCTGCCGCTGCTGCTGCTTCTGCTTCTGCAGCTGGGGGTCCATGCTGTGTCCACAGGGCCTCCAACTGGTTGTCAGCTCTGTGGATCTCGTGCTGTGCAGGCCGAGTGTGTCTGGGAGGGGCCTTTTAAGGGAGCGGCTTGGGGCTTTGTTGACCCCTTATTTTGACGGGGAGCACTTGTGTGTGTGGACGCTCAGCATTTCCTTCCGGGGCAGCTCCTTTCGACATTCTCTGCTGCTACTTCGATGTTGAACATCGACGGCACCAGCCCTGGAGGATGTGTAGACGATACACATCCAAGTAGCCTATTTCGATGTTCTTACGTCGAAATAAGCTACTTCGACGTAGTGTGCTAGTGTAGACGTAGCCATAGTATGCTATGTACACCTAAAGGACACCACCCTGCACGTGTGTGCCTGGCTAAATCTGCCTCCTACCTAGTTACTTCAGCCTAACCATCTGCCTGGCTAAATCTGCCTCCTACCTAGTTACTTGCACCTAACCATCCACTGGCTGAAATGGAAAAGTTGGTGTTGACAAAATTATTAGATTATGTTCTGTCCCTTGCAGAGCAGAGAGGTCATTAGTTTAAGAAAAATATGTTGGACCATTCTGGCAAAGAAATGTGTGAAAGGAGAAAAAGGCTGATAAAAGCGTTACACAACAGTATCTGGAGATAAACAAGAGTGATGCTACTATTTAAGAAATAATAGGTGATCATGCAATTAAATACCATGGTAATGCATATGGGCAACTGGCTATTGATCCTTTAGGGTGGCATCAATTGAATTTAGAGATTGGGAATGTGCAATCTTCATGTCCTTGTGATGTTTTTTCTTCCTAAGGCATTTTGTCCAGAGAGCTCTTACGTCCAGAACCACAAAGGCACTCAGGTTCCTACACCCCTAGATTTGGGCACCTATCTCTCTGATTCAGGTGTCTAAGAGTAGGTCTACACTGCAAAGGAAAATCCACGGCACTGAGCCTTGGAGTCTGAGTCAATTGACTTGGGCCCACAGAGTGCAGGGTTCAGAGCTAAAAAGAGTGGTGTCAGTGTTCTCGATCCAGCTGGAGCCTGGGCTCTGAAACCTGGTAAAGGGGAAGGATCCAACCCAGGTGAGAACCTCTGCACTTCTGTGTAGCCCTGCAGCCCAGCCCTGCAAGCTTTCATTATGTATGCACAGTGGAATTGCTTCCCCAGAGAGACTGAGGGAGCCCCACGCTGGAGAATCCCAGGGCTGAGGAAGAGCACTCCTGTTCAACTCATCTCTGCATCTGTGCAGGAGGGCGGGGATTGAAACTTGAGTCTCCCACAAGGCAGCTCTAACTGGTGGGTGAAAAGGTATAAGGTGGGTGTCCCTGCCGCTTGCTCTGCCTCCAGCTGTTTTGTGAGGCACAAGGCAGATGCCTAAGTCATTCTGGTAAGAAATGACTTTGACACTTCCCAGGGGCACCATGGCTGCAAGGCTCCTCATTGCCGCTCACCTGTCTGAGTGTAAGGAAGTGCCTGCTATGGGTCAGCTCTCTGACTCCACCAGCAACTGGCAACTCACGAGCTCCCACCTAGGCAGCCTTTGTTAGTGATGGGCCCACTCCAAGGTCCAAGCATCCCCGGGCCTTGTCCAGGCCTTCTTCTTCTGGACCCTCTCAGTAGTAACCGATTAGCTGCTCCTAAATTTGCAAAAGAAACCAGTTTATCAGTTTCCCTTCAGATCACGCTCTGTTTTACACACATCCCCTACTGAAACAAATAACAATGTATGTAACAAAGGATAAAGATTTGAGAAGCAGCAAGTGAGAGAACTGGAAATTAACGGTTGCCCATAAAATAAAATCTTAACATGCCTACAAGATACTGTCTTGTCTGACGAAGGTCCTCTCACCCAAAGTTTTTGCAGTGTTTTCCAGACAGAATATAGAACACACAAGCTGTTCATCTCCTCAGTGAAGGATCCTGTGTTCCCTGGCATTCTCCTTGTATATCAGACGGATCCCCTGTGTCCCCTGGCATTCTCCTTGTATATCAGACTGATCCTTTCATCTTTGTCATAAACAGGACAGCCCCCTGCTGTGTGTTCCTTCCTGTATTTTTGTGCTCTCTTGTCAGTTTAGCAATCTTGATTAGCTGGTGGCTCAGTATGCAAATAGATACATTCTGAGGCACACAATACACAATGGCCAGACCCTGGGATAAGCATCTACTTTCCGCACCCCCACTGCCTGAACACAGTCATGTTTATCATTCTCTGGGGACCTGCATTCACTTGCCTACCTTACAAACATAGTTTTTAGTAAAGACATATAACTTTTTAAATACCTTCTGTGTAAATATCTCACATTTATTAAAACAAAAAAGCAGTCAAGTAGCACTTTAAAGACTAGCAAAATAGTTTATTAGGTGAGCTTTCGTGGGACAGACCCACTTCTTCAGACCATAACCACACCAGAACAGCCTCAATATTTAAGGCCCAGAGAAATATTGAGTCTGTTCTGGTCTGGCTATGGTCTGAAGAAGTGGGTCTGTCCCACGAAAGCTCACCTAATAAACTATTTTGCTAGTCTTTAAAGTGCTACTTGACTGCTTTTTGCTTTGATAATGTATAGACTAGCACGGCTCCCTCTCTGTTAACTATCTCACATTATTGTGATGATCAGTGTCCTGCAAGCTATTGGTAGACCTCTCACAGCCCACCTTTCAATAATTATTATGCATATGTCTAACCCAGGGGTTCCTAAAAGTTCATTGCCCATGCCCTCTGCTGTTGGCATCAAGGAGTGCCTGGGTCATAATGACCTGTGTCCCCAAGCCTTATGACTCATCTTCTTGGATTGCTATGGAGCCAGCCTGCAGCCTGGACTGGTACTGCCTACACTTGCAAATGATGGACAAAATGTTTGTTGTTCATGGATGGTTAACTCCCCCTTTCCCTCTGTGAATAACAAGGGCAAGTGTGAATGCTGTTTTGTCAGCAGGAGTGGCAAAAGTCCCTCATTGGGGGGTAGAAGCATTTTGTCAGCAAAATAGCAGTGTTCACGCACGCTGAATTTTAGCAAGAGAGCTGTGTCGACACAGCCTTGTATCCGGAAAGCTTCATAGTGTAGACACACCCTGAAAGAGCAGCGAGTTTTTGGGTACACTCCTCTCATCAGCAACGAAGGGTCCTGTGGCACCTTATAGACTAACAGAAAAGTTTTGAGCATGAGCTTTCGTGAGCACAGACTCACTTCATCAGATGCACAGGACCCTTCGTTGCTGTTACAGATCCAGACTAACACGGCTACCCCTCCGATACTTGACTCCTCTCATCAGTATCTCCTGTTAGTTAACTGAGGTGGTTCCCCCACAGGATGCTGGCTTTTGTGGGTTGCACAAAACTGTCTCTCCCTGTGTATTATGCAAGGATCCTGTTCAGACCAGCTCAGCTTTGGGCATTGCACTGCTGTTCCTGTGATCTTCTATGTGCCTAAAAGTTAGGCGCTGTGATGCTCAACATTGCAGCGCCTAAACCCCTTTGTGGACCTGGCGCTTAGTTATCACTTACCAGTACATCTTCTTTTGCTGTCACAAAACGGGGTGGCGTCAAAAGAAAACCCAAATTTCCTAGCAACAAATGCCACCCTGATTTGAACATCAAATTGGTTATCACAGGAAGAAAATACATGCAACTAATTTCAAAACCTGCCTCTGAATTCTGTGCACAAAAGAAAAACTCCTAACAGGACAAAAACGAAGGAGAATGAGGGCAGAGTCACCCACCCAGGAAATCAAAGCTCTGTCAGACAGTCTGAGTGTTGCAAAATGGCAGGCTTAGGGTATGTCTACACAGTGGCCTTATTTCGAAATAACGCTGCTACATACAAAAATGCATTTTGAAATAAGACTTGGCTGTTTTGAAATACCTTGTCCATACCCGGGGAGTCCAACTCGCTTTCTGTTCACTGCGTGTGGCGAACTGGACACCGCAGTGTGGCGAAGCAGCTCGTTAGAGCCACACACACGGAGTGCCCTCCACCCCTCTCTGCACGCGCCTCACCTCTTGGTGGGACAAGCGCATGGCGGCAGAGACGGCTTCTCCTGCAGCACGCACGACGGCGGCTTCAGCCACAGGGCAGCTCACACAGCACCGCTCCACCAGTGGCTCTGGTGAGTCACCAGCAGTTTGCATGGGGGATTGGGTGCTAGCCTGGCGGGGAGTGCTGGCTCAGGGGGACAACACCTGGTGACACCTGGCTGGGTGGGGAGGGGCAGCACCTGGCTCAGGCGGACGACGCCTGGCTTAGGGCGAGGGGACTGTAGCAATGTTAAATTTCTTTTGGACTCAACCAGTCTACACATATAGAGCCTCTTTTGAAACAGAGCCGTTGGACACACTCTGGTTTGTTTCAGACTAGGCTCTATTCCCGGTCTTAACAGCCCCTCCTTCAAAATCGCTATTTTGAAATAGCTGCTGTTCCTCATGAAATGAGGTCCACTAATTTCAGAATAAGCCAACCACTCTTTCAAATTTATCTAGAAATGGAGTTGCGTCGTGTAGACGCTAGGATGGTTATTTTGAAATACCATCCTACAGGCTGTGTAGACCTACCCTTGGACTGCTCTAGCTAAGGGGACGTGGCCTGGCAGGAAACACTTGGAAAGATTTAGGCTCTGATGATAACTCTCAACTCCCGCAGATCCACACTTCTCCCCATGCTCTATAAACATGCAAAGTCCTTCAAAGCCAGCAGCACAGTTACTAGCCGTGACATCTCCAGGGAAATGCAATAGCTTTATCTGCATGGCAAATTGTTGGCTGCGTGTTCCACTGCGTGTCCAGTGAGCCCAAATTTGTGAACATTCAGATTCACTGGATTCTCTCCTGTAGGCACTGGCAATTCCTTCAGACCTCGCCAACTCTCTACTCCAAGTACAAGGCACAGGCTTGCTGATAGAAGTGGTGGGGGTCAAAGGGGCCAGGTGCCCTGGGGCCTGGTGTTTCAAAAGAGCCTGGGGCTATGGCAGTGGCAGCTGGATCACTGGTCCCCTTAAATCACCACTGATAACCTGGCAGCATGCTCTGGGCAACATTAAAGGGCTGGCGGAGGGAGGCTAGTCTCTACCCACACCCCTTCCACTTAAGTCTCCACCTCTTTTGGGAGTGCAAAGCCCCGCTGCACACACACCTTGTCAAAGGGCCTGGCAAGTCTGTTGTCTTCCCTGGCAAGGTGCATGTCTTTGAAGTTGCTCTCAAAATAGATAAAAAAACAACTACACAGGCCTGAATTTGCCCATGGGTGCAGACTGGAGAAGAAGCTGCATGTGACTCATACTGGTCATGCTACTGGAGGCAGCCTCATTGGAGGGAACTCAGTGATCGCAGTGGTGGCCACTGCACGAAAACCAGACGAGGATAGAGTTTGTGCTTGGTTCTGGCAGATCCTCAGCTCCCAATTAACCAATGACCAGGATGGAGCATTAACAAGCTGCCTTTACCCACGTGGTTAAAGAGATCTTTCCAAAGAGCTGCAGTGTTTTCTTCCCTCTCTTTGAAATCAATGCAGCTGAGACTGGCTCAGCTGCTCTTATGGCAGCTCAGTTTAAAAAGAGAATATGAACACAGCCAGAGCACTGACACCATCTGCCAGGCTACCTACGAATTCAAAACTGTGTTCATTCTCTAGCTCTGAAGTTAGCCCTTTAGTTCCATATCTGGAAGGAGAGGAAACATCTACTTTGTTTAATGCTGTCATGCTATTTTTAAAGCCCATTTCTCGGCTGCAGACAGGCAAGGGGCAGACAGAAGCACACCTCTTTCATTTGTTACACATCATGGAGGACATCTCTGTGCACATGATGATCAAAGAAACCCTGTCATGATGGAAACTGATCTAAAAATACAAGGGGACTTAGGACCCTGAAGGACAGAGAGTTTACTAAAGCAAGGCGGCCTGCAAACAATTAGCCTCTGCTAGAGCTGTGGTATTTTCTTCTCCCTTTGAAATCAGTGTGGTTGGGGTTGGCTCTGCCGCACTTCTAGCAACTAGGTTTAGAAAGAGAATAATCACAAGCCCAGTGCCTTGACATCATCTGCCAGGCTACATGTGAGATGAAAGACATTTCGTTCTCTAGTTGTGAAGTTGTTTAGTTCGTTCCATACCAGCGAGGACAAGAAACATTTTTTTTAATTGATGTCAAACTTGAGTCCTAGAGTGGCTGGAGCAGGAGCCGCTGCTGCCATACGACACAGTGATTAAAACAAGATGATTTTTATCCAGCGCCAGCTCTGAAACAAATTGTTTAAAAAGGAAGTTATTTGAGAACTCGGTAGTACTTGGAATTCTTTCCCATTTATTCCTTCAGACATCAAACCCAAGCTTGGAGTTTTGGGAGTTCCAGAAGTGTTTCAACGTCCCTAATCAATGCGTTGACCACAGACCCAAGCATTCAACCTGAGGATAAGAGGCCTGCAGCCCAGCCATCCCTCCTTTCCTTTTCATCTGAGCCAAATCTAGCACAACTGAAGCAGGAAAGGAGGGAGGCTTTGTCTGGATCTGCATAATCAAAGCATTAAGAGAATATGCCTTTTTCTTTCATATATCTGCTTCTGCATATTCCCATGGTAGAGAATTACAAAGCAGAAGAAATTCCCCTGACACAGAACTGAGGATATAATTTTTAAAGGGATTGAAGGGTTTTCCTCAGTGATCACTGAGAAATGAGCCATGGGCCTGGCTATTTAAAGAACAGGTAAAATATGAACTGAGCTCCAGAAGGAAGCCTTACAAATCTCCATAATCGTGTAGTCTCTGTGTCAAGGTATCACTGAGGCAGCTATGGTTCAAGGGGAATGAGCTAGAACGTCCTATGATAGTATCTCTCTTGCCTGCTTTTCATAGATCTGATTTCAATACCTGTTGAAGCTCTGGTCTTCTGCTGTGTCTTGTTCCTTGGTTAGTCTCCTGGACTAAGATGCTGGATCCTAATAATTTCATCTCCACATGCATTCATGAGCTCTTACACTTCCAGAAACATCCTACTTTGCTGTGATGTATTCTCATGCCATCCAATCAGTGGTTTATCTCGTCCACATCCTTGCAAGCAGCACTTTAATCCCCTTCAGAAAGAAGATGACTGTGCAGCGAGCCACAGATACAAGATACATATTGTTAGAGTCCCTCCTCTGTGCTGGAAGGCACATGATATTTCCCAGTGGCTGGCTATTGCCCCAGTAGCGTAAAAGGTGGTAGTAAGCAGCTTCAGTTCTTCATGGCTCAAGTTTACCACATTTAATTGTTAGAAGACCAAATTAAGCTTAACCATTTATTACTTTCCCTGTCATAGAATCCTAGGGCTCGAAGGGACCTCAGGCGGTCATCTAATCCAGCCCCCTGCTTCAAGCAGGATCAAACCCAACTAAGTCATCCCAGCCATCAAATGCCACACATTAGCCGCGTCTACACTAGCTGGCTATTTCGAAGTTGAAATGGATGTAAGGTGACGAGACGTCGAAATCGCTATCCTCCTCAGAAGATGGGAATAGCGCCCTACTTCGACGTCCAATGTCGAAGTAGGGCATGTGTAGACGATCCGCATCCCACTACATTGAAATAGCAGGGTCCTCCATGGCGGCAATCAGCTGAGGGGTTGAGAGACGCTCTGTCCAGCCCCTGAGCTCTATGGTCGCCACGTGCAGCAGCCCCTTAAAGCTCCCCGACCCCTTATTTCCTGTGGCAGGAATCTGAGAGTGTGCAGGCAGCAGCACAGACACGTGCACAGCCTGCACGCCCTCCAGACACCCAGATCCACCACCCAGCACCCGTGGCAGCCAGCCAGCCCCCCCAAGCACCCACAGGGCACCCCCCCAAGGGGACGCAGGGCTCCCAGCCATCCAGCCAGCGGGGGAAGAGGCAGCGGGGCCCCTCCTGGACGGAGGCCGAGATCCGGGACCTGCTGGGGCTCTGGGGCGAGGAGGAGGTGCTCCAGGTAATGGGGAGCAAGTGGTGGAATGCAAATGCATTCGCCCAGCTGGCCGAGGGCCTGGCTGCCCAGGGTCACCCTGTCAGCACTCCTGACCACGTCAGGAGTAAGGTGAAGGAGCTGCGGCAGGGTTACGCCCGGGCCTGGGACGTGGCCAGCCGATCTGGGGCCGCCCCTGCCGCTTGCCCCTTTTACAGGGAGCTCAGGGAGATCCTGGGCCCCTGGTACACCTCCTTCCCCCCGGCCACCCTTGACACCTCGGCTGACGAGCCCCAGCAGGCCCTGGAGCCAGAGTCCGGCCCAGAGGCCAGCCCTGCACCCCAGGGGCCCTCAGAGGAGCCCACCCCTGGGACAGCAGAGGAGGAGGAGGAGGGCTCCAGAGACGGAGGGGGGGGGCTCCTCATCGACCTCCCTTCCCGCAGCTCCAGCAGGGCGTCCACCCGACGGGTGTCCCCCGACCATAGGAGCGGACCGTCAGGTACGTACCCCGGGTGCACACCCCTGGGTTAAGGGGCGGGGACAAGGGATATGACCAGGGCCCTCCACACACCCAGCCAGACCACAGCCCTGAAAACAGCAGTGGCACGTCCCTCAGAGCCCATCAGCACCTGCCCCCCAGGACAGCGCCATGCCCCATCCCTGGGGATAGGGGGAGCACAACCTCAGAAGGGGGCCCACCGGGGGGGGGGATACCACACACATATCATCATCTCTGGGGGACAGGGGATGGGGAACCAGCAGGGGAGGAGTAGGGGGACGCGGGCCCAGATTAACGGCTGTCTCTGCTCTTCCCCCCTCTATTCTGCAGCTGCACCATCTGAAAGCCTTGACAGCATGGGCACTGCAACTGTTGTGCCAGACAGCCCACTGGGGCCATCGCATCGGGGCAGCCCATCGGCACAGCAGGGACCGGCCCCTGGACGAGCGCACCACCACTGGAGCCAGCCGCAGGTGACCACTGACCCCCAGCTCTTTGCCACCCTCCGGCATCAGGGGGAGGTTTCGGAGCGCCGCCTGCAAGTGGAGGAACACCGGCTCCACTTGCAGGAGCGAGTACTGGCCTGGCACCAGGAGGCTTGGGGGGTCCTTCATGAGGACTTTCGAGTGGATTGCAGAGCAGATGCCCCCCCTCCACCAACACTCTGGCTGCAGTCCCTCTCAGCCGCCCTCCACAGTCCTGGAGCCTGCCGAGGATGGGGACTGCGGGGCTCAGGAACCAGCCCAGCCATACCTGCTGGTTCTCCTGGCCCCCACTCAGCCTCGACGGGGCCTGCAGCCCAGATGTGGGTCATGCCCCTCCCACGCCAGACGCTGGACAGTAGGGGCAAAGGAGGCCAAGGACTGAGCTCCCCAGGCCCCTCTTTGTACATATTCCCCTCCCATTAATTGTACATAATTGCCTTGTCCCACCCCCCTTTAGTAGCTGTCCACCTCCCCCGATGTACATAGTTCCCCATCATTAATGAAAAGTTCATTGTTTTGTTTCAAGAAGGTTTGGTTTATTTAAAACAAAACAAACGTGTGGTGGTGTGCGCTCTTTGGTGGTCAGTGGTGTGGGCGTGGGGGCAGGTAGTGTTGTGGGGGGTGTGGGGGGGCGGTGGGTGGCTCAGCAGCTGGCCCAGCCAGCGTTCACCCCGCAGCCTGGTCAAAATGGGCCCGCAGGGCCTCCCGGACCTGGATCCCCTCATGGTCGGCTTGGCAACAAGGGGCGGCGGGTGGGTGTAGGCCATGCCAACCTCCACAGCCCAGCCCTGCACGAATGGCTCCCCCTTGCTCTCCACCCAGTTGTGGAGTGTACAGCATGTGCCCACAACCTGGGGGATGTTGGGGAGCCCTGCATCCAGGCAGGTGAGGAGGCACCTCCAGCGGCCTTCGAGGCGGCCAAAAGTCCTCTCGACCACCTGGCGTGCATGGTTTAGGCGGGTGTTGAACTGCTTCTGGCTGGCACTGAGGTGGCCCGTGTAGGGGAACATGAGCCAGGGCTGGAGGGGGTAGGCCGCATCTGTGATGAGGCAGAGGGGCACGGTGATGTCCCCAAGCGGGATCTCCCACTGGGGGATGTAGGTCCCCGCCTCCAGCCGGTGGCACAGGCCTGAGTTCCTAAACACCTGGGCATCGTGGGTGCTGCCAGGCCAGCCAACATATAAGTCCAAGAAACGGCCCCGGCTGTCCACCAAGGCCTGGAGGACCACTGAATGGTAGCCCTTCCTATTCAGGAAGCATCCTCCACTGTGCTCCAGGGCACAGATGGGGATGTGGGTCCCATGCCATGCCCCGAAGCAATTAGGGAACCCCATGCTGGCAAACCCCACAATGGCCGCATCCAGGTCCGCAAGCCATACGAGCCTGTGGAGCAGCAGGGCATTCAGTGTGCGCACCACTTGCAGGGGAAGGACATGAGCACCCGTGAGGGGTGTGCAGGGTGTGCCTGGCCCTCCCCCTGGCTCCCCCCAGGTCCACCCTCCCCCCAGGCTCCCCCTGGGCTCCCCCTGGATCCCCCCTCCCCCTGAAGCTCCTCCCTCCCCCTGGTCTCTACCCCTCCCCCTGGGGTCCCCTTACCGCCATGACAACAGCCCCAACAGTGACCCTGCCCACCCCGAACTGCTGTCCTATGGATCGGTAGCTGTCTGGAGTGGCCAGCTTCCACACAGCAATGCCGACCTGTTTCTCAACGGTGAGGGCACATCGCATGGAGTTGTCCTGGTGCCACAGGGCAGGGGTGAGCCCTTGGCAGAGCCTGAGGAACGTCTGCCGGCTCATCCGGAAATTCTGGAGCCAGCGGTTGTTGTCGCATTCCCCAAGCACCAGCCGCTCCCACCAGTCTGTGCTGTTGGGGTACCTCCATAGCTGGTGGCACATCCGGCGGGGGGAGGTCGGGAGAGCTAAATGGCCTGGGGTGGCTTCTTCATTCCCAGAGGAGGACAGCTCATCTTCTTCCAGGAGAAGCCGAGCGGCCTCCTCCATGACACTGAGCAGGGCGGCCACTGCTCCGGGGGCAGCTGTATGGACTTCTGGCTGCTGCTGCTGGAGGTCCATGCTGCATGCCCGGGGGGCAAGTGGCTGTGGGCTCTGCAGACCTGTGCTGTGCAGGCCGAGTCTGCCTGGGAGGGGCCCTTTAAGGGACCGGCTTGCTTTTGCCCCAGAAGGGCTAGTCCACCCTGTGATCCTGTCCGCAGGCTTTCCTAGCCCCCTTATTCCGATTGGGGCTGCTTTTGTGTGTAGACACTCCCCTGCGGGGCCTATTTCGATTTAGTTCTGTCCTACATCGACGTTGAATATCAACGGCACCAGCCCTGGAGGATGTGTGGACGCTAAGCGTTGAAATAGCTTATTTCGATTTCACTACGTTGAAATAAGCTATTTCAATGTAGCGTCCCAGTGTAGACATAGCCATTATGTATGCCATGCTCAGTAGTCTCCACTGGGAAACATATTACACTACAGGTTGAACCTCTCTACTCTGGCACTCTCTGGTCCAGCGACGTCCATGGTCTGGCATGATTTTAGTTAGCCAGATGTCCATATCATGGGTGTGGCCAAGTTTTCTGCAGTCCCATAAAGTTTGTCTGAAGCCACCAGTCCTGGCTCTCGGTGTACTGTTCTGTTCTTCAGCTCTAATTTATCCCTAAATGTCTTCTAACAGCCCAGTAAGCAGTGGAAATGTTGGTAATGCTGCTAGACAATATTGACCTCCCATCGTCTGGCAAATTCTCTAGTTCAGCACCAGTCAGGTCCTCAGACTGCTGGACTAGAGAGATTCAACCTAGCATACACCCAACCACAAAAAACAGTTGCATTCACTGTAGTTGATCTGGTTTATTTGGAAATTCATCTAGAAAGACTGATAACTATGTAAGTCTTCTTATATCATTGAAAACAGTGGGCCAGATCCAGTTCTGGTTGCTGATGACTAATTCCCATTGAAATGGAATACCTTTCAAGGACCTAGGGCATAGTCTTTTCAGTAAAAAATTTAAACCCAATCTGTCAATGACTTAATCAGTACAACATGCATGGGAGCTATTGGCCACACTGCAAGTATTTTGTTTTTTATTTAAAAAAATAAGGAGACACATTTGAGAGCGGGGACAGTGCAGGAAGAATTTGGGAAACTGGATTAAATGGTCAGCAAGTGGGAAGCATATTTCTGAGTTCTTTGTGTGTAAAGTGCAGTCACAAAGACAGGTCCTTTTGGAGTGCGCAAATGTATACCTGTGAAGGACCATGCTCCATCCTTGTCCTCCTCACCCACACCTTTTCATAGTGGGAAATAACAAAAGAAAATAGCTTAATCTTATCTTGATACAAATTAAGCCAGAGCACATATTTCAGAAACCCCATCTAGAAGCAGGTGGTGCCTGTGATAAGCACATTGCCGGGACTAAAATTTATTCTACAGTTTTACATTTAATTTAGAAATATTACAAACCCTCTGCAATTCTTCCTGACAACAGGGATGTCCAAAATAAACCAGGCAGGACAAGGCAAGGCAGAGTTCTACAAGGTGGTACAGTGCTTGGTTTGTCCTTGACAGCTGCTTTTCAGAAGCATCAGCTTTCTTGCCTGGCTACCGCAGTGCATGATTACCAGAGGCTCACTGAGGACAATGAAAATTTGAGACCTAATTATCCTGATAGTAGTGTAAATTAAAAAGAAACCCCAGTGAAGTCATTAGAGTTACACTGGTTCAAAATCAGTATGAGTGTAAGGAGAAGCAGGCAAATGGTGACCTCTCCTATGCCCAAGGTTTCACTAAGAAATGGACCTGAGTCAAAATTCTGCAAAAGAGCAGCTCATTCATCACCACCACCTATAATGAAAGTTTAGATCTCGAGCCACATTTTCTATCTCAGTCCAATCTCTAATTCCATTCTCAGAACAAAGTCCAGGTCAGGCCATGGGACATAATACTGAATACATTATATACATTACTATTGTAAGTATCCTGAGTATTCTGCCATTCTGTGGTCTTTGGGCATCCCAGAGAATCAGAGAACAGGGCTTCATAATCCAAATTTTATTAAATAAACTAAATTTCTAACATACTCAGTGGAGAAGAAAACTTTTCCAAGGTGAATCAATCCAGACCTGTCAGATTAGTTGCATTGGTATCTTGGTTCAGAAACCTAATGCTGCCATTGCAAAGGTCAACAATATGAACTATATCTATGAACGACCAATGGAAATATCAGGTTAATGTGGAACTCCCACAAACGCAAAATGCTTCTTACGCCTTCCACTGACAAAACCCACGTATATCCCTTTCCTTGAGACCAAACTCTCCAGCATCCCTCATTACACCTTCTGCAAAGCATCCATGTGCTTTCAATACAACATTTGGCAACATATTGAAAATGAAAAGTGAAACATTTTGAGTGTCTTCCTAAAATAACCATAATTTAAACAAGACAAGAAATTCTGCGTTGATTGCATTTTTTTCATATTTCATGCATTGAAAAGGCCCAGTTTTAAAGGGTATGAAAGGATTGCACACTCACCCATCTGCTGCATAGCAATACCAGAATCCAAGCGCCTCACCATAGAATTTAGGTCAAGCTGATTAAGGCATATGCAGGACCATGATTATTATTTACTTGTTAAAGCAGTATCATAGGTGTGCCTGGCACATTAGAGGCATAATGAGGTAAGGTATTTCCTCTACAGAGCTAATTTAGACTGAATAGGAGAGAGTACAAAATGAAGGAAGCTTTCAATAGTAGAAGATGGTGTGATTATGTACAGCCTGATAGGGGTCTGGAGGTTATGTTTGTGTTTGTTTGTTTGTTTTAAATCTGGTTTATTTTTAATTTATTTTTATGGAAAATATTTTGTCTTACACCACATAGAATCATAGAACACTAGGACTGGAAAGGACCTCCAGAGGCCATCGAGTCCAGCCCCCTGCCCTAACGGCCAGACCAAGTACTGTCTAAACCATCCCTGATAGACATCTATCTAACCTGTTCTTAAATATCTCCAGCGATGGAGATTCCACAACCTCCCTTGGCAATTTATTTCACTGTTTGACCACCCTGACAGTTAGGATCTTTTTCCTAATGTCCAGCCTAAACCTCCCTTCCTGCAGTTTAAGTCCATTGCCTCTTGTTCTATCCTCAGAAGCCAAAAGGAATAAGTTTTCCTCCTCATGACACCCTTTTAGATACCTGAAAACTGCTATCATGTCACCTCTCAATCTTCTCTTTTCCAGACTGAACAAGCCCAATTCATTCTTCATAGGTCACACTCTCTAGACAATTAATCATTCTTGCTGCTCTTTAAATATACTTGCCCCAGACAGCCCCCTCAAGGATTGAGCTCACAATTCTGGGTTTAAGCAAGCCAATGCGCAAACCACTGACCTATCCCTCCTGTTTTATATTTCATCTCAAAACACATAATCAAGGAAGTCCTTCTGATAGCAGCACCCCCCAGAAGAAGTACTGGCACCAGCTGAGACCAGGCACAACACCTTTACGTGATGCTGTTGGAAAAGGAACAGCAAAGGTGGTGCTCACATTTTCTGCCAACAGCATTTCCCCCCGCACCTTGCTGCCGTGAGTTAGGACAAAGTCTTGTGGTCTGTCTTACTGAACTCATCTTTAATCCATATCCACAAAGTAGCTGCAATCTTTACAGGTTATTTCTTCCATCTCCAGCTTAACAGGAAACTGCACAACTTCCTCTTGCAGGGGGATCTGGTCACAGTGGCACATGGCTTCATCATCTCCAGGCTGTACCACTGCGACTCATTTCATCTGTGGCTAAAGGTAAAGACCACACAGAAATTCCACCTGTTGCAGAACACAGCACTCAGAAAAAAATACCACAAGTGCATCACACAAGTACTCCACACGCTCCACTAGCTTCCAGTCTGCTTCTGGTGTCAACTCATGGAGCTGGCCTTCATCTTTAAGGACTTGCTATATCTGAGTCAGACTCTCCTTTCACGACTCTTTCAGACAATTCTGTTGGCTGATCTCTCGAACGAAGAGAGAAAGCATTCCCAATCAGCCTTCCCTCTTCCCTTTAGACCCAGCTAGAGGAAGACAAAAAGGTCTACTTGGAAGCATTCTCCTCCTCACAACATGCAGCTCATGAGTCACCCTTCTGCAAAAATCTTCCCATTCTAATGTAAGAAAGGGAAGTAGCACAGGAAGGAAACCACAAAAACACAGTAGGCAATGCTGATGAATGCAAGGAGACAAACAGCAGTGTCTGCAGTGGAAATCTCTTTATATATGTCAGTCATGGATGCTATTATCAGAGATGCAGAGACATACATAAAGCCAACAGGCAGACAGTAGTCACAGAGAGGTAGCTGTGTTATTCTGTATCTTCACACAACAAAAAAGCAATCCTGCAGCTCTTTAAAGACTGACATAAGGAATGTGCCAACAGGAGCTCAAGGCTCCGGAAGGATTTGGGGAATGTGTCCTTTAGAGATCATTTGCATGAAAATGCAAAGGTGTGCATATGTAACACCTTGTAAACAAAGCCTGATGGGTATCAGGTGAAGCAATGACCTTTCATCTATTGTAGATGTAGAACCCAGAGTCACTGAGACCTCATCCGGGGTAAGTAAAGTCTCTGCTGTACAGCCTTAGCTGAGAGCCAGCTGGCCTTTAGCTCACATGGTAGAGTGCAGGGCTTTAGACCCTATGCTGGCAGGTGCTATCCCTGATGCAGCAACCCCAGGTCTGTTGGCTTTACAACTGGTGCATTGGCTGGGAAGAACTGCTGGAAGATCTCAGAAGCTTGGGTCGCACTTCCTCAGCCCAGGGAAGCATGTGGTGCCCTAAGACCTCATCTGGGATGAGTGAAGTCTCTGCTCTACAACCTTGGCTAAGAGCCAGCTGGCCTCTAGCTTACGTGGTAGAGTGCAGGGCTTTAGCCCTTATGCTCACGGGTTCTACCCCTGGTGCAGGCAACCCCAGGCCTGTTGGGCTGCGTCTACACGTGCACGCTACTTCGAAGTAGCGGCAGTAACTTCGAAATAGCGCCCGTCACGTCTACACGTGTTGGGCGCTATTTCGAAGTTGAAATCGACGTTAGGCGGCGAGACGTCGAAGTCGCTAACCCCATGAGCGGATGGGAATAGCGCCCTACTTCGACGTTCAACATCGAAGTAGGGACGTGTAGACGATCCGCGTCCCGCAACATCGAAATAGCGGGGTCCTCCATGGCGGCCATCAGCTGGGGGGTTGAGAGATACTCTCTCTCCAGCCCTTGCGGGGCTCTGTGGTCACCGTGGGCAGCAGCCCTTAGCCCAGGGCTTCTGGCTGCTGCTGCTGCAGCTGGGGGTCCGTGCTGCATATACAGGGTCTGCAACTAGTTGTTGGCTCTGTGTATCTTGCACTGTTTAATGAAAGTGTGTCTGGGAGGGGCCCTTTAAGGGAGCGACTTGCTGTTGAGTCCGCCCCGTGACCCTGTCTGCAGCTGTGCCTGGCTCCCTTATTTCGATGTGTGCTACTTTGCCGTGTAGACGTTCCCTCGCTGTGCCTATTTCGATGTTGGGCTGAGCAACGTCGAAGTTGAACATCGACGTTGCCAGCCCTGGAGGACGTGTAGACGTTATTCATCGAAATAGCCTATTTCGATGTCGCAACATCGAAATAAGCTATTTCGAAGTTGGGTGCACGTGTAGACGTAGCCTTGGTGTTACATAAACAACATGCTGTTGTGAGGTCACATTTATGCTATCACCCAGTGTAATAATTGTGGAGTCTCACCAATGCTTGAAATTGTTGGAGAGGGGGTACAGGGCACTCATCACTGCTGTTTTAGATATGGATTGTACAGGGCTCCTTCCATCTAAGCATTGTGAGGTGGAAGCGGGGAGGGATAGTGGTTGAACCATCTGGCTGGGAGCATTTTGGCCATACAGCTGTAAGACTGGTTTGACTAGTGTCACCCCCTGCCAGCCCACTGTTAAAGATAGATCTAAAGGTGGGTCTATAGTTATTTTGTAAGAATCCACCTTGGTGGAAACTGAGATGCTATGGCTAAGCCCAGAGCTGAAGCCATAGAGACCTGGAATCAGAGGGTTTTGCCTACAGCAAAACCCACAAAACAGCAGGCAAATAGCTGGCAAAGCACAGTAGACAGGTGGCCAACTGGAGTGAGCGGTGGGTGTCTGGTGAGGGGGTGGCTGGCATGAGTGACCAGTGGGTTGTTGGTGGGACAGCTGACCGGAGCAAGCAGAATGGTAAACCAGCACAAAGGTGGCATTGCCTCAGGCTCAACGAGGGAATGCATCAGGGTGATGTGTCAGGGCATGGATTGGACAGAATTGTGAGCGAGGCATCTGAAGTGGGGGCATGCAGAAAGTTTGAGTGTGTGAATGGGACTGATAAGTCTGAGAGGCAAAGGACACTGCTTAATCCATTTGAGCCGGGACAGTTACTTGAGGGTTGGTTATGGAGTCTGGGTGTGGTATTTTCCCAAGCTTATGCCAGGTGACTTATCTGCCTCTTTCATTAAAAGTTACTTTTCTTCACTCAGACTCGATGCTTGCAAGTGGGGAAGCATTGCATCTCCAAGGCGCCCAGGGGTGTGTGAATTTCCCAGGCTACTGGGTGGGGGATCAAGCTGATTATATGTCAGATGGATGAAAAGGAACCCCTAGATATTGAACTTGGCGCTGGTTGCTGATGACTACTTCTGGCAGAAGGGTTACACTAACAAAATAATTTATTAGGTGATGAGCTTTCGGGGGTCAGACCCACTTCTTCAGATCTTGGTGCCTGATGAAAAGGGTAATTTGAGGGAAAATGTGGAGGGAGATATTTACTGTTGTTAGCACACAGGAGGGGTGTGTTAATAAAGGGAACTCTTAAGGGTAGTTCTTCAGTACAGCAGAAGGTTGAATTAAGGTATGGCATTCCAGCTATGTTAATTACATAACTGGAACTGATGTACCTTAATTTGGGCTTCCACACCATCTCCACTAAGGGAGGTTGATGGGAGTGTGTGCTGCCATCGATATCCGTTACTCCCAATGTGGGGCAGGAGTACTGGCACCAATTCAGGTTCCCTATGAGTTCAATTTAGCGCATCCCTATTAAGTGCACTAAATTGAACTCCAGAAGACGGAACATGGCAGAGTCAATCTTCCCTGTAGTGAAGACATACCCCAAGTGGTGTTTATGAAGAACCACATCTTATCTATGGCAATGAGTGAAACAGGATCACAATCTGGACCAAAGTACTATAAATAGTATAATAAATCCAGAAACATAACATCTGCCTCACGCTGATCAACTCTGTCTGTCTACACCATGACCTTGTCTCTGGTTGAGGCCAGCTTGATTCGAAGAATCAAAAATTTTCATTTCAGTAACAGTTTTGACAAAATGTGGCTTTTTGCTTATGGCTGAATTGGAATTTTGTGAAATATATTTTCTCAAAAGTTTTCATTTTTACACCCTTCTGCCATCTTTTATTTATGGGTTTTTTCTGATTATCATTTCTTGCTTTTGTTTTAGGGTGGCAGGGATCTGTTGCCAAGTTTGACTGGTTGACTTAGCCCCAACATAACAGATTTTTTTTTTCAAAATTGAAAATGAAAATAAATGAATTGAAAAACCTTCCATGGAAAAATAGGGTTATGAGAACGGTCCATTTAGAAAACCAGCAAAATAATCCTATCTCACCATTGCTGTGCCTCATTTGTTTTTCGACCAGTCCTTCTAGGAAGCTGAAGACATCAGTGTCCCTAGATGCATCTGGCAGAGGAGTTTTCTCAGATCGCACTCTGAATTACTAATGGCTAAATCTCAGTTTACCCTATGCCAGGGGTCTGCAACCTGCAGCTCCAGAGTCACATGCTGCTCTTTAAAGGCTTCTTTGTGGCTCCCGACGCTATAATTGCAAAGTTAAAAAAAAAAGAACCTCTTGATTATTTTCGATAAACAGTGAATGTCTAAAAGCCCAACAATGAACAACTCATCTAAATAGCAAATGATGTGTGATCTTGGAACACTGGATAACTCCCACTTTAATATGTGCAGTGTGTTCTGGGATAGGATATTGTATCTGTGTTTTGATGGTATTGCTAATAAAGTCTTGATTTTGATAATGAAAAGGAAGCCTGTTGCATTCCTGCTGTGAAGGGCAACAGGATTTTTAAGAAAGAAAACTGAAATTAAACATGAAGTAAAATTAGCATAATTAAAAAGTGGGCTCAGGAGTGAAAGTCAGGAAGATGGATACAAACACACACGTCAAGTGAGAGGAAATAGAATATGTAAAAAGATTGTAAAGGTCCTGCAGTAAGCATGTATCACGTTGAAAATCATTGTGTGTGCACTGTTCTTAAAATAGGGTTACAAAAGTATGGCTTGATGTTATTTATTAAGGACCATCTTGTATTCACATGTATCACAGCTCTTGAATTATTGAGTTTTTTACCAAGTTCAGAAAAAAAAATGTCTCTTCTTGCTGTTTTGGTTATCAACACCTGCCCTATGCATATGATTAGTTTGAGGGAATGAAGGTGCTTGTCCCTCCACCATACAAGAACCCCACATAAAGGCTAAGCGAAATTGCACTTACTACTCCCTAATTACACACCCAGAGCCCCTGACACTCCCAAATGGGGTGGAGAGAAGACAGCATTGTGGTTGCATGGGGAACGGGTGGAGAGAGATTAGCTGCGTGTGGGCACTCCAACAAGCTGCAGAAAGCTTTCTGGATCATAGACAGCCAAACTACAGGCCAGTCACTTAGCCTTTCTGTGTCTCCATTTCCCATTGTCCAATAAGGATAATGAAATCACCTGGCACTCTAGAATGCTGTCACCTTAATTCATTAATATCTGGAAAGGGCTCGAAGATCATTTCCTGGATGGTGCTCTAGAAAAGCCAAGGGATATTACATATCACTTCGAGCTACTCTCCTACTTTGAAAGTTTTCCTACAGGATCCACTGATTCAACTATTTCAAATTCTGAATTATCTGACTTGGCAAATTGGAATCAGCTTTTCAGAATGTTCTGAGAACTAAAAATGTGCTCCGTGTCAGTACAAGGAAAGACGGAGCAGTATTATAGTCAATCTGTATGCTGAATGAGTCAGCCACAGTGTATGCACCTGCTGTGACTTACAAATCTGAATGGACTGAATGCACTTGGAGATGCTGCTTTTGCAAACAGATGGATTTTGTAAACCCTGTTAACATTTCTGTGTGTAAGAGCTTCACAACAGAAAACGAGCCTGTCCATGTAAGTATCAGATCCACTTACCCTTACCAATTTTAAAATTGTGCTTCATTTTACTCAGGCAGAAGATATAAATAGCATCTTAGACTAGGCACCTGGGTTGCATTTATGGCTATGGTGACTCTCAAAAAATTTAATTTTAAATGAGTTGATTTCTGCATCTAGCTACAAAAAATGACAAGGATGCTAGGATGAGTTGTGTGTGCTTCTAATGATTCCTCAGTTCTAACAGATTCCATTTGACCATAATCTAACAAAATAACCAGCTCTGAGAAAACATAAGATCTCTGTTTGTAAACTGCTTGCTGGGCATTCTCTCCACCACAGAGCTTTGTTTCCAAAAAGTTACTGGAATGTGTTGTTGCCAGAATATTTAAGCAGTTTAGGGAGAGAAAAAATTTGCATAACATATTTTCTACACGAGTGTCACTTTTGGACATACACTGAACTCCTTTTGCTTTGTACAATATACAAAGTCTCTGACTGGTGCACAAGACAGGGACGTGGAAATACACAAAGAGGCAGAGCTAGAATTTTTAAAGGTGGCAGAGGGGGAGGGCTAGCAACTAGTATAGAGGAAAAACACAATCTGAGTAGAATGCATAAAAAAATTCAAAGGTGGAGAAGTAATGTAGAGTGTGTCAGCAATTTACATACAGCATAGCTGGAATACTTCCATTTATCATCATGGGCAGATTTATCAACACAGGGGTAATAGCAGAATACTGATGCAACACCAACTTGGCTCTGGCCGTCCTTACACATACAGAATGTGCTGCTTATCTTAAAGTAACACAAGACATAAAAGCCAGGTTGCACTTTAAGGAGAGAAGACTATTCCAGTGATCTGTGCACAGGACTTGCAGCATGGAACACTTGCCTTCTAATCCTGGCTCTGCAAATGACTACTTCTGGGGCATCAGGCAAGAGGCTTAACCTGTCTGAGCTAGATTATGTCTGGCTCCAGATTGGAAGAGCAGGGCTGGGGATTTATGAGGAAATTTACCATCTTGTACCCTCATGAAGGGGCTAGCCACAACTGCGGTCCTTCCCCTCAGATTCACATGAAGCTAATGTTGGGTGGCACTAAATATCCTAAAAGGAAACGGGTGGTGGTGTGGCTGCCCAGATCTGATTGGTTGCAGAAGAGCTTAGCAGTGACTGCATTACCCCTGCCTTCTGCAGAACTGTGGGAAACTCCATCTCTACTGGGAGGTAGTGGCTGAATGGGAGAAATGAGATACACACATACACATCTCATAGAACTGGAAAGGACAAATGAGCTCTTACTTTAATACAGGTGTGAGATCTACATATTTCCTGCCAGTGCTGGGAGAATCAGTTATTTAATGTTTGAAACATGCTACATATTGGACAGCCTAGCTATTATGATTAGAAGTTGATTATGCGAGCACTTAAAATAACATTATTGCTCATGAGCTTTATCTGGGTAGATCCCCCATGTGGTGTTCTAGCAAAAGAAGTGATCAATTTCCCAGCTAAAGTTCCCAATGACAAAGGTGTCCACTACTATATTACTAATTTCACCCCTTGTACTGTGTGGTATTGGAGAAGCAGGTTGACCAAATGTCTACCACAAGAAAACACATTTTTAACTTGAGTAACTGTTTTCATGCTCCCCCCACAGCCAGTAAGACAAGTGTTTTGTTGCCAGACCAGTTCATCGAATCATCGAATCATAGGGCTGGAAGGGACCTCAGGAAGTCATCTCGTCCAGCCCCCTGCTTCAAGCAGGATCAACCCCCACTAAGTCATCCCAGCCAGGACCTGGTCAAGCTGAGTTCCTTCCAGTGTAGTAATTGCTCAGTTCATATTTAATAGTGAGAGTTCATTTCTTCTTCTTCCCAGTCATTAAAAGCCTGCTATTCTGCTAAGATTGTAGTGATAATTTCTAAATATATAAGCCACATCTACACTAGCCCCTTCCTTTCGGAAATGGCATGGTAATGAGCAAGCTGGGAAGATGCTAATGAGGTTCTACCATGCATATGCAGTGCCGAATTAGCATAATGGTGACCATGCATAATTCACTCATGTAGATGGGGGCTTTTCGAAAGACCCGCTGGACTTCAGAAGCCCCTTCTTCCTAAAACTAAATAGGAAGAAGGGGCTTTCAATGTCTGAGGGGTCCTTTCGAAAGGCCCCATCTATACAGGTGGCGCACAATTTGAAAGCGGCACTTTCAAAACATGCGTGGCAGCCATTATGCTAATGAGGTGCTGCATATTCATGGCTGCACCTCATTAGCCTCTGCCAAATTGGCTCATGAGCATCCCCCTTTCGAAAGGCAGGGGCTAGTGTAGCCACGGCCCAACTAAGCGATTTTGAGCTTGGTTTGGGGATGAAAGAAATTCTCTGTCTGGCCACTGCCCCAGCCCAGGTGTGGAAGGCCTGGGGCGCTACTGTAGCCCACTGTGTGGCCATTTAATCTGTTTTGACCAGTGGAAGTGGGTCTTATCCACAAAACTCATTACTTAATAAATAAATTTGTTAGTCTTTAAGGTGCTACAGGACTGCTTGTTATTTTGGCCAGTGGGTTCATGGTGGTGAGGATCCACTGGCAAAACCTCCAACCACTCCATGATTCAGTCAGCCCTCAGTTCTCTTTCCACAGCCCCTCACAGGGCGCTACTGCAGAGCAATGCTGCACAGCATGCCGAGGCGTCCAAGCCTGCATTCCCTGTAAGCCGCGCGCTTGCACAGCCGCTCAGGAGAGATTCAAATGCTGCCCAGCTGATTTGCAGAGCACCCCAGCTCGGTCTGCATTTCTTCTCCTGGCACACATTTGCACATGCCTTGGTGCACATAAGCTGTGTTCTGTACATGGAGGGAGAACATTAGAGCACACTGGGCCAAGCCCTTCTCCATGTTTTCACTGCAACCAAGGACCCATAAATGCTGCAGAACTAAATCTGTTTACCACCTTTGAGGTACTACCTCCAGCATTTCACTGGGATGGAAGATTTTGCCCTTAACCACCAGGATGCCGCAGACAATATGACGGGATTTTCAAATGTGCCTGAGGGCATTAGACAGCCAACTCTCATTGATTTTCAGAGTTGGCACCTAACTCTTTCGTCAGCTTTGCAGCTCTCAACCTGTAATAAGACAGGCTTCCCTCACAGCATATGGTTCACACACAACGCGACTTAATTTGCACACGCTAACACAATTCACCTTCAGCCCATAGCAACAGATGTGTCCCAATGCACTAGACATGCAGGCTGTATGCCAGGATCATCACAGAGGGCATCTTTATTCTTCATAATTCTTGTTCAGTAGTTAAAATAAATTACAAATGTGAATAATTATTCACTGGGCACTCAACAGGATCAAATGAATTTGGATACTGTGACAGTCAGTCTCCATCTGTTATTAATGATCCCAATTATGGTTATCAAAAACAGAACCCAATCAATTATAGCCTATGAGTCACTCTTCATTTTTCTTGCATCACATCCCTATTGCAGTACATTTAACATGTCCAACGTGAAAGCAATGCTGAGCTGATCCTGTGGCCTCACTCTGATGCCAGCCATCTAAGAATCAGGAATTGACTCAGCGCTTTTGTTTGGTAAGCTAGTGAAGATCGGGAGCATTGGGGGAGCGGTATGATAAAAGGGCAAAGAGCCTTTCATTGACTGATCTATGGACATGCCTGCTGATAAGGGAGGGAGCAGGGGAGATTGGGCAGTTGTCAGTGGATGGGGAGGGACAAGGAGGCAGCTGCTACTGTGACAGTGGCAGCAGACAGAGCCGTGGGCACTTTAAGTCGATGCCAGAGCACCATGCAGCACACTCTGGGCAACGCTGAGGGCTGGCAGCCTCCAGACCCACCCCTTCTGCCTGAGGTCCCACCCCTTCTGCCCAAGGCCCTGCCCCTTTTGGGAGCATGGATCCGCACCCACACTGCTTGTCCAGGGGTCTGGCAACTCTGTTGGCTCTCCTGTTCATGGAAGAGCACTTGCTGCTCTCCTGGGCTTAAAGAGGCTCCTGCAGCCACGTTGCTACAGGGGGTGAGTAGCATAACAATGACATGGAGAGAGGAGAGAGGATGGCCCTGTTATAGCGATAGGTGATTGCACTGACTTGGACGTAGAAATGGGGCCCGAGCCAAGGAGCTTGAATCTGGTATCACTCAGGCAAAATTCAAATGCCACCCAGCTGATTAGCAGAGCACCCACAGCTGGGTTTGTGCACCTAATGGTAGTTCCCATTTGCACATTTCTCAGTGCTCATAAAAATATTATTCTGCACATGGATGGAAAAAGTCCATATGTGGGTGGAAAAGGCTGGAGGGAACATTGTTCTGAGCAGGAAAATTCTGATCTGGACCAAAAGTCCCCCATATGTAGGGGGACTGGTATTGGTTGGATATTATGTGCTACAGGTTGAACTTCTCTGGTCCGGCACTCTCTCATCTGGCAACATCCATAATATGGCATAATTTTAGTCAGCCGGACAACCACTTACTGTGGGTGCGACCAATTTTCCCACAGCCCCAGAAAGTGTGTTTACAGCCATCACTCCTGTCTCTCAGTGTTCTGTGCAGCTATTTAGCTGCAATTTAACCCTAAATGTCTTCTAAGAGCCCAGTAAGCAATGGAAGTGTTGGTAATGTGCTAGACAATATTGATTTCCCATGGTCCAGCAAATTTTCTTGTCCCACACCAGTCTGGTCCAAGGGGTGCCATATGAGAGAGGTTCAACCTGTACTAACAGCCTGTCTTCACTTAGCAGATGGTGAACTGAGATTGTTTATTGTGCAAAAGATGCATATTTTACAGTTCACTACTTTACCCCCACAGATCCTGTTGGCTTGTGTCATCCACCTGTTGCATCTTATTATCCTGATTGCAATTTTATAGGTGCAGAGCCTGTTTTTTTACTATATTTTGACCCATATTTAGCAAATGTAGCTCTTATCTCGCATTGAGGGTCCAGTACACTAGTGATAATTAATAATGGATAGTAATAGTTGGTGGAAGAAGATATTGGGTGTACTCCAGACAACAGGACAATTGTCCAGAAGTCATTTTATTTCTGATCATTTATCACCTACTGCCACTATTCTTTGTGGGGATGCACTGGAAGGGGTACTGGTATATGGGACTTGGAGCCAGTGGGTGACAGTGTGTCACATTGTTGAATTATCTTTATTTAAATCATCTAGATTCCCTTAGGCTGATTGTTCATAAGCGCATGATGCAACTCTTCCATTAATGAGTGCTCACACACGGAAGTAGTCACCTTTAAATGAATGGGACTGTGTGTATGATACAGCATGTAACTACAAGAGTAACATTTGTACCATTAAGCCCAAAGTGACTTAACTAAGAATTTCTTTAATTACCATAGTTACAGTAGATTAACATTAAATGAGCAAATATTGATTCTTAAATTGTGCACGTAAAAAAAGTCCTAATGGCCTCAATCCAGCAAAGCACTTAAACACACACTTAACTTTACCTTTAAGCATATGAGCGGTACCATTGTCTTGCTTAGTCAAGTACGTGACTGAGCACGTTTTTGGATCATGGCCTATATGTGCACAGAAGAAGTTACGCATGCAGCTGTATACTTTGTGTGCACAGTTACTGGCTTGTGGTCTTGTTCGCATATTGAGAGCCTTTTCCCATATTTATTTCTTTAATGTTGGCCTTAAATGCCAAATTTTGCTTTCTGCTTCACAAAAGCAATTCCCATTTACTTTAACAGGAGCTTCACCCTTGTAACTGAAAGCAGAATTTGACCCTCAGGGTACATCTACCCTGCAACCAAACACCCCTGGCTGGCCTATGTCACTCATTCAGGATTTAGGGGCACCAGCTGCAGGGCTGTTTAATTGCAGTTACAGACATCAAGTTTTAGGGTGGAGCCTGGGCTCTGGGACTCCTCAAGGAGGGTGGGTCTCAGGGTGTGGGCTCCAGCCTGCATCTGAACAGCTATGCTGCAATTAAACAGCCCCACAGCCCAAGCCCTTTGAGCCCAAGTCAGCTGACAGAGGCAGCCATGGGTGTTTAATTGCAATGTACAAATACCCTCAGAGTCTAATTTAAACTGACTAATGCAAGGGAAATTGAAAGTTAAGTCTGATGACTTACTGCATGCACGACAGCAGAGTTTAAATAAACAGTGCTTTAGTGCAGGAACAGGCGATATGTTTGGAAATTTGGGCAGGCTCTATGCCATCTGTGTTTTGTTTCTGAAGCCAATGCTATCATAACAATTAAGCTCTTTGGTTTTGGAACCACACCATGTGGGAGCTAATTTCTACCCAGAGCCCCTTTTTCTGAATAGTGACAGAGAGGTAGCCATGTTAGTCTATATTCTATCAAAACAAAACAGCAGTCATGTAGCACTTTAAAGACTAACAAAATAATTTCTTAGGTAATGAGCTTTCATGGGACAGACCCACTTCTTCAGATCATAGCTGTACCAGAACAGAAAAGAGTCATATAGGGCAGGTCACTTACAGGCCGTGTCTACACTAGCCCCAAACTTCAAAATGGCCACGCAAATGGCCATTTCGAAGTTTACTAATGAAGCGCTGAAATGCATATTCAGCACTTCATTAGCATGCGGGCAGCTGTGGCACTTCAAAATTGACGCGCCTCGCCGCCGCACGGCTCGTCCCGACGGGCCTCCTTTTCGAAAGGACCCCGCCTACTTCAAAGTCCCCTTATTCCCATGAGCTGATGGGAATGAGGGGACTTCGAAGTAGGCAGGGTCCTTTCAAAAAGGCGTCCTGTCAGGACGAGCTGCGCAGCGGCGAGGCACGTCAATTTTGAAGTGCCGCAGCCGCCCGCATGCTAATGAAGCGCTGAATATGCATTTCAGCGCTACATTAGTAAACTTCGAAATGGCCATTTGCGTGGCCATTTCGAAGTTTGGGGCTAGTGTAGACATAGCCACAGAGTCACACATGCACTGTAAATTCCACTGTAGTGAAAGTTTACAAAGGAGTGAAGATCCTCGGATGTACCATGCTACAAATTATTGGCTCCCATTCAGACATGATTTAAACACTGAAGCCTTTAGCTCCCACTGAAGATCATGGGACTTTATTACATACATAAATATAAGCACATGGTCAGTGGAGTATATAGAGTATACCTTTTAATAAATCCTTCCCTGCCTGATGTGATTGTCCAGATTGTGGGCTCCTCCATAGCTGTTGTCTCTCCCTCCTCTGCTAGAGTAAAAACTCTTCAAGGATGTTTTCAAATTTTTCATGCCAGCAATCTGGTTCCATTTGGCTTTAGGTGGGCCCCATCTTTCCTGTATAGGTTCCCCTTTCCCAAAGGATTCCCCACTTCCTAGCCAAACTAAATCCCTTCTCCAGCTACCATCCTCTCTTCCACGCATTGAGACCCTGCCGTTTTGCCTGGCTAACTGAACCTATGCATGGGACAGGAAGAATTTCATAGCATGCTACCAAGGAAGTCCTGGTCTTCCCTCTTTTACCTAGCAGCCTAAAATTGGTCCCTAGACCCTCTCTTACTTCTCCCTATGTCATTGGTACCTTCAGATCACATGACCACCAACTCTTCTCCAGCACTCCGCATAACCCAATCTAGATGTCTCAAGAAGTCTGAATATGTCACCATATGGTTCTCTCATTGATCACAAATACATTTATCTATCGAATAAGCAAATCCTGTATTACTGTTATCTGTCTCTTCCCAATAACTGGGGTAGCCTCAGTGCAAGAGGACACCACAACATCATCATGAAGGAGGGTTCCAGCTATTAGATGGGTTCCCTCTGATCTAGTTTGATGTTCTCTTTCCCTGAGTTTTTTACCCTCCTCAACAGCAGAGGCTGTCAGAGTGGGATGTGGGAGCAGGAGACCGGTCTACTGTGTCCCTGAAAATCTAGTCTATGTACTTCTGTCTCCCATACCTCTTCCAGTGTAGCCACTCGGGTCTCAAGAGTCTGTCTCTGAGGCCTGATCTACACTAGGATATTAGTATCAGAGAGGTAGCCGTGTTAGTCTGTAGCTTCGAGAACAACAAAAAGTCTTGTGGCACCTTATAGACTACAATATATTTTGGAGCATAAGCTTTCACCCATGAAAGCTTATGTTTCAACATATCTGTACTCTATAAGGTGCCACAGGACTTCTTGTTGTTCATTAGGCTATTAGGTTGAACTTAGCTGACTTATGTCAATTATCTAAGAATCCTTTCCACAGACTTCACAGGCTCTTAAGGTCAATTTTGGTACTTCTCTTTTCACAAGGAGTAACACCAAATTCGACCTTGCATGATCAACTTCAGGGCAGTGCAGACGAAAAACAGTGAAATTCAACATTCTTGGCCTCCTGGAGGTGTCCCACAGTGCCCCAGTGTGACCACTCTGGCCTCCACTTTCAGCTCCGCTGCTCACCTGGTGTGCAGGAAACAGCCCAGGGAAGTTTAAATTTTATTTCCTGTTTGGCCAGTGTGGTGGTGAGCAGAGCAGGTGGGAACCCTCTGTAGCACATCTGGCTATGAATTCCCAGGGTCGCAGATGAGCTCCAGCATGGAGTATGCAGGAGATCCATGACCTTATTGCGTGCATTGTGGGGGGTGTTGTAGCTGTGCTGGCAGAACTACAAAGCAGGAACAGAAATGCAGACATCTATGCCAAGATCTCACAAGGCATGATGTGAAAAGGATACAGCAGGGACGCCCAGCAGTGCCACATGAGAATAAAGGAGCTCAGGCAGGCATATCAGGAGATGAAGCAAATGGATGTTCTGGGTCATTGCTGCAAACATGCCGCTTTTATGACCAGCTGCAGGGGATTCTAGGGAGGGAGTTGCATGCACTGAATGAATTCATATGCCACGAGCCTGCAAGGTAGGCAATCAACCACACTGCATCCAATCCAACACATTGTACAACCCTCACTCTGCAGTGCTACAAAGGAACAAAGGAGAAAAAAGTCTAGGGGAAGTTACAGTGGGACCAGCTACGCACATTTCAAAAGAGGCAAAAATATAGACCTAAACTGTTCTGGCCAGAACTCTGACCCCACTTGGGAGCCATGGAAAGTGAGGGCATGGTGGTCTTCTTAATTAGTATGTAAATTATAGTCTGTCTTTCTTACTGAGAGGTTACAGAGCACTTCACAATCAACGGGGAGAGATTTGCAATGGCACAAAAGGCAGCTGGGTGCCTAAATCCGATTTACTTCCACTGGGAGTTAGGAAACTTGCAATAGATCTCAGATATCACCAAAAGTGACTAACCAGTGAACAGCCCAACAGTTGTACAAGGAGAAGTGCTCTTACACTATGCCTCAGCTGAGTTCTCCAATGTCAATGCAGAGCAGATAGGAAATTACAGTCCCGTCTGGCTGGAGAGGAAGGATGATCCAGAGGTTAGCTTGAAATCTGGGAGATCAATTCCCTGCTCTGCCACGGTCTTCCTGTGTGATCTTGGGCAAGTCACATAGGACTAAGTCATAGGCAGTAGGTATAAGAGGCAAGGGAAGTGATGCATCTCCTAGGTGTTAGCACTCAACCTTTTCCCTCTCCCTCTCCTTCTTCCCTTTGTACCTTCCTGAAGGCTCCCCACAGCAGGTTGTTGCAACTTGCAGACTGGTGACTCTTCCTCCCCAAGTGGATCTGTTACCTTAAAAGTGAAAAGGCTTCCAGTTTACCAGACCTATTAACATAATATTGAACCTGTGAAAGAACCATTAAGTGGTAATTAAACCATTTAACAGACATGTGCCAACCCTGAATTTAGTGACAAAAACCATTGTGCATTACTATGTCTATAGGACCTTAGTTGAAAATTTGCTTCCAATATTTCATTAGTATATGGCTGGGAGCTCATTAAATCACATCTCTAAAAAAATCTTTGCTTAGATATTTATATGAACATTCAGCTTTAGCCTTAAATGTTTGGATCTTCAGACATAGTTTTAAAATACATTTTTCAGAAGACTACCCATAACTAAAATACGTATTTTAATTGTAAACACTGTAGAACAAAAACTTCCTTCCAAAGTCTTCCTGTCCTTTCTATCCATCTCTACTCTTTCACCTCTCTGCAGAAGAGAGCCCTTAAATGGACAACGTCCCTTTTTTTCCAGCTAGCAGGACAAATGAGTTTCCCTTTTACTTCTGACTATTTGATGAATTAGTTTTAAGAGAACCCTCCACCAAAATTAGTACCTTAGTAACATATAAAATCCTTTTCTCTGCTTAAAATCATTGGAAACATATTTCAACATAAACATGTAGTGCATTTTCATAAACACGTCTTGTTATGAAAATCACTCAAAATAAACGTTTCCTTTTTTTTAAAAAAATGAACTTTGTTATGAACACACTAAACAGCTCTGACTGATTAATTTAAAATAATGTTTTTGTTTCAATGAGTTTAAATATATAGTAATCTGGAATGTGTACTTTATGAAGGCTTAAGAGTATATTTAAAATATAAAATCAACTAAGAAATATTGATGAAGAAAATATAAAACAGAGAAGGGATGCACCTAGTATTCCACAATATTTAATGTTGTATTCAGCAGGACAACTCCCTTGCCCTTACTACAAAGATTTTGTAAATAAGTCTCTGACAAACTTCAGGGTGCATAAAAAACCTGTGACTGACATTTTTTATTCCCAAATTGAGTGCTTTTAAATAAGTACCTTCTGCATGACCAATCTTCTCAATCTGGCACACAGTGGAAAACATGCTCCATTTTCTTTCTAAATAAATTTTACAAGAGTGTGTTCAGGGATTTGGCTGGAAAGGGTAAGCAGAAAGAAGAGGGAGGCAGTGGGAATAAGGTGGGTCAGTGGGGAGGAGTCGGGGTCTGGGCAGAACAGGGGTGGAGTATGGGTGAGGCCACAGGCTGGGGAGTTTGCCTATCTAAGCAGCAGCTTCACCCACCACCCATGAGCTAGGTTCACTAAGAAATTTAAGCTCCTCCCTGGCTGAACTGACCCTGTTAACTCTGGCCTTTCTCTTGATTGGGACTCCCTCCTTTTCATGAGCCTGTATATTTAGACCCTCCTCGTGCCTCTGACAAAGTGGGTCTTTGCCCACGAAAGCTTATGCTCCACAATATCTGTTAGTCTATAAGGTGCCACAGGACTTCTTGTTGTATTTGGAAAATCACTGTGATTCACAAAGCCTGAGTTTGGTGGCAAGGCTCTAAATAACAAAGAATGGGGAGAGCACCTTCAACTGAGAGTCACAAAACTAAACACTCTAGGGCAAAAGAGAGTGCTAAGTCCCACCCCTGCCCTGGTTTTGTAGACCCGCATCTCAGTCCGTGCTGCCGAGAGGGATTGTCAGCTGCAAACCCTCTCACAGCCATTTTAACAAGAAGCCAGGAGCAGCCCTTGTAACTTTTGGCACCATATTTAGAGTATACACCTGGGTCATGGACGGGTGCCTAGTTACTGAGCTATAAGGCAGTTTGATGTGCAAATCCCTCAGTCTCTTGCTGAAGCTGTTCCACAGTTCACAGCTCATTTTAAAAAGTAATTTGCACGGTGGGGGCAGGGGTGGGAGTGGCTCCTGAATCACACACCTCCTCGGGCTAACCACCAAGCAAGGGAGTTAGTCCCCTGCTTGTGTTCTCTCTGCTGCAATAATCCTTTCATTAATTAATCCACAGTGGAACAGCTTCAACTGGAGAGACTGGGGGAATGTCACTTCAGAACAGTCCATAGCCCAATGGCTGGGGCACTTACCTCTGAAGTGGCAGCTCTCTGTGCAGATCCCCTTGCCTCTTCAGGTAGAGTGGGGAGACTTGAATCAGGGGGTCTTCCTACCTCCCAGGCTAATGCCTTCACTACGCTCTAGGGGTTCTCCTCTTCCATCGTTTTGTGTACGCTTCTCAGTAGGGGGCTGATCCAGCAGGGGAGGTTTAAGTGTGCTCACCGGATCAGGTCCCACAGACAAGTTAGGTGGAGGAGCTCTTCTCTTTCCCTGGTTTGTGCATTGCTCTGAGATGCAGGCGTCAGAACATCTGACATGGAGGTGCAGTGTACATGTTCAGAGGCAGAAACGTAGGTGCCTAGAAAACTTTGACTGCAAGAATGTAGGTGCCAAGTCAATATAAGTACTTGCGAGGTTTGGGAGCAGCGGAGTGGAGACTTTGGGAAAATCAGCAGGGCCTGATTCTGGGATTTAGGAGCCTAAAGTGACAGTTAGGTGCCCAAGTCCTTTTGTGAGTCTGACCCTCCATGTTGCAGTTCCAACCTAGGAAATAGGCCCTTTCCTACCTCACCCAGGCGTTGGAGGATAAGAACACTAAGGCTGTGGCTACACTAGCCCCCACCTTTCGAAAGGGGGATGCTAATGAGCCACTTTGGCACATGCTAATGAGGCACTATCATGAATATGCACAGCCTCGTTAGCATAATGGTGGGTGCGCATGTTTCAAAAGTGCCACTTTTGAAAGGCCCTTGTCTACACAGGCAGCGTGCATTTCGAAAGCAGCACTTTCTAAACACGCATGGCCACTATTATGCTATGAGGCACTGCATATTCATGGAGTGCCTCATTAGCATCTCTCAAAGTGGCTCATTAGCATCCCCCTTTTGAAAAGCGGGGGCTAGTGTAGCCACAACCTAAGAGATTCTCTGAGGTGCTCACATGCCACAGCAAGGGGGGAGAGTCACATAAGTACCATAGTTAGCTCTGAAAGAGCCTCAAAGCAAACTGCATTTAACTCAAGTTATTGATATAGCACATCTGACAGACTCCTACTCACACCCTCAACTCTGTGAGTCAAAGGGTATCCAAGGGATGTAAGAAGAGCTCCTTCAAGCATAGCTCTGCCTTACAAACGAAGAAAAAATTACAAAGGAAAGAGTGGCTTCCCCCCAGGAAATAATATTATATTTGTTTTGTAATCTACAATGGAATCCAAACAGCCTGCACAGATCTCTATCTCTCATATGACAACTTAGCATCTGTCACCTCTCAGGTGAGCATTTTGCTTTTGCAATTAACAACTGGTGTTTTCAAAATGTGTTAATTTCTTCCCTTCTGCTGTTGAGCAACTGAGCACAGAACTCACTGGCAGCCATGTTCATGTTATTAGAAACAATTGTCACTCATTCTTCCACTCTAGTCTGCGCTGATTAGGCCTCAACTGGACTATAGTGTCTGGTTCTGGGCACCACATTTCAGGAAGGATGTGGAAGAATTGGAAAAGGTCTGGAGAAGAGCAACAAAAATTATTAAAGGTCTAGGGAACATAATCTCCGGGGTGTGACTGAAAGACTTGTGTTGGTTTAGTTTGGAAAAGAGAAGACTGAGAGGAGACATGGTAACAGCTTTCAAGTGTCTAAAAGGGTATTATACGGAGGAAGGAGACAAATTATTCTTGATACTGGGCTTGACGGACCTATGGTCTGATGCAGTATGGCTGTTCTTATGTTCTTGTTCTTCTTGGCCTCTAATGATAGGATGAGAAACAATGGGCTTAAATTGCAGCAAGGGAGGTTTACGTTGGACACTGTGAAAAAAATTCCTAACTGTCAGGGTGGTTAAACACTGCAATAAATTGCCTAGGGAGGGTATGGAATCTCCATCACTGGAGACATATAAGAGCAGATTAGACAAACATCTGTCACAGAAGATCTAGATCAGTAGTTCCCAAACTTTTTGGCATCACACCCACCTTTTGATTTTTGAGAAACCCTCACACCCCCACCCACCTCTCTTTTTTACCTCAGGCCAGCTACCCTAGCCACCTGCCTGAACCCCCTCCCCTCCCACAAAGCTGGGCACTGCCAGCCCCTCATCTAACCCCATCATCCTCCTCCCCCTGCAACCCACACGCACTCACCTTTGCAGGAGGCAGCTAGCTCCACATGGGCCTTTGCTGGCCGCCGGCTGTTTACAGTGGCTGTGCCAGGTTACCCATGTGAAATTGCAGGGGCTGAGAGCCGGAAGCAAAGGCCGGCTCTTTCTTGGGCTAGGGGGGAATGACGGAAGGGGTGGCTGGGTTGCCTCACGTCCCCTCTGGAATTTCTTCATGCCCCACCACTTTGGGAAGACGTGATATAGATGATCCTTGGTTCTGCTGTAAGTGCAGGTCCCTTCCCTCGAGGTCCCTTTCAGTTCCAATGTTCTATGACTCTATGATTGAACAAACGCGTTTGTCTTATCCCTTTATTTTTTTTATTTATCCTCAGTAGTCCCAACAATGTGCTAGACACTTTCCAAAGAAGGCGCACTCTCTACCTGAAGAGCCATTGGTCTCTTTCAGATCCTTTGCAACAATGTGATTTCTGGGAATCACAAATCTAACCTCTGTCATCAACTCAATATTTTAAGATTTTGTGTGTGTGTGTATACATATGTTGTATATATGTATAGTGTCCCCTTTTTTCCCCACTAAAACACCATTTCTCTCCAATAAGTTGATATATTTTTTCCACTGTTTTGGGCAGACTGGAGAAAAAGTCCTTCACTGATAGCACTGTGTTGCTGTTCCAAGCTATTCTGGTGTGTGGGCTGCACTGTTAAACAGCTACTGCTTTGCTTTGGTGGATGACGTAATACCTTTAAAAGGAAGTGTAAACCTTATTTTGGATGCCTGTAAAATAAAAGGTGCTAAACAGAATTAATACATAGAGTTGGAGTCTCATTTAATCCAGTTCTGCAAAGCTCTATTGACGTGAATGGAACAGCACCTGTTGACATCAGCTGGAGATTTGAGTCACAGTGTCTAGTAATTATTGTACCTATTCAATCATCAAGAATACAGTCAGCATGTAGCATGGAGGAATCTATCTGGTTGAAGTGGAAGGTGTTTGCATGTCTCGACTCAGGAAACGTCATGTGAGTGATTTAAAGGCTATTGGCTTAGTGTGAAGTAGTCTGTGTGGCCTTTTAGGCTTGGTTCTAAGAGACATGCTGTGCTCCTGAGGGATTGTAGAAGGGAGTAAACAAAGACGCACTCAAGGAGCAGAAATGGCTGTCCCGGTCAATGGGGATGGTGGTTATGTTAGTGCTGTTTAACACAGGCTGAGCCTATACTCTTTTGTTTGGACCTTGCACATAGATTATAGAGCGATTTGTCATACTTCATGCCAAATGGCTGTTTCACAGAAACTGTTCTCTGTAGGGTCTTCAGGCTCTAGCTGGCATTTGTCTCTGGGCAGAGGGGAAGAATTGGTATAAACTGCTTTCTTGGCAGAACATCTGTTCCCAGTCTTTGCTTTACTATTTGGAAGAGAGGCTTAGATTTCTTTTGTATGAATGTAAAAAGGTGTAAAGGGACGTCCTCCTCAACACCTGCCCCTGCCCTATGGCACTCAGAAGAAAACAGGGGGCTTCTGTCATGGAAGGGATGATGATCCCAGAAGAACCTAACAATGACTCCTTTAATTTGATGGCATCAGTGAGCACACTGGTTCCTTTCAGATGTGTACCTGCCTTTCCACAGAGTATATGTTTAGGGTTGATTGGGCTCATACAGCAAAGGTTGCCTATTCAAGCCTCATCCATGCTCTCTGAAGCCGGGCAACTGGATGGATCAGGGAGCTGTAGAGCGTGGTTTGAGTAATACTTTCTGGCTTTGGCCAGCGCTGATGAGAAAACAGTCAAACTGAAGTAGATTTGTGCCAAACCCAGATAAAACCCTTCCCTTGGTTTGCTCGTGGCCAGTTACTGAATGAGAAGCACAACTTCCGTAAGGGAGGAGTGAGAAAGAGGCAGAGAAATCTGTGATGCAGCAGAGATTGAGGAGAGCAACACGTTCATATGCACTGTCACAGGGCTTGGTCTTGTAAAGTTCGGAGCACTTTCAAAAGACTCTGGGGAGTTACCAAGAATGGAGGCTGTTCAGGAACCCTTGCAATGCCTCATCCCCAGTAGGTGCGGGCTTGGAGAGAACGGCTACCCAAATGACACTGAAAGCTGAAAATCTGTCTTGCTTGGGGATGTGCAGTAACCAGTGCTCCCTCTAAGTTTTAACACCTGGGGCAGAATAAATTTTGTTCATGCACCAAGGCAAGTGCATATGCGCACCACTATAGAAACACATGCTGCTGACTGTATGCGTTCTAGTAATCAGCTGGGCAGCACCTGAATCTCTCCTGGCCAGCCACGCATGCACTCAGCTTATAGGGAACATTGGCAGTAACCTAGCAGTTTTGTGAGAGACTGCTTCTAATTTCCCCAACACATCATTTTGCTAATAAGGGATGAGTCGGTGCTATTTGTGGGAAAAACAGGTGCTAATTTTCAGAAAGCAAAAACCAAAAATGATTTAACCTTGGCTTGCATGCAAGTTTGTGTAGTGCTAGGAGCACCATTTGATCTCTAACTCCCGAATCAAGAGATACCAATTCATGAGTGTTAGCAAGTTTAAATGAGCCCACCTCAACATGCTGAAAGTGAGCAGGTTTTGTGCTGACTTTTCCTGCTGCCTCCTTCAGTGCTCATTGCTGCCATAAAATGAAGCAGCTGGGCTCTCTTGGGCTTTCTCTTTTGTCTGGCCCCATTTGAGGCTTCCTTAGTAGAGCTGCTGCTAATTGCAATGACACGGCTCACATTTATTGTAACCAAACTGGGAGGAGTTGCAAGCGCTGTAGAGGATGGGATTAAAATTCAAAATGCTCTGGAGCAATGGTCTGAAGTAACCAGGATGAAATCCAATGAGGACAAATGCAAAGTACTCCACCGAGAAAGGAGAAATCAGTTGCACACATACAAAACAGGAAATGACTACCTAGGTAGGAGTGCTGCAGAAAGGAATTTGGGAGTCATAGTGGATCACACGCTAAGTCTGAGTCAACAGTATAACACTGTTGCTTATAAAGCAAACATCATTCTGGATTGTATTAGTAAGAGTGTTGCAAGCAATGCAAAAGAAGTAATTCTTTCACTCTGCTTTGCACTGATTAGGTCTCATTTAGAGTATTCTGTCCAGGTCTGTTTGTCACATTTTAGGAAGGATGTGGACAAACTGGAGAAGGTCCAGAGAAAAGCAACAGATTATTACATTTCTAGACAACATGACTTATGAGGGAAGATTGAAAAAACTGGATTTGTTTAGTCTGGAGAAGACTGAGAAGGTACGTGGTAATAGTTTTCACGTACCTGGAAGGAGTTACAAGGAAGAGGGAAGTAAATTGTTCTCATTATCTTCTGAGGATAGGACAAGAACCAAAGGGCTTAAATTAATTACTGAGGTTGGACATTGGGAAAAACTTCCTAGCTGTCCGGGTGGTTAACCACTAAAATAAATTGCCAAGGGAGGCTGTGGAATCTCCATCAGTGGAGATTTTGTTAAGAGCAGATTAGACAAACATTTGTCAGAGATAGTCTAGCTAATGCTTAATGCTGCCTTGACTTCAAGAGGCTATATCAGAAGACCTCTTGCGGTCTCTTCCAGTATGATTGTGTGATTTGGGCTGCTTTCATTTGTGGGTATCCTACAGTGTGTCTAATTCCTGCTGCATTCTGAACAAGCTACAAGCACCAGAGAAGCCAAGCAGAAGGTGAATTGCAATCATAAAGGCTTGTGATCACTAAGATATGAGTGCCATCCCTCCCCCAGAAGAAATGTTTCACCCTAGGCAATGCTTCTAGCTTCATGCAGTGCTTCAGTATGCTTTGAAATTGTAAATGTGGGCCTTCAGCAAGGCTCAATCTCCACAGGCAGCTTCTGTCAACAAAATTGGTCTTTTGTCGACAAAACTCGCTGAGCGTCTACGTGGTTAAAGCGCTCTGTCAAGAGTTTGTCGACAAAACTTAGCTCTTCAGCTGGCAGCGTTATATCTCTCCCTGATCGGGTAAAACACCTCTGTCTACAGTGTTTTGTTGACAGAGTGCCCATGTAGACACTTCTGTCAACAGAGAGGACTTCTGGTTCCCTGGACAGCCCTGTTTGCAGAGCTTCCAGTCAGCCACGCTGTCAAGAGAGGTAGGGAAGTGTGGCTGCTCTTTGTTGACAGGGCGGCTTGCTCTTTTGATCTGCTTTTGTGTGTAGCCTCAATCTATTGGCAAAGGTACTGCTGAGGTTCCTCTGTTGACACTGACCTCTGTCAACAGAGGCTGCCCCTGTAGATGTGACCCATATGAAAATGCCTACCAGGACTAATGCAATCTAAAGAATGAATCAAAAATGGTAACTTTTAGTATCCTGGCAGGATTTTGTCTCTCCTGAAATGCAGGATCCCAGGGAGCAATGGGTTTGGATATAGTGATAGCCTATTAATCCAAAGTTATTATTAATTTTAAGGTTTGACACTGGATGAATCTTCAGTGTGTACATTTTTGCAGTTTCTCTTGCAGCCCTGGGCTATCATAGGCCATAATGCGAACCCAGCCACTTGTTGAGTATACCTAATAGTCAAAGATGGATTAGTCATTACTTCTTAGGCCCAGATAGCAGCAAGAGCTATTCTGCTGATCATTTTTGACTGCATAAGATTCACCTCCCTGTGCTAGCCTGATCCCTTTAAGAGCAAAGGCCTTAGTCATAATTTTGAATGAGCATGTATGATTATGTAATACCCAGAGGCACCGAGATCTTACCTGGGGTGAGTGAAGTCTCTGTTTTCCTACCTCGTTTGGCCTTTAGCTTGTGTAGTAGAGTACAAGGCTTTAGACCCCATATTCCCAGGTTCTGGCACTGGCAACCTGGGCCTGTCATCCTCACAATTATATGAATCAAATTTTTTCTCATTGATATACTTTGGCATAGATGGATATTTGTATATGGTTATAATACGTATACAGGGCCAGTGTATTAATAAGTGATTAATATATGTTAAGGATAGCTGCACAATATCTATAGGAGTAATGCAGGTGAGTGTTTATTTATGTAGCATTCCTACTTTCCCTGAGGTTGCTTTAGATTTAGGTTTCCCAGTGTTTTCAAAGCTGGGGTGCTGTACAACAGTGGCTTTACTCCATATACTGATTGGACCATACTATGACAGTGTTGATAGCTACTTCCATTCCCTTTTTGCCCTGTGGTGTATTTTTTTTTTAACTTGCCCAGGCATAACACAACCCATTCCAAGTAAATTAGCAGAAACAATAGTAAAGAATGAAATTGTGAGACATGTAGAGGAACATGATTTGTTGAGCAAAAATCAACATGGTTTCTGTAAAGGGAAGTCGCGTCTTACTAATCTATTAGAATTCTTTGAAGGGGTTAACAAGCATGCAGACGGGGGAATCCAGTAGACATAGTATACTTAGATTTCCAGAAAGCCTTTGACACGGTCCCTCACCAAAGGCCCTTATGTAAATTAGGTGGTCATGGGGTAGGAGGAAAGATCCTTTCATGGATTGGGAACTGGTTAAAAGACAGGAAACAAAGGGTAGGAATAAATGGTAAATTTTCACAATGGAAGCGGGTAACTAGCGGCGTTCCTCAAGGGTCAGTCCTGGGACCAATCTTGTTCAACTTATTCGTCAGTGATCTAGAGAAAGGGGTAAGCAGTGAGGTGGCAAAGTTTGCAGATGACACCAAACTGTTCAGGATAGTCAAAACCAAAGCAGACTGTGAAGAACTTCAAAAAGATCTCAGCAAACTGAGTGATTGGGCAGCAAAATGGCAAATGAAATTTAATGTGGGTAAGAATAAGGTAATGTACCTTGGGAAAAATAACCCCAATTATACATACAATATGATGGGGGCAAATTTAGGTACAACAGATCAGGAGAGGGATCTTGGAGTTATAGTGGATAGTTCTCTGAAAACATCCACCCAGTGTACAGCGGCAGTCAGTGAAGCAAATAGGATATTAGGAATAATTAAAAGGGATAGAAAATAAGACGAAGAATATCTTACTTCCCCTATATAGAACTATGGTACGCCCACATCTTGAGTACTGCGGGCAGATGTGGTCTCCTCACCTAAAAAAAGATACACTGGCGTTAGAAAAGGTTCAGAAAAGGGCAACTAAAATGATTAAGGGTTTGGAACAGGTCCCATATGGGGAGAGGCTAGAGAGATTGGGACTTTTCAGTCTAGAAAACAGGAGACTGAGGGGCGATATGATAGAGGTATATAAAACCATGGATGGTGTGGAGAAAGCGAATAAAGAAAAGTTATTTACTTGTTCCCATAATATAAGAACTAGAGGACACCAAATGAAATTAATGGGTAGCAGGTTCAAAACTAATAAAAGAAAGATTTTCTTCACACAGCGCACAGTCAACCTGTGGAACTCCTTACCAGAGGACGCTGTGAAGGCCAGGACTCTCACAGAGTTTAAAAAAGAGCCCGATACATATTTGGAGGTTAGGTCCATAGATGGCTATTAGCAAGGGGTAAGGTATGGTGCCCTAGCCTTTTGTCAAAGGTGGGAGATGGATGGCAGGAGACAAATCGCTTGATCATTGTCTTCAGTTCACCTCCTCTGGGGCACCTGGCATTGGCTACTGTCGGCAGACAGGATACTGGGCTAGATGGACCTTTGCTCTGACCCAGTATGGCCGTTCTTATGTACTTATGTTATGTTCACTGTTATGGCTTGGGATTTCCATTAAAAATGTACTGAGTGTTCTGGCTACTGGATGCAAAGTTACATCCTCCAGAATTGCCCATCCTGGTGTTTTCACATCATTTTGTGCACTAGTTACTTCCTCTCTCTGTTGTTGGATAAGTTGGCCTATGGCTACCAAAGCTTTCTTGATTCTTGCTATGAATCATGTACATTTAATTGTAATTGTTTCCTGAAACTGACAAGGTGGAATATCCCAATGTGAACAATACATCTTGTATTCAAACCACCTCACCAATCAATTCTTTATGTACCCACTGAGCCCAGGTTTGTGTAGTTAGAATTAATTGTAGCACAATGCTTTGCACAGCCACCATCCTTTGTGCTCTATGCCACATGCTTGATTAATTCTCAGGCCCACGTCAGTTAGCAAACACAGAGTGGAGAAATGCTGCATGTATGCCTTATTTACCAAAGTTTCTGCACTGTTTGCATAAATATACCTTTACTCATTCTTGTGTCTACCTTGGAACTGCCACCGTGAGGTATGTGGTTTTAATGGCCCAGTCTTGGTGCTTTGTCAAACTACCAAAATATTGGAGCAATAAAACTTATTCCTTGTCCCTGTATGGCTCTGGCCACACTAGCCCCTTCTTTTGGAGGGCTTCTGGCAATGTGGCACTTCGGGATATGCTAATAAGACACTGCCATGAATATGCAGCACCTCATTAGCATAATGGTAGCCACACGTGCTTCGAAACTGCCTGTTTCGAAACGCAGCCACCTGTGTAGCCGGGGGAGCCTTTCAAAATGGACCCGATTTTGAAAGCTCCTTATTCCCCAAAAAAACTGAAATTGTAACCTGAATTATACCTGAAGAAGAGCTCTGTGCAGCTTGAAAGCTTGTCTCTGACTTCAACAGAAGCTGGTCCAAAAAAGATATTATGTCACTCATCTTGTCTCACCAATAACCTTTCCATTATTGTTTTCAACCTACCTGTATTTATAATAGAGAATTGTACCCTGGTACAGAATTCTATAGAATGAAAAGTATCTCTACTAAATGTGGAGTTCAATTATTTACATGTTGTGTATATACTTGAAAAACTGTTTCATAAGAGAGAGCTGAAAGCATCAGTTCCTTGCCACTCCTGAGCTGTGTCTACACGTGCACGCTACTTTGAAGTAGCGGCACTAACTTCGAAATAGCGCCCGTCGCGGCTACACGCGTCGGGCGCTATTTCAAAGTTAACTTCGATGTTAGGCGGCGAGACATCGAAGTCGCTAACCTCATGAGGGGATCGGAATAGCGCCCTACTTCGACGTTCAACGTCGAAGTAGGGACCGTGTAGACGATCCGCATGCCGCAACGTCGAAATTGCCGGGTCCTCCATGGCGGCCATCAGCTGGGGGGTTGAGAGATGCTCTCTCTCCAGCCCCTGCGGGGCTCTATGGTCACCGTGGGTAGCAGCCCTTAGCCCAGGGCTTCTGGCTGCTGCTGCGGCAGCTGGGGATCCATGCTGCAGGCACAGGGTCTGCAACCAGTTGTCGGTTCTGTGTATCTTGTGTTGTTTAGTGCAACTGTGTCTGGGAGGGGCCCTTTAAGGGAGCGGCTTGCTGTTGAGTCCGCCCTGTGACCCTGTGTGCAGCTGTGCCTGGCACCCTTATTTCGATGTGTGCTACTTTGGCGTGTAGACGTACCCTCGCAGCGCCTATTTCGATGTGGTGCCGCGCAACATCGAAGTTGAACATCGACGTTGCCAGCCCTGGAGGACGTGTAGACGTTATTCATCGAAATAGCCTATTTCGATGTTGCTACATCGAAATAAGCTATTTCGATGTTGGCTTCACGTGTAGACGTAGCCCTGGAGTCCAAGGCATGGGTGGTACCTTCACAGAATCATAGAAGTGGAAGGCACCTTGAGAAATCATCCAGTCCAGTGTTCTTTCCTGCTCTCTCCCAGTGGTACACACATTAATCTACTGAGAACTGCAATATTTTAGTCTAGATAAAGTCTCAAGACTTAACATAGGGACACCTGGGTGAAAATTAAGGGCATGTGCCCAGCAAGAGTAAGACTAGATAATCTTCTATCCTTAAACTCTTAGAATTATGAGCTGTAAAACATGTTGAAGGAATATTGCCCCTGAGTAAAATGAAGCCAGTGACTAAAATCCTTGACCCTGTCAATTATGGTAGTCACAGCCATCAACTCTACAAGTGCTCCATGGAAAAAATCATGGGTGCTCAGCGCCCACCAGGGACCCTGCTAGTTAGGTCCTTCCCCTTTCTCCCAGCACATCCCACCTGCTGTGGATCAGCTATTCAGCAGAGGGCAGGAGGTGCGAGGGGTGAGGGAGTAAAGTGAGGATGGGACATGCTCATGGAGGGGGTTGTCTGGGGCAGGAGGAGATGGTGCAAAAAGTGGCAGAGGAGGTACCCTGGGTGAATGAGTGCAGTGGGGATGGGGACTGGAGCAGAGCAGGGGGTCAAGCATCCCCTGGGGAAATGAGAAAGTTGGCAGTGTAGTGGAAGGCAAAAGAGCACTTTCGTTCAGAGGTGAAATGCAAATTTAGTTCCAAAGCTAATAGCATTAAAGGGTACATGAGTGCTGCAAGGAGTTGTCAGGGACATGAGGAATAAGAGATGAAGGAGAAAAATGGATTAATACAGTACAGAAATCCTGCTGCCAACTTACACAAAGTCCATAGATTGGCAGTGATGGCTACAGTTCTGTCTGGGGAATTACAAGAGCATGATAAGAAAGGCATTGAAAAGGAATGTTATAGATGTGCCCACGGAGATTATAATAGTTGGTTTCTAATAAGGTGCTAAAAGAGCTATAGTCCTTAAAAGGTAACTCAGTGGTTTGAGCACTGATCTGCCAAACCCTAGGTTGTGAGCTCAGTCCTTGAGGAGGCCATTTAGGAAGTGGGGCAAATAGATGTCAGGGATGGTGCTTGGTCCTGCCAAGAGGACAGGGGACTGGAACATATAAGGTCCCTTCCAGCTCTAGGAGATGTGTATCTCCACTGATATAAAGGAGTCCTGACCTGCCTTGCACTGAGGAGCTGTTGGTCAAGAGCAGAAATCTGATCAATATGTTACCTCTAGGGTAGAAACAAGAGCTGAGAAGCAGGGTCAGATGAAGGTGACCTTGGTGGCAAGGCTGAGGCATTAAAGCTCAGTACAGAGGCAAAAGAGAAACCAGTAAGAGGATCAGGCTGACAGGCAAGAATGATCCTTCTGGATGAACTGAAGAAACTAATATGACAGTTCAGGCAGCCTCACAGGAGGGTCTATCAAACAATGCTGCCCCAGAGGCATTCAGGTTAAATTCACCCTGAAAATAGCATGCCAGTGGCATCAGAATTGCATGGATATTGTCACAGGGCTCTGTTTTCCCATCACTGCTTGAGAAGATATAAAAGGAGAATTTCCTTTAACTCTTCTGACAGTTGCAAGTGTCAGTGCCCTGGGTATTGATACATGACTGTAAGGGTTTTGGTATCATTTTTCTCAAAACAGTGAGCAAGATGATGAATACAACACTGATGACTTTTTTTTCTGGGTTTGCACTCTGGCAGAGCTTTAATAATATTGTATGGTTATTAATCACTCTGAAGGAATTTGGGCATACCAGTTTGACAGAACATGGGCCGTACAAAGGAAGACAGTTGAAAACAAGTGGATATATTTTCATTTATATCCTGCCAATGAAATCCCAATGAGCCTTGTGGGATGTAGCTGATGGCCTGGGGTAACCATAGCATAGGCAAGCACATCCTCAGGAACTGATGATCTAATTACTCTCCAGTTAATGAGCTCTAGCAGGAATTTTTTTTTTAAAATCTGCTAAAACCTCCTTTTTTGGTGACTCTGCAACTTGTCTGTTCTTTTTAAAAAATTATTTCATTTAAATTAGAATTCAACTAACTATGATAGTGGGACAGAGTCTCTGCTGCAACTGGGTGAAGGGAGAGCTGTCAAAAAGTTAATTACAACTCCCTAATTCTCTGCCTGACCCCAGGCCGAGACCCTCATGACCGGCTCTGACCTGTGCCAGCTGGCTGTGGGCTGCAGAGGACCATCTGCCAGCTGGGGACAGCTGGAATGCAATACCCCATTCCCTTCCCCCACCAAAGGGAGAGAGTTGAAATCAATTCTTCCAGTGTTACACCTGCCTTCATGAAGGGAAAACACCATGATGGGATCTGCAGCCAGTCTTCACTTCCTCAGCACCATCTGAGATTGAGCCATGCACAGGGACTGGAATAGGGCAGGATGTCTTTCCTACTTGGTCAAACTTCTGCTCCGATACAACAGGTTAGCCCTTAAAGAGTTGTACAAATCTAAATGAGTAAGGGATTCAGCTCTCAGTAGAGTGACTAGGGCTACGTCTACATGTGAAGCCTACATCGAAGTAGCTTATTTCGATGTTGCGACATCGAAATAGCCTATTTCGATGAATAGCGTCTACACGTCCTCCAGGGCCGGCAACGTCGATGTTCAACTTCGACGTTGCTCAGCCCAACATCGAAATAGGTGCAGCGAGGGAACGTCTACACGCCAAAGTAGCACACATCGAAATAGGGATGCCAGGCACAGCTGCAGACAGGGTCACAGGGCGGACTAGCGCTTCCGGGGCAACAGCTAGCCGCTCCCTTAAAGGGCCCCTCCCACATACACTCAGCCTGCACAGCACGCGGTCTGAGGAGCCATATAGGCACACAGACCCCGGGCGCCGCAGTCATGGACCCCCAGCAGCAGCAGCAGCAGCAGCAGCAGCAGCAGCAGCAGCAGCTAGAGGTCCACCCAGCCCTCCCGGCAGGAGCAGGGCTTGCCCTGGCCCATGCCATGTGGGAGGCAGCTGAGTACCTCCTTGCCCCAGGGGAGGAGATGCCCCCAGGGCAGCAGGGCTCAACCCCTACCCCTGCAGCACCCCGCTCCATCCCCCCCCTCACACGCCGGCGGCTGTGGAGCTACCCCACCAGCACCGACTGGTGGGAGCGGCTGGTGCTTGGGGAGTGGGACGACGACCACTGGCTCAGGAACTTCAGGATGAGCCGGCAGACATTCCTGGAGCTGTGCCAGTGGCTCACCCCCGCACTCAGGCACCGGGACACTGCCATGCGGCGTGCCCTCCCTGTGGAGAAACGGGTCGGCATCGCTGTCTGGAAGCTGGCCACTCCGGACAGCTACCAATCCGTGGGCCAGCAGTTTGGTGTCGGAAAGGCCACCGTCGGGGCTGTCTTCATGGAGGTAAGAGAACCCACAGGGGGAGGCCGGGGCAGGGCAGGGGGGCCAGAGCAGGGCAGGGGGGCCAGGGCAGAGCAGGGGGGCCAGGCCAGGGCAGGGCAGGCCAGGGCAGGGCAGGCCAGGGCAGGGCAGGGCAGGGCAGGGGGGCCAGGGCAGGGCAGGGCCACACACACCCTGCTCACCCCTCACTGGGGCTGTCCCATGTGCTTTCTCTGCAGGTCGTGCGTGCAATCAACGCCATGCTCCTGCACAGGCTCGTGAGGCTGGGGGACCCACATGCCACTGTCGCCGCCTTTGCCACCCTGGGCTTCCCCAACTGCTTCAGGGCTCTGGATGGGACTCACATCCCCATCCGCGCCCCGCATCACAGTGGAGGACGATACCTCAATCGGAAGGGCTACCATTCTGTCGTCCTGCAGGCCTTGGTGGACAGCCAGGGACGTTTCCAGGACATTTACGTGGGCTGGCCTGGCAGCACCCACGACGCCCGGGTTTTTCAGAACTCGGGCCTGTGCCGCCGGCTGGAGGTGGGGACCTACATCCCCCAGCGGGAGATCCCTCTGGGGGACACCACCATGCCCTTCTGCGTCATCGCAGATGCGGCCTACCCCCTCCAGCCGTGGCTCATGCACCCCTACACGGGCCACCTCTCTGCTAGCCAGGAGCGCTTCAACGAGCGCCTGAACCGTGCGCGCCAGGTGGTGGAGCGCTCATTTGGCCGCCTCAAGGGACGCTGGCGATGTCTCCTGACCCGCCTGGATGCGGGCCCCAACAACATCCCCCAGATTGTGGGTGCCTGCTGCGCCCTGCACAACCTCGTGGAGAGCAAGGGGGAGACCTTTCTGCAGGGCTGGGCCGCGGAGGCCGGCAGGGCACACGTGCAGCCACCTGCTGCCCCCAGTCGGCAGGTGGACCCCGAGGGGACCCGGGTCCGGGAGGCCCTGCGGGCCTACTTCAACCAACAGGCCGCGGGGTGAACTCTGCCCAGGCCCCCTACTGCCAGCCCCTTCCTCCCCCACACTCCTGCCCCAACGCCCACACCATGGAGCACCCCACCGCCCCCCCCTCCACTTGTCCTGGACAAATGACAGCACGAACTTATGGGTGAACGTAATTTTTTTTTTTCTGGCCGAACCTTTTTTTTGGGGTGTAAATAAATATGTGAGGCACAAACAGAAAACTAAGTACAAACATTCAACCAAAGAAATATGTACACAAATAAAACAAACCAAAGAAACAACTGTGTGGCATACATAATAAAAAGAAAACCAGGGAGGAGAAAGGGGAGAACTATTTACATGGGGGGGACGGGGCAAACGGGGGCACCAAAAAAAGAGGGTCCAACTATATACCACAAGGCGGGGGCCACGTCCCGGGCCCCTCGCCCCTATAGCCCTGCACTGGGCGTGCCCGGCCGGGAGCCCCGCCGCGCCTGCAGTCTGGTCCGCGGCTGGGTGGGAGCGGGCTGGACCGGAAGGTATCGGTGCCGGCGAGTCTCAGGTGGCTCCAGGGGTCCCTCGGTGCTCTGGCCCTCGCGGGTGGGTGGTGGGGCGACGGCGGACGGGCCGGCAACGGCCGGAGCAGCTGGTGGTGGGGCTGCAGGAGCGGGCAGGGTGGGCGATGGCTCGGCCGGCATGGCATGGGGGGCCAGGTAGTCCACCAGCCGGTTAAATGTCTGCATATAGGCCCCCCATGCCTCCTGGCGCCAGGCCAGCGCCCGCTCCTGCAGCTGGAGGTGCTGCTCCGATACCTCCAGCTGCCGGCGGAGGATGGCCAGCAGCTGGGGGTCCGTCGCCATCGCTGGTAGTAGGCGCGGGGTCCGCCGTCTAGCCCTCCGTGGGGCCGGTCGTTCCTTGTCCGAGGGGCTGCCCTGGAGCGATGGTCCCGGAGGGCTCTCCGGGACAACTGAGGCCTCGCCGGCGCTCTCTTCCGGTCCTTCTGATGGTGCAGGTGCAGGTGCAGGACACAGGAGAGGAGGGGGGAAAGAAGAATGGAGACAGGCGTTAGTGTGGGCCCCGAGCTGTGGCCTTTGTCCCCCCAGCCCTGTGCTGCAGGTTCCCCATCCCCGTCCCCGGGAGATGCTGCTGTGATGGATGGGGTTCAGGGGTCCCCCTGCCCTGCACCCCGTCCCCTGGTGGGAGCGACTCTCACTTCACCCTGCAGGGTCTGAGAGCAGGAGAGGTTTCTTAGGCCACAGATGCCCAGTTTCTGCCAGGAGTGACAGCACCAGCTGTCGGAAGAGACAGTCCTTCCAACCCGTCGTGGGGAGAAGACCCCAAGGGGGGCCCCTCTGGGATGCAGCTTTCCCCCTCCTCAGGCTGGCTGCCTACCAGCTCTCCCTTCCCGTAGCCTCTACCTGTGGCCCCTGCCCTCGCCCCCCAATTCCAAGCCAGCTCGGCTCCTCCCTCCTGTTGGTTCAGGGCAGAGGTGTCACCTGCCAGCTGTAGCCCCAGGATCCTCCTTTGGCCCTGGGAGCTCTTCAGCTCTTGTGGCTCATATGTAGCCTGAGTCTCCCTTGGGCACTCCCCCCACTCCATCACATGCTGCTGCTGCGGGGTGTCCCACCCCCTCCACCCGGGGGCCCCTCGAGGTTCCGCTCCCCCCTGGCCCGGGGATGGGGCATGGCACTGGCATGCAGGGTTGGGGGGGGCAGGGGCTGATGGCTGCAGTGCTGTGAGGGCCATGGCCCTGGTGTCCTTGGGGCCATGGCCATGTGAGCGTGTGGGGGGCCCTGGACACATCTCTGTTAGCCCCGCCCCTCAAGCCCAGGGGTGTCCACCAGAGAGGGGTACCTACCTGTGGGTCCGCTCCCACGGTCCGGAGATCCCCGGGGGTCGGAGGCCCTGCTGCTGCTCTGGGATGGCAGGAGGAGGATCTGCAGCCCGGATTCTGCGGAGGAGGAGCCCCCCTCCTCCTCCTCCTCCTCCTCCTGCCGCGATGTCCCGGGGATGGCCTCCGGGGGGGGCCCCCGGGCTGCGGGGCTTGCCTCCGGGGCGGACTCCGGCTGCAGGGCCTGCTGGGGCTCGTCAGCCGAGGTGTCAAGGGTGGCCGGAGGGGAGGAGGTGTGCCGGGAGCCCAGGATGTCCCTGAGCTCCCTGTAAAAGGGGCAAGTGACGGGGGCGGCCCCAGATCGGCTGGCCGCATCCCGGGCCCGGGCATAACCCTGCCGCAGCTCCTTCACCTTACTCCTCACATGATCCCGAGTGCGGGCAGGGTGACCCCGGGCAGCCAGGCCATCAGCCAGCCGAGCGAACGCATCCGCGTTCCGCCTCTTGCTCCCCATTACCTGGAGCACCTCCTCCTCGCTCCAGAGCCCCAGCAGGTCCCGCAGCTCGGCCTCCGTCCAGGAGGGGCCCCGCTGCCGCTTCCCAGACTGGGTGGCCCTCTGGCTGGGCTGGCTGCCCTGGCTCCCCTTGGGGGGGGGGTCCCCTGGGGGCGCTGGGGGGGCTCCTGGCTCGCCATCGCCACAGCCTGCACGTTCCCTCAGCTTCCTGCAGAGTCAGGGCGGGGGAGGGGACCTTTAAGGGGCCGCTCCACGTGGCCACCAGTGAGCTGAGGGGCTGGAGAGAGCGTCTCTCAACCCCCCAGCTGATGGCCGCCATGGAGGACCCGGCAATTTCGACGTTGCGGCACGCGGATCGTCTACACTGTCCCTACTTCATGGGGTTAGCGCCTAACGTCGAAGTTAACTTCGAAATAGTGCCCGACGCGTGTAGCCGCTATTTCAAAGTTAGTGCCGCTACTTCCAAGTAGCGTGCACGTGTAGACACAGCTTAGATGTCCCAATATTAGGGCCTCTGACTTACATAAGCAACAATTACTTCCTCCACCCCTCCAAAAAAGTAAAAAAGGAAGTGTCCTGCTCGTTCGCATCTGCTATTGGTCGCCCTTGCTCTCACCAACAGTGGTTGCAGTTTGTATCACATCACCATGATGGGGCAGGTAGCAAAGCTTTCGGGGCTAGCAGAGAGCCTGGTGTTTGCATTTTTGTGCATGATGAAAACTACAAGTTGCCTGAATGCACAGAATTGACCAACCTAGTGTTCCCTGAGAGGCAGAAACATCCCACTCTGAATCCTGTTACATTGTAAAGGTTGGTTTACAGTTCAGGCTGGCTGCTTGATTAATGTACTGATGGGCTAGTTAACTGTTGGCAGAAATGGCCCTGCAACCTTGACTTCCAGCATAGGTGTGTAATATCCCCAAACTCCTACTGTTGCAGTCATTATGCATTGAGCTGAGTAACTTGCCATTTTTCCCCTTATTTGTGAATCCAAATAAACAGGAGAATAAGTTCCACTGAATAGCTGGTGATGTACCTCTGATGTATGAATATATGTTTGTTCATGCATCTGACGAAGTGGGTCTTTGTCCAGGAAAGTTTATGCTCCAAAATATCTGTTAGTCGATCAGGTGCCACAGGACTTCTTGTTTTTGAAGACACAGACTAACTCTGCCACCCCTCTGATACACTAAACATATATAGTTGTTCTAATCACAAGTTACACCAACATGGCTTATGCATTATCTACAATCATTTCTAATATTTGCAAGTTAAAGAGCACATTATTCTGTTCTCTCTCTGGTCTGCACAGACCTTTCATTACAGAAACATCTGCTAGCATAGCTCTAGATATGGATTTGTCAAAGATTCCATTATAAGCCCCTGTTTTCAAGGTGTTACTGAAACTCAGCAATACAAATTTGCTCCAGGCTCAAACTTGGCGTAAATGGTCTCTAGTGGGAAAGTGAATGGTTAAACAAAAGCAACTCATTCTCACTCTACAGACTGCTTCTTCCAACTTTCAGAGAGGTAGCCATGTTGGTCTGTTTCAGCAAAAACAACAAGGAGTCCTGTGGCACTTTAAAGACTATGAAATTCATTAGGGCATAAGCTTTCATGGGCTGCAACTCACTTTGTCAGATTCAGAAAGTGAAAGAATTAGGGAAATATTTATACACAGAGATGTGAGTGTTACAATGGTGTTAATGAGGTTAATATAATCAGGGTACATGTGTCCCACTTCCAACAGTAATACAAATGTGGGAATAACTAAAGGGGAGTTTACTTGCTGTAATGAGAGAGCCATTCCCAATCTCTATTCAGACCCATTCTGATGGTGTGAAATTTGGATATAATTTCCAGCTCAGTAGTTTCACATTGCAATCTGTTTTTTTAATTTTTTGTTTAAGAATGGCAACTTTCAAGTCCCATAATTGTGTTTCCAGGGAGGTTAAAGTGCTTTCCCACTGGTGTGTGCTGTCATTCCTGACTCTCATTTGTATTCATTTATTCTTTTGTATAGAGATGGTCCAGTTTATCCAATGCATGTGGCTGAGGGGCATTGCTAGCACATACCACAGCAGTAGATATACAACTGAATGAGCCTCTGATGGTATGGCTGATGTGGTTAGGTCCTGTGATGGTGTCAGTGTGGTAGATGTGTGGACAGAGTTCGCAACATTGTTTGTTGCAAGCATTGGTTCTTGTGTTAGTGTTTCTGTTATGGGATGTAGTTGGTGGTGAGTATTTGTTTGAGGTTGGGGCACTGTCTGTACGTGAGGACTCGCTTGCCTCCCACGGTCTGTGAGAGTGAGAGATCATCATCTAGAATATTGTAGATCCTGTATGGTGTGTTGGAGAGCTTTTAGTTGGACGCTGTCGGTAATGTCTGGGGGCATTCTGTTGCTTTCTTTTGTTGGGTCTTTCCTAGAGCGGGAAACCCACCTGGCTCTATCCATGAGTATCATCACTTCCCCAGATGGGTATTATAGTTTTAAGAATGTTTGACAGAGATACTATGGGTGTTTGTCTGAGGGACTGGAGCAAAAACGGCTATATCTTAGGACTTGGCTGTAGACAATGGATCGCGTGATGTGTTCTGGATAATAGGTGGACGTGTGTTCTGAAGAATGCTGCATGCATGCAAAATGCAAAAACTGTGTGCATAATATTTTTAAATTAATGCAACATAATCACACCAGGTTCAATTATTTTGATAATGTATTTAAACTACAATACAGTGGATGGAGAATGGGAGAGAGAAGCTGTTCAGGAAATCCCCAAACCTCCTCTGACTCACAGTAAAGTGGCTAGGTGTGACCCTTTATTTCTAGTTATTAGTCAATAAACATGTGCAACCACATGCTCAGTGTTACGTCCTAGAGAGCTGAAGAGCAAACGAAGCAAATGAGGGCCGCAGAATCAAACTCACAATTTAAATTGGCTACTGACCAAACAGTTCATGGAGCACATTTTAATAAGATTTTTTTTTCAGTGCAAAAATTTAGACCAGTTATAGACATTACAGCACCATAAACATTGCCCACACTGTCCTCTACACCATTCTGGCAATGCAAGGGAGCCTTGAAACTTTTACACGTGTTACTCCTGGGGGAATTCACAAAGACAATAGAAACAATTTACTAAGCAGGCAGGCTGCTAGACTGTGCTCTGCCCCAAGCCTACATCCTCAGAAATATCCCCAAAGCTCTGCCTCTCCAGGCCGAATGTGTCACAGTACTGAGCAAGAAGGACAGTGTGTGTGTGTGTGTGTGTGTGTGTGTCTTACACAGACACATGCCTGCTCAGCCCCTCTACCTCTCACATCTCTACTGGCCGCTGCAGGTGCCCAAACCAACCTGCCTGCACTGCTGGGGAGGGACTGCATGTCTATGGTTGAGGACTTCCCTTTGCTTCCCACCAGAAATTATTTTTCTGTGGAGAAGCAAAGAAATCTGTGGGGGACATAAATTCTGCACGCACACAATGATTCAGAAATCCCCCAATAGAATTATATGCTTGGCCCATGAAAAACTATTTACTTAAATAACAAAGTCACAGATTTCAAAGTATCAGAGAGGTAGCCGTGTTAGTCTGTAGCTTCGAGAACAACAAAAAGTCTTGTGGCACCTTATAGACTACAATATATTTTGGAGCATAAGCTTTCGTGGGCAAAGACCTGCTCCAAAGCGTTATTTCTTTGTTTAAACAAATGGTGAGGTAATTTCAGTTTGAAAAAACAGCTACAGCACAAAACAACACCGAAAGTAAGAAGAAATTTTAAAGGTAGACTTCCACAGGTTAATGCTTTTAGGGTATGGTGCCTAGTTGACCAGCAAGGCAGCTGGGTAAGGTGACCAAGCTCATATGATAGCAGCCCTTCCCACAAGAGGGAACCTGATCCACTGCAAGGGAGAAGGAGAGATGCTTCAGGAAGGTGCTTCTAGGGAGAATTCAGGCTTGGAGAGGGTTGAGGAAGGGGGTCTCTGCATGAGCCAAATACAAAGGCCTGGATGAAGAAACCTGCAGCTGTGGCAGGAAGCTCTCGATAGGACAGGCTGGGCAGAATCAGGAAACATAAAAGGAGCAATAGTCAAATGAGAAAATACCAGGTATTAGGCCTGAGTTTGGGGAAACAAACATATACCCTATAAGGGGACTGAGGAAAGATTTGCTTTGGTTTAAGGTAAACTTAAGTATTTGAACTGTGATGAAGTTTTCATAAAGCAACTCACCCAACAAGGGTGTTATGTCTCTCATATGAGAGCAGGGTACAGTTCCTGGGAAACCCAAGGAAGGGAAACTGAGGCAGTAGCCCATTCTGATACCAGATTGGGTGAGACCTTGTTAAATAGATTCACTGTGCTCCTCCCAGCAATTGCATTTACAGACTAAAGGTGCTGATCCTGCAGAAGCTTAAAGACATGCGGAATCCCATTGACTTCAGCAAGACTGCTCATACATGTTGAGGTCAGGCTGTGTGTGAAGTGTGCGCCAAAACAGGGCCTAAGTGCTATAACACTCATAGATGAGGGAGGAGCCCTAGGGCAGTACCGGTAGCTACTTATCTTATGCTGTCATCCTGTCAGATTTCACAGGTTAAGCAGGGTGGACTCCAAAGAAAACCCAAGTACTGAAGGAAGCGGTGTTCTGATTCACCCAGTAGCACCCTTTCCTCTGACTCAGTCCTAAACAAAAGCCCTAGCCTGGTGTTAGGAGAACAGTGTGCCTTTGGACATGCTGTCATTCACAGGAGATGGAAAACAAACATCCTGTCCACTGTGGTCACAAAAAACCTGTCCTTCTCATGGGAGTACATTTCTTAGCCTCCAAGTTCTGGCCAATGTCCAACTTATGCAACTTCATTCTACATACCTAAGTTCCCAGTGTCGGTTCCTATTATATAAGGTACTCTACTTTGCTTTTTGGTCTCAGCAGTGTTGTAGTGTTGCTGTGGACTGAAAAATATCTGTTGCATCCCACCCTGTGAGTGAGCAAAGTAATTTCTCTCTCTCTGTAAAAGGGTTTGGTTTCCCTTGGGAGCCAAGTACAATATAAAGAATCAGCTCTGCCTCCGTTACTCACATTCAGCACTACCATAGTGCGCAAGTAGATCCTTGAAATCAGGTACTACTCGGCATGACTGAGTAGGTTCTTAAATATCAAGTAATATGGTGTTAACTAGAGACTAAACTAAGAGAAAGTGGGACCCTCAAGTTCTATCAGGGAGCTGAGTTCCAACAGTCAACAGATTGAACTTCCTTTAAAAGAGGAACTATGATGGCTTATGCCTGTAACCTGCAAATTAAAAAGTAGGGAACTTGCTCATTGACAAAATGGAGTAGAATTGCTGTGTTACATTCTAGCCTTCAGAAGCCACTTGGGAATGTTTTGATTCTCTGTGTAAGGCAGGTCTCCTCCAGTTCTAAACTGCACAGCCACCCTGTGATGCTTTGCTATGTGCAGTGGGTTTTCTTTGGAGTCCACCCTGCTTAACCTGTGAAATCTGACAGGATGGCAGCATAAGATAAGTAGCTACAAGTACTGCTCTAGGGCTCATTCCTCATCTGTATCACTTCGGCCCTGTTCGGCACACACTCACACAACTACCAGAGGCCCCGGGGGAAGGAGTGTGTGTGGGGGGCGTAGCTCCATGCTCCCGGAAGGGGCAGAACCCTGGGCTGAGTCTTCCCCCTCCTCCCTCCCCCCGAACAATGCTGGGCCTCCAACCCCTACCCTCAGAAAGCAAGTGGAGTGCTAGAATGAGGCTCCTATGGCATTTCAAAGGGTGCCGGAGCAACTGGCTACCGCTGCTGCCACAGTAGCAGTGGTGGTGACCGGGTACTCCAGGCCCTTTAGAAATTCCAGGCCCCTGTTGTTCCAGTTATCCCGTTCTTCTCGCAAATCAGAGGGCCTGGCTATGTATATCCGGTGGGAGCATGGTGCAGGTGACAGGACCGGGACATGGGTGCCCAGCGGGGCCATCCCCTTGGGGACCGTAGCTTGTCCTGTCGGGTCCTCCCCACCCTACACTCCAAGTGCAGAAAGTGAGGTCCTGCGGAGACAGCTTACACGCAAAAAATGGTAATTCAGTAGCTGACCATTTGGTCTGAGGCACAGACTCTCCTTAGGACGCAGAAATCAGATTAGTTGCTTAAAAACAGAGATTTATTCACAAAACAAAAGGAAATAAATCATGGGGTTGCACGCACAGAAAAATATTTCTCTTGGATTCAGCTTAAAAGTTACAGGGGGGAAAATGTCAAGTCAAACACCAACAGAAAAGAGAGGAAAAAAAAAACAGAGCAGCCAATAACAAAACAAGTTAACAAGTCACAGCCCGTCCAAATTTAAAATAACCAGAAATCTGAACGTGTCTAACCATACATTGTCTTTGTACCTACACCTCTATGGCTGATTTTGCAATGGTCAGGATATTTCAATTTTATTTCAATTGCCTGGGAGTCCTCTCCCCTCTGGATCTTTCTCCCTGCCAGATGCAGAGAAAAAAGCCCTGGGTACTGCAATTGTTCTCAGTTTAAACAGAATTACTTCACTCCCATTGGCTCACCTGGGATTCAGGCTACCTTAGAAGATTAACCCCTTCCTTGCACTCATTCATGTCATGTCCTGGCTCCCCAACCCCCAACGGGTGTATGCTTCTCACAGGGTGATTCCCTGGAAGGGTGCCGGGAACAGGTCTAGGGTTGCCCATGCCAACGCTGTGGCAATGGAGGGGGCTAGAGGACAGGGCGATAGTCAATGTGCCCTGGCTGGAGTCAGGGTCAGAGGTTAAGACATCCTGTGGCTCTGGGGATGATCCCAGGTCTGAGATGATGGCCTCACTGGTGGGGACCTCCTCACTCTTGTCCACCGTCTCCCAGCCTGGCATCCCATCATTGCCCCCCAGCATGCGATGCAGGGCGTCTTAGTGGGGGCAGGAGGGCACCCCTGCTCCTAAATGGCACTGGGCATGCCTGACCCACATGCAGTCCTGGCACAGCTCCTTGATTTTGGCATGCACCTGTTGGAGGGTGTGTGCCAGGTGCCCGTGCTGCAACAGGGCTTCAGCTATGCAGCTGTAGCCAGGGGCATTCCGGTGCTTGGCACTGGGGTCCAGGATGAGCGGCTCTTCCTCCCAGAGGACTAGCAGGTGCCGGACCTCAGTGCTGGACCAGGATGGTACCCGCTTGCAGGTCCCAGGGGTGGGCTCCTGGGACAGTTCACGGGGCTCCTGGGGGAGTCCAGCGGGGGGGGAGGTGTCCTGGGCAGTGTGTACCATGTTTGTACCCGCTGGGGAGTGGCTGCTGGGGCATGGGACTGAGCACATGCTGCCAGCATGTGGCCATGCCCCCAGCTTCCTACATGGGGCTTCCTGGAGCCCTGTTGTTTTAAGGGCGGGAGGAAGCAGTAACCACAGAGCCGTGCTGGCTGTGGAGAGGGCATCTCCTGGTTCCAGCTGCCAGCCACCATGGATGACCTACTCTGTCGACAGAACTGTCCACACAGGCACTCTGTCAACAAAACTGTCCACAGAGGCGTTATACCTGAATGGGGAGAGGCATAATGCTGCTGACAGAACAGCTGCGTTTTGTGGACAAACTGTCAGCAGAGTGCTTTAGCCATGTAGGCACTCAGGGTGTTCTGTCAACAGAGGCTGCCCGTGTAGATGCAACCATTGCCAGCGGATGTTGTGAAGGCCAAAAGTATAACTGCGTTCAAAAAAGAATGATATAAGGTCAATCAGTGGCTATTAGCCAGGACAGTGAGGGATGGAACCTCATGTTCTGGGTGTCCCTAGCTCTCCAGGTTCCACAAATTGGCACTGTGACGGGGGATGGAGCTCTTGAACTTGCCCTGTTGTGTTCATTTCCTCTGAAGCATCAGGCACTGGCCACTGTCAGAAGATGGACAATTGACTGACTGAGTATGGTCATTCTTATGTTCTAAATAAAGACATAAAACGTGTCTTGCCTTTCTTCAAATGTTTCTTGTGCAGATGTTAAAGATGCTGAAATACAATGTATTTCAAGTGAACACCTGTTGATGTAAATCTATTTACCTTAAGAAACAATTTGATATTTCCAAATGCAATTCAAATATGTTAATGCTACCCAGTCTGTCACACCAACAACAGGCAAAAAATGTTCCTTCCCGCTGTGAACAGAGCTGCTCTTTTTTAATATGTTTCTCCTTCAAATAGGAGATAATAAACATTGTCATCTGGGATCCAGCTCAGCTGTGGAGCGAGAGCAGCACCAGTATCCAAAGTAGCATAAGCAGCAGATGTCAGTGTCAAAGTTTAGTTCCCAGTGCCAACCTGTTGTTTATATGTAAGCAGGGTAGAAAATGATTCGGAAAAATACGGTCAAATACATCAGGGTAAGGCATTATAATCTGCTGAACACTCCTCTGGTGGATAAGCATGGGTGGTGAATTAGCCTTTTTTGTTTTGCCTATTAAATATAAATGTGTGACCTGGTAAGCAACCTGCAGGTAAGCAACTGGTAAAGCAAAACACCAACAGAGTAGGGCAAAAATTTACTACCACACAGGTTCCCAGAATGTGGTCGCTGGATCACTGTTGGTGATCTACCAGAGGGTTTGCTGCTCAGATGGTGTGCTGGCTTCCTTCCTGGTTTCCAGCTGAATGAAACAAAGCCAGTGGAAGGGGAAGAGATGAACTAAACAGCAAAAAAACATTTGTAGCTTTTTCTAAAAGGTCAACATACATATTAATTAAAGACAGCTTTAGAGAAAGGCATAAAATGCTTTCACAATATGACTTTTCCATGTAACGGAAGTTACCACAGGGATGTTATACAAGCATGGGAGGCGCTCATGAGACAATCTCAGTACAGTAGTAACGTGATGCCTGTTACAGGAAAGTTGGAGAACGTCTGCTGGAACACAAATAAGTTTCCCTATCCTATTAGTACAGTAAAATATATCCTGCCAATTTCAGCGGAATTTTTTTCAAAGATCCCACAAGCATGAGAGAAAAATGTTAATTTCCATCTGTCCTACACTGGTATTTTTCATGTTGCTCATGAGAGAAGAGATTTACCCAGATCCTAATAGAAGAGAAATAGCACAAAACACACAAGACCATATGCTCCTTTGGCTAATGTGCCACATGTCAAAGAAAAGCCATGTGAATTAGCAGAGCGTCTGACATGTGCCAAATGCGACTATAGGAGATGATGCCAATAATTAAACATGGATATTTACTGCACCACAGTATTTGTGGTATTCCTTGTGCGTACCAAGTGAAATACTCCAGTGAAGTACTTAGAGAAGCAATGGGCAACTATGACTCATGAGTGGGCCGTGTGAGTGGCCTTCCTCCACCTCAGTGGGCCTCAGCAAACTGTGGTCCACTAGGGTTCTACCTATGACCCCACAGCTCTCCCTCCCCCATGCACCTCTCACACACTGGGGCACAAGAGCCCTGCACTTACCTGCTGCTCTTCTTCCTGCCCAACACTTTTGGAGCACCACAAATCACCTGATTTGCACTCTGTCCCCACTCCTTCCCCTCCCAGAGAGGGAACAGCCCTGAACAGCTAATTCATAGCATTCAGACTCTAGAACAGAGGGGGAGTAGTGGAGATGGAGCAAGAATCACATGATCAAGTGCTGAGGACAGGGGGACATGCTTCTGTCCAGGTGGTATTGAGGGCTGGCTGCCCCAGTCCTTCTGCCCAAGGCCCCACCTCTTGAAGCCACCCCCACACCTTGCCCATGGGCCTGCTGAGGCTGTTTGCTGCCCTGCAAAATGGTGATGCCAGTCCTTGCTGAGTAAAGAGCCCAAGACTGGGATGAGAAGCCTGAGAAGTGGAGACTTGGACTAAGTAGCTGAGGACAATGAGGGGGCACAGGTGGGGAAGACCCAGGCTGGAGCGAACACACTTCATGGAAATGCAGATCTTCCCTTCCAAAGCCTTGAATGAAACCCAGGATCCCTAAGTCTCACCATGCCTCTGCTATCAGAAAATCTCTCTCAAACTTTCTGGCAATCGATGACAACCTACTGCTGCTATGAGTTACACCATCAGCTCAGGTGCAGAGGTCTATGCAGTGATTCCAATAATCACATGTGGGAATTGCAGAGTGGTGGCAGTGGGATCAGTTTGCTTTTTTAAAAACCTAGAAAAATACATAGAAAAACGTTTAAAAAAACACGACTGAGCTTTGGAAGTTAGGAAATGTCAGAATTAAGGTTTTCTGGGTAACTTTAATATGAATCCCTTGTGTGTATACATCATGACAGAAATACAGGGCTGGGAGGGACCTCAAGATCTCATCTAGCCCATCTCCTTTACTGAGGCAGGGCCAGTTATCCCTGACAGCAAATGAATGGATGGCACTCATACAGGAAGCAGCTGTTTGCTTCCACTTTGTTGTCCAGTGTGGGCTTTACATACCCCTCAGTAAGAGTGATGGAGCTGTACCAAGCCAAGAAAGCCCCGCCCCTGAGCAGCTGCAGAGCATCCTCCACACTGGAAGGCTTGCTTCCCAGCTGACTGCCAATCAAGCAGCAGGCGAGACTGTCTCCAGAAAGGAAGTAGTCAGCCCCTTCTAAGACAGAGGACTCCACTTGGGAAAGACTGTGGGTAAGGCCTGACTGGGCAGTAGGGGCTTGACCCCCCAGGGGCATGGGGCAAACCTAGATATGGGGGAAGGTAAACCCCCACCCCTCCCTCCAGCCTGAGGTCCTGCCCATGCTTTCCAGGGCCCCATGGAAACCAAGGGTCTCTCATCCCTCACTGTAGGGGCAGACCACCCCTCCATCAGCAGGTGGTACCCTCAGCCCTCCCTGGCCCCAGCCGGAACACAGGGGAAGAGAATGAGCAGCGTGCATCTTCAGCCTTCCCCAGCTCCAGATGGAGCATGGGGTGGAGGAAGAATGGGCGACACCCAGCCCCAGCCCCAGCCCCAGCCCCAGCCCATGCAGGGGAGATATATTGAAGAGGGTAGGCCCTGGAGGCAGAGTGTGGGCAGGGCCAGGTTGGCAGTCTGGGGAGACAAGGCTTTCCTCTACCGCTGATACCCTCTGCCTATGCACATCGCCTTTTTCTCCGCTGGAACCAAGACCCACTGGACACCAGAAAGGAGCTGGGAAGCTCTAGCTGACTGTCTGAATTGCTGAGATCACTTCAGCAGCCCTCTTCTGGGAGGGAAGCAGAATGCTGTGACCTTGCCCCAAAGGGAAGAGAGATGGGATGGTAGGAAGTGGCCCAGGAAAGCTGGTCCAAGGTATGAGCCAAAGGGGGCTGAGAGGTGCATCAGCTCTTCCCCATTGGGTCCTGAGGTAGCACCTTGGAGAGAGGGAACAGATTGTTTGCATTTTCCTTCCCCTGCCTCTTATCTGTCTGAGGCAACTTGGACTGTAGCTTGATTGTCAGACACCCAGGTTGCCTGATCAGGCCACCCCCAGTACTTTTAAACTGGGGGCTGCCCAACAGGCCTTCTAGACACTAAGAGAACCCTTGCTGTAGCTCCCTTGCCTTATTTCCAGAACAGCCTAACTCTGCGCTTGGCTTTGCAATCCCACAAATATTCTTTCAACATTTGAGAATGTTGGTATACGCTGCACCATGGCCCTCATCCTGCTTCAGCTGACACCAGGACTGCCGACCAGGGGAAGAAGAGCCAAAGGGGGCAGATGATCCAGGGCCCAGCATTTCAAAGTTTGGCAATGGAGGCAGCTAAAGCTCTGGGCCCCTTTGAAGTGCTGGTAGCACAGCTGCACTGCTCTGTGAAGGAAGGTGGTGTCCTAGCTTCGTGGTCTGAGTGGCACTAAGGGCTGACTGCCCTAAGTCCCGCCCCTTCTGCCCTGGGCCCTCCTCCCACCTGCGGGGCCTGCAGTGGCTGTCAATAGCAAAGCACCCCCTCAGTCAGGCCCTAGTTCCACAATGGAACTACAACTGCAGGCCAGTTTGTGCTAAAAGTCAGTATATCCAACAAAGAGCTTGTGCGTACTTCCCTGCAAAATCTGCATACACCGGTACAGAAACACCGTAGTGCATTCAAGCTGTCTTAGGCAATGCTAGCGTGGGATCAACATTCCTACTGTGTGGTAGCTTTACTGTATACATGCTGCAGAAGTCTTAGGAGTTCAAGGAGACTTCCTCCTGCCTTCACAGCTGAGTACAGTTCATCTCTGATTTTTCAGGGTTTCTGGACTCTTTGATACAATTCAGTGTATTCTGGCAAGTGCTAGAATATGGTCCTGTAACAAGATATACAAGCCCTGGAAATTCTGCAGAGTGGGTTTTACAGCTATGCTTGCAGGGCTGAGGCTTGTTGGCTTTTGCACAGTTCTGAGTGTATGCCACATAATATAAATTGAATCATCACTCTTTTGAACAGCTTTTCACACATTCTCCTGCCTTTTCTGCTTTTAGCTGCATAAGAAGTGTTAGCTAGTTCTTATCTGAGCATCAGAACTGAAAGAATGCAAATAGAAGAAAAGTGTAGGTGGGAAGGGAAGTCTGCCTCTCTTATTTCTGAAATTTACCCTGGCAGGGAATATGTGTATTAACATATTAAAAAAAAGTAAAATAACATTTAAAATATTGCAGTATTGAAAAAAGTTACACATCCAGGTAATATCAATAAAGTTCACTCAAAAGCAACTGGAAAGGCACATTATTTTTATGAGTTAATTCACAGCATTTTGTTCCTCAACTAAAGAATCCAACCATTTCATTCTGAGTCATCTTTGTTCAAATAGTATTACATAAGAAGAATATTTTAGTGAACTCTGTCATCTAACATATCTGCCATACTCATTTTATTATAAATTCCCACTGTGCTAGAAAGTTTATAGAAAATTACATTTTTAAAGCATTAGCAAAGCAAAATAATATTTCAGGTACAGTAACCATTATATTGTAAAATGCTGACCTTCCTGGTTATGCTTTGAAATTTTCCATGTCTTTTTATTATCATTTTCTCTCTTGCTGTTAGTGCTGTACTTATGTAGCCGGGAACATGTGTTCCAAATTATCTGAGTCTTTCCAACTAGCTTTGTGTTCAATGGCAAACTCTTTTTTTAGATACAGCTCCTCCCCCACAGAAGTTAACCCTCCTTACTCCTTATACTGCAAATAAACAGTAGTGGTTGTTGATTCTAAATCCATTCTTGGTCTTATATAATCAAAAAGCCACTTTAAACCTCTCCCAGACAAGAGTTTACAAGCTGCTAAACTCTCAGAATGTTTTATAGACAAAATGAAGTTTTCGGATTGAAATCATACAGAGCATAGGAGAGGGGGAAGATATTATTCTGTCTTCTGAAATGCATTTTCTAATGATCTATACAGTAACAAATCCATTACTACTGTAAGTGTAGATGTTCTAGACAGTGTCTTATTTTCCTGCTTATGTACATAGCCTCCATTACCGTAATATATGAGCTCCACCCAATTTTTCATGTATTTAGTTTCACAACACTTCCATGAGATGGGGAAATGTTGTTGCTCCTTTTTCAAAGCTAAGCTCTTATAATGTCAATTTTCTAAGTGACTTGCCCGAGCCCACATACAGGAAGCCTGTAGACAAGTAGGTTCTTGAACCTAAGTGCTAGCCAGTGTCCTGACTACTTTTCCTTTCCAGGTTATGGACACTAGGGTTTGACATGACCTATGACATTAAATGGAGGCCAGTCATCCATTCACGTGTACTACCTGTGCATAAGAGGAAATGTATCCTTTAAATTGAGGGGATAACTTGCACCAGATAGCCTGTGTGGTGCCATTACCATGGCTGTTCTCAGGACCAAATAAGGGCATATGGGAACTTTAATCTAAAGTGTTGGGCTTATGGGGAAATTGCTGCACCTATCTGAAAATGAGGTGTGCACCAAACCAAGAGGAGGAGTGTGGCACTGTCTCTCTTGCTAGCAGCCAGGCTAGCTGAGAGAACAAGGAGCCAGAGGTAAAGCAGACAGAAGGAGCTTTAACTCACGCTTTGTGTCTTATGGCCCTCTTCCATGCATGTGCTGTATACTTAAAACAGATGTGCAATCAGCATAATATACTGCAGTGCTTGCAAGCTCCAGACAATACCACAGTGCAGGCTGCCTGCACGGGGCACTGGGATGCAGTTCTGCCAAGCCGGTGTCACTGTTTCATCACGCCCAACTCCACACAGAGACACTTCAGCAGGACCCAGGCAACAAACAGCCGCTGCAGAATTGTTTTCATTTCCTAGTCTAAGTAACAGACTATGACAGCCCAGGAACAATGAGTGAGGACAGGAAAGCCCTGAGGAGACATTAGTGCACATTCCTGTGGCAAGGACAGTCTCAAAATGTACCCAAAAAAGAGCTCTTGTCTTGGTGAATTGCCTCTCCTGTGCCAGTCCCTGTGATTGTTCTATTTTCCTTCTCTCCTGGAACACCACAGCGCTTCGGGCTGGTTCCTTGTCTGGACCTCTTTGGATACAGGAAAGAAAATGGCTGGGCACTGCAATGCTGCCTGTGACTCTTCACTTTCCTGCTCTCTTTATGTGACAGTCCTGAGCCCCACCTGGCTCCTGTCCTGCTAGCTACAACTTTACGATACATCAGGGGGCAGCAACCTTTACAAGATGGAGTGCTTCGATTTGACCTTTTGACCTCTGTGTACGGTCCAAGTGCCTGTGATACTTTTTAAAGTCACTAATCATCCTACTTACAGCAGCTTCATTAAGAAATGAATTAAGATGCAGAGCTTTACCGGTTGGGTGGTGGTTGGTAGCATTAGTCAGTCTTTTGTTAATCCGCCGGCGGCTTGGCTTTGAGCCAGCTCCCAAATTCATGGGGGAGTAGGGTGGGGCTGAGCTCCCGCCTCATGTGGTGATGAAAATCGGCTCCTGTGTCACCCCTGGCTGCTGACCCCAGCATTACATGGTAGTATTCTTCACAGGTGGTTTGTTTTTTTAAGCACTCTTTGCATACCAACGTGCCTTTTAGTGCACTCTTAGACCATCACCCCATGGGTCCTACACATACACATATGAAGCTCCACACATATATAAATCATATTAGCTAAAATTGTTGCAAAAACTTTAAATGAATTATTTTGTGTTTTTAGTATAAACTGCCTAGCTGTAAGTAAAAATTCACTGATCATATTATCTTCCTTATCCGTTTCCAAAGCAATTTCATAATTGGACTGGGAATCTGACTTTCATTATTCTCGAGGCATTTCTTTTCTCATGTCTGCTGAATTCTCTGTGGTAAAGGATATTCTGTGTAATATGTTTACCGTGAGGCAGAGTGATATGATATTGTAATATTTGCCTGCTCTGGCAACTTCAAAGCAAGCTTCATGATACTTGCCATTTTTCTTAAAGCCTCTGCTCAAGGAATCCAGGGATTCAAGGTGAATCTTAGTTTTAATTTTTTTTATTTTTTAAAAGTTTCCAGCCTTTGCGATTGTGAGAGAAACCTTGAAAATGTGGCTTAAGTGCACCATGCAGGGCTCAGCAAGAATGCCAGTGTTTGGCTTAAAAATTATGAGATTTAAAAAAAAATAACCTCAAAGTTCTGATTTTGGAATGCTTGGGGTTTTGCAATAATGTAACTATACTTTACATTCTTAAAAAACAGCCAATAGCACCATGGCAAAAAGCCATTTTTTTCCACCGGCTTCTGTAAGAGACAGCAAAACGCTGGTAGTGGCAAAAAGAAAATACACTTTTGGCCTGAGATTCACAGGATGGCCTATGAAATATTGTCCCCTGCTTTTTCTGCATGGCTGTAAGTCCAAAGTGAATGATGTAGAGGAACAGTGATTGTACCCAACTTTAAAATTTCTCTTTAGTAAGTTGCATTCTGTTGCTAGTAAGCTTTTAGCAGTATATTGTATTATGACATGTTCATTCACAATATATAATTCAAACACTGCATGTCTCTGTATGCTGTATGGAGTTCCAGACAGGTTGTGATCCCTGGCAGACAAAAGCTGGAACTCAAGCTGTGGGGAAATCTGTAAGTGTTTAGTTGGCAGCTGTTTATTAAAGAAGAAAAGGTAGACTGCTTTAGATAGATTGTGGTTTATTTATATAAAGATAGTCAAAATGTTTAGGTCGAAACTTTCTCTGAAAAATTGCCTCTTTTCATGGAATTTGTTTCATGATTTATTGAAATTTTCTAGTGAATAATCCCCTGAAAACTGTAAAGTGTGATGGGAGGAAAAGTTTGGTTTTCCACTCTGTTTTCTTCTCTCCTTCCCCTTGCTCTTCTCCTTTGTCACTGAAAAAAGGAGTAGAGAAAAAGAGAAGAAAAATAATTTCAATCTTTGCTTCTCACAGAAAAATTACAACAAACATTTTCAATATTTTCTTGAAAAACACCGTTTTTGATCAGCTTTAACTATGATATTTAGTGAAATCTCTAGCAGTGAAATAAATTATGTTTTTGTTTTCTTGGTGCACTTGGCGATAGTCCCCCAGGATCAAGTGTCTTTTGTTAATCAGTTTCTAATTCCTGCTATTCCGTAATGTTAAGAGATGTTGTTTGTTTAATTAATAAATGTACAAGTGTTGCTAAACCTGTTAAAACACTACTTCTGTTTTATTTCACTGATTGAACAGCAGGGAAAGTAGTCACATTTGTTATTTAATATAAGAGCACATGGTGTGCTGGTAGATGAGGAGGACTTGGTGCTTTTGCTAATGAAAAATTCTGCCAGTAGAGATGCTGATCTCAAAAGCAAACCTCCTTGAGTTATCATTTAGGAAGGAGAGTAATGCAGTAGAACTGGCAGTGATTGCTAAGCAAACATTTTAGAAACTGGAAGACATTACGAACAAATATTTTATTGTAACAGTAAGAATTCTGTACAGCAGCTAATTGCTAAACTTTGTGATACAAATACTATTTATGTGTTAAGTTCAGTAGTGTTAGTGCTCATCCCATCCAACAAGCAGTCATGTAGCACCTTAGAGACTACAGGTTGTACCTCTTTAAACTGGAACTCTCTCATCCAGCAACCTCCATAATCCTGCATGATTTTAGTTAGCTAACTAACCTCTCATCCTGGGTGTGGCCAAATTTCCCATGGTCCCATAAAGTTTGTTTATAGCCACCAGTCCTGTCATGCAGTGTTCTGTGCTGTCATTTAGCTGTAATTTAGCCTAAATGACTTCTAAGAGCTCAGGAAACAGTGGAAGTGTTAGCAATGTGTTTGAGAATACTGACCTTCCGTGATCTGGCAAATTCTCCCATCTGGCAGTGGTCAGGTCCCGAGGGTGTCAGAGTAGAGAGGTTCAAATGATGACACATGTTTTAAGTCATGAATTTTTTATGGATAAGAACCACTCCTTCAGATTATGGTAATATCATGCATTGTCTGTTTTCTAGTAATTTTCTGTAATAGTTTTCCTGAGTTTGTGTGTGTGTCTGTGTACGTGTATTTATAAATCCAGTATGTGATCACAGAGTAAATGTGGAACTCTGTTTCTACACTTCACAGCATTCCAGTGGAGTATTCCAGTGGACTGCTTCTAGCAGTGGTTGAGTGCACTGTGGTCACCAACTAAATACGTCTGGCCGAATTCAGAGATCTAAAAAGAGAATATTAACTTCATACATGCAAGTTAGTAGTCTTCAAGGTGGAAATACCACATCATAATTGATTGGTGATGAATATGCAGAATTATAACTCAAAACTAAAAAAGTTTGGTTTTTTGTGGGGTTTTTTATTTAGATTTTCAGTCTTTTGACCAACCTCTTCCCCATAAATTCAAAGAGTTGGAAGAAAATTTGCAGGGAAATTGTTTTTGTCAATTTTTGTCGGGGAAAGAAACGCCATCTTCCAACTATTTGTACAGGTTGAACCTCTCTAGTGTGGCATGCTTGGGACCTGACTGGTGAGATAATTTGCCTAACAGGAGGCCAATATTGACTAGCAGCATTACCAACACTTCCACTGCTTACTGGGCTCTTAAAAGACATTTGGGTTAAATTAGAGATAAATAACAGCATGGAGAGCCAGGACTGGTGGCTGCAAACAAACTTTATGGGGCTGTGGGAAAATTAGCTGTATGTCCACTTATCACAGGTGTGGCCAAATAAAATCATGCGGGACCATGGATTTTACCAGACCAGAGAGCGCCAGACTAGAGAGGTTCAACCTATACCAATATTATGTCTTGTGGTCTCAATACTGAGAATAATAGCATTTAAGGACTTTGCTGATTTTACTAAAATTTAACACTTTTTTTTATTTTTGTCAAATCTTCCATGATAATTAAATAGGAGAGTTCTGCCTTCTATTTCAGATACTGAGCTAGAGCATCTTGAACTTAACTGAATCTGAATCATCTACTTCATTTAGTAGTTTTTAGGCAATTTGTTGAACTGTTTCAATTTTTTCCACCAGCTTTACCACTTGAGCATATTAAGACCTAGGGACGGTGGTATAAACCAAGTGTAAAGCCCAGATGATCTCGGTATGTTATTTAGCGTGGCTGCGTCTACACTAGCAAGTTCTTTCAAAAGACTTTTCAAAAGAGGGGAGCTATTTTGAAAGATCCCCCAGATCATCTACACACAAAAAAGTTTTCCCTTGAAAGTAAATCAGAAGAATGTGGTGCTCCTTTTGAAATCACACTTCCTTTGCAGTTTCAGGAAGAGCATTCCCTTTTGAAAGCTTCTTTCAAAAGAAAACATTTGTAGATGCTCTGCAGGCCCTTTTTTCCAAAAAAGCTGTCCTCTTGGGGCCTGATCTTTTTATCCCTGGTCCGTTCTTTTGAAAGAGCAGGGCTGTGTGAACACTCTTTCGAAAGAGCAGATCACTCTTCTGATCCGCTTTTTTGTTTGTGGGTGCACTCTTTCGAAAGAAGTTTTTTCAGAAGAGCACTTCTGGAAGGGCTTCTTTTTAAAAGCTCTCTGTAGTGGAGACATAGCCAGTTTCTGTTACTTTCTAACATATTGCTAAGGTTTTTTACATATGTGTTTAATAAAGCTTTTGGATGTTTTTTTTTGTTTTGTTTTTTTGCCTGTGATAGGGTGAATCTATCTCCCTGTTTCAAATATGGACAGAGAGATATTGTGTGGGGAAGGGTGGCTCCTCCAAGCGCCGGGGAACTGGGAAGATGGTGGCAGTCGCTGGCACTCCCTGGGAGCCCAGGGAGGCTGTGGCCACTGGTGATCCCATATGAGGAGAGCTTAAAGAGACTGGAACTTTTCAGTTTAGAAAAGAGGAGACTGAGGAGGGACAGTATAGATGTGTATAAAATCATGAGCGTTGTGGAGAGGGTGAATAAAGAAGAGTTATTTACTTGTTCCCATAATATAAGAACTAGAGGACACCAAATGAAATTAATGGGTAGCAGGTTTAAAACAAATAAAAGAAAGTTCTTTTTCACACAGCGCATAGTCAACCTATGGAACTCCTTGCCAGAGGAGCCTGTGATGGCTAGGACTATAAGAGAGTTCAAAGAAGAGCTAGATAAATTCATGGAGGTTGGGTCTATAACAAGCTATTAGCCAGTGGGTAGGAATGGCATCCCTGGCCTATGCTTGTCAGAGGCTGGAGATGGATGGCAGGAGACAAGTAGATTGATCGCTGTCTTCGGTCCACCCTCTCTGGGGCACCTGGCACTGGCCACTGTCAGCAGATGGGATGCTGGGCTAGATGGACCTTTTGTCTGACCCCATAATGGCCATTCTTATGTTCTTATGATACCTGGGAGCTTTGAGGAAGCAGCAGATGCTGGTGATCCCTGGGAGCCCCGGGGAAGCGGCAACTGCCCATGCTTCCCCAGCTTCCCAGAGGCTGGGGATGGGGGGCAAATATGGGACAATTAGTGCCTTTTAAAAAAAAAAGTTGAGATGCCTTTTTGGCATCCCAAATATGGGACTGTCCTGCCCAATACGGGATTGATGGTCACCTTAAGGATAGTGCCTGGCTTGAAGTGGTGTGGTCTTCTAACAGGCTTACCCTGTTCTCAGCTACAGTAATTCAGCTGGCAATGATTTTGTTCTGCTCCATTTCCAGTATTCAGACTTTCATGATTTATTTTTGTCAGTTTTACCATTCTATCAGCATTCTGTTCTTTCCTCTCTATCTGATTAGACCCATTCCTAGACATTTCAATCAAAACAAACCAGCAGAAATGTAGCACTTTAAAGATGAACAAAATGATTTATTTGGTGATAAGCTTTCTTGGGACAGAACCACTTCTTCAGATTCAGTCAGATCCCATGAAAGCTTATCACCAAATAAATCATTTTGTTAGTCTTTAAAGTGCTACATTTCTGCTGGTTCATTTTGTTGGAGTGCAGACTAACACAGCTACCTCTTGGTTACATTTCAATCAAAACTTTTCCAGACTGATTATTTTATTGTCAACTGAAGAAAATCACGTTTCCACAAAAAACTTCCAGTTTTTCACTAGAAAAGCAATGCTCCTGCATCTGTATTTGGCAGTTTTCAAATAAAAATATGATGGTTTGGGTTTTCTTGAAAAGTCAAAATTTTGCATCGAAAACTTTGATGGAAACTATTTCTTCTCTCTTGTTAATATTTTCCCCATAGTTCTGTTTGCTACTCAGATGAAAATGACTGCTATCCCATTTGTAGTCAAGGAATAATGAAATTGGCTCAAGTCTTCTGCCTTCATTTATTTTGTCCTTTTTTATAATTATTTTGTCCTTGATCATTGTGAGTGAATTGCATCCTGCAGAAGAAAGTTTGTCTATCTCTGATAGAATTAAAGCAGCATAAGAACATAAGAAAGGCCATTATGGGGTCAGACCAAAGGTCCATCTAGTCCAGTATCCCGTCTGCCGACAGTGGCCACTGCCAGGTGCCCCAGAGGGGGTGGGCCAGGGGCTGATTCGCCGCACCAACCCCATTCTGACTCTTCTACCCCTCTTCCGCCACTGCCCCGTCTCAGCCCAAGCCACCTCCCCAAGTGATACAGTCTTCAGGGACTAGCTGGGGTCTAGTGCTTGCAGCAGGGGTCAGGCTCCTTCTCATTCCCTGGCAGCAGTCAGGAGAAGTGGTGTAACACGGCCATAGGTCCCTCTGCACTCCGGCACCCAGACAGGATGTCTGCTTTTTGTTGGTGCTGCTTTGAGTACAGGGGGTGGGCCTGCCCCTCCCCCTCCCCTGAGTGACACAGCCAGGAGCTGTTGGAGCAAAACAAGCTAGGACCATGTCACTCCCCTTGCCGCTGCTGCTGCCAGTGAGTGCCAGGGCCTGACCTCTGCTGCAGGTGCCCGGCTATCCCACTATTCTGTGGGGTCACCCACAGTCTCTGGCCCCTCCCCCCACGGCATTTGGGGTGTCATGTGACGTTTGCCAGATCTCCCCATGTGGTGCCCCTATTGCCTGTGATAGAAAAGCACTAAAAGAAAAGCCCTTTTCCCACAGGCATCAGACTGTGTTCACAGATGCGACATTTGCAGCCCCAGCAAGAGGAGCATGCTGTGGTAGCTCGCCCACTATGCTCTGCTCTGGGACACAAAGCCCGTCGTCATTGTGGCCGGGTGGGTACGTGAGACTTCCACCTCAAGCAACCAGCCATGAAACAGGAGAAGGGGCAGACCCCAACCTCAGCCCCCAGGTCAGCTGATGGATGGGGGCAAAGGACGAAGTTGCACAAGGGCCCAGCTTTTCAAATGGGCCTGGAGCGCTGAGCCCCTTTGAAATGTCACAGCAGTGCTGCTCCACCACTCCACACGGCTGGGAGGTGTGGGGGGGGGGCAGTGCCATCGTCTGAGCAGCACCAAAGGCTAACTGCCCCAGGCCTCGCCCCTTCCACCCTTGGCACTACCCTTTATGGGGGCACAGAGCCAGGACCCCCCTCCCACCTTGCGCCAGGACCTGTGGGAGGCTGTGGGCCTTGCCGTAAGCCCTTGTGATTCTGCACAGCATGTACACAGCCGTAACCCAAAATACAAGGACGATACAATCATCTCAAGGAAATCATCATATTTGGCAGATTACAACATTTTTGCAGATTTCTGACATGGCATATCTGGCATAATTCATTGCCATTCTCCAATATTGATATTCATAGTACAGTAAACTCTTTCATATCCGGCACCCTGGGTCCAGGAGGTCACCAGATATTCAAATATTCTGGATAATAGGGGGGTATACCTAGCCATGCATAACACTAAAGGAAAACAAGATTAGATATTAAGAAACAAACAAAAATTTATGCAGAGTACTTTGGTTACCAACAACAGTAGCATTGTACACTGTAAACTTACACTGTATTTGCTGTATTTACTTGCATTTACTTTCACTATATTGTACTTATGGAAAACGTAATTAAAATTTACTCCTGGTTAAAATGCCCGTTATTTCAGAGTTCCAGATAACAGAACACTGGATATGAAAGAGTTTAGTGCATCCTGAAGTGTCCCACAAATTCCATACATCATTACACACAGCATTGCAGCAGGGTCAGTGGCCAAAAAAAACCAGAAGCTGTCTTCTTCCTCTGTGTCCCAGCTCTGACTGAGCAGCAGGAGAGGCCCTGCCCTTCATATTTTCTGTCCCAGCTGCATACTTCTGGTGGGGGGTGGTGAGGCAGAACTAGCTCTGCTCACTTAGATATGGAGGGTGGTTCTTCTCCGTCTGGATCAAAGTGAGGCCAGCACCTCACTACATAAACATACAGATAATACACCTGGCAGTTCCCTCAAAGGATACTTTAGTTAGTACAGAAAGTGGTTATCCACCCTCTGTGCCAGGTAAACCAGTAAGAGCTTTCAAAACAAAAAAGTAGTCAAGTAGCACTTTAAAGACTAACAAAATAATTTATTAGGTGAGCTTTCGTGGGACAGACCCACTTCTTCAGACCATAGCCATACCAGAACAGACTCTGAAGAAGTGGGTCTGTCCCATGAAAGCTCGCCTAATAAATTATTTTGTTAGTCTTTAAAATGCTACTTGACTGCTTTTTTGTTTTGATAGCATATAGACTAACACGGCTCCTTCTCTGTTACCAATAAGAGCTTATTACAGTCCCTGTCCAAAACCCATCACTGGCTGGGTGATATCAAGATGCTAGTTAACCTTTAATCCCTCAAAGACCAAGGAAGTCCAGCTACCTCAGGAACATCCCCTTGCTCTCTGGTATGCCATATGCCCTGTACAGATTCAAGAGAGATGGGGACATTCTTAGCAGTAGGCCTTTGCCTTCAGAATTTATTAACACCAGAAACTCACCTAAATTTGCACTTGGCCGCTTTCAGGAAGCATAGTATGGTTTCCTTACTGCAAACACACATTTGTTTAACTTACTGCATGTGACTATTCCCACTGACTTCAATAGGACTATTCCTGTTTGAAAATTGAGTTTACACATGAGTGTTTACAGGACCAGGAGCCAATTATGCACCTACTTTTGCACAGAGTTCTAAAGGTTCTTCAAAAGCTAAAATCGCTCAGGGTCCTAATTAAGCTTCTAGCCCATATAATTAAATAACTATAGGAAACAACAAAGATGTCGTGAAAAAATTGCACAACATGCTGTTTTCATGCTATGTAGAAAACTAAACCAAAAATGATATGGTAAAGTCTCTTTTTAGGCAACACTTCCCCTGGTTTTAGCTATAGTTTATCCCAAGAGCTGCAGAATTTGGCTTTGAAGAAACTGACAAAATAGAGTAAAGGCATTGGTTAAAAACATTATCCCCTTTCAGAGTTTTCTCATTTTTAAACTGTTCTTCCTTCATTCTGCTTCAGTCAATAAAATAATAAACTCATGAAAGGGTACCTGTAAAGTCGCACATAGAAGGTGGTATAAATCAGATGTTATAGCAAAGGAAAGGAAAGAAAAGGCTAAAAAATCAGATGGCAAGAAAGCAGAGGACTAATAGATGAACACAGCAGCACACAGACTTTTAGACAGATGTATCCTGTTACTCCCCTGTAACACTACAGCATAAATTACTTTTCAAATTAGGACTAGTAACCCTATAAAAATTGCACAAGTTAACTAAAAAGTCACCAGGTAGAAATTAAAAGCAATAGGGAAAACATATCCGCCACAAGAAGCTCAAAAGGAGTCTCAGCAGAGCTCTGCTTGCTCAACCACATAACGAGGAGCCATTTAGACTTTTGAACTCAGCTAAACAGATTACCTTACAAGGAATGTCAGAGTTCAGTTTTAGCAGTCCGTCAGAGTAAGGGTTAACTGGAAACACAGCATGTTAACTGTATCTGTGGAGATTATGGAATGTTTATCCAGTGATCAGATTTCCTGTTAAGTGTTTGGATTTCCTGAAATCCTTGCTATGACCCAAGTGCGGTCCACTGAACAGACTTTGTGGGGCTTTTCTTTGTGCTCACATGGTTGGCTTGCCTTCCGGCTCTCTTCCCAGTTGTAGTGCCTGTGTGTCCTCACTGCTCAGGGCATTTATGGATGGAAACCAACACTTTTAGTCTCCAGAAGCCTGGGGACCACTGGAAATCGGATTTTGTTTTTTTGTTTAAGCTGGAAACAACAACTGAAGAAACATGGGCTCTTTGAGTAGTCCCTGGGAGAGGATGTTTTAACCTAAAATGGAATTATGGCTTTAGGATTGTGGAACAAATTTGGAATGGGAATTCAAACTGCAAAAGTGCTGGTGAGTTGCAGCATGCTAAGTTTAGGTGTACTTAGCGTTTGTTGTACAGTACTTAGACAAAGACAAGGCGTGAGTGAGTATTCAGTGAATCTGAGCGCTAATCACTTTACAACAAACAGATCCATGATAGGATATCTGGGGATTGGTAGTGGGTGTGGAGTATATGGGTGAAGTCCATTTTTAATCCCTTCTAAATGCATGCTATTTACTTGAACAAAATACAGAGGGTCTGATTCTGGAAATCCTTGCTCTTGCAAGTAAGTCTTAGCATGAGTAGCCTGATTAACTTTTAAGAATTGCACATGTAAGCAAGAGCTTTTAGGATTGCATCCATATATTACTTAGTAACCAACAGTGTCTTGGTCTTAGCATGGTGTAAATGATTCAGAGAGATTTTAGTTCAAAATGGAAATTTGATGGCAGTATTTTTAGTATTCCTCCTAAGTCATTTGCATGTTACAGCCAAATTTGATTTTAAACTTCAACAGGAATCTGTGTAACACTTTTTTTCTGTTCTTTCAAAGAATTCTGCAATAGAAGCAAAAATGTATTTCATGTAGCTGTATTGCTGGGAACAAAAGGGGACTTTTGTTTGTCTGTAGCAAAACTGTAGAAAGATACACTACAACAAATGATTGTGCAACTAAAATAAAATGTAAACTGTAGTTTAGGATTGAGATGTATTTCAGAACATGAGGTTGGATGGCAGTGGTATTGCTCTTATGTATTTTTAATTAAACCATGATCACAAATTCAGGGAGTCTGATGGTCTCAAAGTCAGTGAGTCAGCATTTGAAAGGAAACCCTTAAGGCCTCATTTGCCCAGGCAAATCGCCTCTGGAAATCCCGTGGGAGTTCTCCCTGAACTAAAGGGGCAAATCAGACCCATATAAGCACTGCATTATTGAAATGCATTTTACTTTGTCCTTAAATAAGTGTCCTAGTTACACTGAATGCTTCTGGTTTATTTAAATTAGTTCAAAAATCCTTTAGTGAGGGTGGGGGTGTAGATGGCCTCAAATTGCTTGGATATTAGGAAGCATCTTTGCTAGGGGGAATTATGTGTAATATGTTTACTTGAGATATTTACACCTCAATATTGTTTACATAGTGAAATACTGGAACCTCCCTGAATTTTAATGTCTGGTATGGCAGGTCTGGGGCAGTCAAGCAATTTTAAAACTAAAACTCTCTGTGTCTTTTAGTGGGAAAATACTTTTCCATTTGCAAACTGAAAGAAAGCACTTACCAACTGGGTTTTAAATCTGATGGTGTGTATGTCTTGGAAAGTCTAAACACATTTTAAAAAAATGGGGCTCTCCTACTTGTGCAATATCTTAAAGCTGATCTGTCAGTTTTTATGCAATGCACTGCTGTCAGTATGAAGCTTACGTGACGAGACTCAGCGTTAAGCACTTCCCCTTCCATCCATACTAAAAGAATGCCACTTTTATTGTTTACTTGTGATGCTGAAGAGAAAGCAGCCAATATTTTATATGTGTGAAACTGATGTTCCCTTTCAAAACTGTGTGCTTTTAGCTTAATCCTTCACAGACACTCATACTCATGTAGCACTTTGGAGCTAATGATGGCATGAGTAGGGACTTCTCACCGGAGTAATGGTGTGCAGAATTAGAACTTTGGTGTTCCGCTGTGTGTTAAAGGCCGTACACTACTTTGGTTGTATCTATGCACGACTAGAAATAAAGCCGACTTGAGGGGGAGCGACAGCTCAGTGGTTAGACCATTGGCCTTGTAAACCCAGGATTGTGAGCTCAGTCTTTGAGGGGGCCTTCCAAATGCCTGGTGCAGGTTAGATTTAAAAAAAAAAAACTGCTAAGGATGGAGATAGGTCCTGATGAACTGTCAACAAAACCTGGCACATCCACTGGCAGTGTTCTACCTCTCCCTGTTCAGGTATAACACCTCTCTTGACATTGGTCTGTTGACAGAACAGCACTGTAGATCTCCAGGGCCCTTTTGTCTGCAGACCGAGCTTCTGGTTCACCAGGCAGCCCTGTTTGAAGAGCTTCTGATCAGCCATTCTGTCGAGGGCCAGGAAGTCTGGCTGCTCTCTGTCAACAGAGTGGATTGCTCTTTCAATCTGCTTTTATGTGTGGATGCAATCTGTCAACAGAAATTTTGCTGGGAAATCCCTTCCAACAGTCAATTCTGTCAGTAGAGGCTTCTCGTGTAGACGTAGCCCTTGTTATGATGTTCTGTTGGCAGAACTCCTAACAATACTAAAGCAATAGCAAACGTCCAAATCCAGGTGTCTCTAATGATAGGTGATGTTCAGACCATTCAGAGGATGAGTGGAGATAAGCATTGAAAAGCAGCATGGGGACTTTTCTAAACCCATTCAGATCTCTTGGGTTTGGAAATCGGGTTGGCAGTGTCATAAGAATAGGATTTTCTGTAAAAAAAAAAAAAAGCCAGGGCTTCCGGTTTTGGCTAAGCTGGAAATGCTGTGAGATAGTCTTTCCAGTAGTATTTTGGTATTTCCTGTTCTGCTCACACCCGGAAAGAGGAAATGCAGATGCACAGCCTTTATTTCTTTGTGTATGTGTGTGTGTTTTTTCCCTCTGTGTGACCTTTCTTTTTTATTTCAAACTTCACAATGTTTTAAAGATCAGTTTGGTTTGGACTTTGGGAATTTGTTCAGTGCTCTGTTTATGTAGCTGCACCAAACCATCTTCCCTTAACTAAAAATGATTATAACTTTAGCTTTATTTGTTTTTCAAATGTGGTGGCCTGGGTCCAGCTACCAGTGGCCATTTGCCGACATAACACTAAGCACCATGGTAACTCTGCCTCTGAAATTTTCTCAGTGACAATCAGCAGAGAATGGGCTGAATGGCCATGGAGGGCAAACCACCCTGTGATCCTTGTTGATATTTTCTTTGGGTCATGGTCTTAATTTATTTCTAATTATCATCAACATACTCTACAGTTAGAGACCCTATTGTACATTCTTCTTTTGGATATATGAGGCGCTCCTTAACTCATGCACTCAGTTTGTGTCTCTTCTTCAGTGTTGTGCCTGCCAAACATGCTTTTCTTTTTGTTGTTGTTGGCAAGAGCGAATAAACAGTTTTGACAGGCTTAGAGTCCTGGAGATTCAACTTAATACATACAATGATGTCTCTGCTCAGACGATCAGTGTGCCAGAGTAACTAAACTATTCTAATTCAATCATTTCTCACATTAAAAGTTTCTAACCCTTCCTGTCATCTTTGTTTTGTCGGGAAAGAGTAGGATGTGATTTTTGCCTCTCATCTGGCCTGCAGAGCATTTGTTATTTTCAGCTTTTTTCTATAATTTCCCGAATACTTTCTAGCAGTCCAATTGTGGAGCCTATTTGTTTTCAACTGGCCACCCAGCGTTCAGGTGAAATTCTCAGTCTTGTTGGCATTTCAGACAAAGAAGGAGGGTAGTTGATCCCATGCTACTGGGGGATCTGCACTGACAAATAAGGCAGCTGGATTTGCAAAATTGTCTCCATGCATGATTGGGTTCATTGCCTAAGTATCTGTTCTGTGGCTTTGCAACCCACAGGAAGAGCAGGGATTTTGTACTTTATGGACTATTTCTGTCATTCAGTGAGAATCGGCCCAGATTTAAAATTGGTTCAGTAGAGCTGAGGGGAGAGCTCTAAATACTCCACTGTGTTTTGTGTTTCTTCTCTAGCCCTTTGATTCAAAAATCCCCCTTCTTGGCTTTAGGAAGCTGAGGTACATCAGATTCAAGGGAGGGGAGCACATAATGTACAGTCTTAAAACCATGTGTCAGAATCAAAGGAATGGAATTAGCACTCCAACTGGAATAAATTCAGCCTCGATATTCTGCCCACAAACCAAGCTCCCCAAGCATGCCCAACTTGGGCATGGCTTATTTCTAGGGTTCCCCCAGCAGGGCTTGTATGTCCCAGTGCCTAGTTCCTTCTCCCTAGAAAGAGTGACTCTGGTGCTGTATTTTCTTCTATCTTGGCTGGATTTAGAAAAAAAAAAATCCACCGCTGTGAGTCAGAAGAAATCACTTTGCATCTTTATGCAGAGTGTCACCCAGAAACAGGCTGAGTCCCTAGAAGAATGCTGTATCCCTATGCAGGGACCTTGCCATGGTGTTAGAGCGAGACTGGATGACCAAGACAACACAGGATTGTCAACAGGACCTAGAACCTTTCAGCTGTCATAGTGTAACCCACACATCTGGGTGTAAACTGTCCTGTGTAGTGGGACCTAGACCACTGCACAGAGAAAGAAGGCATGTGTGCTACATGGGTGGCTGGGAGCTAGCCAGTCTTCAGCTCTAGCTACCTGCATTATGCTCCAGAGGTCCCAGGTTCAAGCCTGCCTGTAGGCAGTTACAGTAAGTCATCCACACAAAACTCTCCTAGTTTGAGGGGGCTTCATTTTGTGAAGTGCCACTCCCAGCTCATAGGGTACGTGAGGTTATTTGCTAGGATCACAGGGCCTGATCCAGCGACGCCCACCAGGGTCTGGTCCAGTGCCCCAGCGGTCAACAGAAAGACTGACATTTATTTCAGTGGGCTTTGGAGCAGTTTGTCACCACTTATTGGCTGTTTTACATCTATCATATAACTCTCAGGTGGCACTGGTCTCTTGGAATCCAGGGGAGTTTTCCACATAGTTCTTGGTGGGTAGATATCAACATCACTAAGGTGATCAGATGTCCAGTTTTTAAAGGGACAGTCCCATATTTAAACACACCTGCAGGGCTCCCTACCCTTTATTAAAAATGAGCAAATTGTCCCTGTGTTCCTGTCTTTCCCCTCTCATCAATACAGATGGGTCCTGCTGCTGGCTGGATCCTTGCTCACCAGCTGCCCATCCACCAGCGGATGAGTGTTGGTGGGGCAAGTGGCTGAGGATGAGGGGGGTGGATGTGCAAGGCTGGGGGTCAAGCATAGCTGCAGAGTGCCAGTCCAGCTGCTTCCCCTGCTGGTCCATCAGTGCAGTCCCTACGACATGCCTCCTCTTGGCCAGCAGGCCCTCCTCACTGCTTGTCCCATTTCTAGCCAGCACGGGTTGCTTGTTGCAATGATTGGTGACTGTGGGCCAATGATGACTTGTTATGTGTCACCTCTGCTAGCCACCCATCAGCCTTTTACATGCTTCCCCCATCACCATCCTCTCCCTGCTGTGTCACTTCTCCACTGCCCTGCCCTTGCTCCTGGAGCTGTGCGGAGAACCAGCCCCGGTCCAATCATTCAGCTCACCAATAAACTGGCTGGCAGGCTCCTTCCTTCCCCTACTGCCTCTGGCTGGGTTGGCCCCCAGGGAAAGCTCAAGACCCTCTAACCCAGGGCACTGGCCAGGATGAGCCAAGCCCTGCATGTGCCAGAGCCCTACAAAACTCTGGCACAGGCAGCTTCACCACCCATCAGCTAAGCTGGTAGGAAGGACACTATTTCCAACATGTTTCAGCCCTGACTCTGCAGGCTTTGAGGTAGCCCCCAGAGCAGGAGATTAGGATCCTCTCTAGATATGGACTCTGCCCTAGTTCATGCCCCCAGTAAGTGCAGGGCTGCTCTGTCCCTCCCTTGCTGAGCCAGCACTCTGTCCCATCCACTGAAGCCCTTGCAGTCAGGTTCCCTAGGGTCTGGTGCACAGAGCATCCTTAGGGATTAACCCCTTCCTGCCCCTGCTGTAGCCAGGGAAGAGGAGGTGACTGGGTTATGTTAGTGGCCAGAAGCAGCTTGGAGGTGTTAGGTGACTGTCTAGAGACAGGAAGAGACAAGCTGCTTCTAGCCACAGGGGGGTCAGTGCCAGGAGGAGGGAAGAGATGATCTCTACAAAGTCACAGGCAAAGTCATCTCTACGTCCTACCTCCATTCTCCAGCTGGGAGCAGCTCCTATCCCTTGCCTCCTGCACAGTGCTGAAAGGCTGCTGCTAGTCATGTTCTGGTGTGAACCCTGGCAGACATCTGGGAGAGAGGGCCTGTGACCCTGCATGCCCCTCACATGTTGCCTGGAAACGACAAAGTGCCAGATGTCAGGAGAGGCAGGTCGGTCCCAGGGGCCCATCCAGGCATGGTGGTTAGAGAGCCCTGGGGGGGCGGTTGGGTGAAGTCAATCAGCCATCGCTATCCTTGTGTGAGAGAGATGCATGGGAGTGTGTGTGTAGGTGTGACCTTTCCCCATGAAAACCTTAAAGAGAAGAAGGTGAATAAAAAGACTCCAGTTACTCCGTATTTCTTTCTTAACAGGAACTTGGGCAAATTGATGTTAATTTGAATGTACGGTATAGTTCCAATTGACTGCCGTTGTTTGAATACGAGTAATTTTACTGGGTGTCCTGTATTCAGCACAGGGAAACACGGTGACCCTGCACAGCACGCACTCAAAAATCCCACAGCACCATCACTCTCTCTCATGTTGGCCTTCTCAACTGGGGGACCAAATACTGGTTGGCGACAAAGAGTGAACTGTCATTCACCCGATAGGTGGCCTGTTGAAGTCAGGATAGAGGGATGTTGGCCAAGTCAGTGGCAAGAAGCAGGTGCATGCTGACAGTGTGTGTACTGAGGATAACAAAAGGGTGCAGCTACTCAGTTGTTAACTGGGATAGCAGCTGGAGCTTTGCCAATTTACACCAGCTGAGGAGCTGGCCCAGAATGTTAATATCTAAAGCTGTTGAACAAAGCACCTTTCACCAGCATTACATATGAACAAACTGCAAAAGACAGCGATCAGTGTTTACTTCTCAGTGGCTGCTGGTTATTTCTAAAAGTCAGGATGAATCTATTAATTTGCTTTGCACTCTAATATATCTCACTGAAAGCAAACAAAGGAAACTACCTCCCCAACTCACCAAGCTGGTCGAGGTATTTCAGGAGGAGAGAGGGGGGCTGTGCTTAGTGGTTAACCACTGAACAATTTGAAGCATGTGGCTAACTTAAAAAAAACTCTGTCTCTAAACATTTGCAGCCTTTAATTATATTAACAGGAAAGGAGTGTTTGTTGGTCCTGCTAGCTGTACTGTAACACTGTGCCAGGAAGCTGTACCCATCCCATTGCAAAGCGCCTGATAAAATGAACTCATTTTATCCTTTGGAACTTATCTTCCGTCTGCCCACCAGGGCAAGCCCCAGCTGCTCTCCTATGTCAAATCTAGACTGTGTTTCTGCTTGGCATGTCACAGTGAAGCACATAACAGGAAATAAAACAGGGAGAAAACAAAACAGAGAGTTTGTCATAAGGGAGGCAGCAGTTTCATAAAGGGAGTCAGAGGCAGAGAAATAAACTGAAATTTAGGAATGTTGGTTACAAAGCTTAATAATGTGAGACTTCGGAATAGTCTCTAGCGGAAGCCACATGGGTTGAGGCATAGAGTATGACTTGGAGAAGCACTGGAGGAATATAGGGTAGGGGCACCCCTGTTCTGGCAGAGGGATGAGCTAAATGCCTGCTAGGTGTCTTCTGTCACTAATTTCTTGTTATTTGAGGGGCGGAGTACACACAAAACAGAAATGTCCTACTCAGACAATTAACTCTGAGGGTAAATACTCAGACATTTTCATGGTGCTTTAATCGCATTGTTCTCATCAAGAACGTAGACAAACCACTAAAACCTAAGAGTGCAAAATTTTTCTGAGTGAGAAATTTTACAACCAACCACTGCTGCCACTTGCCTGTAATAGGAGACTTGTTTGTATTCACTTTTCATTTGTAACGAAGACACACATGCTGTAGCCAGGGCGGCCTAGCCTTTGCTCTGACTCTAGGTGATATTTGACAGGCACACTTTTTAAGAACTCAGCTATGCATACTGGCTACTTTATTAATTCAGTTCCTAAGTCAGGGGTATCCAACACATGGCCCATGGGCCAGAATCCAGCCTGCGGAACCTTTTTATTCAGTCCACAGAGCCGGCAGTGGCACCATTTTTAAAAGGCCGCTGAATGGCTCCAAGCCACACATGGCTCTTTAAGGAGCCATTTGCGGCTTGTGCCTCTGCTGCTTGACTCCTCCTCCAGCTCCCATACAGAATGGCAGAGGCAGAGAAAAGGGGCAGGGGGTACATGTGCTGGAGCCACATGCAGCTCTTTGAGCAATAAAATTCTCAGAGCCATGGGGGCTCTGTGCACCGCTCTGTGCATGTCCCTCCCCAGAGTTTCGAGGGAAAAGCACACAGCAGTGGTGATAGTGGCAGCAGTGGCAGCTCCAGTGAGTCACCAGCACTGGTATAGTGGGGGTTGGGGGACTGGCTCTGGAAGAGGGGAGGGGACATTGGGGATTTTGCATGTCCAAAAATTGTGGGTACTAGGGGTACTTACAATTTTTTTTTGAAAAAGGGGTACTTTATAAAAAAAAGTTGAAAAATACTGGAGTAGAACCCAGTTGAATTGGTTTAATGGCCAGCAGGAGGGATCCAGCCATGAAACCAATTAAACCGAGTCCTATTCTTTCTACACGTCAGGGTGTTGGGACCTGTCCCTGCCGGGATGTTTGTGGAGGGAGTAGGAGGGCTGGGGGGAGCCACGCAGCTGTGATGAAGAGGAGATGGCTCAGCAAAGGAGTAGCAGGAGGTAGCAGCCTGCAGAGGTCCTGGCTACATTAATCCTGGGTTTTGGGGGCATGGTTTGGGGCTGTGAGGGGTTTAAGCTTGGGGTGGAGGTGAGGGTGGCCTGGGGCTATTTTATGGTCGGCCCTCAGAACATGTAAAATATTGCCGTGTGGCCCCCAGTGAAAAAAGGTTGGACATCTCTGCCCTAAGTGAATGTGCTGTGAAGCATACCATGAAGGTTCATCAGCTAGCACTGTTTTGGGTAAGCCCAGTGAGGTTTTGCCAGGTGTTCCCTCTTATATGCTCTCCAGCTCTGGCACCTCTGCTAAACACAGCTGTGGCTGTGTGGCATGAGAAGAGAGGTGGTCTTCCAGATCAGCTTTTCCGAGACCACATGTGTTTCTTGCTATCCATTCTTCAGTCTGGGGAGAAGAGAGTTACACTGTAGCCCACTGTTAAAACAAAAGAGAGGGGATTAGGGAGTCACAGTTTAAACTTATTCTGCCGTGGTGAAATTGAGCAAACTTCTATAATTCCAACTAATATTATGGATAGGTTGAAACTCTTTAGTTGGGCACACTCTCATCTAGCAGCATCCGTAGCCCAGCATGATTTTAGTTAGTGGGATGACCACTTATCATGGATGTGGCCAAGCTTCCCATGGCTCCATTAAGTTTGTTTACAGCTACCAGCCCTGGGTGTCAGTGTTCTGTGCTGTTATTTTGCTCCAGTTTTCCTGTAAATGTCTTGTAAGAGCCCAGTAAGCAGTGGAAGTGTTGGTAATGCTGCTAAACAATATTGACCTCCTGTGGTGTGGCAAATTCCCTCATTTGGCAACAGTCAGGTCCCAACAGGGCCGTACTAGAGAGGCTCTACCTGTACTTACCAGCTTGCAGAGGTGGTATTTCTAAAATCTGACTCCCCCATGTGGTTTTCAAACAATCAGCTCCACACTCCTTTCCCTCACAATCTGTAAAGTTAACAGTCTTCCCCTCAGTCCATCAGTTTGTCCACACCTGCTCCTAGCTCAGTATCCCACACTCTACCATACTTCTCCCCCCTCAGCAACCCATGAAGGCAGGCAGGTTGTCTTGCAATCTCTGGCTGTGGACTGTTGCAGAGTAATGTTCTCTAATGGTGGGAATAGGCCCCTTTGTTTATTGAGTTAGACGTGTCTTCTCTAACTACTGTAAGTTGCTGTTAGCTAGTGAGAGGGATCAGTTCTTCTGTAACGGTGTGAGAGAGAGTTGGTCTCTCTCCAAGGAAGCAAGTTTCTGCTGAGGGATAGTGGGGAATGTGGAAAACAGCAGAGCTCCAGTCAGTCAGCTCCATCTCAGTTCTGGTTCTTCTGATTACAGATGGGTCTGAGCACACAAATATCAGAACAGCATTTGTTTGGCCCTGCCTCCTGCCCTTCTCCTTGTGCACTGCTGGAGCAGCAGCGAGGTGGTGGTGGGGGCATGAAAAAGAGCGGTGGTACGTGTGTGAAATAGGTGGTGCATCCTCCCACGTGCTCCTAGCTGGCAGTGGAACAAGCATTTGTTGATGTCAGAACATCCATGTCAGTTGTGAGTTCACCCGCTGTGCAGCATCTGGCTCAGGGAGCATCATCAGTTTAGTCCCTGCCTCGTAAAGGATGGAATGTTTTAACCAGCTGAACTGGCAGCTCTTCACATTGTGGACAACACCATTAACCCAAGTGCATGTCATCATAAATAGAGCAGGTGTAATGTGACTAATTGCAGCTTCTCCCCTACACTCAAATCACAGTAAGATCGCTAATAACCCCAAAGCACTTAATACATTACGTAACTATGTAAATCTCTCATAAAACACCGCCAGCATCTCAGCTGGTGTAAATGATCTGGCCCATCCATCTTATCAGCTGCATATCTTCATTGCACTTTCTTTAATAATTAAATGTGTCAGCAGGTGCTCTTTTATCTCTGTTCAAACCACTATCAATCATAGGTAGCCAAGTATGCAGTGAAGCTTATCAGACGCAGATCTCAGCACAACTCAGTATTTACACATCCATATAAAAGTATTTAAACCTAATAACTGAGTCATTTGTCAAGGCATTTTATCATTCCTACAGTATTCTGTGTGTTTATATTGAATTTACAGCTTTTAAATTGTTACAGAGACTCAGGGTCTAAATTCTGATCTCTTTTCCACCAGATTAAATGCTTTGGCTTCAGCAGAGTTACTTCACAGTAGTAAATGAGATTTCAGTCAGAACCTTTGTCCTCAAGAATACATGAGATGAATATGATATGTTTAAACAGTTGTATATAATGTTGAAGGGATGGATAGCGGTAACCCATTCTGCTTCTGTTAAGGACAGGGTTTGAAGCTGGTTCTGGCACAAGAGTACATCCACCATTGGTAACTATACTCACTGCTTAGCCAGACAAATATCCCTGAGCTCAGCTGAATCTAGTGTCCTGCAGCCAGGGGATGGAGATGACTGAGATACATTATGTTGCTGTCCAGCAGCAGCCTAGAGCTGTTAGCTGCCTTTCAGCACTGTGTGGGCAGAAAGGAACCAGCTGCTTCCAGCACAATGGGGGAGGGTGGTGGACTGGGAGAGGTGAGCTCTACAAAGACAAGGTCCAGGTTATCCCTCCTTACACCTCCTGCCTTGCAGCTGGAAGCAGCTCCTGTCCCTTCCCTCTTTCACAGTGGCAAAATGCTGCTGCAAACCACATTCTGATGTGAACCCTGGTAGAAATCTGGGGTAGTATGTGACCGTGTCTGCTCCTTATGTGTTGCCTTGAGAAGACACAGGACCAGGTCCAGACAGGCATGGAAGGTGCAGAGTATCCTGCAGGTTGGGCAGGGTCTGTTGGTCACTCTTGCTGTGTGAGAGAGGAATCTGGGGAGGGGGCAGGGTGTGAAAGTGTCACCTTTCCCCCTGTGAACCCAAAAGACTTGCAGGCAAGGTAAATTAAAAGAAACCAGCTATGCAGGTTTTTTTTGGTTTTTTTTTTAAGAAGGGTTCAGTCAACCTGAGGTTAATTTGAATGTTTTGATTGCATCCTTTTGATTGATTGCCATTGAACTCCCTGGAATATGGGTAATCTTACCAGGTATCCTGTATTCAGCAGAGGGACATATGGCAATTCTTGTGATATATATCACACACTGAGAAGTGAATTACCTGTGTATTAGACCTAAGGTCACACTGACAACAAGGAAAAAGGGAGTTTTAATCAATGAGTTTTTGTGCTATTTGTATATTGCATTTATAGCTTAAGTCCATTGGAAAAACAACGAGGAGTCCTATGGTGCCTTATAGACTAACAAATGAATCCATTGGAATACTTGTCTTTTCTTTGGGGGAAGGAGAATATTGTCTGAGAGTCATGTTGCATTTTATGAGTTGGGAGAAAAAATCCTGAAAGAAATTTTAAACCACAGAATTTGTCATAGTGAGTATTCTTCTGACCATGGCTGTGGAACTGGCCAAACTACTATAGCAGTGCTTCATTATGAGTATCAGTATCAGGAGCACCATTCTTGCTAGATGTTGAATCAACCATTTTTAAAACTTGGATTCCTAAATCTAGTATGTAAATAAATAACTTACAGGGGGACTCCAACTGCTTAGCACCTTTGAGTGTCAGCTATTTATTTAGACCATGTCAACAGTAGCCAGAAACTTCGAAATGGCCACACAAATGGCCATTTCGAAGTTTACCAATGAAGCGCTGAAATACATATTCAGCGTCTCATTTGCATGCGGGCGGCCGCGGCGCTTCGAAATTGACACAGCTCGCCGCCACGCAGCTCGTCCAGACAGGGCTCCTTTTCAAAAGGCCTCTGGCTACTTCGAAGTCCCCTTATGAATAAGTAGCTGGTGTCCTTTTGAAAAAGAGCCCCGTCTGGACGAGCCTCATCAATTTCAAAGTGCCGTGGCCGCCCACATGCTAATGAGGCGCTGAATATGTATTTCAGCGCTTCATTAGTAAACGTCGAAATGGCCATTTGCATGACCATTTCGAAGTTTGGGGCTAGTGTAGACGTAGCCTATATGTGGATAGAGGGACCTAGTTACTTCAAGTAACCCAAGACTGAAAGTCTTTGTCCGTTTCTCCACGTGCATTTGTCAATGTATCCACAGTCCTAATGTACAACACTTCTTTTGCAGTTCTGGGCCTTTCCTGAATAAGAGCTGATAACTAAGCCAAACTGTGCTGTACATACAAGTCAAACAGGGACTTGGAAGCCTCCTAACTCAGATGAGTTTGTGAATTTAGGCAGAAAATGAATCCAGATCTCCCAAAAATGACAATTTGGTGCTTTAGCTGCCTAGCACCACATAGCCACCTCCACTGCATATTCCTTCATAAGGTTCTGTAGAAGAAGAATGCTGGAGATAAATGCCAAAATATGTAATAAGGCTTATCCAGCTCTTCCTTCTGGATTCAAATGGCAGTGAGCTTTGCATGAGCCCCTGCAGATATAACAGAAGGGAGGGAGAGGCATTGAAGTGGCTAGATACCGTCTTTATGGAATCTGGCAAATGTGACTCCTTTATTACTGAACTATATCAGTTGTGAGAAATTAGTGGTTTGCCTTCTCCCATCCGTGTCAGAATGAGCATGAAAATTTGGAAATACACTGATCCTGGACTGCATGGAGTACATTTGTTTAATTTCAGTAGTAGAAGCTGCATATGTGGGATTTTAACATTTTAAAGCCTCCAGGAGTCTGTGAAATACCATGTTTTCAATGAGTAAGAAAGATAGGAAGTATGGCAAGAGACCACCGTGACTTAACCAGGAGATCTTTCAGTGATCTGAAACTCAAAAACTGTTCTATGGAAAGTGGAAACTAGGTCAACTTACACAGGAGGAATAGGAACACATATTGCAATCATGTAGGGGCAAAACTAAAAAAGGCCAAGGAACAAAATGAGACAGACTAGCTAGAGCATAAAGAGTAACAAGAAAATAGTCTTCAAATATATTAGAAACAAGAGGAAGCCCAAGGAAGAGGTAAGCCATTACTCAATGAGAGGTGTGAGGAGGGGGTACAATAACAGAAAATGTGAACATGGCAGAAATGTTCAATGAATTTTTGTTTCAGTTTTCACAAAATATTGTTAGTACTGATTCATTGCCAAACATAAGCTGCGTCTACACGTGCACGCTACTTCGAAGTAGCAGCACCAACTTCGAAATAGCGCCTGTCGAGTCTACACGCGTCAGGCGCTATTTCGAAGTTAACTTCGACGTTAGGCGGCGAGACGTCGAAGTCGCTAACCTCATGAGGAGATAGGAATAGCGCCCTACTTCGACGTTCAACGTCGAAGTAGGGACCGTGTAGACGATCCGCGTCCCGCAACGTCGAAATTGCTGGGTCCTCCATGGCGGCCATCAGCTGGGGGGTTGAGAGATGCTCTCTCTCCAGCCCCTGCGGGGCTCTATGGTCACCGTGGGCAGCAGCCCTTAGCCCAGGGCTTCTGGCTGCTTCTGCGGCAGCTGGGGATCTATGCTGCAGGCACAGGGTCTGCAACCAGTTGTCAGCTCTGTGTATCTTGTGTTGTTTAGTGCAACTGTGTCTGGGAGGGGCCCTTTAAGGGAGCGTCTTGCTGTTGAGTCCACCCTGTGACCCTGTCTGCAGCTGTGCCTGGCATCCCTATTTCGATGTGTGCTACTTTGACGTGTAGACGTTCCCTCGCTGCGCCTATTTCGATGTTGGGCTGAGCAATGTCGAAGTTGAACATCGACGTTGCCGGCCCTGGAGGATGTGTAGACGTTATTCATCGAAATAGACTATTTTGATGTCGCAACATCGAAATAAGCTATTTCGATGTTGGCTGCACGTGTAGACGTAGCCCTAGTGAATGCCAATGAAAATGAAGTAGGACCAGAGGCTAAAATAAGGAAAGAACAAGTTAAAAATTACTTAGACAGGTTATATGTCTTCAAGTCAGCAAGACTTGATGAAATACATCCTAGAATACTCAAGCAGCTGACTGAGGAGATATTTAAGCCATTAACAAATCTTTCTAAAAAGTAATTGTAAACAGTGATAATTTCAGAGGACTGGAAAAGTGGCCATCCATGACATATATTGCCCATCTATAAAAAGGAACTTAAGAACAACCTGGGAAATTATAGACCAGTTAGCTTAACTTCAGTACCCAGAAAGATAATGGAGCAAATAATTAAGTAATCGATCTGAAAACATGGAGAAGATAAGTAACAGTGAGCATGGATTTGTCAAGAACAACTCTTGTCAAACCAACCTAACAGCCTTCTTTGACAGGGTAACCAGCCCTTTGGATAGGGGATAAGTAGTCGATGTGCTATATCTAGACGTTAGTTAGGCTTCTGGTACTGTCTCGCATGACCTTCTCATAAACAAATTATGGAAGTACAACCTAGATTGAGCTACTGTAAGGTGGATCCATTTTCAGAGAGTAGTTGGTGGTGGTTCACAGTCAAGCTGGAAGGACATAATGAATGGGGACACACAGGGATCAGTTCTGGGTCCAGTTCCATTTGATATCTTCATCAATGACTTGGATAATGGCATAGAGAATATTCTATTAAAGTTTGCAGAGAATACCAAACTGGGAGGGGTTGCAAGTGCTTTGGAGGCTATAATTAAAATTCAAAATGATCTAGAGAAATTGTCTGAAGTAAACAGAATGAAATTGAATAAGATCAAATTCAGAGTACTCCACTTAGGAAGGAACAATCAGTTGCACACATACAAAATAAGAAAATACTGCCTACAAAGGAATACTGCATAAAGGGGTGTAGGGAGTTATAACAGAACATAAACTAAATATGAGTCAACAGTGGAACACTGTTGCAAAAAAAGCAAACATCATTCTTCTATATTTTAGCAGGTGTGTTCTAAGCAAAACATAAGATATAATTCTTCTGTTCTGTTTCATACTCAGCTGGAGTTTTGTGTCCAGTTCTGGTCACTGCATATCAGGAAAGATGTGGAAAAATTGGAGAAAGTCCAGAGAAGAGCAGCAAAACTGATTAAGGAACTAGACAACATGACCTATGATGGAAGATTGAAAAAACCCTGGATTTGTTTAGTCTAGAGAAGAGAAGAGTGGGGACAGAACAGTTTTCAAGATTCTTCAGGAAGGAGGGAGAAACTCAGATAGGACAAGAAGCAATGGATTTAATTTGCAGCAAAGGTGATTTAGGTTGAACATTAGGAAAGGCTTCCTAACTATAGAGTGTTTAAGCAATAAAATAAATTGCCTAAGAATTTTGTGTAATCTGCATCCTTAAAGATTTTTAAGAGCCAGTTAGACAAACACCTGTCAGGGATGGTCTAAATATTATTTTGTCCTGCCATGAATGTGAGGGACTAAACTAGGTAACTTCTCTAGGTTCTCTTCCAGTTCTACAATTCCATGACTTTATGTATGTCAGTTATTGTGTGACCTTTGTAGTGAGCAATAGATGTAAAAAACCTGTTGTTTATGCTACTAATATACTCTCTCTCCTTGGAAGCTACATAAGTTTGTAGTATCACAATGGCCTCTCCAGACACTCTTTAGTGAGGCGTAAGGCAGAGAGACAAGAAGAGTAATATTCTATTGGCCGTGCAAAGCTGAGGAAAGTTAGATTTAAAGAAAGTCGTCAGGGGTTGTGATAGGTCCTGCTGTGAGTGCAGGGGAGTAGACCTGATGACCTCTCGAGGTCCCTGCCAGTTCTATGAGATATGCATGTGTATTTCCTCTGTACCAATTAAATTTGTAAATTCTGATTTCTGTTCACATCTGTGTAATTCTTGTACAGTGTTCCCAGGGCAGGAGATTGGGAGAAATACAGGATAACTTGTTCTTGAGAGATGTATGAGCAAAGGTGTGCAGTAAGTCATAATTTATAATATATATATAAATCAATATTTGGCTGGAGATGACTAACTGGCAGTAGTGTTACTGAGTTAAAGTGGATCCACCATGTTATGTGGAAATCTGAACTGAGTCTCCAAAACACTGGGCTTTTTGTGTTTGAGCACATAGGAAGATTTCATCTGATGGTCTTACACTAATAATAATTCTTGATTGAAGAGCTGTTCTGTGGGGAGCTCATACTGCTACAAGGTATCATGGAAGTAGATTTTATAAAAGGATTTGCCACCTATATAATTAATGACAAAACCCCCAGTTACCCCAATGTGATAAAATCATTTTCTTAGGGGATATAAACCCTCATGCTTCAAAGCGTAAACCAGTCTTTAACTGGTACGGATAGAAAGAGACTTCCCATACGGATACATTATTCTCAACCTATCCATTTGGAAAAAAATTTAACCCTTAAGAATGCTGAAAAACCGTGGGAGCTACCACAGGAGCCTCAGCCATTTGCCACTTTCAGAAGCCTTCAACCCTGGAATGGCTATTAACATTGTCTTACACTAATAAAGCTTGGTAATTAGTAACACAGAATTGCAGGCCCATGAAGGAGAAGATCTTCCTTCTCAGGCGGTTCAGTCTCAGAGCCTTTATCTCTCAGGATGGCCTTTTCACTGTGTGACTGATCTCTTTCTGTAGCTGCTTGTACTGCTAGTGAGTTGGGGGCAGGATGGGGAAAAATAAAAAGTCAGCTTCTTTGGTTTTTTTCAGTACAGGAGCGCAGGATTCTGGAGTGTGCCAACATTCTAGTATGGCTTCATTAATTGGAAGAGCCACCTTATTCAGAGCCTGCAGTTTCAAGAGGTTCAAGAGCAGGTGTTGAGCATTGTGGTCCTCCTCTGATGGTATCTATAGGCCATTGGCAACTCTTTGTGACAGGTCCTGGCATTGCCAGTGATCATCTACCAGAGGAGGTGAAGGAGTGATTATGTGTCCTGGGATGATGAAGAGGCACCCTTTGGAACTGCTTGAACCCCCCGTTCCAATTCTGACTCTCTCCACAAATACCAATGGAACCAGTTTGTGAGAAGAAGAGCAGCATGACTTTGAGAGAGGCCTGGATTCTTGCCATAGCGATCCCACAGACCCTGAAGCGGAACTCTGTAATGAGGTGTTTGAAGGGTTAGACATTATTTTACTGGCATTATCCACCAATTTGAAACTCCAAGAAACCCAAAACTAAAATCTGACCATTTTGGACACTCTGGATCACTGAATAGTTTGTCAAAGACTCTTAGAGGGGGAATCCAGAGAGAGGAAGTAAAATCTTGAGTGCCTTTTATTGAAGCGGTAACCTATTCTAATGAAAGTGCCTATAAATAAACATGCTATGGAAGAGAGAGAGGGCATGGCAGAGGATAGTCCATTCCGCCTCAAGGTGCTAGAAGGTGAAATAGTTTCAGTGAGCCTCAGAGAGGAAGAGATGTGATGCGGAACATTGCATGAGAATATTTAAAATTAAGAAGAATAGATGCGATAAATTGAGATAAGAAATTCACCGAGGAGCTAGTGAAAACTATGCAAAGGAAGGAAGAGTGGATATTTATAGAGCAGAGGGGAATTGCAGCCCTGCAGACTGAGGGGTGAAATAAGTCCATTTAGTAGGAGGCCGCAATGATAGGTTGCTCCCATAGGAAGAGAGTCACCAGGCATATGAGAGATAATCACAAGATTGAGGTGGAACTTGCATGGAGGACCTACAACGGCTGTCGTTGTGGGAGACAATGGACCCACCAATGGCTTGCTGGGCCAGGTGTAAATACTGTAAAGAAAAATTGTGACTTATTCTGGTATATCTCAGGCATAATTACAGTTGCATCTTTGATCGGAGAAGGAGTGATGGAAACATTATACCACTGTACAGGTGAGGATATTGAACGAAGAGGTTAAGGATTTTTGTGTTCAAGAACAAATGTTGCAAAAAGGTTAAACAGCAGAACCAGCAATATGGGGAAGTACTTTTTTAAAAGGGAAATCGGTTAATTTTGGATTTGACTAATAGGATTCTATGGCACGCAGCACATTGCCATGTCTCAGTTCTTCATATAGAATCTTTTTTTTTTCCTATGTGTGTGATCCTGACTTCATTGTCACACCAGATGCTCAACAGTTTCTTGGACTTTGCATGTGTCTCACAATCCATCTTTGTGTTGTTCAGTAAATATAAATCACCATTCAGGTCACAGAGACCTTTTAGTGCTCTAAATATAGTTACTTTACTTCTTATATCATAGCTATGGAGTATGCCGTTATTGTCAAATTTAGGACACGTTTTGTTGAACCTTCATCCTTTTTACTGTTTGGTCCATAGTACGTGGCATTCCCTAAGTTCTCTCTTTGAAGTTTTGTCTGCTCAGAGAGACCTTTATATCAGTCTCCTCAGTTTTAAGGCATTATTGTTGCTTTATTGCTATTACATTGGCTAGTATCCCAACATACTGAGGAACCACACTTACCATAGGTATATCTAATTGTACAACCTCCGTAGTTAAAACAATATTTCATTGATTTAGTCATTCCTGCTTTTCAAGACTACCTTTCAAGTAATCCTGTATGCCCAATAGATAAGAGCCATCTTTGGGTTTACATCCCTTTTCCAGGTCAGTGCCAACAGTATGCCCATCAATTCAGCTGCCATAATAACCACACAACTGGATAGTCTCAGATCTCTTAATTCCAAATTCAAAGATACAAAAGGCCTTTCCCTTGCAACATGTGCTGTCGTCTCTATAGCTGCCACTCTAGATTTGGCAGTGCTATAAACTCATAGATCGTAATAGTCATGTTTGATGATCCGGCTCTTCTTTGTTTTTGTTGGATAATTCCAAATCCTCTATTAGCTGGATGGCTATCCCTCCATAATTTAACTTTTCACGATGAATTATTTTAATTTCTTCCAGTCGTCTGTCTTCACCCAAGATTTTATCCAACTTTTGACCCTGTTAGTATGTGAGAGTTTGTAGCTTCCAGTTACTTCTTGTCTGCTTAACTCCCAACAGTCCTTGGATATTGATTTAGTTCTCTTACCCTGCCCATTTCCATTAGATTTAACTTTTTCATCTCAGGTTAACAATTTCATCCTTACGTTTATAACTGTTTTCTCCAGATGCTCTGTAGCACATACAATGCTCATACCACGTGCTAGTCTCAGAACTTGGGTTAGATCAGCTCTTCGGGTATGTCTACATAGCAGCAGCTTTATTCTCAAATAAACTATTTGGCTTTGTCTACACTACAGAGATCTTTCAGAAGAAGCTGTTCCGGAAGATCTCTTCCGAAAGAACTTCTTTTGAAATTGTGCATCCACGCTTAAAAGAGTGATCTGCTCTTTCTAAAGAGAGCATCCACACAGCCCCCACTCTTTTGAAAAAAATGCTCCAGGGATCAAAAATGAAGACTGTTCTTTTGAAGGAAGGGCCCTGTGGAGCATCTACACACATATTCTTTCTAAGGAAGCTTTTGAAAGGGGGCGCTCTTCCTGAAATGGGAAAGGAAGAGTGATTTCAAAAGGAGTACCACATTCTTTAGATTTACTTTCGAAAGATTGCTTTTTGCATGTAGACACACCCTTCTTTCAAAGAATCTTTTGAAAGAGCTTGCTAATGTAGATGCAGCCTTCCAGAAAAGCTATTCTGAAATAGCTTGTTTAGAAATAATGCTGCTATGCACAAAAACTCATTTTGAAATATTACTTAGCTATTTCAAAATACATTGTATACACAGAGAGCCTATTTTGAAATAGAGCCAGTGGATGCACTATGGCTTGTTTCAAAATAGGCTCTATTTCCTGTAGCTGTGTCTACACATTCCCCCTTCTTTTAGAGGGGGCATGTTAATGAGGCACTTTGGAAGATGCTAATGATGTGATTATATGAATATGCAGTGCCTCATTAGCATAATGGCGGCCGAACATGCTTCGAAAGTGCCACTTTTGGAACACTGCCACCCATGTAGACGGGAGCCTTTTGAAAGGACTCCCCTGACTTTGAAAGCTCCTTCTTCCTATTTGGTTTTAGGAAGAAGAGGCTTTTGAAGTCAATGGGGTCCCTTTGAAAGGCTCCCATCTACAAGGGCAGCATTGTTCCAGAAGTGGCACTTTTGAATTGCATGCGCCTGCCATTATGCTAATGAGGCACTGTTTATTCATGTGAGCACCTTATTAGTATCTTCCAAAGTGCTTCATTAACATGCCCCCCTCCAAAAGGAGGGGGCACGTGTAGACATAGCTTGTCTTAAGAGCACCTATTTCAAAATAGCTATTTTGAAATAGGTGCTGTTCCTCTTGAAATGAGGTTTACGAATTCAAAATAAGTCAATGGTGATTTTGAATTTATTTCAAAATAGTGGTTGTGCCCATGTGCATGCTAGGATAATTATTTTGAAATAACTGTGTTGTGTAGACTTACTTAAGTTTTTTCAGTGTCACTTTGAAAACTCAGTTAAAGGTTTATCATACATAGTCTATAACTGGACTTATGAATGCTTTATTAATGCCATCATAGTATTCTTCTCTATGCCCCAGCGATCCTTTTAAGCAGATTCATCTTACCTTTACAGTTAGTTTTTATATTATCTATATGACGCTTCCAAGTTAGCATGCTATCAAACATAACTCTTAGAAATGTAAAATTTTGAATTACCTGCATCTTTTCTGTGTTGTGATGAAGGTTCCATTCCCCTTCCCGGCCTGCTGCTCCCATCTTCATTTTGCGAAGATCATTCCCTTTGTTCTAGGAAGAGGAAACAAATTCTCAAGTATCTCCCCATTCTGAAATCCTCCTGAGTGCCTCACTGGTTTTCTCCATCACATCTTTGGTCTTATGCCTTTGATCCATAGAGCGTAGTCATCTGCAAATGGAGTAATACCTATTAATACCTATTCCTGCCCATATACTCTCTGGCAGATTATTGTTATAATGGTAAACAGGGTTGGGATAAAGGCATTCCATAGGGGAGTGTTGTTCATAGGTTTATAAATATTTAACAAAACTGCCCCCACCCTGACATGGATGTTTCTGTCACTTAAGGCTCTTATCCACCTGACCATTCTTCCTCTTCCTCTGAGTGTGGCTGGTTTATACAGCAAGCCTTCCCTTCCACAGCACTTTCAACGTCCAAAAAGACAGCTATCATAAACTCTCTGTTCCTCATGGTTTTTTGTATTGCTGTTTATTTTACAATATGATCAGCTCTGCATCTTTCTTTCCTGGAACTACTTTGTACACAAGGGCTGGCATGTGGTGGACGGACATTCTCCTCTTCCCCTGCACCAGTGGCAGTTGCCCAGGAGCCCTGGAGCCTCTGTAGCTCAGGCCCAGAAAGGGATGGGGACCGGCGGATGCTGCAGCCTCATCTCAGCTCCCCATGCACATCCCAGCGCCAGTCCCTTCTTAATAAGGGAAAGTGACATCAATGGCTTGGGGCAGAATGGGATCCCTTCACTGCCAATGAGCAGCACAGCTGCCCAGAAGAAGAAACCTCGTTGCCAGGATAGCACCTGGTGGCAGTGCCAGTTATTTGAGAGTACCAGTTGAATTTACTGTAGCAAGGCTTGGCTTCGGCTTCAGCCCCAGAGAAGGTTAATACCAGTCTCGGTGACCCCATTAAAAGGGGTTCCCAACCCACAGTTTGAGAACTGCTATCTTCCAAATAACTAGGATGGTTGTCACAATAACTCCCTTGATTGTATTGTTATGAAATTCCTCTAGATTATCTGCTATACAATTGTACTTAGATGCTCTGCACATTTATGCTTAAAGAATCTCCATTTTGCTTTCCTGAGGGTCCAAATTCCTTCAGTGTTCTCTATGTCACCTTAACCTTGATGTGTAATTTGCATATGGAAGTGATCTCTTCCAATTCCACCTTATTTAGCGGTTTCCCAGATGTATTTCCCTGTCATATTCCTTGTTGCAGTTCCCAGATCTAAACATGGAGAGGTTTCATCCATCTTTTGAGCAATAGCAGGTTGCTCATGTCAATAAAGTGTTCCAGGTTTCTGCCATTATCATCAGTTTTTCTGCTTTCCCATAATTCATTATAGCTATTAAAGTCTTCACAAATAACATACAGGCCTTTAACCCCATTCTAATTCCAGATTTTGTAGTTTTTTTAATAGATTGTAAACATTAAAGATTTGTATAATTGTGGTATTATTTTATAGAGGGATCTCACCAGCATTCTACAAAAAATTTACATTCTAAAATTCTATGGCAACATAACTAAGATCCTCCTTTATAAGCATACAGATCCTTCTTCCTGTTGTTATTTCTCAGTCATGTCTGATTGTCTCATATGCTGGCAGTGCAAACATAAATTTTCACTAATCAGGTTTCTTTTACATATATCACATTACATTTTATTTTCCATTTCAGAACCAGTTCTCTTTAACTCCTGATCATGTGTTTTTAAACGATGTGCATTCCATTAAAAAAACATTATAATCTTGTTGTGTAACTTATTACCTTAATTTAAAATTGCATGTATGCAATCTATCAAGAGATTGCCTCTATGCAAACATTTTTCTGCTACTTTTGTTATCATTTTTATTTTCAGTCTCATTCCCTGTCTGTAAAGTGCACTTTATCATTTCCGATTATAAGTGGTACATATTTCTTGTTGCCTACAAGCACTACATCTTCATCTGTTACTCTTACATTATCTTTTCTGCCCTGAACAGCTTATTGTTGTACCCATAACTCTTTTCCCTCACTGGCATTTTCTTCCTTTCCCACATTCCATGGTGAATATATTTTGGTAACTTCTGCACAGCATTTTTTAAAACAGTTTTAGGTTTTTTGAGACGCTGTTTTTTTCTGATGCTACAAACCCTTTATATGCTCTAAGCTGCTTATGTTCAATGGCTGCATTATATTTTTGTTCCTTCCACACAGATCTCATACAAGCGCTCTCCTCCACATTTACCATGCAGACAGCCACCCAAATCTTTGACATTTATAACATCCCAAAGGGGCCAGGATACATGGTTTCACCTAGAAGGATTGATATCCTATACTAACCGTACTTGGTAAGCAATGCACTTTTAAATGCTACTCAGCCAACTGCAGAAGGTTTGCGTTCTCTCCTCTGCTAATCAGTCACTTAACACACAGCAGTTGGTCCTTGCCTCTAGCCCTTTTAACTTCATCCTCTTTCATATCTGGGGGAGCTCCAAAAATTTCCCATTTTTCTTCTGTCACAAATTTAGGCTGCTGGCAAATTACTTTTTAAGTTGCCTAAAAGTGTAGCTTTACAACATTTTTCAGTTCTTTCCTTTGTGCACATCCTACAAGTAAATCTCCAACTTTCATTCTTCTAGCTCTTAATATGTCTCTACTACTTTGCCTAATCAGTTCTACTGTTACCAACAGATTAACGTCTGCTATCTTTACATCTTCAGATAGTAATCTGATAATTATAAAATATCGATCCTTTTCCTTATTCTCTTTTCCACCCCTGTGTGCTTCCTCTTCTTAGAATCACAGAATGATAGGGATAGAAAGGATCATAAGGGTAATCTCATCTACCCCCCTACCAATATGCAGGATTAGTTATGTCTAGTGTCAAGACAGAATGACTTTTCTCCATCTTTTAGGGTAGACTTTTAAGTATTTGAAGGCCACTATCAAGCCTGTGCTTATTTTCCTCTTCTCCAAACTAATCATACTCATTTCCTTCAGCCATTGTTTGCTCCTCCCTATGATCTACATCCTTTTCAGTTTATCTACCTCCTTTCAATACAATGCACTGCAACAACTTGATGCTCAGCCTCCAATATTACATCTTTCATGAACTGCAAGCCCCTTTTAACTACTTTTTCTTCTTAATTGGTCTTTCCATGGGACCTTGCCTACTATTTCTCTGTATTGGTTGAAACCCACCTTTTGGAAGTGTCTTTGTTTTGCTGTTCTCAGGTCCTCCTTTCCAAAGAATCTTGAATTCTATCAGATTGTGGTCACTTCATCCCAAGTTCCTGACCGTCTTTCATTTTTGACACTAATTAATCCCTCTTGGTCAAAACTAGTTCCAAAATGGATGACTCCTGACTTGTTTCCTCATCTTTCTGACTCAAACAGTTGTTCCCTACACAGGACATGATACGTTTTTCTGTACGGCTATGTTTAAACTGCAGGCTTCTGTTGAGAACCCTTGACACTGCTACTATTTTTAATTTTTTATCCTCACCCAGAGACTTTCAGTAGGCCTGTCACACACTTCCTCTTGGATCTCAGACCAAGTATATACATTCTTGATATATGATGCACTGCTTTGTCCTTTTCCTCCATACTTATCCTTCTGGACCAAGCTATATCTCTCACTGGTGTTACTCCTATGATGGACCCCCGCTCCCCAACTACCATACTGTGTGAACATTGGGTTATGAATATAAATATGCATGACTTGGAGGTGCTCTGAACAAAATACCTCTTGTAACCTATGATTTTAGTATTATAATCTGCTGAATCTGTATATCCTATTTTTGTGCATGTATCTTTCTTGTGTGTGAGGTTATAAATATGGAGTGTATGTCTGTTTATAGTTTTTAAATGTGCTAATTCTTGCTCCTGGAACCCTAATGACTGGGTGATCAGCTTGGCAATTTGTAAACAGCCTTATTTGCAGTAAGTCTAAAGGCGCATTAGTGTTAGAAAGACATATAATCAAACCACAAGATATGGAAAGCCATTTTGATCTAGTGTTTGTTGATGAGGTGCAGGAGTGGGACTGGAGATAAAGGGTTTCCTACCCTGGAAAAAGTCTATTTAAGCAATGGAAAGCTATTAGGCTTTGTCTTCAGCTTGCCTTGGAAGTTGCCTGACACATCCCAAGAAGAAACAAAGAACTGCAAAAGGCTGTTTACCCAAATTGGAGAAAAGAACTGCTTGGTTTGAAGATTTTACCTGAAATGAGAACAGATCTTTAGGGTGAGAGTTTGTATGCTGTAAGTTAGAACTAGCTGTGTGTTTTCATTTTAGTAACTACTTTGATCTGTCTGTCTTTACTTGTAACTGCTTAAATCCTTCTAGTCTGAGGATTCCAGGAAGGGCACCATCCCTGTGCTTCTGCTCTGTCCCTCTCCTATCCCTTTCTGTCCATGTCCCACCCTTTCCACATCCCTGCTCTTCCCTGCCCATCTCTTCCCGTGTCAGGCTCTGGAGGAGAGGAGGGATTGTCTCTGCACCCACCGCTGAAAGCAGCGTGGTGCTGGTGTGAGTGTGGGGAAGGGGCCTGATGCTGGGGTGCATGTGTACCTGTGTACCTCCCACACATTGTCGCTGTCCAGTGGAGGGTCTCTGGGCTTCAGCAGGTGTGTCCCAGCTCTCAAACTTCTGAAGGTTGTCTTATGTGACTGGGAGAGTCAGCACATCAGTACGTATAATAATGCTGTCACTGAACTCAGTGGGACTGCTCACATGTGTAAAGCTAGGCATTAGTAACTGATAAATTGGGGCTTATTGAGGCCGCTTTATGGTTCAGATTTTGTGATCCCTCTAGTGACACAGATGAACATTGACTCTCGGAAGAAATCTCACTGAAATCAGTGGGACTTCTTGTACAGCAACAGTGGGCTACTTGGTGTGAGTGAGGGTCTCTCTCGGCAGTCACTTGATAACAAGTAGGATGCCTTCACATCACCTTCCTATTTGGGAGTCCATTGATGGCTGATCAGCCCAATTCTGGAGCCGCAGGTCTTATCACAGGAGGGGCAGGTGTTGGGAGGTGTTAAAGAGGGGCTGGGCAGTTTTTGATGCTCTTTTCTTCACCTCTCCTTGTCTGCACTGCGGCAGGACCTCTCAAATTGTGCCGCCCCCTCATAGATTATACTTCTCCACTGAGGATGGTCTTGGGCAAGGTTCTCCCAAGTGTTGACAGCAATTATGCACTTTTTCATGTGTGCCTTCAGCATGTCCTTCTATCACTTCTGCTGGGCCCCAACGCTCCTCTGTCCTTCCTCCAACTTGGAAAACAGATACTGTTTTGTGGGTGCTGATCAGACATCCAAACCCTAGATGGAATCCCTGCTGAAGTCTTCAAAGAAGGCAGGCCAGAGCTCCACAAACAACTCCATCTTCTGATTTTCAAGCTCTGGAATAAGTAGCATATACTGCAAAATTTCAGAGACACACTGATCATCAGTCTCTTCAAGAAGGGCAACAAGTCGGCCTGTGGAAACTATCGTGGCATCTCCCTCCTAGCAACAGCAGGGAAAATCTCAGCTCAAATCCTTGCTAACCGACTCCTGCCATTCTCAGAAGAAATTCTCCCAGAATCCCAGTGTGGCTTCCGACCATTCCAAGGAACAGAGGATGTGATCTGCACCACCTGGCAACTGTGAGTGAGGGTATCCTGAAAGAATCAGTCTTTTCTATTCTTCCCCACTTACACACATACCATGTAGCCTAAGATTTAACCTGGCAGCTCTTAATGTTCTGAGTGACATTTAGTTCAGCTGCTCCTATCCTATCCACCTACCTACAAAAACCTCCCAAATGTCAAAACCATGAAAATAATGGAACTCATATCTCCCCTGGCTAAAAAGAAGCCTTTATAATATTTCAGTATATTACTTTATAATTTCTTATATTCGTGTAAGAACTCTCATAAAAGAAGATCAAAGCTCTTCCAAACATCATTCAGATGGAGATACATAACATACCATTCGTGGAGGACCACGGGAACTTGTAGTTCAGACTCTACTAATTTTTCATAAGGGAGCAAAATTATCTTGTGTATGGCTGCAGACAGCTCTAATTGTCTCTAATTTTTATAATGTCTGTCTCGCAAAGACATGTAGGAAATTACTAATATTGAATTCAGCCTACAATATCTGTTTTAATATTACAAATCAATAGCAGGGGAAGTTAGACGAAATACAGGTTGATGGTATTAATTTATGTTGCATGCAGAGAATGCAAGCCTGTTTTCTGTACACTTTACAAGAAATAAATCATATTGTTTCTGATCTTACAGTGGTGGCGGGCGATTCTGGTAGAGTAGGTGTCACCTCTTGCCAAGGCACTTAAACAGCACTGAACAGCAGCTTATGTGTAATTATAAACCAGTCTAACTCACCTGTGTGTTAATACTGTTAAAAAGAAGGTTACAAGAATGTGTTTAGTGTTTAGCCTTTGTGAAAGGCTTGTAGGATTCTGCATGTGTTTAAATATAACCTGATAACATGGGGATACAGATGTTATAAGTAAGCTTAAATGTTTGATCTGTAAATATATAAGTATTTGCTTTAAAACTGTAAACCCCCGCAGTCAGGAGAGAAGCATTCTCACCTACGAAATACTAGTTTGCCACAAGAATTGTCATCTGCTCTCTATCAAAGGCCCATAGACATTCGAGGAAGATAGGTGTGGAACGTACAGGTGCAGAGTATGATGCAGCACCCTCACGCTTTAGCCCAACATTTGGATCATGGCCACCAGTCCATGCCTGGAGGCCCTACTGGGCTCCTAGCTACCAGACCCTCCCTTAGGGACCCAGCTATCTGAGGTCCCAGCTGATGACCCCAGCATCACAGTCACCAACTCTACTGCTGTCCAGGCATCTGTCGACAGAGCGGATCATTTTTTCAATCCGCTTTTGTGTGTGGGTGTGATCTGTCAATAGAAGTTTTGTCAGAAGATCTCTTCCAACAGAAACTTCTGTTGACAGATCACTCTAGTGTAGGTGTAGCTACACAGTTTGCTCATTTCCGTAGCTTCTGTTACTTTTTGAAACCTAAGACTGTCACTCATTGTGTAATGCATGTTTATGTGCTTTAAGCTTGTAAATAACTCTAATTTCTTTTTCTTAGTTAATAAAATTTTAGTTAATCTATTACAGGATTGGCTACAAGTCTTGTCATTGAGAGATAAGTGACTGATTCTTGGGACTGGGAGGAACCTGAATATTATGGTGTTTTTTTTTGTGTAAGGGCTATCTCACACAAACATAAGTTTTCCTAGGTGGCAAGACAGACTGGAGTAGCCAAGTGAACTCTGTGTGACTCTATGTTAAGGTTGTTGCAGTTCTTGAGGTGTTCACCCCTGATAAGTGGCTGGTGAAATCCAATTACAGAACACATAACCTACTTGGGGTTTGTGCTCTGCTTCCTTCAGGTCTGCCTGGGGTTAGCACTTATGGTCATGAGCCACTCCAGACAGTCTGACAGAATAAAAATTCTGATTTAACATTAACTTCTCAAGGACATAAGAGGCAAATTGTAAGTTACTTAAAATATTGGATTGCTGATGGCAACCTTGTCATCAAATATATAAAGCACCATTGATGACATTAATGGAAGCGCTTCAGAGAGTTAAAGACAGGAAGCAGATATGCTGATGAGCTTTTGCTTCCAACAAAATGAAAACTCTTCCATGAGCCCAAGAAACAGCTGATGGATAGAGTAGGATATATTGAAAAAGATCATTCGCATGCACATCAAAAGAAGATTTAACTGAAATCATCAGGCAAATAGTGGAAGGCAATGCCACTCACTTTTCAAGAGTGGAAGAGTCCATTTCTCTAGATAGTTATATGGGTTTTAGTTGTATGTCTGAGTCCTGGAGCAAATTTGTCTTTTAATGGCTTTGCAGTAAAATTCAGCTGCAACTGAACACTCTGACAGTTCAGTACAATATATGTTGTAATACTGTATTCATGTCTCAGAACCATGTTTTAGCTAATGATGATGCACACATCACAATGTAATGGAAGAATGAGCCCTGTGGGATTATTTTGTAGCTCTCTGAGACTCCTAAATATCCTGTGTGGATGAGGAAGTACTCTTGATTCTGAAAGTAACTCAGGAGGATTTTAAAAGGTAGCTACTAAAATTAGATCTGTCTGCCTGTTTTAATCTGTTTAATGGACACCATATCATATCTGTATTCAACTAGTTTCTTAATCAAAATGTTATATAGAACCTAGTCAGCTGCCTTACTGAAGTTTTTACACTTTGTCACCTGAAATTCTAAACACCTAGAAAGTCATTTTTACTTTGATAAGATCTATTTTTTCATAAATCCTTGTTGATTGGTATTAATTGTATTAGCTTTCTTAGATTCCTTATTAATCAAGTCCCATATCAGGCATTTCATTATTTTGCTTGGAATCAGTGTCAGGCTGACGGAACTATAAAGCTACATTTACACTACAGAGTTACTTCAAAATAACAACCTTTTTTTCAAAATAATTTTGCGAGCATTTACACTATGCACACGGTATTTTGAAATAAATTTGAAATAAGCAGTGTGCTATTTTGAAATCAGTAAACCTCACTGCAGGAGGAATAATGCCGGTTTTGAAATAGCTGTTTTGAAATAGGTACTGGTAAGACATGAAATGGAACTATTTCAAAATAAGCCATCCAATGGCACTATTTTGAAGTAGCACTATGGCTACGTCTACACTAGCCAAAAACTTCGAAATGGCCATTCAAATGGCCATTTTAAAGTTTACTAATGAAGCGCTGAAATACATATTCAGTGCTTCATTAGCATGCGGGCGGCCGTGGCACTTCAAAATTGACGCAGCTCGCCGCCGCGTGGCTCGTCCAGACGGGGCTCCTTTTCGAAAGGACCCTGCCCACTTCGAAGTCCCCTTATTCCTATGAGCAGATGGGAATAAGGGGACTTCGAAGTAGCTGGGGTCCTTTAGAAAAGAAGCCCCATTTGGACAAGCCGCGCGGCGGCAAGCTGCGTCAATATCGAAGTGCCGCGGCTGCCCGCATGCTAATGAAGCGCTGAATATGTATTTCAGTGCTTCATTAGTAAACTTCAAAATGGCCATTTGAATGGCCATTTCAAAGTTTTTGGCTAGTGTAGACACGGCCTATGTGTCTGGAAATGCTATGTCAAAATAGCTGGGTGCTATTTTGAAATACATTTTGGCTGCATCTATACCAGCATGTTCTTTCGAAATACTTTTCAAAAGGAGGGTCTCTTTTAAAAGATGCCGCAGAGCGTCTACATGCAAAACGCCTTCTTTCAAAAGAATTTTTTAAAGGAGTGCGGTGCTCCTTTTCACATCACTTTCCTTTCCCATGTCAGGGAAAGCGCCCCCTTTTGAAAGCATGTTTCAAAAGAAAATGTGGGTAGATGCTGCTCTGCAGGCCCTTTTTTCAAAAGAGCAGTTCTCATGATGCCTGTTTTTTTGATCCCTGGCCTGTTTTCTAGAAAGAGCAGGGGCTGTGTGGATGCTCTCTTATGAAAGAGCAGATCACTCTTTTGATCTGCTTTTCTTTGTGTGTGGATGCACTCTTTCGAAATAAGTTATTTTGGAAGAGATCTTCCAAAAGGACTTCTTTCGAAAGATCGCTGTAGTGTAGACATAGACTAAATGGCTGAGTCTACACTATCTCTCCCATTTGGAAGGGGTATTTAAATGACATGGATCGGAACTGGTTAATGAGGCATTGATATGAATATTCGGCACCTCATTAGCATAAAGGTGGCCAGTTGTGCTTTGAAAGTGCTGCCTTCGAGATGCAAACTGGCCATGTAGATATGCACGCTTTGAAATAAACCCCAGACTTCAAAATTCCCTTATTCCCAATTCATTTTGGGAATAAGGGAATTTCGAAGGCTGAGGTTTATTTTGAAGCGCCCATGTCTACACAGCAAGTTTGCGTTTTGAAAGCAGCACTTTCGAAGCATGACAGGCTGCCGCTATGCTAATGAGATGCTGAATATTCATAAAAGTGCTTCATTAACTAGTTCCAATCCATGTTATTTAAATACCCTTTAAGAAATGGAGGGGTAGTGTAGACATGGTCAATGTGTAGCCGTGTTATTTTGAAATAAGATATTTCAAAATAGCTGTTTTGGAATACCTTATTTCAAAATAACACTGTAGTGTAGATGTAGCCTAAGTTACATGGGTTGTCACATTTACCCTTTTCCAAATTCCAAACATTAGCTCTTTTAAAGTCTTTTGGGAATTCTCTAATGTTCCAAGGGTTACTGAAAAGCAATAATACCAGTCTCTCCATGGACAGTTGTCTTATAACTCTCAAATACAACTTAGCCAAAGCTGTTGATTTAAGAATATCTACAAGCATCAACATGGTGAACTGATGTTTTAGGCTCTTCTTTCTAACAGAGAAAGGCATACCTGACAGAATGGCTGCAAGTGGAAGCTACATGTAGGTTAGAAATAAGTTGCAATTTTTTAACAGGGAAGGTACTTCACCATTATGACCACTAATGAACTATCGTGGTGGATTCTCCATCACTTGAATTTTTAAACCGAGATTGGATGCTTTTTTTTAAAAAATATATACTCTTGTTCAAACAGAAGTGAATTGGCCTTCATTACTCATGGGGTCAGACTAGGTAAGAATGGTCCTTTCTGGCGTTATAATCTATGCAGAGCAAGGCATGGAGGAAGGGAAGTAGGTGGGTTCACGTGCCCCTCCCAGATTTACTGCTTGGCTTGCACGTGGAGTGAATACGCTCAGCATCCCTGCTGAAGCCAGCTGCCCTCACTCTCCCTCTACTCCAGGGATCATGTTTTAATCTAGGAATAATATAACCTGCCTCCCAGCACTGTTCTTTTCTTCTTTACATCTTTCTACTTTGCTCATTGGTGAGATCTCATCTTCTTGGGTACAGCTTCTTTGTTGCACCATCAGGAATCTTTAGCCCTAAGGGAAGAGTGGCTCCCACTGTTCCTTTTGCTGTGTGCTCACTTTATTGTTCTCAATGCATCAGAGCAGGGACTTGAAGTGGCCTGTGATTAATATTCGTATTGGATTATTTTCCCTCAGTCAGAGAGGGCAACCAGTCAAACCAGCAGCCTCCAGAAACTGCTCCACCACCACTATTCACATAGTAATTAACATTAATGGGAGCTGCATGAGCCTATCCAGGGGAGAACAGACATTCCATCTGAGAATTTTGTGTACAGCCTTATTTTCAGGAAAGTGATTATAATGATCTTCTTACTATTTATTTTAATTATTCAATACTTAGCAGCATGCAAATTACCTGAAAACCTTGGCTGTACAAAGTGCTGAGCATTCACATTTCCATTTGATGGCAGACAGGAGCTGGTAGGTGCCCAGGACTTCTGAAAATTAGGCCCAAAGTCATTTGCACTCGCCACCGATTCTCCTGTCTCTGCCTCAGGGAAACACATCACAGTGCAGACTAGTGGTGTTGTCCAAATCCGTGATTATGGTGCAGCTGAAGAACATCTGTTTGTTATCTCTAGTTTGGCTTTCGCCAAGGGGACACAAACAGAACAAATTTATGGCAGGTTTTCTCTTGAAATAGAAGGGATTTTTCTTTCATCACACTGTCATTCAAGAACATTTGAGCTTCAGCATGGATTGAGGGATTTGATTTCATGCTTTGGACATGAAAATAGCAGCACTGACCTTCACAAATAATGTGTATTTTTGTAGTCTTTACATCTGTAAACAATGCTTTTCAACAGAATCTAGATGCCAACAGGAAGCTGATTGCATGCAGTTCAAATAATCATTTTTTTTTCATTCGCTGAAAATAAGATTTTTTTTTCTGGCATAATCTTAAAGCTTCATCATTTTTTTACTATCACCACAGTCATTTTCTGTAAATTAGGGTAAGAAGTAGTACTTCACAACATTTACTGATAATGTAGTCTGTTTATACAGAAGATACCAAGGCTATAATTACTACATGATCACATTATATATCAAGGTCAGAATTTTGTGATTCACTCTATTGTTTGGACATAAAGGGAGTTGATTTTCAGCGTGGTGGTGTGCAACTACTGTTATTGTTACATCAGTGGCTGTAGAAACAATATTAACATTTGCTTCTTTCAGTTTTTCTACTTAGGTGAATTCAGTTAAAACATTCCATGAAAATAGTCCGCTTAGTATTTGCCCTAAAACATTAATTAGAGATCCAAAGTATACATGTTATGTGGAATGTGCATTATTTTTGAAGGAAAAAAATCCAGAGCAAGTCATTAAATTACTTATGGGTGATAACACATGAATTGAAAACAACATCAAATGCGTGTAGTGTAACAGAAAAGTAGAAACTTGCCTCTTGATCTTTTTCTCTCCTATACCAGTCCTATTCCAATCTTACAATTATTTTGTATTTTCTACCTCGGACAAATCTCACTGCTTCAGAAGACAGGATTGCTACCACTTCTGTTGGGAGATTATCTTATGATTTAAGACCTTGATATAGCAAAGCATGTAAGTAGTGCCATTGATTTCAGTGGAATGATTTGTATTTAAAGTTAAGTAAATACTTGAGTGTTTCCCTGAATTGGGTCCTAATGAAATTTGCTATTGTTATTAGTACATCTTAACTGACACCAAGTCTTAAATTATCTTCTTAATAACATTCCATTTCACTTAATTATGCTCCCTTCTTCCATCTCTCCTTGAGCAACTAGCTCCCTTTTCTTGGAATCGATGTCCCTCAGATACATCATCTGTGACTGTGTCCCTCTTTACCTGTTATCTAAATATCCAGGGCACATGAGCACCTACATGCCTTTGTGAATATGACTCAAACCCACTCAAGAAGTCTATGGGAGATGATGGCACTGAACCAGGTCTTCCAAGTCCCTGGACTGGGGTGGGCAAGAATTTTTGAGGGGGGAGCACTCTAAGAATTTGGCAAGTGGTCAAGGGCCACACTCTTCTGTGACTTTAATGGAGGTGTGGAGTCTGGGATGGAGGTTAAGTGCATAAGGGAGCTTGGGGTAAGGGACTGGGGTGCAATAGGGGGTGCAGTGGTTTGGGTTGTGACCTGTGGCTCGGTATTGGGGTGGAGGTCTGGAAAGGGATATGGGTGTAGGAGGAGGGGCAGAGGGTTTGGGTTATGTGGGATATGGATGGAGGGGGGAGCAGAAGATTAGGGTTATGTAGGATAGGAAGGGTGAGGGTAGGGAAGGTCTGTAATGCCAGAAGTAGGCTCTGGCTGAGAGACCTACCTGAGTGACTCCTGGCCAGCGGCTCAGCTGATTTCCCCAGCAGGCTGTCTGCCTATCTGGCCATGGCAGAGGCCATGTGCTCCTGTGAACAGCTATGAACCTGAGGGGAAGGGGGAGAGGTCCTTCAAACAAGAACCTCCCATTAACTAGAAACCAGCCAATGAGACTGTGAACCCTCTTCCTCCTCCCTCCTGAGCTCGCAGTTATTAAAAACAAATAGGGCCCCTGTAGCCACTTCTCTGAGGGACATGCGGGGGTTGGAGGAGGGGCGGGCACATAGACTGCCTGAGGCTCTCTCTACATCAGCGAGCACGAACCAGAAGACTGGCGGGCTGCAGGCTGTATTTTGCCCCACTCTGCCCTTGACTAATGCTCCACCCACCAACCTCTTCTTTTTCCCTTGAGCCAAACTGTATATTTAACTCCCGTAATCTTCCCTCACCGATCAGTCCCGCCAACCTGAAGCACATGCACTCATTCATACACTGTATAGTGAACAACCCAGCTAATCTCCCCCACATTTTATCAAATTTCAACCAACTAACTTCATCATATTTTTTCTGGCTTTTGTCTGCATTCCATTCAATTTGCCACCATAACCAGTAGTTAGCTGCCCAGAGGTCACATCAGTGGTTTTTAAGTTTAGTGAAGCCAGAGACAGCGAGAATACAGTTATGCCATACCTCAGGAAGAGGCAAAATTCAGCCCATGGGCCATATCTGGTTCACCAATCCATTAGATCAGGCCTGTGACCCTACAGGACCCTCAGGCATGCTCCCTGCCTGCAGCAGCCCCAGGATACTCAAAGCAGCTGGCTGCTGAGCCCAGGTGCACTCAGGCACTCTATGCCATTTGCTGGATCGGGGGGGAGAAAACTCACATGTTGCTCCCACCCCTCAGCCCAATCCTCACCACTCTCATTGGACAGAAACTAGTCCAGTAAGGTCTAAACCCTCTGCACTCCCTCTTACACGTTTCCTGCATGTCAGAATCCTCTCCTGCACCCATAACTGCTCCCAGACCCTGCACCCTCATCCTGAGCTCCCTTCTGCACCCAGTTCCTGTCCCAGACCCTGTACCTTACCCATAGAAAAATGCAGCCCTTTTACCACTTACCAAAATCTGGGAGTGGCCCTCTATCAAAAATTATTGCCCACCTTGGCGATAAATAAACAACTATTATTGCCCACCTTGGCTATAAATGGGGAGGAAGAGGGTTCACAATCTCATTGGCTGGTTTCTAGTTAATGGGAGCTTCTTGTTTGAAGGACCTCTCTTGGTATGCTCTTTCTAATGAGCATACCAATATTGCTGTCAAACAGTTTTTGACAACTCTTGTCATTGTTTCTTAATATCTTATGTACCTTCTTAAGGCAAATGTAGGCAAATGGAATCATATTATGAATTTGAGAAATTGGCCAAATACTGAAAAGCTATTGTCAGTCATTACCATAACAATGACAGAGAGATAGCCGTATTAGTCTATATTCTGTCAAAACAATTTTATTACCATAAGTGACTAGTAATGCTGACTTGTAAAACCTGTCTCACATTTGATCTAGTAAGTTTTGACAAACAATATTTTAACTAAAATTATTTCAGTGCGATTAGTGTAACCCTATAAAAATGAAGGTGATTACCATGCTTAGGCAGGGCACAGTATCATTACAAGGAAGAGATATGCAGGAATATTAGACAATAGCAAACAAAGTAGTCATGAGGGGCTGGACTAGAACAATTTTCATTATTTTATTGTCGGTTTTGTGATTTTTTTTTTTGTTTTTTACTTAGAGCCTCAGCACCTTGGAATTCAGCAAATAGATGAAAATTTCAGATTTCATTTTTTCTAGTCCTTTTATTGCAGGAAATATTGAAACTGTGATGTCAGTGCACCTTACAAGAGGCAAAACCCCCAAAGAAAAAAAATCACTTAAACAAACATAAAAGCCCCCACACACCCCTCAAAATTTTTATTTTTAATCTCATTATTTTAAAACTGACAATATTATAGAACAGATCTGGAAAAATGAAATAAACTGGGCAAAACCCATAAAGAAAATGCAAGAACCTTTGTGAAAATAGATATCTTTTCAAAAAAAGGGCATTCACTGAATGATGAAAGTGTATTAATGATCACGCAAATAAAGACGATAATAATGTATATGAGCAAGGGGATCGACATTGCACTGGCAACCTTAATCCTGGCATTTCTGAAATTTTTCCAAGCTTGACTCTACAATTTAAATGCTCTTTTAGCCCCTTTTTTAAACTTTCCTTAGGTGACATCATATTGGCACTCATGTCAATGCACCAACTTCTGCCACTTGAGCTAATGAAAGAACTGGTAGCACTAGAAGGGGATAAACTGTACACTTATGCTGTGTCTACGCTACATTCCCATTTCAGAGGAAGGACTCGTGAGAGAGATTGAAAAGCAAATAATCTCATGCAATCATGTTTCTAAAAGAGACTTTTCTGAAAGCAAAAACAGCTGGCTTTCCTTCAAAAAAAATCCCATTTTCAAAATACCCCTTCTTTCTGAAACAAAATAGGAAGAAGGGTTCTTTCGAAAACAGGGTTTTTTTCCCCAAAGGAACCCTGTCAACACAACTGTTTTTGCTTTCCAAAAAGTCTCTTCTGTATGGACATATAATTCCTATTTGAAATTGTGCCATTGGATGCCATTATGGCTTATTTTGAAATAGTGCTATTCTGTGTGTTAAGAGCACCTATGTCAAAATAACTATAGTTTAAGAAATTCAAAATAATGTGCCTGCTATTTCAACTATATTTCAAAATAGCATGTGTGTTGTGTAGGTGCTCAAAAAGTTATTTTGAAATAATGGCTGTTATCCCAAAATACTCTTGCTGCATGACTGTAGCCTGTGTAGATTTCAGGAATATTTGCTTACAGCACGAGAAAGGTGTGACTTGGGGATTGTTGGCTTCTAATCTAGATCTTGGAGGGGAGTTTTCTTGAGTGGGCACAGACTCTTCCTGTTTCTTTGCAAGCTTGATCCTTTCTAGTGTGTTCTCTCCGACTTGTCCCTGCTTGTTTGCCAAGAAAACCCTGGCAGGGTCCAGACTCTCAAGGCGTTCTGTTGACACTAAATCAGCAGAGTGCAACACTTTTGTCAGTGGTCTTTTCCCACTCCCCGCAAGGCATAACAACTCTGTCAACTGAGATCTGTCAACAGAAAGCTGGTCTAGGCATTCTAAGTGGGTGTGGTGGGAGCTTCTGTTGACAGCCTGGGCTTTTGGGACACTGGGCAGTCCTGTCTGCTTTGTTTCTGGTTGGCCATTTTGCCAATAGACTGGCCGGGCAGGCCAGCTGCTATGTTGATAGAGTGAATCGCTCTTGTCATCTGCTTGGCAGTTTGGCCATGGTCTGTCAATAGATGTTTTGTTGGAAGATATCTTCTGATTAAAAGTCTGTTGACAAATTGCTTTAATATAGACAAAGCCTCCATACCCCAGTCCCATTTTCTTTCCCCACCCATCCCATTCTTCATGCCAACCCAGTCCTGGTTCCCTATGCAGGCTTCTCATCTAACCTTTCTTTCCACCTCTTCCCTGGCATCTAGTCCCAGTCTTTTCCTCCTTCCCTCTGTCATCACCATCATCAACAACCACAGGCTCAGTGCCCATTGGTGTCTGATGCCTCTCTCACTATTTTCTTCCATCTTACCCTTAGCTAAGTAAGTAGCTTAGTTTCTGTAGACTTGCTCCGCAGCAACCTACTATATCATCTACCCACTCTCTGTGGCACCTGCCTCTCCTATTCGAACCATCCATTTTGCCAAATCGCAGAGTCTTGATTTTTCATTTGTCATTCATTCTGCAAATATGCCCAAATATCTGTAACTTACATTGTATAACGTTCTGCAGTTGGTTCTGTTTCAGCTGTATCTTCCTATATATTTCCCCATTGATGACCTTCTGTATCCATGCTATTCTTAGGATCTTTCTGTAACAACACCTCTTGAACACCAATATTCTTCTGGTTGAATCTTTCATTATCACCCAAGTCTCACATCCATCCAACATGCTGCTGAATACACGTTTTCAAGATTCTCAGCTTCGTTCCTAAGGTAATCACTTTGCTTTTCCATATCTTATCCATCACCTCAAACTTGCTCTTGCTTTCACTATTCTAGTCGCTATTTCCTTCTTGCAGTCCAGATCATACCTTATGTTGCTCCCCAGACACGTGCACTTCTCTACATTTACTAGTTCAATCCCATCTATACTGATCTTCTTTTCTGTTTCCTTATTTCCAAATACCCTTGTTTTTGTTTTATCGATGTGCGTAGTCAGTCTGTACTGCTTCTCTTCCTCATTTAGCACCTGCACCATTTTTGCTAGGTTCTCCTCATCTTCCTCCATGACGACTATATTATCTGCAAACCTCAAGTTGTTAATTCTTTTCCTGTGCACAGATATCCCTTCTACCTTCTCCTTGATCTCATCCATTGCTCTCCTTAGGAGCATGATGAAGATACTCAGCGATATCGGATCTCCTCGTCTTGTACCTTTACTCGTTCTTAACCAACTTGCCAACTCTTCCTTCCCTTCCCCTAGCTCCTAGTCCAGGGGTTGGCGGAGGTGCATGCAGCTCTTTAAGGAGTCCTTTGTAGCTCCAGATGCTGATGCTGCTGGCTCCTCTTGTGGCTTCCTGCCCTGCCACTGCTGAAATAATGGAGCTTAATTTAATTGGTTTAACAGCTGGCAAGATGGCAGGAGGGATATGTGCATTAAATCAATTAAATTTAGTTCCATTATTTCAGCACAGAAGGGCACGGAGCCACCCACGCTGCCGGCGAGGGAAGTATGCAGGAGAGCTGGGGGGAGGTGCTGCCGAGTCTGCCATTGCTAGAGCCATGCAGTCCTGCTGAGAAGGAGATGGTGGGAAGGAGCAGTGGGGTGTAGGCAGTGGCCATGGAGGAGCAGCCACAGCACACGTAGCTGGAGGAGCTCGTCAGTTGAGGCAGGTTAATCCTGGGGATGAGGGGGAGCATTTGGGGGCTGAGGGATGAGGCGACTAAACCCAGAGATGTGGGGTGGGTTTGGGGCTGAGAGGGGTTAAGCCTGGAGGCGGGTGTGGGGAGTGGTTTGGGGCTAAGAAAGGTTAAAGCTGGGGATGGGGGTGTGGTTTGGACCTGAGGGGTTAAGCCTGGAGGGGGCACTTTGCAGGATAGGGGATAAAGCTTGGGGTTAAGGGGGAGGATTTGGGGGCTCAGGCAGGTAAAGCCTGGAGATGGTGTAACAACTTTCTAACAGGTACAAATCACTGGGCTTGTCTATAGTACCACCTTCCTTTGAAGGAAGGATGGTAATTAGTGTGTTGAGAGTTTAGTAATGAAGTGCTGCCGTGCATAGGCAGCACTTCATTCAGCAAATTCCCCCCCAAGGCAACTTCGAAGGTTTAAACATCGAAGTACTGGCACTCGTCTAGCTGCGGCTCACCTGCTGGTACTTCGAAGTGCTGGGGCAACTTCGAAGTCCCCTTACTCCTCCACATGGCTGAGCCGCAGCTAGAAGTGTGCTGGTACTTCAAAGTTTACAACTTCAAAGTTGCCACGGGGGGGAATTTGCTTAATGAAGTGCTGCCTATGCACAGCAGCACTTCATTAGTAAACTACCAACACCCTAATTACCATCCTTCCTTTGAAGGAAGGCGGTAGTGTAGACAAGCCCATTGTGTGTGCTCTGTTCTTACAATAGAGATGACAAAAAGTACAGTTTGACCTTATTTATTAAGGACTTCCTCATTTTCATGTGAGTTGCAAGTATTGATTTTGTAACTGAATTTGGAAAAATGGCTCTTCCCGCTGTTTTGGTTGCAGCCCCCTGGGCTTGTCTCATCAATACCTTGTTTCAGGCTGCTCCTTTCCCTCCACCCTTGGTCTGGCTTGTTTCTCCTCTACGTTTAAATCAGATGGTTCCTGAGTGCAGGAACAGTTTGCAGGATCATGTCAATGAGAGCACAGAAGAGAGAGCTTCCCTTCTCTCAGCTCCAGTCTGGACATCACACTGGGCTGGAGTAGCTATTATAAGGGAAGCCTGGCTTAGTTCCTGTTGCCTCAGGAAGACCTATGTGTAGTGTGGTCACATTTAGCAGCTGTGAAGGGATGAAGCATGCTTGGCTACTCTATGGAGATGGTGTATGAACAGTCTGATTAGCAATAAGAGCTATGAGCATTAGGCACATGCTCAGAAAAAAGTTGCCATCTGCAGATATTTTAGCAGCTAAAATTAAAGAAGGGGAGTGGTGGACCACTAACACCCAAGGGAGGCATTACCTCCCTCTGCCTCTTATACCTGCAGCCCATGATGTCTACAACAATGGCACCTGAACATTTTTAATGGTAAGGGTACTGAAAGCCAACCTTTAATTCCTATCCACCCCCTTGCAGATTTGGTCCAGTAGCAGGGCGGACTCATGAGTTGGGGGGCAGGGGCAGAGTGGCAGTAGAGCTGTTGTGACACATGATTTTTCAGTCTACTTTATAGCCCTTGAGAACTGTTGACTGATCACAGAAGTAATAAAATAGCCTAAAAATCAATCAAACCCCTGCTTTTATAAGTGTGCAACTATATAACTAGCATGCTAAAAAGAGTATAAAGTGATCTGCTAGGCCATGCCAATTTATTTTTAAAGTTTGCTACAGTATATGAATTTAAAAAAATTGGTGTGGTCTAGCAGGTAAATAACATGCTTTTAAAAGATACCCTGTTGTACGTGGATTTATGCTAAATTTTAAAACAGGATGTGAAAACTATGACACCCTTATAACTTGGCCAAATTTGAGATTTTCATGGGTACGGCAAAGGGCACATGCCAGACACTAATTCCATCCCCTGTCTCAAATTTCAAATCTGCTCAATAGCATAGGTTTGCTAGAGCTATTCAAGGTCTCAAGATTTTTTTAACAGAGGTAAAATACTAAATTTTCTGAGTCTCTTTGTCAGAAATGGCTGACTTGTTTTTGCCAAAATTGTCCAAACAAATTCAATCCATGACAGATATCAGGTCTGGAAAATTTTAGCCCAGACAACTAAACTTTGGTAAAGTTGTAAGCCACCAAAACAGAGGCTTATAAAGGGAAATGTTGGGCAACCTTAATTATATGTTAATACTGCAAAGTCAATAATTACCAAAATCTATGCACAGAAATTTTTCCAGTTAGCTAAATGCAGCTCTTCCTTCATAATTTCTAATGTTACCTCAATGATTTTCTAATAAGTTTGTGTACTGTGATGATACTTGTTGCACTGAATACAATAAAACAAATACAATTACTCATTGTAAAAGTAACAAAGTAATTTAGGTTGAATTTTTTTGACTGTGATTCTTGATACTATAGCATTCATAGATTTCAGACAATGCTTCAAATGTCAAGTTTAAAAAATCGACCTTGCAAGTTTCATAGCTCTGTTCCCAGTTAGTTACTTTTCTCACTTTTTCTCCTGTTGTAGGTAGTTTTCTTGTGGTGACAGATGAGACATGAGATCTTCAGCCTCCAGGCTTTCAAGCTTTTCTTCAAGAGATTCACTATGGAATCGGTGAGAAAATAAAATAAAACTTTAGGTCAAAATAACAGGTTTCTAATATTCGCTACCTTAAAACAAAGAAATAAAACAAAGTAAAAAAGCACACATAAATAAAACCAAGGCACTGCTTTATGATACCTATTGCAATACCGTTCTTTCCAACCCTAGGATTCTATGATTCAGTGATTTGCCACTTACTCTTTTTTTTTTCGTCAGTTTGGATGAATCAGAAAAGGTGCTATTAAGAGAAAGACAAGAAGCATTACTCAGGAGTTACTTTTAAAGCAGAGGTATCTCATATATTCAGCACTTGCCACATGTGGCGAATAGGACTGCGTTGTAGCGCATATGGAGGTGGCCAAACCATGGCTCTCAAGCCGCAAGCGGTTTTAAATGTGGCTCCTTCTGAGAGCCGCATGCAGGGAGTGCTGTCTACCCACTCGGTGGACGTGGCCCACCGCTTGTTGGGAGAAGTGCGGGGTGACCCTGGTGGTGAGTTACAGGCATTGAATTAGAACAGGAGGGCTGGAGCGTGCCTGGCTCTGTGGGAGATCATTCAGTTAGAGCGAGGGAGGCTGGGGGAAGCTTGGCTCTATGGGAGGGCATTCAGTTAGAAAGAGGGGAGGGGAGTACCTGGCTCTGGGGATGGGGGAGGGGCTGAGAGTGCCTGGCTCTATGAAGTTTTGTATAGTATAATGTGGAGAATATGGAAAGATGACAGCCCCAAGTGTGGCGATCTTTGAATTCCTATTGGACACCACTGTTTTAAAGTCTTAATTGTCTAAACACACAATGGGGCAAATATTAACATATAAAATATTTCCTTTTGCATATAGATATGTTTCAAAGCTGCTTAGCAAAAAGAGTCTAAAAAGGAGCAGTTTGTACTTGCGTGAAGTGCATGCAGATCTAATAAATAATTCTCATTTAACTTTTAAAATAGCACGCATTTGAAATCAGCTTGCAAGGCATTTGCAATGCTGCTAGGACTTGTGGCGGGGTTTAAAGAGCAGACTCTTATTTCTTTTGGTGAAGAAGGGCACAGAACAGCACACGGTTGTCTAAATCCACTTTTGTTTATTCACTCTGTGAATGGTGGATACTTTGTTTTTAAGTTTGCATTGTACTTCACTAAACCACAAAAAGCTGGAGATCCTGACTTGAACCCACAGCGAATACAAAATTCAGGGTTTTGGCTGAAATTTGAGCCTCCTCCCCTCACTCACTAGATCCAGCTTTTGTGACATGATTCTTCAGTCTGCTTTAGAGCCCCTACGAGTGGTTGACTAATCACATCGGCAAACTAGAATAGCCTAAAAATCAGTCTAAATCCCTATTTTTAAAAGCATGCAACTATATAATTAGCATTCAAAAAAGAGTGTAAAGTGATCTGCTAGGTCATGCCAGTTTATTTTTTAAAGTTTGCTACTGCATATGATTTAAAAAATAACTGGCATGACCTAGCAGGTAAATAACACACTTTTAAAAAATACCCTTTTGTACATGGATTTATGCTAAATTTTAAAACAAATTCCAGCCTATTTCCCTTTTTCAAAAACACTATTTTGTGAAAAGCTAGGACAATTAAGGCATGAAAAACTGCCACTAATGTTTCAAAGGTCACATTGCCCCTTCCACAGTGTCAGAGCCCAGGCTTCAGCCTGAATTCAGTCACCACTGTGATAACTTGAAAACCCAAGTCCCACAAGCCTGAGCCAGCAGACCTTGGCCAGCCACAGCCAAGCTGCCTGTCTTTTATTACAGTGCAGAACATAGGCAAGGCACCCCCATTTTTAGTCACATCCCAGCTCCCACCCAGGCCCAAGCCCAGCTGTCACCCTGTGCCCTGGGCTCTGCTGCTGCTCTGACCATCACCCTGCCAATAATTCAGCCTTGCTACTGGTCCGAGATCTGCAAGGGGGTGGATAGGGATAAGTAGGCTGGCTTTCAGTACCCCACGATTAAAAATGTTCAAGTGTCACTGTTGTAGACATCATGGGCTGGAGGTATAAGATGCAGAGGGAGGTAATTCCTCCCGAGTGTTAGTGGTCCACTGCTTCTCTTCTTCTTATCCCTATTCTGGCAGTTCCTGAAGGTTCCCACTGGAGGCTTTTGCAGTTTGGAGACTCATGACTCTTCCATGGAAGTGGATTTGTTAAACTGAAATTGAAAAAATGAGAAGTCCTGTGACATCTTATAGACTAACAGATATTTTGGAGCATAAGCTTTTGTGGGGAAAGACCCACTTCATCAGATGCATCTGTTTGCTGAGCTTCCGGTTGGCTGTTCTGTTGAGAGGGTGTCAGGGCAGTCTGGTTGCTCTCTGTCAACAGAGCAGCTTGCTCTTTCAATCTGCTTTTGTGTGTGGATATGATCTGTCGACAAGAGTTTTGCCGGAAGATCTCTTCTGACAGTAAAGTCTGTCAACAGACCACGGTAGTGTAGACATAGCCTAAGTGATTTACTAAGATATAAAATCCTCTGATATGCCTAAAATCTCTGGAGACCTATTTTAACATAAATATATAGGCTACACCTACACTACAACAATCTGTCAACAGAAGTTACTGTCAGAAGAGAGATTCTGGCAAAATTTCTGTCAACAGAGTGTGTCCACACACAAAAGCGAATCAAAAGAGCAATCCACTCTGTTGGCAGACTGCCTGGCTGCTCTCTCGACAGAATGGCCAACCAGAAGCTCAGCAAACAGGACAGCCCAGTGAAATGGAAACACAGTCTGTCAACATAGAGCTCCCCCGCCAACAGCCCCGCAGCGTCTAAAAGACTTTTTTGTTGACAAAAAACTGTCCACAAAGGCATTATTGCTGAACATGGAGTGGCAGAACACAGCTGGCAGAGGTGCTGGATTTTGTCAACAGTCTGTTGACAAAGTGCATTTTGTGTGTAGACACTCCATGGGTTTTTCCAACAAAAGCCACCTCCTTTTTTTTCAGAAAAACACTTGTGTCGACATAGCCATTGTGAAATTTCATAAACACATCTTGGTATGAAAACTCACACAAAATGAATTAGTGTTTCCTTTTTCTAAAACCAGTGTACTTTGTTATGAACGCTTTGAACTTCTCTGATTGATTAATTTATAATAATGTGAGTTTAAATATCTGTTAATCTGGAATGATTTCTTTGTGAAAATCTTAGAGTATATTGAAAATATAAAATCAACTTAGAAATACTGATGAAGAATATGTAAAACAGAGAAGGCCTGCATCATGTATTCCATATTTAATATTGTATTCAGCTGGACAACAAACTTGCTCATATAACAGAGTCTTTGCATGTAAATCTCTGGCATATTTCAGGGCATATCAAAAAAAACTGTGACTGACATTTTTTATTCCCAAATGTAGTGCTTTCAATTAGGTACCTTCTTCACAAGCTGGCATTCAGTGGAAAACATGCTGCATTTTTTTAGAAAGAAATTTTAGAAGAGGGTTTTTCTTTTTGTTTGTTTGTTTTTTTTTCCAAATGTCATTTGCTACATTTGGATTCAAGGATTTGGCTGGAAGAAGAAGGAGACAGTAGGAAAGAAGTGGGGCAGTGGGCAGGGTCTGGGCAGAGCAGCAGGCTGGGAAGCTTGTCTCCCTAAGCAGCAGCTTTACCCTCCACATGTGGTAGACATACCCTAAGCCTGTGGTGTCCAACATGCTAGCCACTACCCACATGTGGCTATTTGGCCTGTTGAGTGTGGCTATTTGGCTTGAACACTAAGTATATTTTCAGAATATTGTGGCTAGTTTGCAACAGCAGTAGCCATTATTGGCCTGAGCTATCCAGCTGCCCTGGTCTAGTTTAGAAATAGAAACAGGGTTTAATCTATACTGCGGGCTGTAAATACCCATGACTTCATTTTCAAATCAAACATCTTCTTGAGTTGTGACAGACCTTCGTGTTTGGAAACTGACATGCTGCAAATGCTTCACGTTTGCACATAAACAGACAAAACAGATTTTTTTTTTTTAAATTTACAAGAGCAGCAACAAAATTGCTGCCAAGCTGAAACTTTGTATGGTAAATTCAAGCCTAGAGTGACTATTTGTGGATAAATTATAGCCCTGGAAATAGAGTTTATATAAAAGCAATGCAGATATACCATTAAATGTAGGGACCCCAGGGACCTTTCCTATCCTATCTCGTATCTGTAGACTCATTTTATTATCAATATAGTGAGAAATCATTTTAAAAAATTAAGCAGTGAACTGCCAAATATGTTCACTTAACGCTATAAACCATTTCTAGGATTTCATCTGCTAGAATTCTTTGGACTGAGAGATGTACAGGTTTGCAGGATTCGGGTCTTAGTAGGATAAGGTCTTATAAAAACAGGTCTTTTAGGACAGATCTTCTTACGTGTTTCTGTACAGGCTAGACCACGATACACTGCTGTAATAGAACAACTTAAGTTGCTACTACTATTAGACTGGAATCAGTTAGACGTTATAGAAGTTTGTGTCTTACATCTGCACATAACTAACTTCCTGTGGAAAATAGTCCTTTTATTTGCCTGCTTTTGTTGAATCTCGACAAGAAGTGCTTAAATGATTTTGTCTGAGAGCTTCTCACTGTTGCATATTTAAAAAAAACAATATAATAAAATGATTTAATAAGTCCATATACATGAATTTCTGGGAATAGGTGCTGTTTTGTAAATATGGTTCATCTCCCTCTGCAGTGGGCCCTGCCCTTCTCCCCCGACCCTAGGCTCTTCAGCTGGTCCTGCCCCCTGGCCCCTATTCAGCTGGTCCTGCCCCCTCCCTCTCTCCAGCCTCCCACAGTTTGCCCCCCGCTACACCCCAAACATCCCCCTCCCCACCCTTGCTAGGCCCAAAGAGCCACCCGCACTCAGCCCAAGGACTCCCTCCCCTACCCCCACTCAGACTGAACACCCCCCTGAAGGCCCAAACATCCCTCCCACCCAAACACCTCATCCCTGCTCAGACTGAACCCCCCCTTGCAAGGCCCCAACATCCCACCCCCAACACCTCACTCCTGGAACAGCCCCCCCCACCTGCCTACATACCCCCCCAGAGTGAATGCCCCCTGCAAAGCCCCAATTTCCTTCCTACCCAGACACAGTCCCCTCCTCACCCTAAACCTCACTACTACCCGTTTAACCCCAAATCCCCCACCCCCAGCTTGGCCTGAACACCGTCCCACCTCAGCCCTGCTCAGACTGAAGCCCCCGCCCTTGCAAGGCCCCAACATAACTCTCAGCCGAACACCCTCCCTTGTCTTGAACACCCTCCACCCCACCCCCACAAGGTCCCAACATCCCCACATCTGAACACAGTCCCCCCCTCAGCCCAAAACCCCCATCCCTGCTCAGCCTGAAACCACCTCCCCCATGCCCCACTCAACCCAAAGACCTCCCCAACCCCTGCTTGACCCAAGGACCTGCCCCCGCCCTCCTTGGCTTGGGATGGGGAGAATTACCTTGGAAAGGGGGCAGGTGGTGACAGCAGCAGCAGCTGCAGTGTGTCACCTCCCCAGCACTCACTATGCAGTGCTCCATCTTGGCATCCTGGCCTGCTGAGCTCTGCTTCTCCATGGGGCTCAGCAGGGCTGGAGGATGTGGAAGAGCACCCTGTGGTGAGTGGGAGGGGGGTGAGTGAGGCAGCGGGGATGCTGCCACTGCGTGCCCATCCCCTGCTCCAGTAACCCCCAGACAAGCTGGTCGGGGATGGTGCCAGGGGTCAGGGTCAGGGCAGCATGCAGAAGAGGCAGGTCAGCCTATTGGGGGGCAGGGTGTTTGCACCTCTCAACCGCTTCCTCCCTGCGTTCAGGCCTAAATTAACAAGACTTAGGTCTTCCAAGACTTCTCATCTGTAGATCTCAAAGCACTTTAAATCAGGAATCAAATTTAATTATATCCCCATTTTACAGGGAAGGAAGTAGGTCTCTGAGGCACAAGATAGTGAATTGCTCAGATCAAATAGTAGTTCAATTACAGAACCAGGCCTCCTGACCCTTAGGATATGTCTGCACAGCAGCAGGGAGCATGCTTCCCAACATGAGTTGAGAGCTTGTTTGAGCTGTCACTCTGAAAATAGTTGTGTAGCCAGAGGTAGAGCAGCAGCTTGCTCTGGTCACCTAAGTATGTGGCCATGGGTCCAATGGGTTTGTGTTCAGACAGCTATCCTGAGTTGCTGCCCAAGCTATCTCTGGCAACCCCACTATTTTTAGCATGCTGGAAAGCAGGAGAATGTTACTTTAAGGTATGTTTGCATTACACCTGGGAGATATAATTTCCACCTCAGGTAGATGTACATGTGTTAGCTCTGCTTGACCTATTATGCTAAAAATAGCAGCATGGCCAGAGCACCATAGGTGAGAGCTTAAGCTAGCTGCAGAAGGACCCGGCACAGGAAACACTTCCTGTGCTTTCACAGCCGCACTGCTATTTTAAGCTGCGTCTACACGTGCACGCTACTTCGAAGTAGCGGCAGTAACTTCGAAATAGCGCCCGTCACGTCTACACGTGTTGGGCACTATTTCGAAGTTGAAATCGACGTTAGGCGGCGAGACGTCGAAGTCGCTAACCCCATGAGGGGATGGGAATAGCGCCCTACTTCGACGTTCAACATCGAAGTAGGGACGTGTAGACGATCCGCGTCCCGCAACATCGAAATAGCGGGGTCCTCCATGGCGGCCATCAGCTGGGGGGTTGAGAGATACTCTCTCTCCATCCCTTGCGGGGCTCTGTGGTCACCGTGGGCAGCAGCCCTTAGCCCAGGGCTTCTGGCTGCTGCTGCTGCAGCTGGGGGTCCGTGCTGCATATACAGGGTCTGCAACTAGTTGTTGGCTCTGTGTATCTTGCACTGTTTAATGAAAGTGTGTCTGGGAGGGGCCCTTTAAGGGAGAGACTTGCTGTTGAGTCCGCCCTGTGACCCTGTCTGCAGCTGTGCCTGGCTCCTTTATTTCAATGTGTGCTACTTTGGCGTGTAGACGTTCCCTCGCTGTGCCTATTTCGATGTTGGGCTGAGCAACGTCGAAGTTGAACATCGACGTTGCCAGCCCTGGAGGACGTGTAGACGTTATTCATCGAAATAGCCTATTTCGAAGTTGGGTGCACATGTAGATGTAGCCTTAGTGTGCTAGCTCAAGTAGAACTAGCATGTGTCTCTACCTGAGCTAGGATTGCACTTCCCAGCTGACAGGTAGACTCCCTTTAGCCCAATTCCTCTGTCCAGTGACGACACTGCCCCACTATGGGGACCTGAACCTGTAACCCCTAGGTGGTCAAAACTCACATTCATGAGTGCTCGTTTAATAGCCCTTGTAAGAATGGGAGATCTGTTTAGATAGTGAGGCATCACAATCACTTTCAAAGAGATAGAAAATAGTGAAATGTTTGCAATATGCTTTGAAGCACCATTTCAGTTTTTATTCTGTGAAAGCTTATTGCACCAGCTGCCCTGCAACCTGTTAATTTTTGCAGTCTTTCTCTCTTTTTAGTCAGTATTGTTTCTCATATTAAAAACTCAGTCTGACTACTTGTGCCTTTTTTTTTTTGCAAGGCCTGTTGCTATCACTTTCTAATACGAGTAAATGAACCAGATTCAGGGTTATATTATTTCCCCCTGCCATTATGCAAATGCCCATCTCTGACTTTGTTGATATTCATGCTAACCAGTATTTGCAATTCTTCCTGCCAACTGCCCACCCCAAACAGGTCTGTATCACACCACAAGCACAGGCAGACATGGCTCAGATCAAATTTGGTTCAAGGAAGAGTAACCGTTTTTCTGCTCCTTGCTGTGCTTTTTTTTGCCAAGTCAGGGGGGCTGCAGCTTATGGTGGTTACTGGTGTAACTGTCCCACCACTGTCTCATAGTACACTTGTCACTGCTTAGGTGCCCTGTCCACTTTAGTGTCTGCACTCCAGTCCAGACAAGAGCCAAGTTTGTCAGCAGACAAATATACCAAGGTATATACCAAATATACCATGTCTGTTTTCCCAGCAATCAACTTGAAGAAGATTTTTTCCTTCATAAAAAGTCTCTAAAATAGGACTCTTCAAGGAAGTATACTCTGGGATTTTATCTTTTATAAAGGGTAAGGTACCTTACCTTCCTTGTAAGGTAAAGGAAAGGTCTGACTAACCTAAGCTCTTCCCTGCCTCCCCCCAACAATTATCTTTCCTATAGATTCAAGAGGGTCTCTTTACAGGAGTATCTGCAATCAACAAATACAAAATTCAATGCACCTAGGCCATGGCTATGCTAGCCCTTCCCCCCATTTTCAAAAGGAGGATGCTAATGATGTGCTGCCATGCATTAGCATAATGGTGGCTGCGTGCATTTTGAAAGTGCCTCTTTCAAAACGCACGCCGCCAGTGTGGACAGGGACCTTTTGAAAGGACTCCCCAGATTTTGAAAGCCCCTTCTTCCCAAAACCAAATGGGAAGAAGAGGCTTTTGAAGTGTGGGGGTCCTTTCAAAAGGCCCCCATCTGCACAGGCAGCGTAAGTTTTGAAAGCAACACTTTTGAAACGTGTGTGGCCACCATTATGCTAATGAGGTGCTGCATATGCATGGTAGCGCCTCATTAGCATCTGCCAAAGTGGCTTATTAGTATCCTCCTTTTGAAAGGGGGGGGCTAGGGTAGCCACAGCCCAACAGCAATAACAAGGGAACATCTTCCATATGGCATCATCCTGCTACAGATTGAACCTCTCTAGTCCGGCATCCTCTCATCCAGCAACATCCATAATCTAGCATGAATTTACTTAGCTGGGCAACCACTTATCATGAGTGTCGCCAAGTTTTCCATGATCCCATAAAGTTTGTTTACAGACAGTGGTCCTGATTCTCTGTGTTCTGTGCTATTATTTAGCTGTAATTTACCCCTAAATGGCTACGTCTACACTAGGGGAAAAACTTTGAAATGGCCATGCTAATGGCCAAATCGGAGAATACTAATGAGGCACTGAAATGAATATTCAGCACCTCATTAGCATGCTGCCAGCCATGGCTTCGCTCGCACATGGCTCATCTACATGGGGGTCCTTTTCCTCAGCCGATAGGAATAAGGGGATTTCAACATTTGCAGCCCGTGTGGATGAGTCGTGCGCAAGTGAAGTGCCACGGCTTACAGCATGCTAATGAGGTACTGAATATTCATTTCAGGGCCTCATTCATATTCTCCGATTTGGCCATTAGCATGGCCATTTCGAAGTTTGCCCTTAGTGTTAACGTAGTCATTGTCTTGTAAGAGCCCAGTAAACAGTGCAAGTATTGGTAATGCTGCTAGACAATATTGACCTCCTGTTGTCTGGCAAATTCTCTCGTTCGGCATTAGTCAGGTCTGAAGAGTGCCTGACTAGAGAGGTTCAACCTGTAGCACCTGGTGTTAGTTCCTGTTTGCTCCGTTTTTACTTTGACTGGGTACAGGAGAGCCAAAGAATAGACCATTTCTTCTCGTACTAAGAGTCTGGAATGCCATTGTGTTTTTCTGTATGACTCTTGATCTTACATGACAACACCGAAAACAAAGGCACAACTGAATCAGCAGATTACTCAGATTAATCTTGTGTAACTTAATGCTCTACTTAGTTATCAGGGTTTTTGCTTTCAGCAGCCCTCCCACACAGCTATTTGAGTGCATCCAATATTAGCATAAGCCTCTATCACAGGGCATTAAAGACGAAGTGGACAACTTGCAAAATATGCAGTCAGTAACACAAGTTTTATTTGATCTTTTTCATTAATACATAGTATTAAAATGACAGAACTTAATGTTACTAAAATGTCATCTATAATGGGAAAACAATGGATTCTTTTTTCCTATCATATTAATGTTGAAAGACTGTAAAAGGGGCCTTTTGTTTATGTTGCTGTTACTGAAAACACAACTGAAATGCTCTGTAACTGAAACAGTAACTTACAAGATAGTTGCCTGTGTTTTCTTATCTAATTTTAAACACCAAGTAAAGCAAAGTATTTTGCCAGTTTGAAAATTGAAATCAGTTGATGCTTGCAGCAAAAATAGCTGCATACAAGTGACAAAAAGTCCTTGAAGCAGGCTATGTATTCTATAGGCTAGGCTGCTAAAGCTTAAAAACCCACATAAAGGCACTCAGAATATAGATGATCAAAATTTTGGTCTTTGTATATAAACAGAATTTATATATGGTAGAATGACAGATGCTTTCTTTGTTTGTAAAAGCACCTGAGCAGTATGCACCAAAAATAACAACAATAATTTCAAAGATTTGTTTGTAAATTTCATATTACAAAGTTTCTTTAGTGAAGGCAATTTGCAATATATCATATAGGTCTCCTTTTATCTAGTTATCTGTGTTGTCTATATGTGGTGTAGGTTTTAACAACTAAAATAGATTTAGCCTTTTGCTGTGAGTACATGATGCATTTCATGTGTGATTAAAAGTACAAATATGCTATGTTCCAGTTGCATTTTTGTTACTTTTCACACCCAGTTGAGTCTGCTGCTTGAATATGCTGGTGCAAGGACTGTTTCTCAAAGTGAAACTGCTCTGAATTGAACACAACATTTCAAGCTAATGTACAAAGTAAAAATATTCATATTTAAATAATAAATAAAAAGAATATTCAAGCTATGCATGACGTATTTTAAAAAATATGTACTGGATATTGGTACAGCTGATACTGCGCTTGCAAGTAACAAACCAAATTCATCCTTGTTTTAACTTCATTTATTTAGCGGATGGTTCTTATCTCAACAGTCAACCAGAATTATAACAACTGAAATTTTAGACATATTACAAGACATTCTAATGCATGTATTACTGGATTCTAATGCACATAGATACATGTATATTTCCTCCCAAAGGTAATGGAAATTCTTTGCATGTTATTATGATACTAAGCCTTCACAAAAAAACCCGTAATACTTATATAAGTTTTTATTTGTGAGAGATACCAAAACATCCACTATGAAAACACAACTACCTCCAGGATGAAATTGTGTAGCTCTTTTAAGCATAGAGTTACACTACACAATCAGAGAAAGAATAGAAAAAGAATATGAAATACCTTTGATTGAAACTTTAGATTACAATTATGCAAACTGGAAATTTGGCCAGGACACCAACATTAATGCCTGTAAGACTTGCATCTCTGTTTGAGGACGAAACACTCTAAACTCAAACACATCTTTAATCTCTTCCAAATCACCCTGGACTCTTCTAGCTACTCCAATAACTGGTCTTCCTCCCTCTGCCCCATCACATTGCTCTAATTCCTTTCTTTCAGTTTTATTATCTCTCTTTGCAGCATTAGCAAGACCATTTCTGAAATACTGCATCCTGGTCCTGGTATGCACACTTTAAAAGTCTGTTGAAAAGCTGGAAAGAATTAAAAAAAAGCACTGCAAGCACAATTCAAGGTCTAGAAAATCTGACTTTCAATTAGAGAGTAGACAAGCTCTCTCTCTTTAGCTTAGCAAAGAGAATGTTGAGGTGATGGCACAGTTTGTAAGTACCTAGATGAGGAAAAGATTTCTGATAGTAAAGGTCTTTTTAACCTAGCAGAAAAGGACAAAATACAATCCAGTGACTGAAGCTAAAGGTAGACAAACTGAGTCTGGAATTAAGGTGCAGTTCTTAACAGTGACAGTAATTGACAGTTTGGGACGGAGTAGAATTTCCATAATTTGAATTAATTTAAATCAAGATTAGATGTCTTTTTAAATATATTCTCTAGCTACTCAACCACAGATTAAAGTCTTGATAAAAGAATGTATGTGTGAAATTCCATGTCCTGTGCTATACAGGAGGTCAGACTAGATTATCATAATTGTCCCTTCTGGCCTTTAAAATGTATTACATCCATTCTATAGTCTCTTCAGTCCAGCTTCCACTTACACCACTCCACTGAAACAGCTTTCATCAAAGTCCTCTAACTACTTCCAGACCAACATTCAGAACCAGTAACTCCTACTCTTCCTCCTTGGCCTGTTGGCTGCCTTCAACATTAGCACTTATCTTCATCTTCTTGATATCTTGTTCTCCCCCTACTTTTTATGACATCATTCCCTCCTACTTTTCCATGTAGTTCCTTCAGGCTGTGTCTACACTGGAGAGTTCTCTCAACAGAAGGGGCCTTCTGTCATCATGACTAAGGGAGCATCTACACTCATAAAGCCTTCTGAAGACAGAGTCTTGACAGAACTCTGCTTTTGGCTTGACAGAGTTATCCCTCAAAATTTTCAGAGCTTCCAGTCAGCTGTTCTGTCGACAGAGGGGAGGGCAGTCTGGCTGCTTTCTGTTGACAGAGTGGATTGCTCTGTTGATCTGCTTTTGTGTGTAGATGCACTCTGTTGACAGTAACGTCTGTTGATAGACATTACTGTCAAGAGAGTGCTGTAGGGTAGACATGGCCTCAGTGTTTCCATTTGGAGGACCCTCCTCTTCCCCATTCCAGTTTTCTGTATAAGCCCCACAGAACTGTGTTTGGCATCCGTGAGCCGTTCCCCCCAGTGACAGGGTGGTCTAGTGGCTAGACCCCTGCTGGGCCTGGGGTGTGGGTTTCAGCCCCACCTGAGAGTCTGTGGGGTAGGTTTGGGGCCATGGCCCCAAGAATCTAGCTCCCTCTCTGGCAGGAGAGGGGTACCCTGGGAGGGGCTTTCCCCCACTTTATGCCCCGGGGGAGGGACCTGAGGCTGTTCCCTCTGGCAGCTGACCGGGTAGCAGCTCTGGCTCAGGTCCTGCTGCCTTAGAGCCAGCTCCTGCCTCTTGCCTGGTCAGCACCAAGCTGGGCTGGCTTCCTTCCCTTTATACCCCTCCAGGCCTGACACTGGCTGCAGGTGAATCAGGGTGGGGCTGATTGGGCCAACAGGCCCTGTTTAACCGCAGCCCTGCCTGGCCTTCCTCTCACACTCTTACAGCTTCCTTCTTTTCTCCTTCCAACATCTCTCTTTGTAATGTAATGTAATGTATAAACATATCTTTAACTGTCCTCTCTATGCCTATAATGCACAGATCTATGCAACCATCCTGTATCTGTCTTCCTATGCAAACCAAAATCTCAGCCTGTCCTTCCAGCCTCTCCTTGGCTGTGTCTACACATGCCCCCTCCTTTCAGAGATTGCCTGTTAATGAGACAGTTTGGAAGATGCTAAGGAGGCGCTGACATGAATATGCAGTGCCTTATTAGCATAATGGCAGCCATGCGCAATTTGAAAGTGCCACTTTTGGAACACACACCACCTGTGTAGACAGGGGCCTTTTGAAAGGAGCCCCCTGACTTCAAAAGCCCCTTCTTCCCATTTGGTTTTAGGAAGAAGGGGCTTTCGAAATTGGGGTGGGGGGGTACTTTTGAAAGGTCCTTGTCTACACGAGCAGTATGCATTCTGAAAGCAGCACTTTGGAATCATGCATCGCTGCCAATATGCTAATGACCACTGCATATTCATATTGATGCCTCATTAGGATCTTCCAAACTGTTTCATTAACATGCCTCCTCTGAAAGGAGGGGACATGCCTAGACATACCCCTTGTAAATATCCTGGCATCAAATCAATCTGAACTTGGCCAAAATTGAACTACTGATTTTTTTCCCCTCCTTCTCATTTCTGACAAAATTTCTTATTTACCCTGGGAAACACCACTCTCTTCTCTGTCATTATATCTGATAATCTGGGCATCTGTATGGACTCATCCCTCTCTCTAAAACTATCATATGCACGCTCTGTCTAAATATTGCAGTTTCTTCCTTTAAAACATCCTGTTCCATCCACGCAGTTAAAACACTTAGCCAGGCCCTCCTCCTCTTGCACCTTGGTTACCAAAACCTCCTCTTTTCTGTCCTTGACAAATGTATTTATATTCTACTTATATCTATTTAAAACACTGCTATAAAAATTATCTTCTGGGCTCATTCAATGTCATCATCTCACTCTTTGCCTTCCTCCTTTCTCCATTTTTGCCACTGCATCATGCTGTCATCATCACTACATTATCAGCCTTTCACTTTGAGGCGCTTCTAGTCTTTCCTGTCTTACCCATCATCTCTTCCATGCTAGAGCAATGTAAACTCCCACTGCACCAGCAACACCCTTCTTGATTGTCTGTTTGTAAAAATTTGGATAAACAGTCTTGAACTTTTTCTCTTGCCACTAATTTAGACATGGTAAGAACTCCTGTAAATATCCGTAACAAACTCTACATTATCCTCTTTTCAGTGTCTCCTAAAAACCAACCTATGTCGTGATGTTGCCATAATGACAAGACAGCTGGTATGCTGTGACCGTTGTTTATTATTCTGATCATAACTGTCTCACCATTATCTTGTCTTTATACTGTGTGTTGTCTTTTGTCTTAAAACAGGGCTGTTTGGTGCAGGGCCCATCTCATTGTTTTATTTTTGTTCAATATCCAGCACAATGGGGCACTGGCCCCAAAGGAACTTTGGTAATACGAATTATTTATAATATAGCATCAGTGATAAACACCTACTGCTTATACAGTCATGTTGATTGCAAGAACAGACCAAAGGTACTACAGTTAATTTACTTACTTTTTTTCTGTCCTATTAAGAACAGCTATTAAGAGAGTTCATTAATTAAGCATGGACTCAGAAAGCACCCAAGCAATGACATTACAGCTCCAATATTTTTTTGATAAATGCTGATGCCTTTTGTACCCACCAGGCACTTTCCAGGACAGAAATTGTGACAAGCATCTCAGTGTCGATATTCAAAATTAAAAGCCTTAGGCTGAAAAAGAAAAATGTCAAAAAAAGGCTAGAAACACCAAACAGCTACAATTTATATGCTACTTGTGATCCATGTGCCACTTGTAATACATCTGTGAGCAAGTCCCCAGGCTCTCTCAAAGGGACAACAGCTGGTCACCTTCAAAGAGAACATGGCTACAAAATAGCTCCATGATTTTTTTATTAATCCCGTTATTTCAGTTCATTATTTTATGTGTGTGTGCATGTGTGCAGTTGTGCTTTTTTAGTAATCCTCACTTTATCCTGCAAAGTACTGAACAGCACCTGCAAATTCAGTGGAAGTTGAGAGGGAACACTATATCTTAACTGGATAGGTCCCTTTTCTAGGGGAAATTGGAAACCTATTTTTCTTCTTCTTTGTCTCACTCTTTCAATTTTTTCCCCCTGAAACATATGACTGGCACCTAATCATCCTGTCAGTTGTACAAATGCTACACTCATTGACCTCAGCTGACTTGCTTATCTGGCCCAAGGACTCTGACTCCATGGCTTCAGCAGTTGCAGGTTTTCAGAAGGTTATATCAACACTTCAGTTTCCATTGAATCATAGAATTATAGAACAATAGAGCTGGAAGAGACCTAAAAAAGCCATCGAGTCCAGCCCCCTGCTCTAAGCAGGACAAAACCCATCAGATCAGCCCCGCCAGGGCTTTGTCGAGGCGAGACTTAAACACCTCCAGGGATGGAGACTCTTCTACTGCCCTGGGTAAACCATTCCAATGCTTTACCACCCTCCTAGTGAAAAAGTTTTTCCTAATGTTCAACCTGGACCACAACTTGATTGTTCCGTGTTCTGCCATCCGTGACCACTGTGAACAGCCTCTCTCCAGCCTCTTTGCAGCCTCCCTTCAGTAAGCTGAAGGCTGTTATCAAGTCCTCCCTCAGTCGTCTCTTCTGCAGACTAAACAGTCCCAGTTCCCTCAACCTTTCTTCATAAGTCATATGCTCCAGTCCCCTAATTATTTTGGTCACCCTTCTCTGGACCCTCTCCAGTGTATCCACATCCTTCCTATAAATGGGGGCCCAGAACTGGACACAGTACTCCAGATGCGGCCTCACCAAAGCCGAATAAAGAGGAATAATCACTTCTCTGGATCTACTGGCAACGCTCCTCTTGATGCAACCTAATATGCCATTAGCTTTCTTGGCTACAATGGCACACTGTTGACTCATGTCCAGCTTCTTGTCCACTACAACTCCCAGATCCTTTTCTGCAAAACTACAACCGAGCCAGTCGGACCCCAGCCAGTAACAATGCTTGGGATTCTTCCAGCCCAAGTGCAGGACTCTGCACTTGCCCTTATTGAACCTCATCAGATTTCTTGCAGCCCAGTCTTCCAATTTGTCTAAGTCAGTCTGTGCTCTGGTCTTCTTCCACTAAGCATGTGCTATCCAGCTGCCTGACCCTGCAACCTTTACAGCCCAATATTCATATTAGGGAACTTTTTAAGAATACATGAGTTTACCCAGTTCTCAGTACAGTATGCAGCTCTTATTGTGGAAGGTCATAGGAAAAGGGGGGGGCTCCATGCAGTATAATCTACTATAGCTTTGAGTTTGTCTGTCTGTCTGTTTGCCTGTTCAAGAACTCCCACATAAGAGTTAGGACCACAAAATTTGGTATATAGCTTCTTCTTACCTTACCTTATAGCAAGGAAGGGGGTTGGTTGTACTGAGAAAATGGGATGTGTGTGGATCTGATTGCTTCTCATAAAACCATACAGAAAAGAGATAATCATCTGACATGTGCAAGTAGCTGGCTGAGGGTGCCTCCTGCCCAACCTGGTCCATGACTGCCCCAGCCTCAAGCATCCTTCCTCCCAGGTGCCCTTTAGGAAGAGCAGGGGGCAGGCTGATTCACACAGGAACATTGCTGGCTGTTCCCCTTCATCAGGGAGCAGGGAGAAAGTGAACAAGTTTGCTGCATTCCTCACTCTGGCTGGTAGGTACTGGGGACAGAAGAGATGCTCAAGCGAGAGAACATGCCCTCCTTCCCCAGCTGTGCCTACTGGAGCTGCAGAGGCCATGGAGAGGTGCTTTTTACCTGTCCCCAAGCAGCTGTGGTGAGAGAGGGCTATGGTAGTCCCTTCCCTTCAGAGCAGCCTGCATACTGAACCTCTCATCCCCAGCCCCACCCCAAAGCAATGGTTTAAATGAACCATGTATATTTTCATTTTATTTTCCGAAAAACAAACATAGACTTCAGAACCCAAGCAACATTGAGTAAATCTAGTATACAACATGTGTGAAATGGCAGATGTGGGTGGTGATTATTTAGGTGTCCTGAGCCTAAGCTTTTCTTCGTAAAGGCATGTACAAGAATAAAGAATGAAGAGAAATTTTAAGAGCACATATTTTTATTAGGTTGTTAATTGCTAACATTACATGGAAACACAATGCAGAAAATGTTAATTTTTGCCTTATTTAGAAATATTACTGTATTTATGTATATCACCTTGAAAAGGTTTGTAGATTATATCTCTTTAGATGCAAGGTTGACAAATGTATCCTATCCCACGAATCCTTTGTATGTTTTTGGAAAATATCAGGCTGTTTCTTTGTACATTTTAATTTGTCCATGTGAGACTAATGGTGATGTATACAATAGTATTTTCACTATGACAAATATCAGAGTAACTCTTTGAAAGTGGCATAATTTTGAAGGATTTATTTATGATTAATTTTATTCAAAATTTACCATATATATTTTGTGATTATATAAATAGGCAACCCTTATCTCTTACTGCTAATGAAAATTGGAGGGGTGTATGTGTGTTTGGAGGGGTGGGAGTAGCATCAGCTTGTCTGGGCTATTTCATCAGGAACATAATCTTATTGAGATATGAAATTTCTTAATTTGCTCCATCCCCCATGGTAAAATGCATGCAGCACAAGGATTTATGAGTGCCAAAACCAGCAAAAACGTTTTAATTGGATGGCTGTGGCAGACATTAAAGAAAAAAAATCTACAGCCTTGCCCTTGAGATTTATCTTTAGCTGATTGGATGTGTTGGGATTCATCCAGGAACTAGGTTAGCAATTCATTGATCTGTGCCTTGTTGGGTGACAACCATATTAACCGATGCCAAGAGGTTACTAGAATTTAAACTTTTATGTTTGGTTAGAAATATTAACATGAGGGGACATTCCCTATGAGATGATCTTATGGAACTATGTAATTAGTACTGAATAACTGTTCAATTCTATCCACAAGAGACTAGACTATATAGGTGTGTGTAACTAGCAGGGGCCAGGCTGGTAAAGGGAAGGGGGAACCATCTGTTGTGTCAGAGAAAATGAGAAAACTGAGGGCCCTTTCCCTGCTGAAAGCTGCCCTACGTCTGGATTTTGTAGCATACCACGTGTATTGTAGTTGCTCTTTCCTGAGTGCTTACCCGCTTCCTTATAAACACAAGCAATGCCATAGCACCTTAAAGACTAACAAATGTGTTTATTAAGTAATGAGGTTTCCGAGGTAAGACCCACTTCTTCCAATTTGCAGACTGGCGTCTGTAAGGTGCTACAGGACTGCTCGTCTTTTGTGAAGCTACGGGCTAACTCTGCTACCCCCCCGACACTGCTTCCTTATGCGTGCAGCGCGCTTTCATGCAAACAAAAAGGCAAATCAGAGCATCCTCCCAGCCTCTCCCGTGTCTATTTCCAGCAGCATAGGATAAAGCCGCTCGTTCCACATGCAGCGAGGAAACAGACCGGTCGCGCGGAAGGACAAGGGGTGCCGGCGCTGCTTTGTATTACTGGGGGAGCCCGTGGAAGGCTCATCTCCCCCTTCGGCGCCCTGCACCAGCCGGCGGGTCTCTAGGTTCCAAACCAGGCTACCCTGCGCGAGCGCGCGCGCGCGAGGCTTCTACTCGCCCCTGCGCTCTGGTCTCGCGCAGGACGTGCCCTGCTCAACCCAGATGGGGAGAGAGGGGCGGCGCGCGCACCTCGTCGGGCGCGCGAGCTGCCGAGTTCGGCGCAGGCGCAGAGCACTTCCTTGTTTGCCCACGTAACGGAGGCGGGAGGGAGGGTTGCGCAGAGCCGAGTGTCACTCACGCAGCGGCTGTCAGAGGCGGCTGGAGCCCGAGCGACTCCCCGGAGCAGCCGCCGCCGCCCCCCCACCTCCTTCTCCGCCGCCTGCCGGGGGCGCAGCCGGAGCCCGCACAAGTTAGTGCTCAACTTCCCAGCCCCCTCCCCAGGGCGGGCGGGACAGCGGCGAGCGAGAGGTTCCCGGGGGGCGAAAGCCGCGGCGGCGCCTCCTCAGCCCTGAGCCTGAGCTGCACCACCGGCCCCGGCACCTCCTCCCGGAGCCGGCCGCAGGGAGCCGCGGGCTGAGCAGGGGGCAGCGCAGAGGGGTTCCTGCCTCCCCTGCTCTGCTGGGGATGCCCCGTGCCCGCCCGGGTTATACGAAAGTTAACCCCGCTCTTCTCTCCTCTCCCTTCCCCCATGTCTGCCTTCGTCCCCCCCGGGCAGGATCATGCCGGACCAGATCACCGTGCCGGAGTTCATCGCGGAGACCACGGAGGATTACAACTCCCCGACCACGTCCAGCTTCACCACCCGGCTGCAGAACTGCCGGAACACGGTCACGCTGCTGGAGGAGGTACAGAAAGCCCACCTCGCCCGGCACGAACTCTAATGGGACGGGGAGAGTGGCGACCCGAGCCGAGGGGCTGGAGGCTGATGTCGGGCACAGCACCCGGCCCCATCCTTTAGCAGTCGTTCTTATAATGGTGGTAGCCTGCCCTCAGGTTCCCCCTGCACATGCACCCTTTAAACCTGGATGTGTCCAGCAGCCATGGGGGGGGGGGGCGTGAACTTCTTCCTCAAGGGCCCACCCGATTGGCCTTTCCCTGGTGGTGATGGTGGCAGCAGCAGCAGCAGCAGCAGCAGCAGAATTGTCTGAGGTTGGTGGCAGGGAGGCTGTGCTCTCGTGGGCAGCATAATGTGGTAGATCTCCTCTGCTTAGCAAGGACCAGCAAAGAATGTGATGGGGCGAGGGGGGAGGGGTAATGGGGGCTGCTGAGGAATTCTGTTTCAGAAGTGGGGCAGGGTGAAGAGAGGAATGCAGGGTGAGAAGATAAGTTGGGGAGAAGCTCATAAATCTAATGAAAGCAAAATGATGTGGTTGAACTGCCAGTTTAGTTTCATCACATTCTGCCTAGCAGTCTGAAGTTGTTTGTACCTTATTGGAACTTCAACCTACTATGCTATTTTAGCAACTGGAAAGGGTACTGAGAAGGAACAAGACGTATGGTGTAATTTAGCAGAGACCACATTGTTGCATCTTGTGATCTGCCTCTGTCACTTGTGACATGGAGGTTTTCTGTATGTTTTTATTATGACTAGGGCAAGCGTAGAACATATTTTAGGGACAAAGCTGACAAAAGAAAGAACGCAAAACTTTTTATATTCCCTCTTAGGTTGATGTTGACAGTATATTATCATATAAACAAAGTGAAACATTTATTACCTTAATTTGAAAGGTTACAGTTCTCAGTTCCCTATTGTGATTTTCTTAACATTTCAGCTCACAAACAGACTAGAAGATAGATTGTCGAGATTGTATATTACCAGATTTTGCTGAGTGCTAATTGGAGACAAAATGTCTTGTGTGGTATGTGTTAATCAACCCATTCCTTTGGTAGTGTTGTGATGCAGAATGCAATTCTATAGGATTAAAATCAATTAATGTTCCTTGTGTTCAAAACTATAGTGCCACTATTGTTTTCTACAATAATTTACTAGATAATAGAATGGTAGTAGAATTACTGGATAAATACAGTTGCATTATCATCCCATTTCTTTTTACATCTGTGGAAGTGGTGAGTCTCCAGTGTAACTCATTTGAAAATGAATTGTTTCATAAGACGTGCAATTTTCAGAAATCAAGTTTGTTCTGTACATGATAATATTGAAACTTTCTGTTTTCGGTAATCTGAAATAGGGACAGCCATTATATGTTTGGTATTGCAGACGATCGTTCTTGTGAGCTACAGCTCCAAAGGAAGCGATAAAGTAAAATTTCATAAAGTTGCCCAAATCCCACAGCGGGATTCTTTTTTCACTGACAACTTTTAGGGGAAGTATATAGATGTACTTCAAATACAATATAACATTTGTGTAATTTGGAAAATATACATACGACAGTCACATTTATGGCTTGCCAGTTAAAAACAAAATAGGAGACTCTCTTTGGCAGTCAGAATAGATAAATATGTCATGTTGTATCATTTGTGTTGTGATCTTGGAAATTTGAAGTATATAGAGTCTGTTTTGGTAAAGTACATTGACTTCTTATGAGTCTCAGTCATGAGCATTGTTTATATTTGCCTTTATAATTTAGATATTTTTTGTGTGAAACTATATATACTGCATGTTTTTTTTAATAGATCATCAGTTTAAGTTAAAATTTACTTACTTTTGATGATCCTCTTTTAAGAAGGTCTGTATTGAGCAAGGAGAGTGAAGAGAAGGCAGATCAATAAACTGTTCTGTTGTATACTTAAAACCTATTTAACTCGATTGTTAAATCATAGAGGTTGGGTGGGGAGGGTGAGGATAAGACTGGCTTGCAAAGAAGGTGAAAAATCTTACACAGATTGCCCCATATAAAGACTTTGTCTAAAAATTCGGTTTATCCACAATAAGAGAATGAAATAGATAGACATGACCCAGTTTTGTGTAGTGGCATCCCAAAATTAGTTTAATGCCTACCTTCTTTCCAGTTGAAAATTGCGTAAGTACTGTCTCACAGAGACTGTGACAAAACTGCTCTGATTTTATTTTTTCCACGTTCAATATCAATGCCAAGAAGACATCATTGAAATGTGAATTCCTCATTTTAATGTCATAACTGATGGCCTGTATGTTTAAGTGGGGAAAGGGTAATGGAATGTATTGGTCGATTTAACTAGGGTTTTCTCTTGTATTTTTTTCCCCACACGGGAAGCCAAAGTGTAGCTTATTCAACTGCCTAGTCCACTGATACATATTCATTTATGACTTCTTTCATATCATGTTGATTGGGATTCCAGAAGCTCTCCTTACTGGATGTTGGAGATTCAATAGGATGGCAATATTAAGCCTGATTTCAAGTGGAAAATTAGAGAAGAATTTTTTTTTATCTTATGAGACCAGGAGATGTATGCTATACTTTAAGTTTTTAGCAGAAATTCCTAAAAAGAAAATGTGAGCATACTCTTCAGAAGAGAACATCAGGAGTCTTAGAAGGACTCTGTGACATACTCTGATGTATTTCAGTTTTCTCCATAACTCATATTTAGATAAAACTAAACGCAATACGAGATTCTGTTCAGGGAGAAAACAGCAAGTGAACGCTGACTGGTACAGAGTATGGAACCCTTGTAGTCAGTTGAGTTGAGCACATATTAGTACAAATTCTTAAATTCGCTTTGAGACTTGGATTTTGCAATGCTGTAGTAAATGATCTTTCTGTCAGGAATGTCTTTTTAAGGTATAGGCTCTTTTAAGAGACTATTATAGAATATTAGTGGAACACAGATTTGAAACTTCACAAGTGTTTCCATTAATAATTGATTTTATTAGTTTTTTTCATCTAGTCAGGGAACTAAAACAGACTGTATGATCTCGTAAATCAAAACTGGTTGAATATCAAATACTTATAACAAAGTAATTTAGCAGGTAACACACTCAAAGAGAATTACAGAGCTCTTTATGTAAACTAGTGGTTTAATTTAAAGAATCTGAGATTATCAGAAGTAATTGTTGCATCAATAAATGGGGATTATGTGGTCATTCCTTCTAGAGCTGAAATAATAGGCATTACTGCTATTTACAATTTGTATTGATAGAATGAAGGATTAAAATCCAATGGGAGGAAATTAAGTTTTACAGTGAGAGGTTTTGTTCAATAAAACTTGGAATGTTTTTTGTATTTTCCTACAAAGATTTTTTTACTTAATAAAATATATATGGAGATACACATCTCATAGAGCTGGAAGGGACCTCAGGAGGCCATCGAGTCCAGTCCCCTGCTGTCTCAGGAGGACTGAGAACCATCCCAATTTTTTTTTTTTTGGTTTTTGTTTTCTTTTAAATCTATTTTCCCTAAATGGCTCCCTCAGGGACTGAATTCACAACCCTGGGTTTAGCAGGCCAATGCTCAAACCACTGAGCTATCTATCCCTTCTCTGCATAGAATCATAGAAGAGTAGGACTGGAAGGGACCTCGAGAGGCCATCGAGTGCAGCCCCCTGCCCTCATGGCAGGACCAAGCACTTTCTAGACCATCCCTGAAAGCGATCTATCTAACCTCTTCTTAAATATCTCCAGTGATGGAGGTTCTACCACCTCCCTTGGCAATTCGTTCCAGTGTTTGATCACCCTGACAGTTAGGAACTTTTTCCTAATGTCCAACCTGAACCTCCCCTGCTGCAATTTCAGTCCATTGCCTCTTGTTCTATCCTCAGAGGCAAGGAAGAACAAGTTCCCTCCCTCTGCCTTATGACACCCTTTTAGATACCTGAAAACTGCTATCATGTCCCCCCTCAGTCTTCTCTTTTCTAAACTAAACAAGCCCAGTTCTTCCAGCCTTTCTTCATAGGTCATGTTCTCTAGACCTTTGATCGTTCTCGTTGCTCTCCTCTGGACCCTCTCCAATTTCTCCACATCCTTCCTGAACTGCGGTGCCCAGAATTGGACACAATACTCCAGCTGAGGCCTAACCAGCGCAGAGTAGAGCGGGAGAATGACTTCTTGTGTCTTGTTTACAGCACACCTGTTAATGCATCCTAGAATCATGTTTGCCTTTTTCACAACAGCATCACACTGTTAACTCATATTTAGCTTGTGGTCCACTATAACCCCTAGATCCCTTTCTGCTGTACTCATTCCTAGGCAGTCCATTCCCATTCTGTATGTGTGAAACTGATTGTTCCTTCCTAAGTGGAGCACTTTGCATTTGTCCTTATTAAACTTCATCCTGTTTACCTCAGCCCATTTCTCCAGTTTATCCAGATCCTTTTGAATTATGACCCTGTCCTCCAAAGAAGTTGCAACCCCTCCCAGCTTGGTATCATTTGCAAACTTAATAAGTGTACTTTCTATGTCAATATCTAAATCGTTAATGAAGATATTGAACAGAACCAATCCTAAAACAGACCCCTGCGGAACCCCACTAGTTATACTTTTCCAGCAGGATTGAAAACCATTAATAACTACTCTTTGGGTACAGTTATCCAGCCAGTTGTTCACCCACCTTATAGTAGCCCCATCTAAGTTGTATTTGCGTAGTTTATTGATAAATATATTATGTGAGACCGTGTCAAATGCTTTACTGAAGTCTAGGTATACCACATCCACCGCTTCTCCCTTATCCACAAGACTCGTTATTCTATCAAAGAAAGCTGGGAAGACTTAATGTTGAAGTCATAAAAATATCTTTGCTGGAGCTATCATAACTTTATTTTTCTTTGAGGGTATGACACAGTAGATATATAATAAAATCATATATACAGTTGATGGATCATTGGAAAATGTGACATATGTAGTCATATTACAAGAAATATACAACAAGAAGTCCTGTGACACCTTATAGACTAACAAATATTTTGGAGCATAAACTTTCGTGGGCTAAGACCTGCTTAGTCAGAAAGCTTATGCTCCAAAATATCTGTTAGTCTGTAAGGTGCCACAGGACTTCTTGTTGTTTTTGCAGATACAGACTAACAGAACTACCCCTCTGATAAGAAATATTCAAGTTGTTGAAGGCATGGGATAGTATAGTATATGGGTACCAGTTGTGATTGTTGTTCTGATCTATTCAGATATAGACTCTCAATTTTTTGTTCTTTACAAACATGCTTTTAAATCAAATAGCTCCTTGAACCAAGTTAATGAGACAATTAATCTATCAGTAAAAGTAATAGATATGAATTTGTGAAAAGTATCAGCTTGTTTGAATACTGGAGAATGAAAACAACTATTCACAGGAGAAATTCCAAGTGTGCAGTAGCAACAGAAGGCTCTCTTTACTACGTTGCCAGTGTGCCTCAGTCCTAAACTGGAGGAAGACCTTTGCAGTAAGCGAGTAACTCAGTCAGGATAATGTGAACTTTAGTCTGTCTTTTAAGGCTGACATCTGGTGCATTACATATTTTTGGTAGAGTTGTCATATGGCCACTTGCTTACTAAAGCTAGACGAAGACCCAAAACTTGCTCTATGTGGGCTGTTAAACATCTGTTAGATTATGATCTTCCATCACTACGGATCTGCATTAGAGTTTGTGACAGAGTCTTCACCAGTAACAATTACTTCTAATGACAAATGTAAATTTCTGTAGCACTCTTGGAGTTAAAGAGTTAAATAGTAGAATAGTCACAGAATAGTAGTAAAGAGAAGTTAAACACTGGATCACTTTCTCAGGCCTGAGTTTTTTTCAGTAGTAGTAATCTCATAAACCATATTTGTAGGTAAATTTAGAAACTGCTTAGATGGAATGAAAGGTGATGTAGGGTAATTAGAAAACATGAGTGCCAAAATAACTTTCTGTTCCATGTTTTGCTCTCTGTGCTAGCCTTTGATGGAATGTTACACACACACACACACACACACACACACACAGAGTATCATTAAAGTACGATGAACATATATCTGTATAGATATGAAATGTTCATAGTGCTTTTCTCCAGTATATACAATATATGTCTGTGTTTACATTGCGGAGCTATTCTGGGATACTGAGGTATCTCGAAATAGTGACTCTGTCTAGGAAACATGCCCAGTGTTTTGAAATATTTTCAAAATACTGGGAATGCTGTTTTGGACTCCCTCTACCTCTCATTGTCGGAGGAGTAAGGAATGCAGTGAAACAGCGCTTTATTTCGAAATTTGATGCTGTGTAGGCAGTGCTAAATCCTGAAATAACCTATTTTGAAATTGACTGCAAATGGGATATGCAAATTGCCTGTCTTATTTTAAATTTGGGGCACAGTGTAGACAGAGCTTTCTATCACTAAATATATGTAGTCAAATAAGCCGGGACTAGAGTATTTTATGGTCTCAGTCATAGCACAATATCTGACAATTTAAAAGAAGCAAAATTCCAATAATTTCTCTGTTAGAGTGAAATGTAATATATAAGATGAGTCAGGGAGGTGAAGTTTTCTTTAACTTGTCTACCTGGTATTGCTGGTCACTTTCTGCATTAGTTTAGGAGAGGTGTTCTTTTAAAAAAAAATTGTGAAATGACAAAAACAGGCAAGAGGATTCCAAAGCTCATGTAGTGCTAAAACTAAATTTATTATATTGGTTGCACCTACCTGGTCTGGCATGGTCAGGACCCCTCAGGTCCTCAACAACAGAATTTGATGGACTGGGTAGGTCCAGGGCTTCTGCCCCAGGTGGCCCAGCCTCCCAGTCCCCCAGACTCTGGGTCTGTCCAGTCTCTCTTACTGCCACGGATCTTCATACCCAGGGTCTTGAGGCTGCCACGGGGCTCTGGCAGGTGGGGGCTCTGGCCCCAGCCCTGGGTTGTGACAGGGTTGGTGGGGACTCCGGCTCTGGCCCTGGCCATGCTTCTGGCTGCTGCCCCAGCTCTAGCCCCTGACCCACAGATGCTGGTCTGACTCCAGCCCTGAGACTCTCTGGTCCTGCAACATGCTGTATGAGAGAGTTCTTGATGTTAGAGGTTCAGCCTATAGTATAGAGAATGTGTGGCTCTATGTGTTAAACATTATAGCATGCTTATAGTTCAGGTTGCCAATTTTTTTCCATTGTAAGACCTATGGTTGCAGTTGCTTGTAAGACAGCAGAATCAAAAACTCAACATGAGGAAGTTCTAAAATAAAGATTACCCCCATGCGTATGTATTATAATAGTTTTTAATTGCCATGACGATATGTTTTCCACAGGACCCCTGCCTTAATACAACCTTAATGTTTTTTAACATATCCTTTTGTATGTAAATACTTATACTAGGTAATGCCTGGAGCGCTTAACCAAGTCAGTGTTCCAAACGACAATCTTAAAAACTGTGAGAAGTTGATGCTTTGAAGACGTATAGTCTGTGGCCCTGATTAGGCAGGCATTTATGACTATCTCTGCCCAGAAGCAAACCTGTTGAGTTCAGTGAGACTACTCATATACATGAGCATTTAAGTATTTAGAGCTGAAATTTCAGATGTTTAAATTGGGTATAACAAACACGTACATATGGGTGAGTGGGTGAAGGGGAGGGACTGGAACATGGGGGGATAGCGTATCGGTAATACAGAGATACTTTTCTGAAGAATCACAATTTATAGTGGGTTTTTTTTTCTTCAGACAAGCATCAGCTCAGAAATAATGGTCCCAGATTGCCACCTGCTTAGCTGGTAGTATTTTGTATACATCATAGCAGAAACGATTGAGGAAGGATTTGAAGAAAGATAGTGATTTTTTTGCAATATCTCTGAAGACCTTATTGCAGGGATCAGCAACCTTTCCAAGATGGAGTGCCAAAGTTTGACTTCTGACCTCTGTGTAAAGTCCTAGTGCCAGTTATACTTTTTAAAGTCACTTATAGCCCAACTTAAAAAAACTTCATTAATGAAAAGGCAGAGCTTTATCATTTAGTTGGTGGTTGGTAAATTTATCTGATAAGTTGTTAATCCACAGGTGGCATGGCTTTGACCAAGCTCCCAGCTGCATGGGAGATAAGAGGTGGGGCTGAGCTCCTGCCTCGCATGCTGACGAAAACTGGCTTCCATTCCACTCTTTGCACCCATGCCAGGGATTACTGGCCCATGCCTTACTGTGTGAAGTTTATGTATTATGGTTGGCTGGGATTGTATGTAACTTCCCTAGGGGGCAGATGTGAGACGTGGGGAGATCAAAAGATTGTATTGAAAATGTTCAAGTATGGACTTTTGCAACAGTAAGCATTAAGTGAATTTCCCGGAGCATCCAGAGGATGAGCTTAATGCAAATTACTCAGCTACAGTTATGCCAAAAGTCAGCCTTTTAAAGGTAAGCTCTGAGGACGATGTCATCATCTGCTTATTATCAGGCCTGATGAGTATAAAGAAAGGCTGACCTACCCAGCCTTTGTTTAGTTTTGGATCTAAAATAGTTGAATATGTAACCATGGGGAAACCCTCCTATGAGTTCAAAGGGACTAGAACCTACCAGAGCCCTAAGCTGAGTTTGGAGATGATCTCTGGTAAGCTTTTTAGCATGTATGTAGTTTCTTTTATTGTTTAAATAGGTTTCTTTGTAATGCTTTTATCTTAAAAATAAATGTGCTTGCTTAGAAGGAGTAGTAGGGAGTAACTGTCAGCAGTAAGTACACTATTTGTAGCCTTCAGAGAGAAAGAAGAGTGCAGGTATAGGCCTCTATAGTCTGGTTTGCTGGAGATATTAGTGCACCCTTAAAATCCCCAGTCAGAAAGGAGGGAGACACGGGCCTCTGCACCAAAAATATGGAAGCCAGAGCTGGAAACCTTTTTGTGGGTGCCCTGAAGGAATCATAGGGGAGGGGGAGGAAAGAAGGCAGGTATAGTTACCTTGACAGTGTGACAGTTTCTTTACAGATCATTTTGGAGAAGAAACTCTATGCCAGTAGAATGTGCATATGGGGCAACTGGGCAAAGCAGTGAAAAAGAAAACAAGGCAGCTGATACTAGATAAGCTATTAGAATGTACAGGTAAGGTGGCACTAACCGGTGGAGGCCCTTAAAGTCAAGGATGAGAAACTTGTATTTGATGTAGTGGAGAAGGGGAAGCCACTGGAGAGGCTTAGGAAGAATGACATGGTAATGATGTCCTGGTAAGATTCTTTTTTACTGTATAGGTAATATGTGAAATCCAATAGCAAAGATCAAATAAACTTGAAGGAGACAGGGCACCTGCAGTCAAGAAGTGATGGAAGGGCCCATCAGACTTTTGGCACTGTCGTCGCTGTCATGATAAATAACTATGGGCTCAGCGCCCGTTGGTGTCTGATGGCTCTCTCACTATTCCTTTCCATCTTTCCCTGGCAGTGTGAGTTAAGAGAAATGGCTAATCTTCTGAATTTTTATTTAGGCAGAAATGACAAGATTTGTATACAATATGGATGTATGGTTCCAGAGACAGGGTAGAATCCAAGATGACATGTGAATTATAGATATGAATGACTGGGTGAATGCTGGCATTGCCACTGCTTGAGAAAGGGAACGCTAATGAGGGCGTGATGTGCGGTGGGGAGGGAAGGAAAACTGAGTTATGCTTAGGCTATGTAAGTTTAAAATGACAGGATACTACAAATGAGATTAGGAGTACAGGCTAAGATCTGAATTTTAACTGAGAAAGAAACTGTTAGGCATAAGCGAGGCATTGACATGAAAGGTGATAGTTGAAACGGATGAGCAGGGAAGATCACCTGTTGATGGGGTGTAGAGAGAGAGAGGAGGACAGACCATGCACAGGCTTTCAAGTTAACTGAGAACTTTTCTGTACTTACAGTGGTGTAGTTGCGCAGTTCAGCACTTAGTGAAGATGCTAGGTACACCGATGAGGTGCTAGGGTGTTAGAACTGTGTTGTGCAGACTTGTGGATTTTCCACAGTCCTAACTGATGTAGTCATACCAATGTAAATTGGTAGTGTAGACCAACCCTAACTTTTAAAGTCGTTTGCTTGTATCTGTGACACATACTTTGCTGATTACAATTTACTATTTTGAAACCACTGTGAAGTACATTTTAGAAAGGTTGGTTAAAGTGGAAAGTCATCTTTCTTTGACTCCTGTTTCTGCTAAAACACATGCTTTCCCTGTAACATAAATCATAAATTCTAATTACTTCCAATTTGAAATTTAAAATAAGTTTCTTCAAATATCAAGTTCTGAATAATACAAAAGTTAAAATCAGCTTTTCTAGCCATTTTGCAGTTTGTACCGTGTTACCAAGCAGTGCGGCATCATGGCAGTGCGGCATCATGGCAGTGCTTGTGGTCAGTTATGTAAGAGCTAAGTTTAAACACTAAACTATACTTAAGTTTCAAAGGAGTGCTTTAGTACATATGTTCTTGATAGCAAAACATACAAAATCAACCACATAGGAAATCAAAGGCCTGTTTGCGTCATAAAAAAAGTTCAGCATAAATATTTTAAGTACATAGCTAATCCACACCAAGTAAGTAAAAGCAGGTATATGATTTTTGTAAAGCAAGTGGGAAACAGGGATAGCCCTCATATAGGTTTTTGAAAAGAGTGACTCCTAATTAGGATATCAGAAATATTGGAGGAGGGAAGAAACTGCTCAGTCCAGTCTGATACTTATAATTACATGCTATAAAAATGCAGTGGATGATACTTAGCTCTGTATATTTACAAGTTGCAGAGCGTGTCCACATCCTGTGTCATAAGCTTTATCCTTGATCCAGTGGAAACAGAAATATTGGATTATGACAACAAAACAAAGCCTATCTGATTCTGTCTCAAGAACAAATTTCCAGTGTGGGTAAAGAGAGTGGTTCTAAGTAAAAAAATTTCAAGTATGGCATAGCAATGTGCCTTAATTTTTTACTGTATGTGTTCATTTTTAGGGCACCTTCCAAAGTGCTGCTCTGTACTGTTTAGTGGCTCATATGCTGTGCAGAAAAGCACTGCTACTGCCTTGGAACTCCCTGCTTACAGAAATGTGTCTGTATGCTCATCTATTAATGGCACATTTGGAAGTGCTCTACTCAATATGCTGTTCAGTAAGCTTTGCTGCCTTCAAGCCACAGCTGAATGTTCACCGCACAGTCCAGGGAACTAGAACAGATTTCCTACATGTATTCTTCATCTTGGAGTGGTGTTCTCTTAAAAAGGGGACCTTCAGCTTACATTTGGCTGAAATATTTACATTTTATGAGAGCTTGTTTTTACATAATTGGAGACAATATTTCTACAATTAAAGATCAATGTAATAATGAAAATTGTTCAGAGAGAAACTTTCCACTTCAGGATTTCAAATCCAGCACAGTCATTAGAAGCCAGAGTTCCCTGTGAGCTGAGCACTCGCCAGCCACCCAGGCGAGATTCAAATGCCACCCAGCTGATTAGCAGAGCGCCCACAGCCAGCAGCCTGTGCTTCTGTTGGTGGTACGCATCACAGATGCCTTGGTGCTCAAGCAGGTAAGTGTGCAGCTCCTCCACTTCTTCAGGAACCCATCTACACTGAACCCATCTCACCTTCTCTGAGCCAAAGGATGCTGCTGCGATCCAGTCGGTGCAGGGCTCGGCCGAGGCCCCGAGTTGTGTCCTGTCCCGTACAGAAGCCAAATGCTTTGTGCCCTATTTCTGTTTGGGGCTATGAACTGAAGAGTCTCCATGGTGTCTTTGCAGCCCCTCCCCCATCCACTTCATACAATCACGTTTCAACGTGCAGCTGGACAAAGCTGCCCCAGCCGGTGCAGATACTCCCTACAAGCCACAGGACATGAGATCCCTGGTCTCTGTCGGTCCCTCATGGAAGTGACATGCAGTCGGTAATGGTGGCTGGTCCCCTTCAGCCTTGGTGCCCAGGCTGGGTTTGAGGCCTGGTCACTTTCCCAAGTATCCCTTCACAGAGCAGGGAAAAAGGGGCCCACTGGGCACAGTGCTCTGTCCCCACCGAGCAGTGGGCAGGACACGGACAGAGGCTGATGAGCTCTCTGACTAACAGCTCAAGCAAGAGGCAGGTATGTTCCTGAAATCAGCAGTCCCTGGTTCAATCCTCGCTACTACCAACTGTTGCTGTATAACATGAACGAGCCCCAGGTGCCTGTTCCCACCTTGTTATCTCCCCTGGTGCTGGGCCAGGCAGCAGTCAACAGGTGGAGTGCCTTGCACCCTGCAGAGCACAGTGGCAAGAGCTGGAGAAATTTTGCGTCCTGCTGAACACTTTTTTAACTCACTCTTCTGTGTCTGAATTCCCTGGGGTGTGTAATGCCAAACGGAAGGGCCCTGCCAGGGGAAGTGCTGCTTGGTGAGCCACTGTCATCACTGTGGGGATCCCTGTGCTGTGCAGTGCTCTGGAAAGGGAGTGAGTGGCTCCCCCTGTCCGGGGCTTGAAAGAGGAGAGGGTCACTTGGCCTTTGGAAGTGCAGAGCATGGCCATGGTGCAGCACGCACGGCTCCAGCTCCAGAAGGGCTGACCAGCATGCTGACCAGCAGATCCCTAGGCAGACCTTCGTGAGCCTGCAAATCAAATCTCGGGTTATGTTTCAAGGCAAGCCCCTGAAGTTTCCAGCTGTGACTTCTGTCCTCCTTGGGTCTCCAAGCCAGGGAAAAGCTTGGCCTAGGCCAGCACGTTTCCTTGGGCAGGTTGGGGTGAAGGGGTCTGGAGAGCAAAGATGGGGACACACAGCCCTCAGAATTATCTCAGCAAAGGCAGTCCCTAACAGCTGTGCCCAGGCATCCCAGAACAACACAGGAGCAGTTCCAAGCTGGGGACACATCCCAATCCAGCACCATCCTCCAGGAGTTCCTCTGTTTACGTTGCTACAGCAGAACACCACCTCCTCAGGTGCTCTCTGGAGAGAAATGCTAAAATGACAGTAATTTGAGTTTTCATAGTTTTTGCTTAGTCTAATCTGTTAGTAACTGGTGAAGATATTTGATCCTTAAACAGCTGTGAACATTGCAGAGATTTAGAAGGCAGATAAATTCTCTTCTCTGCTTTAATTGTATGAGAGGGAAAGAGTCTTAATGATGAATCCTCTACTGAAAATCAGGAAGAGCAGAAAAAACAGTTTGATGCAGAAATCAAGCTTTCAACATTTTATATGGGAAGCCCCCAACTTACAAATGGGTTATGTTCCAAGAGTTCATGTGTAAGTCAATTGTTTGGAATTGGGAACACATTAGCTCATGGAAACAATGTTGTAAATGGTGATTAAGTTTCAAGGATAGCCTTTTAAACTTATTTAATTCACAGTGTAGCTGAAATACTCTGTATGTGCAGTGACAAATAGAAAATAATATCATTATAATACAAGTAATTAAACAAACATAATAACAACCTACTTGATTAAGAAATAGCCTTTTATTTAAGTTAAATACCTGACAGAAGGCAGGTTTATTTAGAGACAGATGAGGAGGTAGCTGGAGATTCTGAAGGGGCTTTCTTGGCATCGCCTAGCCATTTCTTCCTATACAATATCTCAAGGGTCTAACCTTTCCTGTCTGACACACTGCCAAATCTTCTGTCCATCCTCTGATCATATTGTGCATTCACCCTGTAATCTCCTCTGGTCTTCATATGTACAACCTCAGCTCCTTTGGTTATTTCAAAATATTGCTGTACTTTCCCTCCCCATTTATTGTTGTGACTGTCACACTTCCTCTTGAAATTTCTTCGCTGCTTTCCCCTCTGATTCTTTACTACTTCAGACAACCAAACACACCAACAGAATGTACAGTCATTAATGGGGAGAATAACCATGGCAAATGTCAAAGGGACATGTCCTTGGAAATGAGTGCCACTTGAATCAGTCTTTGGCAAGGTGCTTCCAGTTGTCTGATTGTATATTCAGTTTGTTCATTACTGGCAGTCTTGTCATGCCATTGAAGTTTTTGATGCTTATATGATCACAGGCTATTCGATGGCATTCTCTGGTACACATGCTGCAGAATTTGTTGGTTTTCTATTCTTAAAACATATCCACTCAAGAAAGCTGCTTAAATTGAACCTGTGCTGACAGAGGCAATATCTGGGTTCAACTTCAAAGGCCTATATTTCTTTCCTGTCGTCTTGTTCTCTTTTACCTCTTGATATAGAGCAGCTAGCATATATGATGAGAATTGAAACATTATTCTGGTTGGTGTTACTCAGCCTTCCTCACTTCCTATGCTTTAGTTTCAACGAACATTGTTGGCATAAAACTATTTTTATATAAATCCACAGCTTTGTAGCGAGCTTGAAGTCATGATGTCCTCATACAGGCTGCAGAAAGGCCCAAAACCTGGCAGGAGCTTTTACTATATGTGCATCCTCCAGCAGTGTCTGTCTTGCTGCCTAAATATTTGATAGTACTGTTTCTTCAAGTGTCCAACATTCTAAGACTGTAAACTTCATGTCTATTCCCATGATATTTATGGGCTATGAGGGGTGCAGGGAAACTTTCAGTGAAAGAAGCATTATTTATAAGGAGAATTTTTTTCTGTCACAAACTGAGCCTTCCTCCCACCTTCATATAGCCTCTCATACAATGTTCTCTTTTTAGTGCTAGGCTTCCACTTTTGGCAAGGGGGAGGCCCTGCACCTCCACTTTGAGGCAGAGCCCCTAGCTTAAGCATCACCTTTTCTCTTTTTGGCTCCATCAGCTGAGTCTAAATAACTAGAACTCCTGTTGAAGACTTACTTATTTGAGAACTATGCAACCAGCTGTTGTGAAAATGTAGGATTCTCTGTGTACAGTTAAATTCTGTGTGAAATTGTGAATGCTATATATGTTTTTAATCAAACTGCAGACTCCACTTTGAATGCAGGGACTCGTTAAGCTTTTCTGTTGTGCTTCTATCTGAAATAGTAAAGTGTAATGATACAAAAGTGACAACATGGGGTCATAAAATAATGTAGGATTCTGGACTGGCTTCCAGCCAGGAAAACTGATTTGTTAGGGAAGATGAGGGGTCACTTGGCAACAGAGTTACCTCGTGGAGGTCTGGGATCGCTCATGGAAGCTGAGCCAGAAGTCACCTGTGAAAATAAATGAGTAGTTATGAAAGGATTTGCGGTAGGAAGATTCAGAGAAACGCACAGGATACTTGCACAGTAGATGGCAGTCTAGCTAAGGTGAGAGGGAGAGCTGGGAGACAGAAGGCTCCATGTTTTGAACACAAGCCACATAGTGGAGCCAGGAGGATTCTGTATAGCCCCCAGAACTGTCATTCTGGAGTAAAGAATGTTCTGGAGTGGTGAGGAAATTGAAGAAAGGAAATGTGGATGGGGTTGTTGTTTTTACGTAAATATGTAAGAACATAAGAATGGCAAAACTGGGTCAGACAAGTGGTCCATCCGGCCCAGGATCCTATCTGTTGAGTGTGGCCGGTGCCAGATGCTTCAAAGGGACATAAAGGAACAGGGCGATCCTCTCTCCCCCACCCATTGTCCATTACAGCGGCCAGTAATCAGAGGCTAAGGGGCATCCAGAGCATGATGTTGCCTGTGTGCCCAACTTACTAATAACCATTGATGGGTCTTTCCTCCAGTAACTTTATTTATTTATATGAAGTCAGTCATACTTAAGACTTTCACAGGCTCCCTTGGACTGCTTTAAATCTGCCCAATTGCCCAAGCACTGGATCTGGCTGGGGACTACAGCTGCCCAACTCTTTGAGCACCAGGAATGGAGCCTGGATGTACTGTGGCCTTGCAGCATATGGTGCTGGAAAACATTGAGAGCCCCACCCCTCTCCAGCCAGTCTGTTATAAGTGCGCTGCTCCAGGGCACACTAGCCTTCTTTCACCTTTAGGTGAGAGAGAGACCTGTGCATATAAAATCCATTAAATCCACATGTATTTACCAGGGTTACATCTGCAAATTAAGCAAGCATGTGTGCAAACAGCTGTTTAGGTACCAGCCGCCTCCTAACAGAGCTATACAATTAACTTTTCAAATTGTGGCAAATGTGAACGTGGTATGTGGCTACTGGTATGACTTTTACTATGACTTTCAAACACAAATCTGGGCTCCACTTTGAAAATTCTGACATTTGCTGATGATGAACCAGAAAAAACAGGTGCGCAGGCTTACATGCTAAACTGTAAAGCTCTGCATCTTAATTTATTTATTAGTGAAGCAGTAATAAGTAGGACTTCTAGTAATTTTTAGAAGTATGATTGCCACTTGGACCATACATGGAGGTCAAAATTTCACATTATGGCACTCTGCCTCAAAAAGGTTGCTGATCCCTGTGTTAGTAGTGGGTACCTAGCTCTGGGGGAAGGGCAGAGCATTTGTGTAGAGCAGAGGGATGAATGTGGTGAATATGGAAAGATAACCACAGGTGTGGCGATCTTTGAATTCCTATTGGATACCACTTCACCAGAGCATTTTGTCAACAAAACCTATTTTGTTGACAGAACTCATGGAGTGTTCATGCTAGACATGCGTGCTATTGACAGTAACTCAACAGAGGCCATGTCTACACTAACCCCAAACTTCGAAATGGCCATTGCATGGCCATTTCGAAGTTTACTAATGAAGCACTGAAATACATATTCAGCACCTTGTTAGCATGTGGGTGGCCGCGGTACTTTGAAATTGACGCAGCTCGCCGCCGCGTGGCTCGTGCAGACGGGGCTCCTTTTCGAAAGGAGACCGCCTACTTCTAAGTCCCCTTATTCCTATGAGCAGATGGGAATAAGGAGACTTCGAAGTAGGCGGGGTCCTTTAGAAAAGGAGCCCCGTCTGAACGAGCTGTGCGGCGCCGAGCCGCATCAATTTTGAATTGCCGCGGCCGCCCACATGCTAATGAGGCGCTGAATATGTATTTCAGCGCTTCATTAGTAAACTTCGAAATGGCCATTTGCATGGTCATTTCAAACTATGGGGCTAGTGTAGACATAGCCAGAATGTGGCACTTTCATGGGCAGCCTTCTGCCTCTCTCCCACAAGGTAGAATGCCTTTCTCAACAGAACCTGTAGACAAAAGGCTGTGTGGTCACTCCGGGGGAAGGATGTTGGCCCTCTGTTGACAGACAGGGGTTCCTGGTCACTGGGCAGTGCTGTCTGCTGTGCTCCGGTTGGTAGTTCTGCAAGACAGTGGCCTGGCAGTCTGGCTGCTCTCTATCAACAAAACAGATCAACAGAGAGATCTGCTTTTGTCTGTGGCCATGATCTGTTGACAGAAGTTTTGTAAGTAGATATGTTCCAAGAGTAACTTCTGTCAACAGATCACTGTAGTGTAGACGTAGCCTAAGGAAAGAGGTTTCAAGAAGGCAGACTTTAGCAAACTCAGGGACTTGGCAGGCAAGATCCCATAGGAAGGAAATCTTAGAGGAAAAACAGGTAAAGGGTGGCAGCAGTTTTTCAAAGAGATGTCATGAAGGGAGCAAGAGCAAACTGTTCCACTGGATAGGTAAGATAGGAAGAGTTGACAAGAGACTGCCCAGGCTTAACTAGGAGATCTTCAGTGATCTGAAATTCAAGAAAGAATCCTATACAAACTGGAAACTAGGTCACATTACTAAGAATGAATATAAGCAAAGAGCACCAGTATGGAGGGACAAACTAAGGTAAATGCCCAACATGAGATTAACCTACCTAGAGACATAAAGGGGATCAAGAAAACATTCAACAGATCCATTAGAAGCAAGGAATGTTTATGTCCCAGGAAAGGATTGTCCCATTACTACAGCCCTACCAAATTCATGGTCCATTTTGGTCAATTTCACATAATCAAATTTCATGATAATTACATGAGGTCAGAGTTTTAAATCTGAAATTTCATGGTGTTGTAATTTGTAGGGGTCCTGACCTAAAATGGAGTTGTGTGGGGACTGCAGTATTGCTATTCTTATTTCTGTGCAGTTGCCGGCAGGAGCATTGCCATTAAGTTAGCAGTTGGAGAATGGCAGCTGCTGGCCAGAAATTGAGCTCTGAAGGCGGAGCTACAGACATCAGCACAGAATTATGGATGGCATTGTATGATGTTGCCTCCCTTCCTTCTGCTCTGCTTCCTTCTGCCCTGCTGCCTGCGGAGCTGGGCCCTTAGACAGAAGTTGCCGTTCTCTGACAACCTGTCTGAAAGCAGCAGTACAGGAATATGGGCAACTTGGGTATGGTATTACCACCCTTGTTTCTCCATTTCTGCTGGTGGGTGCTGCCTTTAGAGCTGGACACCTGACCAGTATTACAGCCACTGTTCTTGACTGTTTAAACCTGAAATACAGATGACTTTATTTTTGCCATCTCCTGCTGCTCTCAGTCTCTGGTGGGAACTGCTTTAACACTATTATTACAATGGCAAAGTAAAACATAGAGTGATATTTATTTTAATTTGGGTGTTTTGCAATCTAACCCCTCACTTTGAATTTAACAGTTATTAATGGAGAGTTATATTTACAATAGTGTCATTAGCCACTTCCCATTTAAGATCCTTTGTGCTTTTCAACTTAGTGGGCCCAGTACATCTGCTGCAGGCATAGTGTTTTCTAAACAATGTCATTTTCTGCATGATTGGTTGTAAATTTGTTGAAAAGATGACTTTCACTTGTTACGGTAGTGGACTAGTAGCAGAGCCCAGATGCTGGCCAGACTCATTTGCAGCCTTCGGTCTAGTTTTCTGTATTCCTTTTTTTCTCTTGAACTGGGCTAGAGGATGCAACAGAGCAGTACCCTGTAAGCTATGCTGCAGTGATTGTAAACATTGTCACCAATCATAAATTACTAGTCATAGAATCATAGAGCTGAAAGGGACCTCAGGAAGTCATCTAGTCCAGCCCCATGCTTCAGGCAGGATCAACCCCCCCAAGTCATCCCAGCCAACAGGACCTTGTCAAGCCAGGACTTAAAAACCTCTAGGGATGGAGAATCTACCACCTCTCTAGGCAATGCATTCCAGTGCTTCACAACCCTCCTGGTGAAGTAGTTTTTCCTAATATCCAACCTACTCCTCTCATTCTGTAACTTCAGACCATTGCTCCTTGTTCTGCCATCTGTCACCACTGAGAACAATTTCTCTCCATCTTCTTTAGAGCACCCCTTCAGGAAGTTGAAGGCTGCTATTAAATCACCCCTCAGTCTTCTCTTCTGTAAATTAAATAAGCCCAACTCACTCAGACTATCCTCATAGGTTTTGTGCTGCAGCCCCTTAATCATTTTTGTTGTCCTCCGCTGAACCTACTCCAGCACATTCACATCCTTTTTATACCAGGGGGCCCATAACTGGACACAATATTCCAGATGTGGCCTCACCAGTGCTGAATAGAGGGGAACAACCACTTCTCTAGATCTGAATCAGTGAGTCTTTGCCAATGAAAGCTTATGCTCCAAAGTATCTGTTAGTCTATAAGGTACCTCAGGACTTCGTGTTGTTTTTGAAGATACAGACTAACTTGGCTACCCCTCTGATACTAATTCTCTGTTTGAATCTTAGCAAAGTTCTTGGTCTCCATGATATTTTATGGCGATATGTTTCACATGATAATTCAATATGTTTATGAAGAGAGAATTTTTAAAAATGTTCTTGAGTTTATTTCTGTTTAATTCAGCTACCTCTACTTGAGAGGCTTTTCCTGGCAAAACTTGGTTTTTATTGGGAAAAACCTCAGAGCATCTGCATGCAAAATGCACGTTGATGATAGTTTGTCTACAAAATCTGCCACATCTGCTGGCAGCATTATACCTCTCCCCGTTCAGATATAACACCTCTCTCAACAGATTCTGTCGACAAAACAGCTGCGTAGACACACCAGGCAGCCCTGTTTGCAGAGCTTCCGGTCAGCCATTCTGTTGAGAGAGGGACAGTCAGTCTGGCTGCTCTCTGTCGACAGAGCAGATAGCTCTTTCTATCTTCTTTTATGTGTAGACGTGATCTGTCGACTGAAGTTTTGCCGTGAAATCCCTTTCGAAAGTCACTTCTGTTGACAGATTCTTCTTGTGTAGATGTAGCCTTACACTGCATATTTCTTTGGTTTATAATGAGATGGGAAGAAATACCAAACTTATTTTCTTTTGCTCATTACTTATTTTGCATTCTTCTGTGGTTTCTTGTTGTTTTTTAATAGATTATTGAGAATAATACTCTAGTTCACTGTTATAATCCCAGTTACACAGGTATACTTCCTGGTATCTCTCAAAGAAAGATTCCAGTAGTGAGTAGGTAGTCAGGCAGTTATAAACTGTAGGTCACCTCTGTTGCCTACCGGGAAGTAGTACCATACTACAAATATATTAGCAGATGCATAAGGAATGTGGTGTATCTCTCTCATTTTTGCCGCATATTTATTTATTCATACTCCATTTTTGGTGTTATTGCTGTGCTTTTTTTCTTCTGAGCATTAAAGTGTAATGGATTGATCAAAAGTGCCTATCTTAATATTTTTATTCATACCCTTCTTACCGCTGCACTATCTTACGTCTAATAAACTCTGTTGGGGCTACACATTCCTGTTCAGTTTGAAGATAAAGCTACTTACTCCTCAGGGAATTCTGTGCCAAAAAATTAAAATTTTGTTCAGAATATTTTAAAATTGGCAAAATTCTGCATACTTTGTCAACGTAACACAATATAATCACACCATATTCAGTTGTTTGCTGAGAAGCATTTTGAAATAAGTTACCAAAAATAAATGAAATGGTGTGATTGTATTGTGTTATGTGAACAAATAAATTATGCAGAATTTTGCAGAACTGTATATTTTTAAATATTTTATCAAAAAACTCCCTCAAGAATACCAGGGTTCTGTTTGGGGCAGTCTGGGTGCTGGCAGCTTGAGGAGGTGAGGGAGATCTGGGTGCGCAGGATCTCAGTGTGGTGTTCTGAGTGCAGGAGGAATGGGACTCTCCGGGGAGTCCAGGTGAAGGGAGTTAGGATTTAGTGGGATGTGGTTGGGGGTGGGGCTTGGTGGGATGGCGGCGGGGGGGTCAGTGGGATGGGTGTTTAGGTGTATGGGGCTCCCATTGCAGTGAAGAAGGCTCAGTGAGGTTGGGGTTTGGACGGCTTGGTAGGGGTGTTCTAAGTACAGGCAGCTAATGCAGTTGGGGTAGTGGTTCTGGGTGGTGTACAGGGTGCTTCTGGTGAGGCTTGGGAAGGTGAGTATTTGGGGGTGTGGTGGGGGGAGTTCCAGATGTGGGAAACTTTAGGCGCATGGATCTCCTGATGCAGGGGGCATACTAGGGGAAGTGCGAGGGGGATCATGGTATGGGGAGCTGCTACGCTGTCCACCCAACCCCCATGCCTCTAGCGACCTTCACACCTAAGCCCCCTGTTAAAACTCATCTCCCTCCCTACCCCAACCCCACTGAGACTTACCCTCTCAGATCACTGCATCAAGCCGCTGCCCCCACTGCACTATAGGTAGCTGGGGGTTGATCTGTGCAGGGAAGAAAAGCAGGAGGGGGCGCTCTTGTGTCTGTCGTCTTCCTTCTCCTTCCATTTGGACTAGCTTTCCTGGCTGTGTGGGTCTGGAGGTGCGTCCTCTCCCATTGAGATTTCTGTCTCCCTTGACTGCTAAAACAGATGTGTCTGAGCTGTCAATGAGGGGTGAGAGAGCATTGGTGCAACTTCTCTTTGCTTCCCCACAGAAACTATTTTCTGTGGAAAATAAAGAGAATCTGTGGGGATGAGAGTGGGCATCTTCTGCTACATCACAATGGTCCAGCATTTTTCCAGGAGTACAGTGTCTGGCTGTCTGCTCACTAAACAGTGTTATTCTGTGAATGCTGGTCTCCTTTAGCTGTCTGTTGGTTTGAGTCAGTCTGAAGGTATTAGTTTTGGCTATAACACTTCACATGTCTCAGGCATGTTCTAGCTGAGAGACTGTATCTCTTTCCAAGCCATCTGTAGTTGACTTTTGCAGAGGTACTTGAGCTTGGCCTTCCTCATAAGTCCAGGGGGCTTCTGAGAGGATGTTTTGAGGACATTTTTCCTTTGGAATCCGCTCCTGCCATACCAACCAGGATCAACCGCAGCCTGAACTTGTTGATTTTAAGGGGATGCTGCAATTTGCATTGAGTAACCAACTATTAGTTTAAGGGGACGCACAAGTAGTAGCTGGTGTAGTCCAAATATTTTAACTCATTATTTGTAATTGACTAGGTTTGAAGTTAGCAGAGTATTTTTAATATCACTATTGATAAACACTGAGCACTATTCACCTCCTTGAAGTTTAGAAAATAATAGTCATGAAGGTCAAGCAAATATGAGAAGTCCTGTAGCACCTTATAAACGAATAGTTTCAGTGGAGCATAAGCTTTTGTGGGCAAAGACCCGCTTCATTAGAGGCATGTAGGGTACAGGCTAACACAGTTACCTCTTTGATACTTGAAGATCAAGAAGTGTTGGATCTCTCTGGTCTGGCGCCCTTGGAACTTGACAGTTCCTGAGCAAAAGAGTTTGCTGGATTGGGAGGTCAGTGCTGGCCCCTCTGCTGACTGACTCCAGGCTCTCCTGGATCCGTCAGCAGACCTGGCTGCTGTGCTGTCTGCTCTGCCTTTGGGTCCCTGGCCTAGCTCTGTAGCTAGTCCTGAGCCACCAGACTCCACAGCTCCCAGGCTGCCCTCAGCTCCAGGTCACTGGGCTATGCTGTCCCACTGCTCTGCGGTCAGTGGGCTCCAATACCTGGGGCCTCTGGGCTCTGCATCTAGTCGTGGGCCACTAGACTCCCTATTCCTGGCCACTGGATTCAGCAGACAGCCCTGGGCTGCCGTGCTTCACTGCACCTAGGCTCTGCTGCCTCCAGGCTGCTGGGGTTCCTGTACCTCTACTTGCCGCTGGCGTGCTGGGGCTGTCTGGTCCTGCTGGAGCACGGATGTTGATAGGCCAGAGAGTTTCAACCTGTAATTTTACATTTTTTCAGTGTATGTATTTGGATCTTTGAAAACTTCAGACTAAGATATGGCCCTTACTTGTTTCTAATGTGCCCGCCTTTAATAGGTGCTTAGTAGTCCCTGTGTAATGATGTCAGTTGACTCTAAACTTATACAATCTTACATAGCTGTGTATTAGGATGGGAGTGAGGGAGATAGAGATCAAAATTTGACTGACAGAAGTCCAGGACTGCTTTCTTTACTATAAATTTAAAACAAACAAACAAAAAACCCCACAACCTTTTTACCCTATTGGTAGGGTTCCAAAGAGGATGGAGAGAAGCTGTTCTTAGTTGTGACAGATGACAGAATGAGGAGCAAGGGACTCAAGTTGCTGTAGGGGAGGCCTAGGTTGGATATCAGGAAAACTATTTCAGTGGGAGAGTGGTGAAGCTCCAGAATAGATTGCCTAGAGAAGTGGTAAACTCTCCATCCCTAGAGGTTTTAAGGTTCCAGATTGGCACAGCCCTGACTGGAATGATTTAGTTGGGATTCATCCTGCTTTTATCAGGGTATTGGAGATGCTCTCCTGAGATCTCTTTCAACCCTATTATTCTATGGTAGTTGCAAGCCAGGTTGCTCTAACGGTCATAAACAAAATTACTGAATGCTGAAGCAGAGAACTACTTAAGAGGACATGAACCCAAGACTTTGTTTCACTAAAAGAGGTTAATTATATTACTAGTCAAAATATAATTGATTTTTGGATCGATTATAGATGACTTACTAATATGATGCCCTTTAGAGGAGTTTTCATTAAAAATCCTAGTGTAAGCTCAGATGAGTGAAAAGACAAACCTCTAGTAGCTACGTCTACATTACATTCCCCTTTTGAAAGGGAAATGCTAATGAGACAGATCGAAAATGCAAACAAAGTGCTGATTTACAAATCTCATGCTTCAGTTGCGTTATCTTGTGTGATGTTTTTGGAAGAGACTTCTTTGAAAGAAAAAAACAGCCTTGGAGACAGGGTTCTTTCAAAAGAACCCCTCTTCCTATCTCCTGATTTTTCTTTGTCAGGTGTATAAATAAAGTTTATAAAAGTAAAAGAAGCAGAAATAATAGCTTATTACTTTTCTTAAGCTAGTAAGTTTGCTGCTACTAAAATTCAAGTTGTAAGATGTCACTCTGCGGAATAAAACAGGTTCTTTTATATTTAGAACTAGATGAATAGCATTTTCCCTTCATGGTTAATTAATGTGAAAACTATGTGCCTTGTTTGTGTGTGTCTATTAAGTGCCTGATAATCTGCGACTGTATAAATCTCGTAACTCCTCTTGTGAATACATAGAATTCTCAGCCATTTGCAACATTATCCCTCCATCTAAGCATATAGTTTCTGCTCAATTTTCCATTGAATATTTAAAACAAGTATCTATGAAATAAGGGGAACTGATACTATTCCTTAGTGAACATAACAGATAACTTTACTAATAGTAATCATCAAACCATCTTGTAGTTGTTAATTGTAGTAATGTGGTCAGCAAAATGGTTTAGAGTGGTATAGACTATCTCAAAGAGGAAAGTTAACAATTAGCAAAAACTTTCATTTTTGATCTTCTAAACCAGTTCAGCCGTTCGCCATTGTATGGAGCTGCTAAGGAGTGTTTTTGACAAAAGGGTTGTAGCACTGAGAAGATAATTGAAAACAATTCACTGAAGTATTCAAAATAAAGGCTTCACAATTTCGATAACAAACCATATGGATGATGGGAACATTGTATGAAGAATACGTAGAGATTGTATGAGGAACTGGAGTTGTGTGGAAGCTTAATGAACAGGGATATACTTTTTGTTGACTGGGGTGAAGGAAGAACTGATTGGAATATTTGGACAGCAGTGTTTTATACTCACTTGATTGTTGTTACTGCTGGTGTTCAAACTTTAAATCTTTAAGATATGAGGGCATTCACTGGGCGTTTGGTGAGGATTGCAAAATAGTAAATTCTGACATATTAGATAATGTTTTCACCTCTTATCTACAGGGGCCAAGAAGAAATATACTGTTTCTTTCTTTAACTCACTTTTACATCCATTTCAGTGGTCTGATGTATTCTAACTTCTTTCTACCCACCTTTCCTTCCTCTTGGCTGTTCCCTGGTTCTCATTCCTCAAGAGAGGCCTGAGGTAGTGAGGACACATTCTTGTTACCTTGTCTCCTTTTGTCAGGAAATTGTCCTATTGCAAGATCATGCCTTAAAGCAAAGTGGCACTGCCCTACCTTCTAATTGCTGTTTTCCTAGCTAATGTTGATAGCCATGTCTGCTCAAAGAGTGGATTGGTAGCAGATAACATACTGTGTGTATGTATTATTAAGTACATTAACAACATAATGTCTGAATTCTGAACTTGTTACCTCAAATTATCAACAGCAGCCAAGGAGAGATGCTTACTCAGCGCTGTGGCCATACACAAACACTCAGGGCGTGTTCTGCAGGCTGACAAGCTATTTTTGAGTGGCCCCAGTGAGACTTGCAGCATAAAGGCATTGTAAGACACACCAGAGTTGCAGGGCAGAGAAGACAAAATCTCACTGATCTGGGTTGCACCTCGCATGTCATACATCCAAATTTAAAAATAGATGTAGTCCCTAAACAAGGACCTGTGAACAGAAGTACACAAGACATACTGGATTGATTCTGAAAGAGGTAATATGCTTCTGGCCCTGGTCAGAAAGGCCCCTGGTCAGGATGGTATACCACCAGAGGTAATCAAATGTGCCGTGGACACACTCCTGGAACCCCTGCATGAGCTGCTGTGCCTGTGCTGGAAAGAGGGTGAGGTTCCACAGGATATGCGTGACGCTAACATTGTAACGTTGTATAAGAACAAAGGAGACAGAAGTGACTGCAACAACTACCGTGGAATCTCCCTCCTAAGCGTCACTGGTAAACTGTTCGCTCGCGTCATCCTTGGCAGACTCCAGAAGATTGCTGAGAGGGTGTACCCCGAATCGCAGTGCGGATTCCGCGCAGAGAGGTCTACCGTTGATATGGTCTTCTCTCTAAGGCAGCTGCAGGAGAAGTGCAGGGAGCAGAGAAAGCCACTCTACATAGCCTTCATCGACTTGACCAAGGCTTTTGATTTGGTCAGCAGGGATGGTCTGTTCAAACTGCTCCACAAGATAGGCTGTCCTCCACAGTTACTGAAGATGATCCAGTCGTTCCACGAAAACATGAGAGGAACCATCCAATATGACGGCGCATTATCGGATGCTTTCAGAATCAGGAGCGGCGTCAAACAAGGATGCGTGCTTGCTCCGACATTGTTCGGGATCTTCTTCGTACTCCTCCTGAAGCATGCCTTTGGATCTTCAACAGAGGGCATCTTGCTGCACACAAGATCCGATGGGAAACTGTTTAACCTTGCAAGGCTGACAGCTAAGTCTAAGGTGCGAGAAGTCCTCATCAGAGACATGCTGTTCGCAGACGATGCTGCTGTAGTGTCTCACACAGAAGACCAGCTTCAAAAACTGCTGGATCGGTTCTCCAAAGCGTGCAAGGACTTTGGGCTTACCATCAGCCTAAAGAAGACGAACGTACTCAGTCAGGATGTTGCTGAATCCCCATCAATCAGCATTGACAACTATACGTTAGAGGTCGTCCACGAGTTCGTTTACCTAGGGTCCACCATCACTGACACCCTGTCGTTGGACACTGAGCTAAATAGGAGGATCGGAAAAGCGGCCACAACTCTGTCCAGACTCAGCAAGAGAGTGTGGAATAACAACAAGCTGTACACTCACACCAAAATGCAAGTCTACAGAGCCTGCATCCTCAGCACCCTCCTTTATGGCAGCGAGACTTGGACCCTTTATGCCTGCCAGGAAAAGAGGCTGAACGTCTTCCACTTGTGCTGCCTCAGGCGCATCCTTGGAATATCATGGAAGGACAGAGTGACCAACACCGCCGTCCTCGAGCAAGCTGGAATCCCAACCATGCACACCCTCCTCAGGCAGCGTCGACTCTGCTGGCTTGGCCACGTCCACAGGATGAATGATGGAAGGATTCCAAAAGACATCCTGTATGGTGAGCTAGCCTCTGGCAAAAGACCTCCCGGACGCCCCCAGTTGCGTTACAAAGATGTCTGCAAGAGAGACCTCAGAGAGGTAGACATTGAGCTGGACAACTGGGAAGAACTAGCAGATGACCGCAGCAGATGGAGGCAGGGGTTACGCAAGGGCCTTCAGAAGGTCGAGATGAAGATCAAACAGCTAGCAGAGGAGAAGCGAGCGCACAGAAAGCACAATAAGGACTTGCCAGACACCCACTACATCTGCAAGAGATGCAGCAAGGACTGTCACTCTCGTGTGGGTCTTTATAGTCACAACAGACACTGTAAATGAAGTCCTCAATTGAAACTTTAAAGGGCGCGATCCATAGTCTATGCAGACTGAAGGATGCCTACTAATATGCTTCTGTGTTAAGAAAGCAGTATCTGATTCTAGCTGTTTCCTTACATTTATCACTTTATTACTTGAGAGCCTGACACTATTTGAGAAATTATACCAGTGAACACATTTTGGGTTGGTCACTCTCCCTGTTTGTCAGACTGATCTTTGAAAAGATCAAGAAGCTGCTGGTTTCTTTTTCTGAGGAAATTATCAGCACACTGGGGAAGCTATTTCTAGGTTTCTTACTGCAGAGCAAATGTCAGGGGTGCTCTAGGATATTATCTGTGGATATGGCAGCTGTGCCTTTTGAACAAAGTGGATGGTGGTCACTGGGGAAATATATTTAAGTAAAATAAGAAAAAAGCTCCCACAGTGCAATTGCCATTTCTCATATTGTTAAAACAAAAACACTGAAGAAGCTGTACTCCCCTGCCTCAATATACATATCAGATGTGTTTTGTACTATTAACATTTCTCTGAAAGTTGCTGTGGCTGATCACTGATGATGGACCTCACATTATGTCTCCATAGTGAGAATTTAGATGGCTGTTTTGTAGTTCTTTAATGGCTTTCAGAAATAAAAATGGGAGGTGTCAAAACTTTTTTGGTTATTAGTTTTGCTGAAATGGTGATCATTGAGGAAAATATATTGTGTTCCAGATGTAAGTTTTTATTTAAGAACATATTTTATGACCTTTGTGGTGGTGTTAAAATGGAAGTTGGAAAAGTACAGTAACATAATAAATATTGTCTATATTAAACCTGGGTTTATTTTTTTTAAACTTTCCCTGACTACTGTTGGTTCTGGTGTGCATCTGATATATAGTTCTGTAGTGATATCCAGTGTTCCCTGTAAGCTGAGCCCTTGGGCTGTTGGTCAGGAGAGATTAGAATGCTGCCCAGCTGATTAATAGAGTGCCCACAGCTTCCCAGAGCTGGCAGTATGTGTTTCTGTTGCTGGTGCACATCTGCATATGTCTTGGTGCACTCTGCAAATGTATGGAAAAAATCGGAGGAAACTCTGGTGATGCTGGTGCACATTACACACAAATGCTGCAGTAACTGTGGGCATATCAGTTCTTGGTCACAGATGACCTTTGTTTTCTTTACCAGTGGGTTACTAAATTGTTTTACTCTGTCACTGTTGGTTCTCATGCTAACCACAGCAGTGGATACACAGGAAATAGAAACCGTTAGAACATTGTGAGACTGGTAGTGGTAGTGATTGCGTGAATGGAATTGTCAGTGAGTTGGGGTTTAATTTCCTTTTTTGTGTGGAGGAATCTCTGTTCTTGCTTCTCCTTCCAAATGACGAAAATTGGGATTACCAAAGTTTAAAGAGAGATCTCAATTGGGAATCTAAAATAGTAATCCAGCTAACTGCCATTAGTCAAAAACAAAACAAAACAGGAGAAACAGTTACCTGTAGCTGTTCCCCACTCCCTTCTGTCTTCCAACAGGCAATTGGAAAAGACAGGGAGGAAGTCACAGGTTGGCCCTCTTACCAACAATTCTCACTTTGCTAACTGGGATGGGTCTTTGATGGGTCAAAGAGAAATCCATGCATGAGGAGGACAAGATCTGAAGTGGGAGTAGCTGCTGCTGTATGCTCTCTTTAGTTCCTCCTCCTGATAGCCTGCACTCTGTGTGTGTGTGTGTGTGTGTGTGTGTGTGTGTGTGTGTTGGGGGGAGGGGAGATTGTGGGGCATGCCACTTCTTTCTTGTTCTTGTCCTTCTCTGTAACCTCTCCAACCTCTATTCCAATACCCAAAAAACAGGACTTTCTCAAATGGCATTGGGTACTAAAGCCTGTCTAACCAGCCCTGTTATTGGACTGCAGGTGATCAATATGGGCCAGCTGATCAGCTTCTACCTGCTGGGACAGGGTGAAGAGTTTGCTTCTGCTTGCTCTTGACGAGTATCAGTTTGTTTCAATCCCACCCTTACATAGTGAGCTGGAATCTGTGGTGCTGGAGGCTAGTCTGATTGCCAGATTTTGTTTTGTGCCTGGAAGACATTTTTCATCTAGAATAAAAATTGACAAATTGGTTTTTCACCTTCCATTCAGCATCCAGTAGATCCATTGTGAAGGTTGGAATTTCATTTGTCACTACTTTGGTGCAGGTGGTGGGTTAAAAGGAGTGCAGTGTGGAGGTCCCTGTAATTCAGTCGTGTGCTTTAGCATAGACTCCTGATCACTAGCCTGCATAATAAAACATGTATTGCCTAGCATGTGGCCTTCCTCATCTCATCTCTCCTGAATGTAGAGGGGAAACTGATTGTGACTCTAACTTCTAGCAGAGCTCTCTGACAGTGTAGAGAGTTGTTTTTTTCCTCCTACTGGTCCTTGGGCTTCTGGAACTTTGGGCCATTTGTGTTCAGTTGAATGCTCACTGGAACAATGGTATAGTTTCGAGAGTGGTTCCCTGTTGGTTAATAGTTAATAAACTTCCATCCAGAAATACTGAGTTGCTGAGTCAGTGTGCAGATGGGAAATGAGGAATACAGGCAGACAACTGGGATGCATGCCAAGAAGAGCAAAAGAAACTGCAGAGGGAAGGGGGCTGGATGCTTTACTTCAAGATATAGAGAAAAAAGCATCATTGCAGCAGATCTGGAAAGCTCACAGAGTCCAGTATGAAGTCAGGGAGAAAGTATACTTGAGAGCCAAGTTCATGCTGAGGAGGAGCTATGTACTGGTGATCAGGAAAGATTTGGGTGAGGAGATTGTGCTTTGGAAGTTGCGTGATGACAAGGTGGGGTTATTGCCAGAAGGCTGAAAGTGACAAGAAAGAGAACAAAATGATTATTTTTTTTCCTGTCTTTTTTAAAAGAAAAGCCTCCAGACAATGTGAGGGTGAGCCAGAGCTGTAGAAAATGTGACTTTTCTACAGGCTGGGATAGGAGCTAGTATCCAGCAATACGAGTGAAGGATCTGAGCTAGGTTACGTGAAATTAAGGCATGGCTGGCAGCGTGCAGAAGCCAAGGAGAAATGCTTTGAGCAGCTGCATAAGTGCTGCTGTTTCGCTTAAGAGTTAGTCTGCTGACTTCTTGCCAACCCCGCAGCCTGCTGCAGGCCAGATGTGCTAATTTGGTTGCCCAGAGGTAGAGACTGGCTCTTCTGTAGGTTTTTGTGCCTGATAGTCTGTCTGCAAATTTTGATGTGAAGATACATGAATTATCCTTTAATGCACAGGTATGGCAAAGATTTACCGTATTAGCCATATAGAAAGCCATTTAATGGGAACATTCTTCCTTTCTTTTCCACAGTAGTCCTTTCCTATTAAAAAGTACAGTTTCTGTGTGTGTGGGGGAAAAACTGATGTGGTTGCCTGACTCCTTAAATCAGGGGTGAGCAAACTTTTTACATCGGACCCCACTTTTCAGTCCTGCAGTTAGCTGGGGCCCCCTGACTTATGCAAGGACCACAGGAAGGGATGCGCGTGGAGGTGCTCAGGAAGTGGGTAAGATGTGTGGGAAGTGTGTGCTGGGGGCCTTCAGGGGGTGCCCCGAAGGGGGAGAGGTACTCGGGAGGACCCTAGTATAGTAAGTAGGGGATTCAAGGGGACTCTTGGCTGCGCTGTATTGACGAGCAGTGGTGGCAACAGGCTGAAGGAAGCCCTGCAACCCACAGGCAGCACTAGCTCTTCAGCGGCATCTCGTGGGACTCCCGGGGGCCAGCATGCACGGGCTGTGGGGACCAGTGCAGCTGCATTTCCAAGCCAGGAACTTACCGGCTTAGCCCTGCTGCTTGACTCCGGGCCTCAGAACATTGATTGGCCCAGCAGTTATGGGGAGGGGGAGAGAGCAGGGGGGCATTCCTTTAGTGATGGCAGCAGTGGCTGTGGAGGAGGAAGTAGAGGGCTGGGGAGGCAGTTGAAGCTATGGAGGGTGAGCCGATTGTGCTGTATCCCCATTACAAAATGTCACGCCCCCCCAATTTGTACATCGCTGCATTAGATTTTGAACTCGGGTTTACATAGATGGCAGTTACTAAAGATTTCTTTTCTTAACCTCTGCTGCTATTGCAAATACCTTTAAAAACAGCAAAAGTGCTCCCTCTTGTTTAACAGAAGACTAGTCTTTTAAAGAGTGTTCTCTGTATCGCTCACTAATATAATGTCACTCCTCTCAGCCTGAACAGTTCAGTCACTGACCCGTTGTTAATTCATATTTATCAATGAAATCCATAAACAAAAGCTCTTGAATCTTATTTATTGTAGATGTTTTGAAATTTGTCATCTGGTAATATATAGATTAAAATAATATGTAAAAAGCCAGTTTATCCTTTTTCAGTGTTACATTCAGCCTTGGCAGCCTCTCAATCTTTAGTTGCCAAAATGTTAGCTTTTCAGATGCCTAACTGGACACCTGTAGGTGAATGAGTATTTAGTTCTTTTCGAAAATGAGGCCTGAGGATATCTAATGTTGGATACTCATAAACACTGCTCAGTTTCCTGCCTGCCTACATTTTTTACCTTACTAAATGTTGTCGCTATTAATAAGATCCCCTTTCGTGTGCTTTTTGTGTTTTTGAGTAACTTGATGTTATTTTACTTATTCAGACAAGTGATTTCTATTAGTCAACTTCTTAGAACACTGATTATTTTGTTTATTTACAGTGGCCTGCTAGAGCTCATTAAATATCACTCATGCTAATAAACAACAAAAAGGTATTATACGATTCTGGCTTTGAAGGAATGACTAGCCTAAGGGTTTGAAAGATTGATTTCCTAAGTATATGACCACTCCAGCTTAATGCATTGTAGTTGAAAAAAGAATTTTGTGTGTCTGAAAAGCATATCTGTCTCAGCAAGAGAAGCTGATCTAATAAAACATACTGTCAACCAAGGTGTCTGTCTGAAATCCAGCCTTAACATAGTAAAATTTATCGTTTGTATGTTTTAATTGCGTTGTTTGTAGTGATGACCTTACTAACACATCTAATTCAAGAGTGTCTATGTGACAGTGGAAGAAGTTGCTTACAAACAAAGGGGAAAAAATTGTGTGTACACATAGAGTGTTCTCTTGAAAAACTTGTGTTTTAGTCAGAGGTGAGCGCAAAAATCTGTGCATGCAGAAAGATTGGACACCAGGGCTGGGTCTACACGAGTCTCTTCCAAAAGGGGCATATTAATGAGCAGGTTCAAAAGATGCTAATGAGGCACTGCAATGAATATGCAGCACCTGATTAGCATAATGGCAGCTGTGGCGATTTGAAAGTGCGGCTTTTTGAATCACGCACTACACGTGGAGACGGGACCTTCCGAAATGACCCCCCTCCGGTTTTCGAAAGTCCCTTCTTCATATCTGGTGTTAGGAAGAAGCGGCTTTTGAAAACTGGGGGGGTCCTTTTGGAAGGTCCCGTCTCCATGGGCAGTGCGTGATTTGAAAAGCTGCACTTTCGAATCTCTGCGGCTGCCATTATGCTAATCAGGTGCTGCATATTCATTGCAGTGCCTCATTAGCATCTTTCAAACCCGCTCATTAACATGCCCCTTCTGAAAGGAAGGGGCTCGTGTAGACACAGGGCAGGTGACTGTCCTGTCAATAGGAATCCTTCTAAATTGCGATATGTTAAAAAAGTCTAGTTTGGCATGCCAGATTACATATCAGTAGTTCTTCCTGAAAACAAACCGCTTTTATGTTATGTTTTACCCAGTCAGGCAAATACTGTAAACCCTCAAAATGCAATATTGCAAGTCGTGCTTAACTTGCATTAATGCTAGTTAAGCACACCTCAAAATCCCATGCCAAGTGGCCCTGGCTCAACACCCGAGGCACCGCATGACCCCAGTTCAACCCCTCTTCCCGCACTGCTCACCACTCACGCATGGCTCCGCCTGACGCCCCACCCCTGCACCCAGCTCTGGCTCCAGCTCACCACCCCTCATGTGTGGCTCTGGTTCAATCCTCCTGTGGTGGGGCTCACCACCTGAGCAAGGCTCCAACTTAACCCCCACCTTGCCCTGGTTCAACACCCCCCCCCCCCGTGCATGGTCCCATTTCAAACCCCCTGTGGCCCGGCTTACCACCTGAGCATGGCTCTAGCTCAACCCCCCTGCCCCAGTTCAACTGCTCCCCTCGTGTGTGTCCCCAGCTCAACTCCACCCCTCTGTCCCCTGCCTTAACCCACTCCAGGCTTAACCCCCCTGCCCCACTTCTGTGGCCCCAACCCACCAGCAGGCTTAACCTTCCCAACTGCCTCCCCCAACCCTAGGACTTACCTTTCAAAAGGAGCTCCAGGTGCTCCTGCTGCTTCCCCAGCTGCAGAATGTGCATTCTGCTGGGGAGATACCCCCCACAATGACTTAATGCAAAATTCTAGTTACATGAGGTTGCATTATGCCTCACGTAAATTGAGACATTACTGTACTTTGGTCTCAACACTAGGACAATGCCTTTTGCCATTAACTACACTAGATTCGTAAATCTCAATACCAGTAGGAACTTCTGATATCCTTTCGTCTGACCTTCTGTATAACACAGGCCATAGAACTTTGCCAAAATAATTCTGAGAGCATATCTTCTAGAAAAAAATGCATCCAATCTTAATTTAAAAATTGCCAGTGATGGAGAATTAACCCTAACTCTTCGAGCTTTAGAAGGTATCTGTCTTGCTTCTCTAATTTACTAGTTCTTGCATTTGGTACAGTAACATAAGCTTTTATTTTAGGCTTCAATTTTACAAAGATTTTTCCCCTGCAATAAAGTATGGTTTATTAGTTCTCATGTGCAAAGGTTTGCAGATATTTGGAATTGTGTGGTAAAATATAAATTCTATTTTTTGAATAAAACTTGGATAAATAAGTACATGTGCTTGGGGAGGTAGAGCAATCTCCATCCTGAGAGTTTATTGAGGCCAGGATTGACAGAGCCCTAGCTGGGATGATTTAGTGGGGTTTTTTCCTACTTGGAGCTGGAGGTTCCTCTAGATGACTTCCTGAGGCCTCTGCCAGCCCTAATTTTCAATGATTTAACTGATTTGATTTGGATTTGAATTGGATTTCTTTGTTTGTTGGGTGTTTAAAAATATCCAATGAAATTTTTCCAGTTACTATTAAATCTAAACTTTATAGATTGAAATTAAACAACTCCATAATTCAAGAAAATTATCCTAAAAACCTTTTAGCAAGATGCTGTTATCAGCATGATTGGGCATGCATTCCGGGTAGGGCCTGAGCTAGGACGATAACAGGGTTTTAAAAAGAGCTAGATAAATTAATGGAGGGTAGGTCCATTAATGGCTATGAGCCAGGATGGATAAGGAATTGTGTCCCTAGCCTCTGTTTGTCAGATGCTGGAGATAGATAGCAGGAAAAAGATCGGAGGGGTAGCCGTGTTAGTCCAGCATCTGATGAAGTGAGTCTGTGCTCACGAAATCTCATGCTCAAAACTTTTCTGTTAGTCTGTAAGGTGCCACAGGACCCTTCACTGCTGTTACAGGAAAAAGATCATTACCTGTTCGGTTCACTCCTTCTGGGGTACCTGTTATTGGCTACTGTTGACAAACAGGATACTGGGCTGGATGGACCCCTGGGCTGACCCGGTATGGCCATTCTTATGTTCCTATGCTCTTATTTTATTTTTAACAATATGCTTTGAATAGCAGTTTTGGCAAATGAAATATAACAGCTAAATTATGTTGGTTAGTACTTCTGCACAACAATTATTGCTGATAGTGCTCTGATAGATTTTAAGTTATTTTATAATAAATAAAACACTTCGAAATTTAATCAGGATCAGTTTGGATTAATTTCCTGTATTTTCCTCTGCCTTCATTCATGTGGTATTACTGTCACAAATATGTAGTTTTGTGATTTCTGTGCTTTTAAATTTAGATTGTAATATAACAGCTTTGAACTTTGAGTGCCCTATAATCCCATCACAAAAAGGGCTTATTTGAGGAGAGACTGGTTGCAGGCAATGAGCATATCATAGATGAGATCATAATCAACTCCGGAGTGCCTGTCGAGACCTCTCTCTCTCTCTCCTTTATGCCACACGGCCTTATGCAATTAGGTCATGCCTCTTGAAAGACTCCACCTTCGGTCAGACTATGTCCTTGCCAAACTGACAGTCTGTTAGAATAATCAATGTTCATGCTAAAATGGTATTGCTCCATCATGGTGTCAGTCTTTGTCAGCATTCTCTTCCTTGCCTCCTCACCAGACAGGATGATCATTAGTGACACATCCCAGTTGAGCTGGGGTGCTCACGTGGACAACTACTGTACAGCACAAGGCACCTAGACTTCATGAGAATCCAGGAAGTATACCGACTAGAGCTATGAGCAGTTTGAAGGCCTTGCAAAACTTTTCTCCCCTTCATACAAGGTTACCTTGCCCTCATAACATCAGAAGATGTTACTACTGTCTTTTACATCAGGAACCAAGGAGGAGATCTGCTCTGCTGTATGCAGAAGTGGAACTAGTGCATTGGTAGTCACATTGCCCTATTTGCAGCCTATTGCCCAGGAAACCAGAAAATGCTAGCAGACTCTCTCAGCTGTTGATCAGAAGTGGGAGCTTCACAGCTCTACGCCGAGCAATATTTTCATTTAATGTGGGATTCCCCAAACCCAGGGACCTCTTTGTCTCACAGACGAACAGGAAGTGCAACATATACTGTTCCAGAGGAGCCCTGGATCACCGTCACAGAGCAATGCACTATTCCCTACACGATCAGATCTGAACTATGCCTTCTGTTGATTTCTACTACTGTCTAGAGTGTTGAACAAGATTAGGCAGGACAGGCTACAAGTTATTCTCATTGCCATGTGCTGTCCTAGGCAGTTTTGGTTCCTGACTCTTCTATGTGGGTTGTTTTGGGCAACAATCATTATTTCTACATTCTCTGATTTCCGCCCCCCCCACTCCCCCCCCCAGGGGACTGGCCCATCCCAATCCGTAGTCATTTCATCTCAAAGCCTGGTTTTCAGATGGGCTTTTTCTTTTGAGGACTCGTGTTCTGAAGCTGTGAAGACCATATCTAACAGAAGAAAGGATTCCATTAGAAATGTTATCTAGGCAAGTGGAAGTGTTTTTCTGGCACATTATTTCTCCAAAAGCCATAGACATTTCTCTTGTTCTGGCTTGTATTCATTCCTTGAAGATGGCAGGTTTCTTCCAGTTTCTTTTTGTCCATGGGGAACAATCATTGGCCACTGCGTCTTTGCATACTCTTGCAGATTCTAAAGGGTTATCAGAACAGTTCTGCTGTAATTAGACCTGCTACTCAAACACATTTGAAGCTTGTTCTCTCAGCACTCACTAAGTATCATTTTGAACCTTTTACTTCTTGCACATTGGCTCTCCTGTCCATGAAGGTCACATTCTTAGTAACCATCACCTCAGCTAGGAGAGTGGGTAAGATTGGGATATTGATGGCTCTTCCTTCCTACATAATATTCCATAAAGATGAGGTTTCATTACATTTACATCTTCAGAGTAGTCTCTTGAGTTTCATCTGAACTATTCTATCCACTTACCTGTGTTCTTCCCAAAACCTTACACATCTTCAGAAGAAAGAAGGTGATGTTTGGCAAACATTTGCCTGTTACCTGTAGAGAATGGAGGCCATCAAAAATTCTACTAGACTGTTCATTGCCATAGTACAGTGGGTCATGGTATATGCTGTTGAAATATATTTTCTCTTTTTCTACCTGTCTGCAGTAAACCCTCCAGGATACACGCAACTGAGCTGTGCAAGTCTCAGGTTAACGCCACTGCCACTCTTGACAGGAGAGGTTTCCCCACCTTTGTCAGGGGCAGCAGCTGCTTCTGTCAGTGGTGGCAGCTGAGAGTCAGGCTGTCAGCTGCCTCTACTGACAGGAGTGGTAAAACTGATGAGGGCACCAGCCCTGGTCAATTTCCTGGCTCTGCAAGCAGAGGGGAGCCAGGCTGCCACCTGGTGCCTAGCTCCCCTCCACTCTTTGGAGCCAGGAAACTGACCAGAGCTGGTGCTCTCATCAGTTCCCTGGCTCCTCTGAGTTGTGTGGGAAATTTGACTTAAGAAGGGGTTGCAAGAATGCAACCCCCGTGAAAGTAAGGGGTCTCTCCCCTTCCTCAAGGGGCAAGAGCTCTTTCCACAAGAGCACAAGCAACACTGATAGCATCTCATCAAGAGGTGCTACTACTTGATATTTGTAAGGCAGCTCTGTGGAATTCCATCCTCTGATTTGCTGGAGACTCTGCCTTGGTACAGGACACCTCTGTTTATGTATCTTCTGCAACAGTAGTCCTTTTTTCAGGTCTGCCACCTGTGATCTTTCATCCTCCTCTTTGAGGGATGCTTTTTAGTCATCAGCGGTGGAATACACATAGGGACCACTTGTCAAAGTAGAAGAGAAAGTTAGGTACTTCGTAGTAACTAGAAATTATTTGAGATGTATGGCCCTTACCTGTATTCTAGTACCTGCTCTTCATCCTAGCTGCTTTTCTTTTTATTATTCTTATTATTATTGAATGAAAAGGAAAGGCAGTCATTCTGTCTACCATTTGTCTCTGTGGTTGGAGCAGGTGATGAACAAGGTTGCATATGCAGACCAATGGACACTGCTTTCAGAATTTTTCAGCTCCCAGTGCATGAAGCACATGTGTACCCACAGTGAAATACACACACACTCTGAAGAGCATCCCCTTGCTATACAATGTGTAATTAACCCCCTCATTTTCTGTAATTTGCGTATTTAAAGCATCAGGTGCAACATTACACAAATGCACTAAATTTTTATAAAACACGCTTGTGGTCAAAAACATTCAGCTTAGTCAGCAGTTGATTTATTAGACAAGAAATAACCTATCACTAGCTTTCTGTCTTTCATTATTTAAAGATTTTGACAATTTGTCATGTATTTCAGCCAGCGTTCAATAGGAAGATCTCTGCGAACTGTTCTAAATGACTTCCCCTTCTACAATCTGTGCTCTTTGAATTAATCAGTTTAGTTTGTCAAATACATTATCCCATTGCTTGCAATATCTTCCTTAGAATTTCCCTACTTCTCTTAGCTCTGAAATCCTGTGTAGCTGTGTTCTCTCCCCTTTTACTTACTGTGTATACTCAGATGTTTGCTCTCCACTGTTTTTTTTTTCCTGCAGTAAGAATTTATCTGACTTGCACAATATTCAGAGTTTTCCTCCAGTGTATTGCTAAAGTAACATTTCACTAAAGGAATTATTCTATGTACTTTGAGGATTCTTCTGGTGTCTTTTATGACTACTAGCCAAATGCATCATATGTTTGCATGCAGAGTTGGACATAAGTTGTCCACAACTAGATTTCTTATTTGTTTGTAGAACTATTTGAGGTTTCCTGACTACGGTATAAAACTTCATTGAGTTGCATGAGCCACACAGGTACTAAAGCTATCCATATCCAAACTTTTGTTTGACTCCTCCTGTTTTGTCAATAAAAAATCTTGTTGTAGGAATATGCAAGTTTCTCAGTATATATTGATTAAATGTGTAGCCTTGATACAGATCCTTCTAAAAAGTAAGGACCAACCTATTTCTAGCCTGAACAGTTCTATTTTGCTGTCTTCTCTTTGTATTTCTTTGATGCGAGTGAACTGGTTTTTCTAACTTTTTTCCCTGTTGCTCGGGGAGAATACTAATCAGCCACAGGATTTTTTGCACCACTGCATACAGTATCCTTTTCTGTCATTGCTCTCTATTTTTGTTATGCCGTCAGTTCAAGTCAGAGACAGCTGTGAGCATTGTTGACAGGACATCATTTAAAAAAATCCAAATAATATATCATTAATGAGGACAGAGAATTTGAAAGATAATAGAAATTAGCTGCCAGATCAACAGGATTTGACCCTAACACCAAGGTTAAGTTGGCTACTAGTAATTCACAGGCTGACATGTTAACAGAACTCAGACAATATTATATTAATATTTCATAATTAAGCTGTTTTAAGGCCCAAAGTGGGACATAAACTCTAGTATGACTACAGTGTTTTTCAAACAAAAACTAGTTCCTTAGGGAGCCAAACTGGGATAGTGTTGTTAGGTTTCCATCTGCTGGTTGTACGTAGAAGAGAATTTTCTAGGGGACCAGTAATATTGTTAATAAAAAGGAGGGCCAGAGCTGACAAGGTCTATTCAGCAAGGTGGAAATGGCCCAGTATCAACAGTACTTATAAAAAGAGGAAAAAACACGTCAGATCAGACAGGGGGATGTGAGCCTTTGTCAGAGTCTAATGGGGAGACATTAGCACCCAGAGCAGAGAAGCTGCCTTTGTAAACTGCGAGCCACTCCTGGTCTCTGTTTAGTCCATGGTTAATGGAGTCAAATTTGCAAATAAATTGCAGCTCAGAGATTTCTCTCTCCATTTGATTTTTGAAATGTTTGTGTTTCAGAACTGTCACCCTTAAATCTGCCACTGAGTGTCCTGGGAGATTGAAGTGTTCCCCCACAGGCTTCTGTACATTACCGTTCCTGATGTCTGATTTATGTCCATTTATTCTTTTACGGCGAGACTGTCCAGTGTAGCCAATGTAAATTGCAGTGGGGCATTTCTGGCACATGATGGCATATATTATATTAGTAGATATACAGGTAAAGGACCATGATTTCAACAGTTTCCACCCCACCATCAACCTTAGCCTGGACCAGTCCACACAAGAAATTCACTTCCTGGACACTACTATGCAGATGAGCAACAGTCACATAAATACCACCCTATACTGAAAACCCACGGACTGCTATGCTTATCTACACGCCTCCAGCTTCCATCGAGGGCACACTACACAATCCATTGTTTACAGCCAGGCACTAAGGTACAACCGTATTTGCTCTGATCCATCAGACAGAGACAAACATCTACAAGACCTTTATCAAGCTTTCCTCAAACTACAATACCCACCTAAGGTAGTGAGGAAATAGATTGTTAGAGCCAGACGGGTACCCAGAAGCCACCTGCTACAAGACAGGCCTAGCAAGGAAAACAAGAGAACACCACTGACAATCACATACAGCCCCCGCCTAAGGCCTCTCCAGTGCATCATCAGTGATCTGCAACGCATCCTGAACTATGATCTTTCACTGGACAGTCTCTCCATAAAAGAATAAATGGACATAAATCAGACAAAATATCTGTTAGTCTATAAGGTGCCACAAGATGACTTGTTGTTCTTGAAGCTACAGACTGGCACAGCTACCTCTCTGATAATTGTTAATAAAACTGTTTTTTGTCAACTTATGGGGTTTGTTAGCTCTTGGGAAGAGCATAAGTAATATCCTGTATTAATTGAATGAGACATCAAGCACATGTCAATGGGACTGAGAGAGAATTGAACTTAATGTTTCTCTGGAACGTAGTGGGATCCTTCCAGTTGGGTGTGAGAACATGCTATCAAGAAAAACAGTATTATAAAGATGCAGTTTATGTCAGGGAAGAAGTCAGTGTGATGGTTCTTACATGAAAAATTCATTATCCTTTATGGAAGAAATACAAACAGGCTTTCTGGAAATATTTCCATTACTACTCAATGTGCTGGTAGGTGTATTAAATCAATGAGTTTCTTTTGGTTGCAGTGAAAGCTGGATGAAGTCACTAAAGTCACAGTGAAAGGAGAAGTTAGGAGCTGATTTATAAATCCACTTAAGTGGTAGTTAAATATTGTTCATGAAATCCAGAGCAGGTACATTCCCTGCTAATTCAGTCTATTCCAAATGGATTCACATTTAATATAATTAATTCCTAAGCCTTTAAGTATTAAATATGTAACACAGCATATGCTAAATAGATATAATCAATTGTTTGGCTATTTGTGTTATAGTAGCATGTGTTGTTTTTGACACACTGTAGGAACTCCAAGGAAGCATATTCAAAATATTTTATTGTGTGCCTATATTGACTCAGGCCAGCTTCCTTTGTTAGTCTGCTATGTCATAATGTGTTCCCTCATTAATTTAAACTTACATCTAAAAGGTTTCTGAGTATTAAGAGTAGATTCTGGTGTGAGAGAGACAAGTCAGTTCCTACTTCCCCCATATGTACAGTTCTTTACCTAAATAAACTAAGCAAAACTATGGAACCTGGAGATCTTCCCCTTTAGTTTTTGTTGTGTTTATTGTGGACCCTTATGTGTCTGGACTTTTTTATTTTATTTAATGTGAACAGATTTAGCATGTGCAAGATCAGAAAGAAAAGAGTTGATTTTACAAGGTGATTTATTTAATTATTGAACCTTTCCATGTGCTTCAGTTCACCAGCTTTAAAACTAGATGTTTCTATTAGTTTTGCTCTCATAGTCTTCTTACTTGCATTCTCTCCCTGATAAACTAAAAAAGCAGTTCTGTAGCACTTTAAATACTAACAATATAATTGATTAGGTGATGAGCTTTCGTGGGACAGACCCACTTCTTCATATCTGGAAAATCCTGAACTGCTTTTTTGTTTTGTGAAGATACAGACTAACACAGCTACCTTTCTGAGACTCTCTCCTTGCTGTTTCCTAGTTGTTAGCTTTGTCTTGGAAATGTTTTGTCACAGTAACTCTATGCCCTCCAAAGGAGTGGGTTATGAGACCCAGATTCTACAAGAATCTTCTGTCTCCTATGCAGGAGTGTTTACTCCCCAACAGGCACCCTCATATTCTTTTGTGCCCTGTGTTCCCTAAGTCTGTCATCCACATAATCATTCTTCCCATGGCAAGCTCCCAGAATGGCAGCGAACAAGATAGGAAACTGAAATGTTGCAGGAAAACTGCCACAGTTTTTGCATTTCTGTGGCATGCAGGCAGAACGCCCTTTATTCAGCCATTGGCATAGCAACATAAGTACATTTTAAGTCCTTGGCTACATGTGAAGCATGTGGCTACATCAGGGTTTGACCTAGAATCATAGGTGTACAGCTTTGAAGGACCTCGGGGCCATCTAGTTTGGTCCCCTGCACTGAGGCAAAACTTAATATATCTATCCTATCCATGAGAGATGTTTTGTCTAATCATTTTTAAAGTTCTCCAGTAATGGGGATTCCACAACCTCCCTTAGAAGTCTGTTCCAGTGCTTAACAATTTTCATAGGTAGATTTTTTCCTAATGTCTAATCTAGATCTCTCTTGCCGGAGATTGAGCTAATTACATCTTGCCCAATCATATGTGGACAAAGAACAAATGATTATTCTGTTTCTAACAGCCCTTAATGTATCTGGAGATTGTTGCAGATTCCACCTCAATCTCTTCTAAAGACTAAATATGTTCAGTTTTTTTAACCTTTCCTACTAGGTCTGTTTTCTTAAACCTCTTATCTTTTTTGTTGCTCACCTCTGGACACATGTTCACTAAACTTTGGCAGGTCAGACTGGATGCAGTACTCCATCTGAAGCCTAACCCGCACTGAGTAGTTTAAGACAACTTCTTCATATGGCTTACATAACGCAAGCAACCCCTACTATCTTGGTGTCCTCTGCAGAATTTATAAGCATGTTTTCTACTCCATTATCAAAGTCACTAATGAAAATATTAATTAGTGTGAGACCTTCTAGATGATGTCTCCCATGTTTGACAGCAAGCCATTGATAACTACTGTGAGTAGGTCTTGCAGTTTATCTGCCCAGTTTATAGCAGTTTAATCTAGGCCATGTTTCCCTGCTTGGTTTACAAGAATGTCATGTGGAACTTTGTCAAAGGCCTAACTAAAAACAAGATACATGAAGTGTACAGTTTCCCAACCCTGCTTCCATTTGGCCAGTTACAGTGTCAAAGAAGGAAATTATGTTGATACATCATGATTTGTTCTTGGCTGGTCCAGGTGGGCTTTTATGTATAGTTGTCTGGGTTCTTACAGTTGTTTTTTTGTTAGTTTGTTCTGGTATCTTTTCGGGTATCAAATTTAGACTGACCTGTTCCCCTATTTCACCATTTTTTAAAAAATAGGTACTGTATTTGCCATTATTCAGTCTTCTGTGACCTTATCTGTCCTCCAGAAGTTCTCAGAGGTAATCACTAACAATTCTGAGGTGGTTTCAGCTAGTTACTTAGGTACTCTACATTGAATATCATCAGCTTCTACTGACTTGAACAGTCTAATTTACCTAAATATTCTTTGGCTTGTTTTTTCCCTATTCAGTCTTGTTTTTCTTTCTCCTTGTTGTTAATATTAATTATGTTCAGCATCTGGTCACAATATATCTTTTTAGTGATGACTGAAACAAAATTGCCTTAAACATGCAGCTTTATAGAAGTCCATTGTTAGCTCTCTTTCCCTGCATAGGAGTAATCCTATACTTTCCTTCATTTGTCTCCTGCTTCTAATATATTTATGGAATCTCTAACTGCCTTTTTTTTTTCTTTTGTTTAGTGTGCCTTATTTGATGTCTTTAGCTTTTCTGCTTTTGTCTTGATATGCTTGTAATATTCATTTTTTTAACTCATCCTTAGCAACTAATTTATCCAGAATCATTACACATGGGCTGTGTCTATGCTACAAAAATAACTTTGAAGTTAAACTTCGAAGTAGGGCACTACTCCATTCCCAGGAATGGAGTAAGGACTTTGAAGTTGGTCTCCCTGCTTCAAAGTTATCTTCAAAGTAAGGGAAAATGTGTCTAGACTCTTTGCTGGCTACTTCAATGTAGTGCCTAACTTAAATAAAGTTAACTTCAAAGTTAGTTCCTAGTGTAGATGTATCCATGGTTAAGTAAAATACAACCATCACACTTTTTTCTGACATACACTTAATATTCTGGAATAATGATAGTTTTACTTGAGGGGTGGCCAACCTGCAGATCTTTGAGCCATTAAATGTGGCTCCTCCTTGGAGCCGCACACCGGGAGTGCTGTCTGCTGCTCTGCACATGCGCATCAGCGCTTGGTGGGAGGAATGTGTGGTGGCAGATGTGGTAGCTCCAGTGAGTTCCCAGCATCGAGATAGAGTGGGAGGAGCTAGGGGGTGCCTGGCTCTGGGGGAGTGGGAGGGCATTAAGCCATGTATTACATATTTGTTTTTATCTATTTTATTTATAGCTATCTATCTAGATAAAGAAAAATAAATATATATTATGTGTCTCTTTGCACTCTATCCATGTGACTTTTTACACTTTATCTGTGGCTCTTAGTCCTTAATTGGTTAGCTAACCCTACCTTACTTTAATCATTACTGTGAGCCTGAATTTAATTTGACTGAATCTACACTTGCATTCCTCTTTCGAAAGAAGTGTGCAAATTAGGTAAATTGAAAATGCAAATCAGGTAGAAATTTGCATATTTGACATCTTGTTTGCATATTCTAATTTCAAAAGAAGAAAGCCAGTGTAGATGTTGCTCTTTTGAAAGTAAACCCATCTTTCGAAAAAATCCTTCTTCCCTTTATTTAATGGGAAGAAGGAGTCTTTTGAAGATGGGGTTTACTTTTGAAATAGCAGCATCTACACTGGCTTTCTTCTTTTGAAAGAAGCTCTTTTGAAATTGGAATATGCAAGTGAGGTGCCAAATATGCTAATTTATACCTCATGTGTATACCTCTTTGGAAAGAGGAATGTAAGTGTGGATGCACGCTTGGGTTCTGTTTTTAGCATCAATATAAAGTACTCGGGGTTACATTTTATTTGGACATTGGTTTTCTGTGCTATTGAAATATATCTCATCTCTCTCCTGAGGGTCATGCCACCCAGAGCAAAATCTTTTACCCTAAACAAAACAAAACAAATACAAAAACCTGTTAAAGTCACAGGTTTATTTTGAAATAACTTCATCAGCAGCTAAATGATGCACACGCTATTTCAAATTAAAATCGAAATAGTTGGTGCATTATTTAAATTCCAGTACAACTCATTCCACAAGGAGTAATGCCTATTTTAAAATTGCTCTTTTGAAATAGTCTCTATTACGGCATGAAATGGTGCTGTTTTGAAACAAGCCATAATGGTCTCCATTGGCACTATTCCAAAATAGCACTATGGGACCTGGTAAATTTTTCAAAATATAGCAAACTCTTGCATATCTGCCACTTTCTCATCTGGAACTCTCAAATAACTGGCATTTTAACCATAAGTAAATTTATGGAGCTCCAAGATGTGTGTTTGGGTTTCTGCTGTAGTGCCCACTCTGTGTTGTAGCTCTGCGTGTGTGACAGGAAAGGGAAAACAATGTACCCTCATCCTCCTCTGTTTATATCTATTCTACACACATTTGTAGTCATCAAGCAGTTTTCAGTGGCCTAGGTACTGAATGATGTAGTACTGTTGGGAAAAAGAGTTAAATCAGAAAAAGTTAAAACGTTAAAATCTGAGTGTCAATGTATCAACATGTCTTTGGGGTAGGGGGCAGCTAATTGCAGAAATCACTGGATCAAGATGAATTTACACAAATTGCACATGCTAAAGACAGAGTGGATAAAATCACTGGTATTTTGAAATTGCATTTTTATTTAAATAGATTTTTTATTTAAATTGGATTTTTGATTTTTTAAAATTCAAAATACTGAATTTCTCATTTAAAAACAAATTACAATTAAATCTCATCAGAAGCATGCTACACCTACACACAATACCATAAAAATGATTTAATAGATGTTATCTGTTCAACCTAATGGCCAGCTCTTGCTTCCTGAAAGTTCTGGGATTCCAATTTCTGCTTCTCAAAAGACTAAAGTAACATGCACAGAGAGAGAGACCCAGGCAGGTTTGTTCTGTGCCTGTGTGGTTTTGGACCTGGGTCAAGAACTGCAGAGGAGTTAAGAAATTGTCTTAAAGACAGAGAGACAGTATATAAAAGGACAGCGGCAGCATAGAAAGGAATGGTGCAGTGGGTTGGAAAGAAAAAGGGAAGATATTATTCAGCACACATACAGCTTCCTATATTCCCCTACACTTTTGCTACAGAAAAACTGTCATGGCATCTGGGTGTGAGAGAGACTCTATCCATGAATATTTTGAAGACATTTGATCCTTGGTTTAAAAATAAGGAAAACAAGTTGGGCTTGTCTACACTGCCACCTTCCTTCGAAGATAGTTGGTAATTAGGGTGTTGGGAGTTTACTAATGAAGTGCTGCTGTACATAGGTAGCACTTCATTAAGCAAATTCCCCTGCCATGGCAACTTTGAAGTTTTAAACTTCGAAGTACCGGCACGTGTCTAGCCGTGGCTCACCCGCCAGTACTTCGAAGTTTAAAACTTTGAAGCTGCTGCAGGGGGAAATTTGCTTAATGGAGTGCTGCCTGTGCACAGCAGCACTTCATTAGTAAACTCCCAACACCTTAATTACCATCCTTCCTTCCAAGGAAGGTGGTAGTGTAGACAAACCCGTTGAGTATAAGCACTGCAAAAAGATGTTGCAGTGCTTAGTTGCAAAAATGAAATCTCGTAAGAAAAATGGGAGAAATTGGTGTGGCTGAAAATATAGGTATGTCTGAAGAACAACATGGATCAAGTGGTTATTAACTTTGCAATGCATCATTCTTCAGAACTCTGTGCGTTTTAGTAAAGTGTTGTTTAACAAGTAAATTCCTAAATTGTTTGCTATGTTGGATGATGATAGAAATATTTTTAGTTTAGCTAATCCTTAGTGCTTGTTTAATTAGATAACTTGGTTTAGAATCTATCACTCAAGCATACAGTACAGAAAGCTGCTGTAAGAGAAATCTAGAGTTGCTAGTTGCGACTGAGTGTCATTTTCTTATTTTATATTGCATAATACATGCCCCTTATTTTGGAAAATCATGGCCACAGGCCATAATTGCTATGGCATAAATTTATTCTCTAATTTACTTCAGCGTAACTCAGCTTTCCTAATGGAACCCCATACTGTACTTGTTTTCTCAAAAAACAGAAGCGCCAGAGAGTTCAATGGGAGTTACTACAAAATTAAGTGCACTCCATGCACAACCAATTTTATCTTTTTTTGATCATATGGAATCAGGTCTTCATCCTTGCTGAGAAAAATGTAAATGATTATTATGTATTTGATGTATTTATTTGTATTTACTTGAACTATACTGTAGTTACGGAAAATGTAACTAAAATTTACTTACAGTGAAACTGCTGGTATTTGAGAGTTCTGGTTGATAGAATGCCAGATATGAAAGAGTTATTGTATTTCAGACAAGAAATGTCAATAGCAAGCAAAATATTTGAATCATCCTGTAACACCACCCCCATGTATGGGGCATGTAGTAAGGCTCAGCAAATACCATGAAGGCATTGTAGATGAAAAGATAGTTTGGTTCATTTAGGTCACAAATTCTCCTTTCAGTATTGTAAGTGAGGGTGCTTATTAACATAACTGAATCCTTCCAATCAAATGAGACTCCACCCAGTAGAGCAGAGAGTGATTGAAGGTTGCTACAATACAGTGTATGAGAAGGAACTTGAATAGCGTGCACGAAATACCAAGGGGAAGTTGCCAGTTTAAGTCTTGATGGGTAGAGCAATATGGACAATGATCCAGTAATATATCCCTTTGTGACAACAGGAAATGGGGTTGCCTGTCTTTTGCAAACAATGACTACATTAGGAAGTGCCCACGGCAGTGAAAACAGTAATAAAATATGAACAAAAATTCAACTGTCACATATGCAGTTTTTTCCACAGGCAGTAGTGGAAACATGAAAAAAGATACTTGGAAGAAGAAATGGACCTATGCTCCTTAATAACATAGAGCTGCAGTGCCTTTTTCTGAATAAAAGCAATTGTTGCTGAGGTTACAAAATACTTACATAACAACCATTTTGCTTTTGCTTCACTGACTAGAGTAGGAAGATCCAAACTAATGCCCCCTCAAGGTATTTGATAGAATTCTCTGGTTGATTGTTTTGAACAGTTTGTTAATATCTGGCCTATTCTCTCAAAACGTGCTGAAGAAAACAGTGAAAAAATAGAGGAAAGTATTTCATCAAAAGTATCTAATTTTGGATTAAAGAGCAATGTAGAGAATGTGCTCTGTGTACTGAAGTCTGTATCCATAGTCTTAAACAAACTTTAGAGAAATTTGAGAGAAACCATTTAGTCAGTACATGTTTACTGATGATGTTTTGAGCAAAGTCACTCCCCTGAATTGGTGGAAATTATTAGCCAAGTGTCTTGAAACACAGAATTCTTCTTCGAGTGGTCCGCGTGGGTGCTCCACAATAGGTGGTGGAGCACCCACGGGGACACATCTCGAAGAACCATCGTTACTACAGGTGAGTAACTTCTCTTTCTTCTTCGAGTTGTGTCCCCATGGGTGCTCCACCACCTATTGTGAAGCACCCACGGGGACACATCTCGAAGAACCATCGTTACTACAGGTGAGTAACTTCTCTTTCCTTCAGTTGCTAAGCAGTAGCTTCCTCTGCAGGCACAGAAAAAAAATTTTCATCATTTGGTATTATTCACTCAAAGCAGAGATATTGACTGCAAGTTGAAAAAGCAGGAAAACTCATTTCTGTTTGTACACAAGTTGTGACTGTGCAAGTGGGGAAAATGAGACCTGGTTTTTAGTAGAAGTTTTAAAGAAATCATGTGTTTAGTGTTCTGAGGGCTTGTCTGTTAGAGTTAATCAAACCTGATTTTTTTAAAATATTTAAGGACAGCTGTGAGCTAGCAACTTGGGAGACTGCTGCAGTTGCAAATCCTGAAACATTTATGTAATATATAAGGTTTAATTTAATAAAATATAAGTCCTATTGGCTGTGTCTACACTTGCATTCCTCTTTCAAAAGAGGTATGCAAATAAGGGAATTTGAAAATGCAAATGAGGTGCAGATTTGCATGTCTGCCATCTCATTTGCATATTTTTCAAAAGAGGAAAACCAGTGTAGACACTGCTCTTTCTAAAGTAAACCCCATCTTCATTGGATTTCCTTGGATTCTTTTGAAGATGGGGTTTACTTTCGAAAGAGCAGTGTCTATACTGGTTTTCTTCTTTTGAAATAAGAATATGCAAATGAGATGCCAGGTATGCGAATCTGCATCTCATTTGCATTTTTATTTCCCTCATTTGCATGCCTATTTCGAAAGAGGAATGCAAGTGTCGACACAGTCATTCTGTTTGTGTGTGTGGTTTAGTTCTTACCATTCCTAATGAATTGCTGATGCACTTACCACTTGTCACAGGTAATGAGTATTATCAGTGATGCTTCTGTGCCAGTACTAACCAGCACCTCAGCACCCCTGCCATAGGACTGGCTAGTGGGGAGCCAGCTAAGTACCAGCTCCTCTTCTTTTACAAAAAAGGCACTGACTATTATATACTATTTCCTAAATCAATAAAAATCAAGTTATCTAAAAACAGGCAAAGTACAGATGTTGTAAAATGCTATAATGAATTGTAAATTACCATGTTTTACTGACCATTGTTTAAGGTACATGTGAAGAAATGTCAGTGGGGAAGCGATGTAAATTAACGTTTTTTTTCTTGGTGATTTTAAATTGTGATTTAAATGAGTGAATGAAATTGCCTTGTTTTAGAGCAATCCACCCTGGTTAAATATAGAAGATGACTGATGCATATGCTTGAATTCCATATAATCCTAAATTTGCTGATACTGGTTATGTGATGATGACAGTAGTGAGCGTCACAACTTGAAGATTATTTTCACTGAAGTTCTCATTTGAAGTGACTTGTGCGTCAGTTATAATAAATGTTTTTAAATTGGACTTGGACTACCCTACTGTATAGTAGACTTTTATTAGATTTTCTGTTCACATACCAAATGGCAACATTTATTTGACGTTTTTATTCCCCTACCAACAGAACACTACAGAATGAAAATGCTGTGGAAGCAACATATTTGGGACCTTTAATTAAAGATCATTTTGTGTCATTAAACAGTGCCTCTTCTGGCTTGATAAATGGTGCTGGTGGGGAAACAGTTTCAGAAATTACGTGGTTTGCATTGTGTGTCTCCAATGTCTGTTCTTCTTAGAAGTTGAGGAATAGGATTCAGCTTCCTTATATAAGTCATTCCTTTATATCTGAGTCATTTTATGTCCACCACCTTCAATTTTTTGGAAGTGCAGCTAATTCATGATGTTCTTCTTACCAGTTTCTTCAGTAATGAATTCCTCTTCAGAAAAACTGAAAAGACCATGTAAGAGAAACTTAAATACATTGCCAAAGGGCAAGGAAAACTTTGACATGAAATTTATGCTTCATTTTTTATCAGAATTCCAGTTTTTGTGTCTGTGTGGATTTGCTGTTCATGTATTATATAATACCAGAGGTACCAGCTATCTGGTTTCTGTCAGTCGTTATAAATTCATTACTGTTGCCTTTCAGTTCTCTCCTGAGAAGGAAGATGGCCTTTAACTCAAGGCTGGATAGTTCTCTGAAAAATAAGCTTATACTTGAAAAACAAATTATGATTTTAATGCACAAATTAAAATTCCTCGGCTGCGTGGAGGAAACATAGAGTAATGGTGGTCAGGGACTCTCTACTGAGGGGGACGGAGGCGCCCATCTGTTGCCCTGACATTTCACCTTGGGAGGTGTGCTGCCTGCCGGGGGCCCGTATCTGAGACGTTACAGAGGCGTTGTTGAGGATTATCCAGCTCTCTGACTACTATCCCATGCTTCTTATCCATGTTGGCACTGATGATACTGCGAGGTGTGATACTGAGCAGGTCAAGAGTGACTTCAGGGCTCTGGGGGCATGGGTGAGGGAGTTTGTGGCGCAGGTGGTATTCTCAATCCTGCCTGTCAGTGGTAGGGGCCCAGGCAGAGACAGATGCATCCTAGAGGTGAACGCCTGGCTTTAAAAATGGTGTCGCCGGGAAGGCTTTGGCTTCCTCGACCACGGGATGCTATTCCAGGAAGGACTGCTAGGCAGAGATGGCGTTCACCTTTCGAGGAGGGGAAAGACTGTTTTTGGACACAGACTGGCTAACCTAGTGAGGAGGGCTTTAAACTAGGCTCGACGGGGGCAGGGGCACAAAGCCCACAGGTAAGTGGAGAACATGGAAACCTGGGAGATGGGTCAGAAATGGGAGGCAGCATGGGCAACAATGTCAGAGTAAAAAGAAGGTCAGGGCAAAACACGGAGGCAAGATCAAATTAATATCTTAGATGCCTATATACAAATGCAAGAAGTATGGGTAATAAGCAGGAAGAACTGGAAGTGCTAATAAATTAATACAACTATGACATCATTGGCATCACGGAAACTTGGTGGGATAATAAACATGATTAGAATGTTGGCATTGAAGGGTACAGGCTGCTTAGGAAGGATAGACAGGGAAGAAAGTGGGGAGGTGTTGCCTTATATATTAAAAACGTACACGTTTGGACTGAGGTGGAGATGGACGTAGGAGATGGAAGCGTTGAGAGTCTCTGGGTTAGACTAAGAGGAGTAAAAAAACAAGGGTGATGTCCTGACGGGAGTCTACTGCAGGCCTCCTACCCAGGTGGAACAGGTGGATGAGGCTTTTTTTAAACAACTAACAAAGTCAAGCAGGGCCCCAGATTTGGTGGTGATGGGGGACTTCAACTATCCAAATATATGCTGGGAAACTAATACAGCAGGGTGCAGACTATCCAGTAAGTTCTTGGATTGCATTGGAGACAATTTGCCATTCCAAAAGGTTGAAAAAGCTACCGGGGGGAAGCTGTTCCAGATTTGATTTTAACAAATAGGGAGGAATTGGTAGAGAACTTGAAAGTGGAAGGCAGCCTGGGTGAAAGTGATCATGAAATCATAGAGTTCACAATTCTAAGGAAGGGAAGAAGGGAAAACAGCAAAATAGAGATAATGGATTTTAGGAGGGCAGATTTTGGTAAACTCAGAGAGCTGGTACGTAAAGTCCCATGGGAAGCAAACCTAAGCGGAAAAACAGCTGAGGAGAGTTGGCAGTTTTTCAAAAGGACATTATTAAGGGCCCAAAAGCAAGCTATCCTGCTTGATAGGAAGGATAGAAAATTTGGGAAAAGACCGCCTTGGCTTAACCAGGAGATCTTGCATGATCTCAAAATAAAAAAGGAATCGTATAAAAAATGGAAACAAGGACAAATTACAAAGAATGAATATAGGTAAACAACACAAGAATGCAGGAGCAAGATGAGAAAGGCTAAGGCAAAAAATGAGCTCAAACTAGCTACAGGCATAAAGGGAAACAAGGCTTTTTATAAATATATTAGAAACAAGAGGAAGACCAGAGACAGGGTAGGTCCATTGCTCAGTGAGGAAGGAGAAACAATAACAGGGAACTTGGAAATGGCAGAGATGCTTAATGATGTCTTTGTTTTGGTCTTAATTGAGAAGTCTGATGAAGGAATGCCCAACATAGTGAATGCTAGCGGGAAAGGGGTAGGGTTAAAAGCCAAAATAAAAAAAAAAACAAGTTTAAAAATCACTTAGGAAAATTAGATGTCTGCAAGTCACCAGGGCCTGATGAAATGCATCCTAGAATACTCAAGGAGCTGATAGAAGAGATATCTGAGCCTTTATCTATCATGTTTGGAAAATGATGGGAGACGGGAGAGATTCCAGAAGACTGGAAAAGGGCAAATATAGTGCCCATCTGTAAAAAGGAGAATAAGAATAATCCAGGAAACTACAGGCCAGTCAGCTTAACTTCTGTGCTGGAAAAGAAAATGGAGCAGGTAATTAAAGAAATCATCTGCAAGCACTTGGAAGGTGGTAATGTGATAGGTAGCAGCCAGTATGGCTTTGTAAAGAACAAATCATGTCAAACTAATCTGGTAGCTTTGTTTGACAGGATAACGAGCCCTTGTGGATAGGGGAGAAGTGGTAGATGTGGTATACCTAGACTTTACTAAAGCATTTGTTACAGTCTCACATGATACTCTTATTAAAAAAAACTAGGCAAATACAACTTAGATGAGGCTACTATAAGGTGGGTACATAACTGGCTGGATAACTGTACTCAGAGAGTAGTTCTTAATGGTTCACAATCCTGCTAGAAAAGTACAACAAGTGGGGTTCCTCAGGGGTCTGTGTTAGGACCAGTTCTGTTCAATATCTTCATCAACGATTTAGATATTAGCATAGAAAGTACACTTATTAAGTTTGCAGATGATACCAAGCTGGGAGGGGTTGCAACTGCTTTGGAGGATAGGGTCAAAATTCAAAATGATCTGGATAAATTGGAGAAATGGTCTGAGGTAAACAGGATGAAGTTTAATAAGGACAAATGCAAAGTGCTGTACTTGGGAAGGAACATACAGAATGGGGAGAGACTGTCTAGGAATGAGTACAGCAGAAAGGGATCTAGGGGTTATAGTGGACCACAAGCTACATATGAGTCAACAGTGTGATGCTGTTGCAAAAAAAGCAAACATGATTCTGGGATGCATTAGCAGGTGTGTTGTGAACAAGACACAAGAAGTCATTCTTCTACTCTACTCTGCGCTAGTTAGGTCTCAGCTGGAGTATTGTGTCCAGTTCTGGGCACTGCAGTTCAAAAAAGATGTGGAGAAGTTAGAGAAGGTCTAGAAAAGAATGACAAGAATGATTAAAGGTCTAGAGAATATGACCTATGATGAAAGGCTGAAAGAATTGGGCTTGTTTAGTTTGGAAAAGAGAAGGTTGAGAGGAGACGTGATAGTGGTTTTCAGGTGTCCAAAAGGGTGTCCTAATGAGGAGGGAGAAAACTTGTTCTTTTTAGCCTCTGAGGATAGAACAAGAGGCAATAGACTTAAACTGCAGCAAGGGAGGTTTAGGTTGGACATAGGAAAAAGTGCCTAAGTGTCAGGGTGGTCAAACAGTGGAATAAATTGCCAAGGGAGGTTGTGGAATCTCCATCGCTGGAGATATTTAAGAACAGGTTAGATAGATGTCTATCAGGGATGGTTTAGACAGTACTTGGTCCTGCCATTGGGGTAGGGGGCTGGACTCGATGGCCTCTTGAGGTCCCTTCCAGTCCTAGTTATTCTATGATTCTATGATTAGTGGAAATTATTGATCTGCTTATGCAGGAGGCCTAGCTACATGATCACAATAGTGTTAAAATCTATGATGATCTTGTGGCTAAAAGTACAAAACTGAGTATCTGTATCTATTTGTGCTTCTGGCAGAGATGCCCTCTGACCTTGAAGAAGTCTTAGTTCTGTGCCTTATTTTTCTCTGTGCAGTAGGGATGATATTTACGTAAGAGGGGTAATAATGCTTTATTTATGTGTTTAGATGCAAGTTTCTGGGGAGTGCATAGGATTGCAGTAATTTGAGAAATTGTGCGTCTATTTTCTCAGTGATACTTAAGGTTTATAGCTACAGTCTTTGCCAAATTCCAAAATAGTTTGTGTCATCTTCAGAGTTTTCGTATAGTTGGACAACCATTTTAAATTTTGTTTGGGTAGGCATTTGCTTGGCTTTCTATTTGAAGGCACCAATATTTCAAGAGATCTGTCTCCTGTTATTTCTGTAAATAGAATATAAACAGGTATACTCTTTAACTTGATATGAAATGCTATTATAAAAAAAGAAATGCTGTTTCCTCTGTGTGTTCTTTGACTTTCCATGGTAAGAAATTCTCTGATTTATTTTTATCTTTTAATTTTAATACTCGCATGCTGAAGAGTGAAATATTGAGTATTATAGCCTGTTAGTTCTTCTAATTAGACAATATGCACAATTTTGCTCTAGTGTTAGCTACAGGTATATCGATACCAGGGGTGAGCAAAGTGGGAAGAGGCGGGGGGGGTGAAATTTCAAAAGAGGGGCACGGCATAATGGACTGTTATGTGTGAGGCTCATCCATCTCATTAAAAATGTTGAAATGTGTTACTTTTTTTATGTATGTGTATTGACATTTATATACCGATTGATAAAGTTTTTACATTCAACATACTTATTTTCCTACACATGCTGAAAGAAGTGTTTCATATGCACATAACCAAAATTTCTGTTGGTTTGGATTACATTAGACAGGGCCCTGATAATTGCAGGGATGGAAAGTGGGACCCAACGTAAAAAGTTTACCCACCCTGATTTATACTTTTCAGCTTTTATGAACAAGGTTATGTTGACACAGCTGTATTACTAAATGTTGGCGTGTGTGAACACTACATGTCAGCAATGTCTAGCTCCATGTGCAGCTTTCGCTTTGTTGGGCATGACCCCTTGCCACCCACCACCTAAGGGAGCAGCCAGCAGGTGGGGTGCTTGGATCACCCTGGGCTGACCCCTGGGAGAGGCCAGTATGTGGGGCGCATGCCCCCGATGCTCTGGGGCAGCCCAGGGTAGATTCTGTTGGGCACAGTGTGCCACCCCCTCCACTCACCTGGGATTGAACTAGGGGACAGGCTGTGCACTCGGACCTGGCTCTTGGCAACGCAGCGTAAGTCTACTAGTATCCGTATAATAAAAATTAAAGTACAGTGAACTGTTTCGTATCTGGCAGCCCTGGGACTGCGAGGTTGCCAGATATTCAGATATTCTGGGTAATAGAGAGGTATACCTAGCAATGCATAACACTAAAGAAAAACAAGATCCGATATTAAGAAACAAACAAAAAGGTATGTAGTGTACTTTATTTACCAGCTACGGTAGCAGTGTACAGTGTAAACTTATACTGTATTTGCTGTATTTATTTGTATTTACTTTCACTATATTGTACTTATTGAAAAGCTAACTAAAATTTAATTATGGATAAAATGCTGGTTATTTGAGAGTTCCAGATGATAGAATGCTGGTTAAGACAGAGTTTACTGTAGTTCCTGTTTAGGCAAGAAGTTTGGGAAATACTTGGAAAAAATTCTTTTTATAGTATCAAAGAAATCGCCCCCCCTTGGTTTTTTGGGTCTCTCCCTAGAATATGAAAATTGCTGAAAATAAATTCTGGAAAATGAATTTAATAAAATCCAGAAAATAGAAGCCCTGTGTACATTATGAGTTGTAGGCCATAGGGGTTTTATTTTCAAGAGTATTGTAGCAGTGAGGTTTGTATATGAGAACAGTATAAACATTTATCACCTGCACGTTCTGAAGGTAGAGTGTGTGTGGTCTGCATCAAGTGGGAGGTTTGGGGAGGAGGTGGAGTGCTGGAGCAGCCTTGGGAGTAGGAGGTCTGGGGAAAAGGGCTAGAGGGTCTGGGTGGAAGAGATCTGGGCAGGAGATAGGTGTGTGAGGGGGGTTGCAGGAGCAAGGTGGGCATGGAGGGGTTGCAGGAGTAGGGTGGGAGTACAAAGTTTGGGCTGGAGGAGGAGAATTTACATATGGATCTGTGTTCCCCATTGCTCCCTGGCACCAATCTCTGCTTCTCCCCAGGCCAGAAGTTCTCCACCCTTGCATAACCTTTCGTGATTTGCAACTCAGTTCATCAGATGTGTGAAAAGAAAGAATAGGCAGAGTAGGGATACAGAGCTGGATGAGTTACATTAGAGCTAATTCAATCAAGGCAGATGTGGATAAGAAAGTGAGACTACCCAAAGTGGAAAAGTAATTTTCCATAAATAATTATACATACATTTTTCACTTTAGGTATTCTCACCTTCTTATCCGCTTCCGTGCTGATTAAATTAGAGCTTTGATTGATGTACGAGATGTGCTATGTTTTATATACCTTATTTGTGAGGAAGGAGAAGAAGAACGTGCATTTTTTCAGGGTGCAATATGTCTTTTTCTGAGCTGAGTGGCATAGGTTGCATGGACAGCCTTACTTGTTCATTTTCTTATTTTCAGTAGTTCATTTTTTGCTCATCTTAGTATAACACCAACACACCTGGGTCATCAGCAGAAGGGATTGAACCTGCAACCCAAGGAGCTAAAGCCCTGTGCTCTACCACATGAACTAAAGGCCAGCTGGCTCTCAGCCAAGACTGTAGAGCAGAGACTTCACTCTCCCTAATACATGGGTCTCAGTGCCTCTGAGGTTACATTAGCATTCTTAGAGGGGATGACATACCCACCAAGTAACCTGAATCTTAATGTCTTTTTTGCCATTGTAGTAACAATAAACTGAAAATGTGGTTCTTACCCACAAAAGCTCATGAACTAACAAATTGTTAGCCTTTAAGGTGCTACAGGACTGCTTGTTATTTACGAAGATGCAGACTAACAACAGCTACCTCTCTGAGACTGTGTCTACACTTGCATTCCTCTTTCAAAAGAGAAATGCAAATAAGGGATATTGAAAATGCAAATGAGGTGATGGTTTACCTATATTTTGCTTCATTTGCATAATCTGTTTCTAGAACAGTATCTTTTGAAAGAAAACAAGCTGTATAGACAGGTCTCTTTCAAAAATAAACCCCGTCTTTAGAAGAACCCATCTTCCTGAAACAATTCTTTTCTTTTTTTTTTTCGGTAGAGCGCCGTTTACATTGCTTTTTGTAAATCAGTGCCTCATTTGAATTCCTTTTTTGAAAGAGGAATGCAAGTGTAGACCCAGCCTAAGACTTTACTCAAAGGTGTTTAAGCTCACCTCGTTTTGATGGGACACGTGTTATTTCTGACATCTGATTAGTTGTGATGTCAGTTTGACAGTGTTCTCTTGAAAGACAACAAACGTTATCTCACACAGGATAGAGGCTTAAGTAAACAGAGCTGTAGAAATCATTTATCCTTTAGGAAAATCAGTATCTGTTAGTGTAAAATGTATCCACTTTCCAAAGTTTTATGCACACATACAAATGCATATAGGTGAACTCTGAAAGGAGTTTTGCATGGAAATGTATTATGTACAAAATCAACATTGGTTAATACACAAAAGTAGTGAAACAAGTATGCTTATTTTAATACTATTAATAGCTTATGTCTGCTAACAGAAGGTCTTAAATACTGTCAAAAAGATTGAGGTTCTGTTTTCAAGTTCTAGATATAGTTTCAAAATATTTGTATTCAGTTTCAACTGATTACTTCATTTGCTAATAATTATTGTTTTATTATGAGTTTAAATGCCTTTTAGATGAAAATTCAAAACTGTTTTTGGGAGCTTAATTAAATTTGGGACTGAACTTCTTAGGGGAGAATGGTATGTTTATCTCTTGTTTTATCTACATTCTGCCATATATTTCATGTTATGGTAGTCTTTGATGATGACCCAGCATGTTTAAGAATGCTTTTAGTACAGATTTGACAAAACACAAAGAAGGTTACCAATGTGGGATTTCTAAAGATAAAGACCCAGGATTTAACAATATGAAGTACCTTCCAAAATCTGAGAGGGACAGGGTGCAGCGCAGGCTTTCAGAAGTGTTAAAAGAACCATGCTTCTATGCAGAAACTACAGAATGCAAACCGCCCAAAAAGAAAATCAGCCCTCTGGTAGACTCAGATGATGAACATATACATTTGCTGGTTTGCACTACTTTGTATTGTTATTGAGCAGGATCCATCCTGTGTATGAATGCATGTCCATCTGGAATGGTGGTTGAATCGTCATGGGACATATACATCTTTATTGCATCTGGCACATAAAAATCTTGCAATGCAGGGTGAACAGTGCCATGCAAAGCACACAGCATTATCTCCTGCAAATATAAACACATTTGTTGCTCGTGTCATGGATGATTCTTCACCCTGGCACCTCGACTGAAGGTAATGGGGGCTGGCTAGTCAAATATAACACTGCTAGACTCTATCTCTGCAGTCCCCAGAGATAGAAAAGTTTTCCTGATTTGAGTTTTTTTCCTGAAATCAATCAGTAGTTGTCACCACCAAATGTACAAAATACCCTTTCCAAGAAAGAAATCAGTTGGAATCACTTCTCTGAGGGCAAACACCCTAACCTTCTTTTTCTCAAAGAGTGGAAAGAATTACAAGAGCACCCCACCAAAACTCATGCAGGGAGTAGTGAGCTGTCTGGTAACGTGTGCAGCTAGGTACATACAAGCCCTGTAGGGGACACAGAATCAAACAGTGCTTGTTAACAAAGAAAAATAAACACTTTTTTTATTAAAACAAGGCTATCTTTGCAAGCAGGTTAAATGGCTTATTATTAATAGCCACAAATTAAAGCAGAATACAGGGATTTTTCCCTGGGTCAGACTCTTGGTTAAGGGGGAGAACAAAAAGAACAAATAACCACCTGAGACACAATTTCCGTGCACCTCTCCAAACAATGAAAACAATAAACCTTACGTGACTACCTAAACTACTTCTGACTCACACTTTCTGATGAGTCTAGAGCAGGCGTGTCCAGCCCACAGGCCGCATGCGACCCTGGACAGCTAGTAATGTGGCCCTACAAGATCGTAAACTTTTGACATTATTATGTGATTTATATACATTAACTATATTATGTATTTTATATGTGGCCCAAGACAACTCCTCTTCACTCAATGCGGCCCAGGCAAGCCAAAAGGTTGGACACCCATTGTCTAGAGGATCTTTCTGGAAGAGCTCATTTCTTCCCTTCTTTTCTCTGTTTGTGTTTGCTAACAGAAGGAGAAATGCTGCTGTAAATCAGTTTCAGGTTTGAATTTTTCCTTTAACTCCTATTGGCTCTTTGTCACTTTCCCCAAACTCCTCCCTCAGATGGGCTATGGCTACACTGTATTCTACTTCTGAAAGCTGAATGCAAATGAGCGGATTGGAAATGAAAATGAAGTATGTGGATTTATGTATCTCGTGCCTCATTTGTGTATTCTTGCACAATCATGCTTCTGGAAGAGGCTTTTCTGAAAGCAAAAACAGCTGTGTAGATGGGGTTCCTTTAAAAACTAACCTTGTTTTTGAAGGATGTCTTTCTACACGGTTGTTTTTACTTCTGGAAAAGTTTCTTCTGGAAGCATGGCTGCGTGTGAATATGCAAATAAGGTACAGGATATGTAAATTCATGCTTCATTTGCATTTTTTGGTCTCACTCATTTCAGTTCCGCTTCTGAAAGTGGAATGCACTGTAGCTGCAGTCATGCAGATTAATTTTACCCTTTCCTAGCTCCCCAGGTAAATTTAGGCTTTCCTTTGCAGCTTCCACTGATTCGGTCCAAGAGATGGGCTGAAAGAGATGTAGGACTGTGTGGACTTGTACGCTCTAAATTTTTCATAATTTTTTGAATGCAGGTATTTTACTACATTTTGCAGGTATATTTCTACATTTGTCCATTTAACTTCCATGATAAAGAGATTGCACAACATTACTTGTATTAAGTAAATGGAAAAATACTGTTTTTACAATATACATTTATAATAGTATAAAATGATCACTGAACACTTTGTAATTGAAATCAGTATATCTGAAAATATGCAAACAACCAAAATACTATGTTAGTGGTTTTCTATTGTTGTTTAAAAGGCACAGTTAAGCATGATTATTTTTTGTAATTGCTGCATACCCCTAATAAAGAGTTAAATATCAAATATCCAGTGTAAAAATTTGACATACTTGGGGGTAAAAGGTCATCTGTTTTGAAATTATGAAATAGAGGAAGTTATGATAATTGTTAATGTAGCACCCAGTAATCTCCATTAGAGTTGGGTTCCTATTTGATAAAGCAGTGTATAAAAAATTTTCCCTGAATGGGTTTATGTATATATTTTCAGCTAGACAAGGTTTGTTCAAATGGAGATAGTGCTTTTAAGTACTAGATAGAGGTACAAAACTGATAGATGTACAAAACTGATCAGTGTTATCAATCTGATTAAGTTAATAAGATCTTTGAGGCCAGGCACGTCACACTTTGTATGTTGCTGTGTTCATTGATAGTACTCCATAAATAATGTAAACCCACCTGAGTGATTGAATTTTGTCTAGTTTTCTAATTAGGTTTTAATATAAAGGTCATATTTTCTCTTACGTATTTCAAAATTAAACTTCCCTTCAAAAACACATGCACACAAAAAAACAAGATTTCTTAGACCTTTGAATGTCTTCCTGAACATCTTGTTTGCTACAGTATTATTAAACCCTCCACAAGCTGGAAATGTCTCCTAATTCACACATCAATATTAAATAAACAAAACCAACAATAAATAAATAAATGAAAATCAAATGCTGAAATCCTTAACCTTTACTAAAAAGTTTCTAAATAAGTGAAGACTCACTATCTTTCTGAGTACCCTCATCATCCCAGATGAGACTGGTTAAAATTTCAATAGACTTTCATGATAAAATACATGCTGAGGTGATGTACAGTCTATAGAATAATAATACAGCATTTGATTGCCATTGGGAAGGCAGCAAAGGTGTAGTACCATGCACCTTGTGCCAGCATTTGATCTTCTAAGTACAATGGTAAAGCATTCTTAATTTTGGCCAGAGTGCAGCAGGGAGGAGGCTGCAGGCAGCTGCTCCCCAGGGGCTGGGAGAAGCCAAGGGACCCCGGTCAGGTGAGGGGTGCTTGCTGAATGCTCCAGGGGCCCAACTCCACAGAGTGCTCAGAGAGCCCCAGGCCCCGCCTTAGCTCCACTGGCCCAGCCCAGAGCTCTGCCGCTAGTGCCTGTGCTGCCCTGCCACATAGCTCACAGACTTTGGGGGCCTGGGCACCCCTGCCAGCCTCCATGAGCCTGGCAGCTTGGTGGAGCACTGACCCCAGGGCAGGCCGGAGCCTGCTCAAGTGCAGATTGGGCTGGGCCAGGCAAGTCGCACTCTGAAGGTGCCCCCACGGGAAAGGCCCGTGCCCTGGCATGCTGGCTTCAGGGACCCCTGGGCAGCGTGTGACCCTCTCTCCACATCAGGCTGGTTTCTGGTCTTTCCGAGCCCTGAGCAGCTTGCAGGGCTGTTGGCGGTGCAGAGCCACAGAAAGTGGCCAGGGTGCCCTGTCCCTATAGGCTGGTGCTGTGCAGTGCCTAGGACCCTCACCTCCCCTGGCAGCGCCATGTGGGTGGGCTCCCGCCTTCCCTGTGCCTCAGGGAGCTGGGAAGGAGGAGGCAGCTATCACCCCCACCCCCGTACCACAAAATACCTCTCCCTCTGCAGGACTCGCTCCTGGCTCCCTCTGATGTGGTTGGAGAACACATGTGTACATGCCCTCCGGCCAGCAGCTGCACCTGCGTGCCAGCTGGACACCAAATACAGGGCAATTGGCCTATTTGTTAAAATAAGTTGGGATGGCTTTGTGGCATCCAAAATATGGGGCTGTCCCACCAGAAACGGGGAGGGATGGTCACCCTCTCCAGAGTAATCAATTTAAACACTTCTATTCTGTATCTGGTCTCTCAGTCATGAATGATTAAATGTGTAATAAACATGTAGTAAAGTGCTTACTTAGTATGCACCATACCTTAATTTACATGGACGTGGACCTAGAATGTTCTAAGAAGCTCCAGTTTGGCTTTAAAATTTTTTACTCCACAAAGTAGGCTGGCTTTGTATTTCTTTGACTTTAATTTGTAGAATTCACAGAGAAGTCCTTTCTAAAGGTGTATTGACTTATTTTATTCTTTTGAATAGCTTGCGAATGGGTTCTTCAGAAGTCCTGTTAGGTTAAAACAACTGGGCCATGAGCTCAGTCAAAGAAATAGAATTATTTTTACCTTGAAAGTGTTGCAGTCTGTATAGGAGGCTTCTGTGTTCTAAATCTAAGGACCAAACCTGAAAACAATTATGTACTTGGGTAGTAATACTGTTATGCATTGTTCCACTTAAATAATGGAGGTGTATGGTTTTTATAATATCAGGTTATTAGCTAATTTTGTTTATTTCTTTAAATTTATCATGCAATATCCACATTATTTTTAAAAGAAACAGTCATCCTGTAAAGTCAGAATTGTATCTAAAAATGTTGTACTTGCTATCACTACAACCAGCCCCAAAATTACTGAATGAAAATAGAGTAAAATATTTTATATTTTGTAGGCAGATATAAATATCACTCTAGGTTTTAAGTTTGTTCACTTTGTTCATTTGACAGAGTTTCTGATGCTCCTAATTTCACTGTTTCTGCTGAATAGTCAGTTTTGTTTGTGTGGGTAAGAGTGGAAAGGCTACAGTAAAACCAAATTGTCAGGGAACTCAGGGAACTGTAGTACCTGAAACTACTTTCAACGTATTTATTTTTTTAATTGAATATCTTTCAAGTTGACAGAGTTCCTTTACAAAGGTTTAATCAACTTAGAGCTGTCCTTTAGCTTTCTCCTGACCAATACGCTCCCCAGGATGTCTCTCCCTTCAGTTGACTTGAAGGGGTTGAGTGAAGGAGACCTTCCCAGCGGGCTGAGCACAGTGGATATGTCATGCTTCCAAACCCAAAAAATACTGTTTACTTTCAGATATTAGGAAACTGACTGATGGTATTCAATAGAATTCAATGCATAGATGGTCTTTTTGATGGTCTTTTTTTATTATTACAGGCACTGGATCAAGACAGAACTGCACTACAGAAAGTGAAGAAATCTGTAAAGGCAATATATAATTCTGGACAAGGTAAGTGGTTTTATGTGAGAATCTAAACCATTTTATTAAATAATGTTTAAAAAGTTTGTGTTGCTATTCACTGCATATTAAACTTAAAGATGGCTGCCTGATCCACAGTACCATTTGCTGGGAATACACCTTTGTCCCTCTCTCCCTCCCACCCAGATACCTGATTGAAAACAATGTATTTCAAGAATGTCATTTTGGTTTTTTTCCTTAAAGCTCCCTATTGAACTGGTCCTGCCTACCAGAAAGAGTTGGGGAGAGAGATTCTCTCGTTTTGTGCAACCATGATATTTCACTACAGGTACATTCCACTGGAACAGCAGAGCTGTTGGAAAGAGAATAACCGTTAAAACAAGACACTGAACGCTGGATCAAGGTTACTGCAGGAGACAAGAATGACCGTTAAATTCCTTGCTATCAGAACTACCCTTTTGCCCAGGCTTTACAACGTTCATAACCTTACATCTTCTCTCTCTCTCTCTCTCTCTCTCTCTGTTTTTCTCTGTCGCTGTCTCTTTCTCCTGTATTAAATAATTATGTACAGAAAATGAAAACACTAACTCTGTATCTTACTGGGTTGTGGGGGTGCAATTTGGCTTTTTTTGGCTTTAGCAGAAACTTCAGTTCAGTGATCCATGGGCACCAATATAAGAAGGCTGGATGAAAGGCTAGAATGCAAATATATCCTGAAATTTCTGCACTTTGGAAAATTTCCATTAATGAATTTTATTAGCATGGTTGTCAGTGTCCTTAAGAAATGTGGTAAATGTAAACAGGTATCAAATTTAACAATTATCAACAATCAACACACATCTTTATCAGAGAGGTAGCTGAGTTAGTCTGTATCTTCAAAACCAACAAGAAGTCCTCTGGCATCTTATAGACTAACAGATATTTTGGAGCATAAGCTTTTGTGGACAAAGACCTGCTTCGTCAGATGCATAAGTGGGCAGGTTTCAGAGGAGGATTTAAAGAGGGGGTCTCAGTAAAGGGGAGGGCCAGAGCTGACAAGGTCTATTCACTCAGGGTGGATTTAGCCCGTTATCAGCAGTTAACATGGAGTTGTGAACATCAAGAGAGGAGAAATCAAGTCAGTTCAGTCGGGGGAGATATGGCCCGTTGTCAGATGCTAATGTGGAGGTATGAACATCAAGAGCACAGAAACTGTTTTTGTAATGGGCAGCCACTCCTAGTCTCCGTTCAGTCCATGGTTGATGGAGTTAAATTCGCAAATTAATTGCACTTCTCAAATTTCTCTTTCCATTTTATTCTTGAAATTTTTTTGTTGTAGGACTTTTACTTTTAAATCTGTTACTGAGCCTCCAGGGAGATTGAAGTTCTCCTACAGGTTTTTGTATGATACCGTTCCTGATGTCTGATTTATGTCCATTTATTGTTTTATGTAGAGACTGTCCAGTTTGGACAATGTAAATTGCAGTGGGGCATTGCTGGCGCATGATGGCGTATATTATATTAGTAGAAGTGCAGGTGAAAGAACCCCTGATGGTGTGGTTGATGTTAGGTCGTGTGATGATATCACTGGTGTAGATACGTTAGCAGAGTTGACAGCGAGGTTTGTTGCAGGGATTGGTTCCAGGTTTAGAGTTATTGTGTTGTGATCTATAGTTGCTGGTGAGAATTTGTTTAAGGTTAGCAGGCTGTCTATAGGCAAGGACAGGCCTGCCTCCCAAGGCCTGTTAACGTGAAGGATCGTTGTCCAGGATGGGTTGTAGGTCACTGATGATGCACTGGAGAGGCTTTAGCTGAGGGCTGTATGAGATGGCCAGTGGTGTTCTCTTGTTTTCCTTGTTGAGCCTGTCTTGTAGCATGTGGCTTCTGGGTACACATCTGGCTCTGTCAGTCTGTTTCTTCACCTCCTTGTGGGGGGTATTGTAGTTTCAGGAAAGCTTGGTAAAGGTCTTGTAGATGTTTGTGTGAGTAATGTGTGCCTTATCAGGCTTTGTAGATGTTTATGTGAGTAATGTATGCCTTATTAGGCTTCTACCTATTTCTGTTGAAATTGAAAGGAGTTTTGTCCATGGCTGTGCAGGGTAGCAAAATCGGGCCGTTACTCATTTGCCATCTTACTTAGAAGGAATTACTTTTGTTGGAAATATTGAATTTCAGGAAAGTGCAGGTTGTACATATTGGCGTTCAAGTTCAGCTTAACAAATGTCTCCTGTTTTAATGCAGCTTCTCAGTCCTGTGGGCTTTAAAAGATATATTCGCTCTTTTCTGTCACTAGTGTAATGTACTCCATATTTGTAAAAATTTTTTAATGACAGCTTATATTATTTTTCTGCTTCTTCCCAATTCTCTTCAGTACCCATCATTTCCACAACACAACACATACCTCCTCAACTCCATTACTCACATAGCTCTTCAATTGATTTGGATAAACATTTTGTCAATAGACTGTTAAGCCAACTAACTGCCTTATTCAAGTATAGAATATATATCTTTTGCCACATGCGTTGCTGGTGATTAGATTTATAAAGGTGCTCTGGGCCTGCAGGGCAGCATTTCAGACTCTAAATAGAGTTTGTGACACAAGTTTATGGTGACTGAGTTTCAAAACTGATGAACTTTTAAGAACTGCAAAACATTTACTGCCTCCTGTGGCATGTGCATGAATTGCACCATAGCCTCCAGATGTCATTTGTCCTGTGGTTTAAAATAAAGCTGATTTTCAGTGCCTTCAAAACGGGTAAATGTGGCATGTTATGTAAACTGTTTAAATGAATCAGTAAGGGATATAAAGGAGCCATTTAAAAAAATAATGTTGTAAATGAAGATTGAAAAGTTGATTTGTAGCCAAGTTAAATATAAAACATTTTTCTGTTTCTTTTGCACGCCCTGGAAATTATTTGGAAAATAATATAATTTTCAGTAACTTGTAAAGTCTAATGGTGAAAGCCAGGAAGTAAGTCAGAAGACTGCAAGCCATGTTTGAAAGCTACTTGTACTGATTAGGCTTACAGTTGACTAAATTGGTATGACAGTATATTACAGGGAAGGAATGTATAATGAAAACAGCTATTTAAATAAGTATTAAGGAAAGGAGCAAGAATAAACAGTAAATATGAAAAATTAAACCCATTCATGACTAGAAAAAAAGTTGAAAGAATATACATAAAATTAGGCAGCTGTCAAAAAAAATTGTGATGCTAGGAACACATTAGTATAAGCATGTTTAATACCTTCTTCCCATAAAATATGAAACATAGTACTGTAATTCCCTCTTCAGAGTGTTGTTCAGTTGGGATCATTTATAGCCAAGAGTGGAAACAGAATGCAGAAAAGAATTAATTCATACTATAGTTAATAAATACAAGGAAGAGTTGAATACAGTGTTTTAACCAAGTTAATCTCAGAGTATTAGAGATAAGGTGAGTGAAGTAGTATCGTTTATAGACCAGCATCTGTTGGTGGAAGACATGAGCTTCAGCACATCCTTAAAAGCTTCTTTCTTTCACCAGCAGAATTTGGTCCAATACAAGATATTATCTTACCCACCCTGCATCTTTACAGTGGAAGAGCTGGCTTACACAGCTTGGACAGAAACAAAGGAATTAAATAGTGCATGTAGTGTTAAATATATTGAGTCTTCCAGAGAGAAAAAAACGTGAAAACAAAGTGATTAAAGACTGATGATAGTAATACAGATCAATTTGTGTTTTGAGATCTCATTCAAGTAGAATTTCTCCACATAAAGTACCAAAGGCTGCAGGGTAGTTTCTTGTCTTACATCAGTCCAAGAAAAAGAGAGAGAATATTTTTATACAACAAGTGGAGGCCACTGGCTTAGAGGACTTATTTTATATTTTATTTATTTGGGACATAAGGGATTGGTAAGTCATATTGTGACTTAGTTAAACTCTCACTCACCTCATAAAGTCTTTTGAAAAATCAAAAACAACTGGTGTGGAAGTAAATAAAATCACACTGGGACAGTAATAGTGTCTGTCCGTTGAGATCTCCAGCCCAATATATGCTTTCCAGTTACGTTGTTGTTTTGCCTGTAATATATGAACAATGACATTCAGGAGAGGGTAAATCTCATACCAGATTCTTATGAGTGCTGAAAAAGAATATCTCAAATGCTTGGTAGCATTACAAATGCGCTTTATTGTTGAAGAAACATTAGTGGCAGATTTTAATTCTGTTATTAACAGAATTCATGGCTGCGTCTATACTAGCAATTTTTTTTTTTGAAAAAGCCGGGCCACAGAGCATCTACACACAAAATGTGCTCTTTCAATCTGAAATCAGAAGAACACAGCCTTTTTTCTGACGATCCTCTTCCTCGCCCATGTGAGGAAGAGTGCCTTTTTCCAAAAAATTCTTTTTTAAAAAAGCACGTATAGATGCTCTGTGGGCCCTTCTTTCAAAAGGGTGGTCTGCATGGTGCCAGATTTTTCTATCCTTGGCCTGTTCTTTTGCTGTGTGTGTGGACGCTCTTTATTGATTGATCTGTTTTTTTGTGTGGATGCGATCTTTTGAAAGAAGTTTGGTTTGTTTTTTTTGGAAGATCTCTTCCAGAAGAATTTCTTTCAAAGGATCACTGTAGTGAAGACATAGTAGCTCATACTGACCTGTTTGACAAATTGTCCCTTCAAGTTGTGAGGTACTTGTGACATAGTCATAATGGATTTGTAGGTTGGAAGCTGTCTTTTGTCTCACTGAAGATGATACCTAAACTTAGTGAAAAATAGTTTTAGATCACTTTCTAGTAGCACTCAGTTGAACTGTAATGACATTGAATTGCATCAAAACAAATAGTGTAAATTTTAATAGCCTTTTCCTATTAATTCAGTTGAATGGCTAACCTCTAATCTCCATTAATTCTTAGAGAGTCAGGAGCAAGAATGCAACTTTGCAATGGAAAAATGTTCAGTGGTTGCATTCAACAAATTCTTGCAGTTCTGATCTCAGTTTTTTTTATAGCTATGTGTGTCACAAAATGGACCAAATGTTTGGCATAAAAATCTGAAAATATTTTAAACTGCGGCATGAAAATAATTTTAAGAGGGACTAGAAAGTAGTAAGATTGGGAATTAGCTAATTTATTTTACATTCTCACTCAGGAAAAGAATGAAACAGGTAATTTAATCTTTTCATGCTACAGGCCAACAAGCAGCTTTTGTGTTACACTGGAAAACACAGCAAGGAAGTGAGAAAGAAAGAAAGAAAAGGTGTTAGAGTGTTGTGAACTAGCTGCTGAAACTTCTTTCAAGATGAGCTGGATCATTGCTGCTCTTCCTTGACCAAGTTACGTCCATCTTTTTTTGGTCATTCTTCCTTTGCCTCTTCCCAGTGATCACGGATGGATCATGGAAGCAGTAAGGGCTTGTCTAAGCTTACCTGAAGATGGACACACTGGCAGTCCTTCTTCCCGAGTTCGATTTTGTGCATCTGGTGAAGAAGCAGCAAAATTGATCTCTCTGGGCACGGCCGTCGACCCTTGTAGTTCATGCTATCACGTGGAATAAGGGAGGTTGACACGAGACTGTAGAGGCCAGGTCTCCTATAGGGAGATAAGTCATTTCCTATCAGTCGATTCTAGCTTCATAAGTGCCATAGCTAGAATTGCATATCATAAATAGACTTATTTACTTGGTATAGATTTACCCTTAGAGGGAAAATTGATTTTGCTTCTTTTCACATCTTTTCATTATTTGTATCTTGCTGGTTTAAATTCGTAATTCTTTGTGCAGATTTTTTAAAAAGTGACTCTCTGTTTCTTTTGTCAGATATAGCCACAGACAAATTTGATATTGGTAGACGCCTGTGCAAATTGAAGTAGAGCTATAGAATTAGTACAGTAGAGTCTCAACATTTGTGAGGGTTCTGTGTTGAGAACCCTCGTGAATGTTGAATTTTGTGAATACTGTACGGCAGCTGCTCCCACCTGGAGCTCTGCTGCTGGCGCTCCCTGCCCGGGGCCCTGGGGAAGCAGTGGCTGCCAGTGCTTGTGAATACTTTAATTTGAGGCCCTACTGTACTAATTTTAGATCTATACATACAAAGAAACATTAAGTGGAGCAAATCGATATTAGGAGACACTACTCCTTGTTTGCTGTCTTCTTGTTGTAAAGTGCAGTTTCTTGGTGGGAAATTTTTCATCTTCTTCCTGTTCTCATTGTATGAAAGGGAAGAGCTAAAATATTACATTTAAAAATAAAAAGAAAATAAAAAGAAAAACCTAGTCTTTAAGTATAGCTCTATAAACTGAATATCCTCTGTAAAGTCACATAAACCCGTACTGTTTCTGAAAGGCACATTAAAGTTAAGAGTGGGTGTTGAGGGGTTTATCACAAAAATCCCTTTGGAGTTGAGACTCTGTGTGCCTATCAATCCACTGATTCCTGCGTTACTGCTCTCTGGGACTCAACACCACCCTGTCTGCTGGGCCAAAAGCTCTTATCTCCCCAAGCAAAGGAAGAAAGTTGGTAAATGCCCCCTGCAGAGCAATGCAGATGCTGAACCTGTTCAGCTTTGGGAGAGCTACAAAGTCTCAGCACCCAGGAAACCAACTCCCAAAAGGGACTCAAACCCCCAGATAAATCGATCTTCCTCTATATAAAAGTTTTGCACAAAGGAAGCTCGTAAGTTCAGGTCAGCCCTGTTTATAAATGAAAGAGAGATCCATCCCAGTAACCCTTATTTACATTTGGGGTTGATAATATACAAAAGTGTTTTCATTAAGTACAAAAGTAGGATGTAAGTGCTTGTAAATGAAAAGAGTCAGAGTGAGTTATAATAAACAAAACCCATCAGTTTATCCTAATCCACTAGAAAACTTGCTTCATGCAATTTCTTACTTTAAACAGTTCTAATCATCTCATTCACAAGCTAAGCACCCTCCTAGCTTGGGCACAGTCCTTCCACTTATTCATTCATTGGTCTTGTGTATTTTTTCAGAAATTCTTCCCCACAGTGGTCCCTGAAGAGGTTGGTGTATTGAGAACCAACAAGACACCAGGAATTCTGCAGACAAAATTGTTGTATTATACTCCTTATTAAATGCAGGGAGTAAGATGTTCAGAAGGGCTTCCTTCATATATATATATATATCAGATTGATGGTTTAAATAATGGAAAGTGGGCGGAAAAGAGGGAAAAGAGGGAGGAGGGAGAAATCACCTGTCATTAAAATTACTCACATTATTGTTGCAATATCAGACCAATAGCTGGATAAAACATGATAACATGAAATGAAACAGTATTCTTTGCAAGAGGATGAATGAGGGTGGAAAGTTTAAAAATAAATCGGGATGTAAGTTCTTGTGGAATTGTCTCGTGTGTATGTGTCAGTTAAATTTTACTTTATTATAACGTATGTCTGTAATATGTCCTGTGTAAGTTTTGGATGGACTAGAAAAATAGTGGAAATATCTGGATAGAAATGTTTTCAGATTTTCACATCTTGACTATTTTTCTAATTCATCTGAAAGTTAGGGCATAATGTAGATGTATTTTACAGTAAAAATATTAAGTATCTATAATACTTAAATTTCATATGCTTGGTTTTTCTTATCTATTGCTCGCAGTAGCATTCACTTCACCTTAAAACACAATAGTCTCGTGCACTTGTGTGTTCTCTCATTTTGAATTCCTTAGGGCTCTTTCATGAATTCATTCTGGGATAACCATCCTTTTCCTTCCTCACTTCCCCTGGCTTACTAAGGGTAGGGTGGGGTGAGGGAAGCATATGTCCTTTTGCCCAGGTAAAGATAATAGTCTGATTTAAAGCTTGATACACTTCTGTGGTATTGGTTCTGAGTAGCCATTACCACTACTTTTTAAAAAGGTAGATTGAACAGAGTACTGAGAAATATACTGGAGAGAGAAATTCTGCATTGGCAAGGAGAAGAAGATCCCAGTTTGCTGAGTCTTTTTGGATCTCTGTCTACCATGTCTCTTACTTCTGTCTACCATGTTTCTCTTATTTTTCCTTCACTATAGAACTAAAACACTGTTAGGTCAGAACCAAGTCAGCTAATACTCCTCCCTAGCTGAGATCACCTGTGTGTATTTACAGAGTAACTTTCACATAAAAATATGCATTTCATTATGGCTTAGTGATTTCTTTGTTTTTTATGCCAAGATACTTGATTAAAAGCATAAGCTTTAGAACAGATATAATCTTATTAAAAACATATTTTACTATTTGTGAATCCACATCGTATGACTGAATTTTGGACATATGATATGCATTTTTGCGTTTGCAATAAGTCTGACAATGGTATGTAAATTAATTATAAACATACAGTATACTATCTTATTTCCACAATACAGTTAAAAGCTCTCAAACAATTTAATAATTTTGATCTGAGTTTAAGAAAAGACATTTGGTTTTCTCTTATGGTTGTAGTGGAACTTAGTACTTGGCAGATTTTAATGGTTTGCAAGGACAATTCTTTTGAGGCTCTCTGCCAGAGTTTTTTAGTGTCCGAGATGATTCATGCATCATGGGATAATGCACATGTACTGTGCTGAAATTCATGGTTTTAAAAGTAAAAATGTAGAAATCAACAGAAAAGTAGTATTTTGAAGCACCCAAAGATTTCAACTTTATAGCTGAACTCAAATAGTAAAAATTTATTTTCTGTAATTCAAATACTGTCTGACAAAATTTACAGCTTGGAGAAAAAGATTCTCATACCTTTAACTGAAGACAACAGAATTCCTCTTGGCATTCATAACCCTATTTCTCCCAGGTAGGGAAAATTTAATTCTGGGAGGTGTCTCTCTTCGTGTGGGGGTTATTTTTAAAGCAACAAACACAATGAGAATAGGAGCTTAATACAGAAATGTTGAACAAAGAGGTATTGAAGGTTTAATTTAGTCCTAAAGGAATTCTGTGTCACACATTTTCTTTGCTTTCCTGTGGAAGTATGACTTCTGACAGGGAGGCAAAGAGAAGTTGCCAGAGCCCCTCCTCGGAAGCCCAGATGCACTGGCATCTGGAACAGCTGGCAGACCAGTAAATCATTGTTGGGAGGAGCTGAGGATACCCCAATTGGTACTCCAATCATATGCTGGATTCTGTTTCTAGTCCTGGCTGGCCTGGGAAGTATGAGACTTCCTGTTTCCTTACAAAGAGCTTCCAGGATAAGATGAAACCCACTCGAGGAACTCTTCACAGCCTGCCCCTGCTTCTTACCCCTATGGCTCCTCACCCATAGAGGAAGGGTCTTCTATATGTGGGGATGCTCCTTTGTCACCACCTGTCTCCCAGACCTGGACCCGCCCCCATACCTAGACTGCAGTGCAAGCAAACCTCCACTCCACCAGTTCCTACCCATGCACCAAGACCAACCACGCCCTGCCGAACTCCCAACCTGACTAGCTCTGTCTGCCTGCACCTGGACCATCCTGATGATCCCCCTGCAGTCCCATCCCGCTTAACACTTACCAAGACACACTCATCCAGCATCCTAGTGCTTACTGGTGAGCCCCAACCACTTTCCACTGGATCCCCCTGTAGAGGCCCATTTTCCCCATCCACTGCCTCCTTCCCCCAATGAGTAATGTTTGCAACATTTCTGCAGAATTTTTAGACACACAATTCCCTCAGGAGTGTAAAAAAAAAAAAGAGGGGGGAGGGGAGCTCAGTGAGATGTCATCACTACAGTGGCAAATGAGAGGTAAGAATAAATATTACTGGAAAGATAACACTAGACTTACAGGACTGGAGTCTTAAAGATTTGCATTTGTTAAACACACACACAAATGCATGCAAGCACACACACACACGCATAAGTTAACGTAGAGCTAGTGATGACCAAATGACATTAATGGGTAGCAGGTTTAAAACTAACAAAAGAGAGTTTTTCTTCACACAGTGCATGGTCGGTCTGTGAAACTCGTTGCCAGAGGATGTTGTGAAGACCAGGACTTTTAACAGGTCTCAAAAAAGAGCTAGATAATTCATGGAGGTTTGGTCCCTCAATGGCTATGAGCCAGAATGGGTAGGAATGGTGTCCCTAACCTGTGTTTGTCAGAGGCTGGAGAGGGATCACTTGATGATTACCTGATACTTCCCTCAGGGGTATCTGTCATTGGCCATTGGTGGAAGACAGGATAGTTTGACCTTTGGTCTGACCCAGTATGGCCATTATTATGTTCTTCAGTAGCTATATTCTCAGAGTTGAAATAAGTTTGCTTATTTAAAGTATTGGATACAGGCTCTCCCAGAGTTATAAACATTTGCATGTACAAATGCTTACCCGCAGCCTCGAGAGCAGGTAAGAGGTACAGGAGGCAGTGAACAGCATGACTATGGGCCAGATGATTGCAGCCAGCCCCATCCCTGGCTACCCACCCTGGGCCCATGGACTGATTAAGGGCTCTGGTTGCCCCAAAACTATCCCCCAGCCAACACCCCCATGCGTTCAACACTGTCTTGGGCATCACCTGGTCACCTCCCTGTGAACTCTGCACCATCTCACCAGGAGGATGAAAGCAGCACAAGCGTGGGACTGAGGATTTCAGAGGATCAGAGGGTAGCCGCACAGCCAGTGTCTTGTGAGAAGTTATGGTTCCACTTCTTTCCAGCCACCCTTACTCCTCTGGAGTCCTCTGTCCCATGCTTGTGCCTCTTGTTGTCACCTGGTGTGTGAGGGCTGAGTGCATAGCCCATGGTAGTGGGTGGAGGGTGGAGTGGAGGGTGGCCTGAGCCAGTGCTGAGCTTGTGTGGGGAAGAGGCCAGGCAGGGCCAGTTTAAGAAATACTGGGCTGCGACTCCTAAAGCCCTTGCATTCTGGCCCTTCCTGGTGGGGAGAGGATGCAGCTCTGCACTCTGTCATTCCCCCTACCTCCAGGATTGGAGCTGCAAGTGTGGGAAGCTCCCTCACTTGTGTCAAGTGCAGGCACAGCCCCTGCATCTCTCATTGGCTGAGTACGAAATACAATAGGACCTGAGGGAAGTGGTGCCTGAAGGCAAGTGCAAGGACCTGCTTCCTCTCCTGGCTCCCTGACGCCTGTGCTACCAAGGGGGAGCTGTGCTAGGTAGGCACACTGCCCCACAACCAACCCTCTACCCCCTCCTGCACTACAAATCCATCGTTCCCAGCCCTACTTCAGAGCTCATACCCCCAATTGACCAGCCACACTTCTGCACTCTGAGACCCTCACTTTTGGCCCCACACTGAAGCCTAGGAGCCTCCCAAAAATCTGATAGCCCTGGTCACCCAGAAGAGTGCATCTGGCCCTGCGGCTGGGGGATGCCCAGAAGTCCTCTTCAGAACCCCCAACTACCTCCTTATCTCCCTGTAATTAAACCTGCCTTTTGTTTCAAGCACTAGCATTCTGTGTTAAGTAAACAATTTTAGTTTATTTTTTTCTGTTTTGTTTAATTATTAGTATTGCAACAATCTTATTTTCTACTATTTGTCATTGAAATACAGGTTGACCCTTTCTAGTCCAGCACCCCCAGGACCTGACCTGTGCCAAACCAGAGAATTTGTCAAACCCTGAGAGGTCAATGTAGTTTAGTAGCATTACCAACACTTCGGCTATGTCTACACGTGAAGCCTACATCGAAATAGCTTTTATATAGGCTATTTCGATGAGTAACGTCTACACGTCCTCCAGGGCTGGCAACGTCGATGTTCAACTTCGACGTTGCGCAGCACCACATCGAAATAGGCGCTGCGAGGGAACGTCTACACGCCAAAGTAGCACACATCGAAATAAGGGTGCCAGGCACAGCTGCAGACAGGGTCACAGGGCGGACTCAACAGCAAGCCGCTCCCTTAAAGGGCACCTCCCAGACACACTTGCACTAAACAACACAAGATACACAGAGCCGACAACTGGTTGCAGACCCTGTGCCTGCAGCATGGATCCCCAGCTGCCGCAGCAGCAGCCAGAAGCCCTGGGCTAAGGGCTGCTGCCCACGGTGACCATAGAGCCCCACAGGGGCTCGAGAGAGAGCGTCTCTCAACCCCTCAGCTGATGGCCGCCATGGCGGACCCCACTATTTCGAAGTTGCAGGATGCGCAACGACTACACGGTCCCTACTTCGGCGTTGAACGTCGAAGTAGGGCGCTATTCCTATCCCCTCATGGGGTTAGCGACTTCGACATCTCGCCACCTAACGTCGAAGTTAACTTCGAAATAGCGCCCGGCGTGTGTAGCCGTGATGGGCGCTATTTCGAAGTTAGTGCCGCTACTTCGAAGTAGCGTGCACGTGTAGACACGGCTTTCAACTGTTTATTGTACTCTTAGAAGACATTTGGAGGAAATTAGAGCTAAATAACAGCACAGAACACCGAGAGCCGGGACAGGTTGATGTAAAGAAATTTTATGGAACCATGGAAACTTGGCCACAACCAAGATAAATGGACATCTGGCTAACTAAAATCATGTCGGACCACAAATGTTTCCGGAATAGAGAAATTCCACCTGTATATAGATATCAGCTACCTTATGGGTTAAATAGGCTTTTGTGGGTTGGCCTAGGAATCTAAGTGCCATTTATAACATTGTTTCGATGGGAAAATACTTTCAGAGTTCCAAACAATCAACTTACAACTGGACTTCTGTAATGGAACCTATTTGTAAGTTGGGCACTTCCTTTACTGTGAAGGAATCGCAACCCAAGACTTGTGACTCATGCCTCTCCTGGCTGGTGAAAGAGAGTCAAAGGTAGCTAGTGCCGCTAATAAATGAAATATCCATTTCTTCATTCAGGGAAATAATAGTCCCTTGCATTTTTCCCCCTGTGTAAAATAGTCTGACCAGCACTGAAGAAGCCCATCCTGAATACATCTGTTCTAATTACTGCCGAATAAAAATCTTCTGCATCTGAGCAAGCTCATAGAAAAGCTAGCCAGGGCTAATTACAAGCTTTTCTAATTGAAGTCAATATCCTAGATCCAGCACGATTTGGATTCAGGTCAGGATGTTGGATGAAATCATCTTTAGGAGCACTGATTGATTATCTCTTGCTGCCAATGGATGGTGGGTAGACATCTGTCCTCATCCTTCTCTTGACTTGGAGATATTGTTATTCTATTTGAGAAAGGAGGCAGGGAACCAGGAGAATGCTCACAAATAGTTTTAAGTCCTTCTTGGTGGTTTATGTCAAAATAGTAGATATGGAAGACTGCACCTTTGCCACTAGGCCCCTGACTTACAGAAACCCAGAAATATCAGTTATTTTCAGTAGCTCTATTCAAAATCTACATGCAGCCACTAGATGAACTGTTAAAATGACTGGACTCAAATATGCAGATGATACAGTATCTTTTTCGCTTTGTGAGTATGCTACTACTAGCATGATGGCTCAGTGCTTTGATGATGTCTGCTCAGGAATGAAAACATGGTTGAACCTGTGCAAGTTGGAGATTATGCTGGTGTGCAGAGAAAAAGACTTTGAGGAGTCTTCAGTCATGGTATAGGCTTCTTTCGTTGAAGATAGACGCCCATGATTGCTCAGCTCTGTGATTTCTCTTTGATGCTAAACTCTCTCATTGCAACATCCACGAGTAGTGTTTGTCCAGAAAACTACAACCCACCTATCTTGGCTGACAGTGACTCAGCCCTGGTTTTTATTATATCGCATCTGGATTAGAGCAGTGAAGTATACCTGGGAGTGAAACCATAGAACTCCAGCTAGTACAAAATGCTAGCATACACTTGCTTAGCAAGACAAACTAGTGTGAGCACATATTAGCCTGTCCTTCAAGGTCTCTGTTCTTGTTTAAAAGGCACCTACTGACCTGGTCCCAGGATATCTAAAAGACAGAAGACAAGTGGCTCATGGCTTGTCTCAGAGTGTGGAATAAATTTCCATTCAAATAGAGGACCATCACATACATTTCCACCTTCTGTTCCAAGTGCAGAGTGCACTTCTTTTACATTGCTCTTTGAAACATAGATATAGAGCAATATATATATTTTAAAAGGCATGAGAGAGAGAGAGAATTCTCTTCCACAATAAAACTCTTCACAGTGTATACTATTCTGCCCCTATAGGAAGCATGAGAGAAAATGAACCGCAAGAGAAATATTAGTCATCTTGGTTTAACAGCTCAGCTGTTTTTTTTTTTATGAGAGCTATCAAAGAATATAGAATTAAATAAAGCTGACAAAAAGATCTTCTCCGGAACTGCTCCAAGCAGATCATTTAAACTTTCTCAAAGCAGAAAATGTTTAAGGCGTATGAGATTATATATGTTAATTCACAAAATATTGTTGGAAAACATTTGAGATTGCTACACATACTAGATATGTATCAGTGCAGCCAGGCCTTCAGTGTGGCTAGAACAGGAGTTTAGGCAGAATCAAACTGGAACAGGGCTGATGTGAGCAGGTGAAGTCTGTCAGAAGTAGCAAGTAGAGTATCCTCAACTAGGTAGTAACATTGAGCATTCTCAAGTTGCTCCTTTCATTAGAAGCTTGTGTACTTGAGTTGGAGTCACCTGGCTTGACCCTAACTTGTGAATTGTCTGGGACCTTAGTACTCACAGGAAATTATCTTAAATGATTCAGCAGATTCAAGCCATAATACTCATGTTAATCAGACTCAAAAACACAACAAGGAAATTAAAACTTAAGTTAGCTTACAGTACTTCTCCTCTACATCTCCATCCACAGCCACATGCTATCTCAGCTACTATACACCACAAACCGTACACCTCAGTCTTAACTCTGCCTTCTTAACCTGCACTTCTGCATATCCCAGTAAACTAATGCTATTATTTGTACATACATACTGTTACTTATACATGTTTAGTATAATAGTTTGTGTTGTCTGTGGATAATTGGAAGACTCGCATGAATGGGAGACATGAAGAAGAAGAAGAAGAAGAAGAAAGAAGAGCAGAGGAATTTCAGAAAAGAGGAAACAAAGATGTCAGTTCACAGGGCCAAGGATAGATAGGATTATGGGATTTGTTTCAACACAGAATTGATGAGGGATTGTTTAGTCCATTAAGCTTAATACTTTACTGCTACTACGAATACTGTGCATACTTTAGCAAGCAATAGCATTACAGAGTAATGTATATAAGGCGTGAAAGGCACTTGGGTAAGGAATGGTATCCCTAGCTTCTCTTTGTCAGAAGCTGGAGATGGATGGCAGGAGAGAGTTTGCTTGATTAATACCTGTTCAGTCCAATCCCTCTGGGGCACCTGGTATTGGCCAATGTCAGCAGACAGGATACTGGGCTGGATGGACTTTTGGTCAGACCCAGTATGGGCATACTTATGTTCTTATGTGCCTCAGGGAGTCCCATACCTGTTGCCCCACACCAGAGCCACAGTGAACATAGCTCCATCTGGGGGAATCCTGGGCACCCCTGAGGCTGAAGTGGCTGGTGAGATTCACGAACAGCAGGACCTCACAATGATTTTATCCCTTAGCTGTTTATCGGGTGAGTGTTCCCTGGCTGAGTGCTGCTTTTAATATTCTAATGAGGCTGAAGCCAAGGGGTTACCCTGTTTACTTTGTTGCTTGGTTCCCAGCTAGAGATGTCCAGCCTGTAACCGATAAAGCTATTAGGGTGGTCTGATGAAGTTCATCTGGTGTTTATGTCTGCAGGGTTCAAGGCTGTAACATGGGGATGGCAACTTGTTTGTGTGACAGGAATGGAAACTTCCATCCTGGCCCTCAGACCTGCTTATGTCTTCTTATGACAGAAGAGAAAATAAATAGACAGTATATTAATACACACTGGTAATTTTTTAATTCCGAACCTCTTTCCTCTTTAGGAATTTAGGTTTCTATTGTTAATTTTCTTCAACTGTAGCTTAGCGTCATTATTTTGTTCTGACATCAAAACATGGTGATTTCAAAATTGCCCAGGCATCTTGATATCCTTGATTTGCAATTAGTGTTTCAACATTAAAATGTAACATATTATATCTCTCTAATTAGAAACATAACTTCTAGCATTCTATTACGAATAATATAAAACATGAGGATTTCTCCTGCTTACTCTGCTGAATTGGATGTCAAATATATGCTGTATTTATACCTCTAATACTATTGATTTCATGGTTTGTTTTACAATTAAACTGGTTCTTATTTGTAATAGTAGTTATAACTTTATTTTGATTTTTACTCCCAAGTGAATTTCAATACATCACGAAAAGAAGATATTTATACTATCAGCCAATTATAGGTTTAAAATAGAATTATGAAAGAAACTTGCTAATTTCGAACCTCTTTTTTCAGATCATGTTCAAAATGAAGAGAGCTATGCACAAGTACTAGATAAATTTGGAAGCAATTTTTTAAGTAGGGATAACCCAGATCTTGGGACTGCTTTTGTTAAATTTTCAACACTTACTAAGGAATTATCAACACTGCTGAAAAACCTGGTAAGCAGTTTTATGTTATTTTTATAACGTTATTGAAAACAAAGTACATAGAATACCTGTGTTTTCCTGGTGACTTGATTAGCTATGTAAATATTCATCAGACTATGAGCTTGTAAACAAATCAGCTAATTTTAAACTGAAATCAGTGTATGTGTACTACATAAATAATCTAAATTGGAGTTGCATTTTACTAGGATGAATGCCATCTGCTCCTAGCGACTTATTACTGTTTAGTTTATCAGTTTGTTCTAAAACAACCTCTAATGATTACTCAGTCTGGGACAGTTCCTCAGATGTGTCACCTAAAAAAACTAGCTCATGTTTGGGAGTCTTGCTCACATCCTCAGCCATGTATCAGAGGGGTAGCCGTGTTAGTCTGGATCTGTAGCAGCAACGAAGCGTCCTGTGGCACCTGATAGACTGACAGAAAAGTTTAGAGCATGAGCTTTCGTGAGTTAACTCACTTCTTCAGATGCTGGTCCTGGAAATCTGCAAGGCCAGGTATAAATAGGCCAGAGCAAGGCTGGGGATAACGAGGTTAGCTCAGTCGGGCAGGCTGAGTTGTATTGTCATCAGTAGATCTGGAGGTGTGAACTCCAAGAGAGAGGAAGCTGCTTTTGTATTTAGCCAGCCATTCACAGTCTTTGTTTAATCCTGAGCTGAGGGTATTGAATTTGCAGATGAATTGTAGCTCAGCAATTTCTCTTTGGAGTCTGTTCTTGAAATTTTTTTGCTGCAGGATAGCTACTTTTAAATCTGCTACTGTGTGTCCTGGGACATTGAAGTGCTCTCCTATGGGTTTTTGTATATTGCCATTTCTGATGTCTGATTTGTGTGCATTTATTCTTTTACGTAGGGACTGTCCAGTTTGTCCAATGTATGTGGCAGAGGGGCATTGCTGGCACATGATGGCATAAATTACACTGGTAGATGTGCAGCTGAATGAGCCCACAATGGTGTGGCTGATCCGGTTAGGTCCTGTAATGATGTTGCTGGTGTGTATATGTGGGCAGAGCTGGCAACGAGGTTTGTTGCATGGATGGGTCCCTGAGATAGAGTGACTGTGGTGCGGTGTATAGTTGCTTGTTAGGATTTGTTTTAGGTTGGCAGGTTGTCTGTGAGAAATGATAGGTCTGCCTCCCAAGGCCTGTGAAAGTGTGGGATCATTGTCCAGGATGGGTTGTAGATCCCTGATGATGCGCTGTAGAGGTTTTAGCTGAGGACTGTAGGTGATGGCTAGTGGTGTTCTGTTGGTTTCTCTCTTGGGCTTGTCCTGTAGTAGGAGGCTTCGTGGCACACGTCTGGCTCTGTTGAAGAAGTGAGTTAACTCACGAAAGCTCATGCTCTAAACTTTTCTGTTAGTCTATCCTCAGCCATGAAGACTGATCCAAAGAATTAATTTAGTTTCTCTGCAATGACCTTATCATTCTTGAGTAGTCCTTCAGCAATTTAATTGTCCAGAGGCCCCATTGCTGTTTAGCAGTCTTCCTGCTTCTGATGTACTTAGAATCATAGAATACTAGAACTGGAAGAGACCTTGAGAGATCATAAAGTACAGTCTCCTGCCCTCAGGCCAGGACCAAGCACTATCTCTATCATCCCTGTTTGATATTTATCTAACCTGTTCTTAAATATCTCCAATGATGGAGATTCTACAACAACCTTGAACAATTTATTCCAGTAATTAACCACCCTGATAGTTATGAAGTTTTTCCTAATGTCCAATCTAAACCTTTCTTGCTGCAATCTAAACCCATTGCTACTTGTCCTATTTTCAGAAGTTTAGGAGAATAATTTTTATCCCTCCTCCTTGTAACACCCTTTTAGGTACTTGAAAGCTAATATCATGTCCCATCTCAATTTCCTCTATTCTTAAACTTAAACATTTTATTACTTCTGTCTGTAAGTTTCGTTTGAGTTTTTGGCTAGCTGTTCTTCATATTCTGTTTGGCCTTCCTAATTATGTTTTTATAGTTCATTTGATAGGGTTTATGCTCCTTTCTGCTTTCCTCACTAGGATTTAACTTCCACTTTTTAAATCATGCTGTTTTATCTCTCACTGCTTCTTTTGTTTGATTGTCAAGCTGTGGTGCACTTCTTTGGTTCTCTTTCTGTGTTTCTTAGTTTGGGACAGCATGGTTAAGCTGAGGCTCTATTTTGTTGTCTTTGGAAAGTTGCCATGCACCTTGCAGGGATTTCACTTTTCTCCACTGTTACTCTTCATTTCTGTTTGACTAATCTCAATTTTCCCCTTTCTCAAATTAAGTGCCACATTGTTGAGCTGCTGTGGTGCTTTTCCCATCACAGAGATGTTAAATATAATTATGTTATGGTCAATATTTCCAAGTAGTCCAGATTTATTAGCCTCTTGGACCAGATACTGGGCTCCATTTAGGATCAACTGAGAATTGTTCCTCTTGTCAGTTTCTGAACCAGTCGCTTCAAGAAGCAGTCATTTAACGTGTCAATAAACTTCATTTCTGCATCCTGTCCTGAGGGGACGTGTACCCAGTCACTATGGGAATAGTTGAAATCTCCCATTATTATTGAGTCTTACTAGTTATTAATAAATGAATCTGGTTTATTAATAATAATGAATTATGCTTTCCCTCCCAGACATATATTTCAAGGGCTAATTTGTGATCTCCTCCAGAATCACATTCTGAGATATTGTTTTCAGGCATATTTACAGTAAAGAAACATAGCAACTTAAAATATGCTGTTTGATATATTTTGTGGCACTTTTCCCGTCAGTCCCATGGAGCACAAGATTCCTAGTTACTTTCAGGTTGGAGGAGGTGTTGTTGTTGTTGTTTTTAAAGCAGTGATTGATAAGTTAGAATTGCTCCACATATTTTGTTTGTTTGGTGAACTGGGTAAGAAAAGTCTGATTTATCAAGAAGCCAGAGTACTTCCTAAATTGCTTCCCCAGATATGCCCCATTGGTTGTTAGGGAAACTGGAATCACCTTGATGTTTTCTGGCTCTTCTTCATCTGCTAATTTTAATTTCACTTTTCACATTCCCCTAAATGTATGTAAGTTTCCTATATTTTTAATACTTTTTTCCATCTATGTATGTGTGGATTAACTGCTTATGGGTCTGAATTTGCTATTTGTTTGGAACTTTTTTTTGCTACAGGTTCAGCTACATTAGATAGCAAAATGAAACAAAAATATGTATGCAATATATTTGTTTTAATCATGATATTTATATGTTTCTTTAAATTCAATTAGTGTTTTTATTTATATTTTGTTAGCTCCAGGGCTTAAGCCACAATGTTATATTCACTTTGGATTCTCTCTTAAAAGGAGATTTGAAAGGAGTTAAAGGGGTAAGTATTGAACAAACACCCAATTCTTTCAAGGAAGCATTTTTCAGAGCTGCCTAAATTTCAGCTGCCTACTTTCCACCATTCCATTCGTCCAGATTCTTATGTGGACTTACTATCATTACTTACTTACTTACTTACTATCATATCTGCATGAATTATGCTAAGTATAACTGAAGTTACATGATAAAATTTCACTTGGAAAATATGATTCATATATCTCTCAAGATCCATAGGAAAGAAATATTTTTGCAAAGATGTAAAAGGAAAGACTTTTAAAAATGCCATTTATGGTTTTTGGAGCGATACGGTAATTTTATATCTGCAAGTTCATGAACATATTTTAAGTATATATTTCTGTTTTCTAAGGATCTTAAAAAGCCTTTTGACAAAGCCTGGAAGGATTATGAGACCAAGTTGTAAGTATTCTTCATTTTGCCACAATTCATTTTGCCACAATTCATACAAAGAGAGAAAACACTTTAATATCACAGAAGGGATAACTCTTATGTTCTAACCTTGATGACTATGATACTGAGGATATCTGCCATGTATGTAAGTTTCAGTAGATGACTCAGGCTTATTTAGCAGGTCAGTGTAACATTCCCGGATTTTCATTCTGGTTCACAGCTATTCATTATTACCACTGATGAATCTTTAAAGATGAATGATTAAGTATGGACATATTCTCAATGCCACGAACGTCATATTACACAATAATCTTCTGAATTAATGGAAATTCAAGATTTTTAGGTATTCCACTGAAGAATAAAATCTTATGCCTGTTTTTCCTCTGGACTAAAGAAGAAGATTGGGTTGCGGGCGAGGATTGTGCATTTTAATTTGGTGTGCAAACATACAAATTATATACGATTCATATGGGGACTTGGCTGGCTGTTCCCCCTTGTCAGGGAGTGAGGGGAAAGTGTACAGCTTGCTTCATTCCTTGGTGTGGCTGGGGAGATAATGGAGCATATGAACCTGGACCTGCCCCAGCCAGATATTATGCATCCCTCCCCCATCTGTGCACACAAGAGCTGTAGTGGCCATGGTGAGACACATCTCTCTGGACCCCAGTTGGTGTGGAGAGAGAGGCCTGGGATAATCCTCTCTCCCTAGAGCATCCTGTATTCTATACAATTCATCCCCACCCCTATTCCAGAGCAATGATATTAATGAAGTGGGTACATTTTATCTTCCAGAAAGCAAAAAATGATTAAGGAAATGAGAAATTCTGGGTAAATGTTCTAGTCAATAAAATATAGTATGGTAGTCTGTTTATACAGAAGGAATTTTAGTTATGAGAAGTATCAGAGAGGTAGCCGTGTTAGTCTGTATGTTGAAGAACAACAAGAAGTCCTGTGGCACTTTATAGACTAACAGATATTTTGGAGCATAAGTGCTGCAAAATATCTGTTAGTTATGAGAAGTGAATGTTAGCTAAGAGGAATATTAGTTTTCAGAAATGAAAAAATTAATACAATAGATTACTAAACCTTATCTTTGCAATATTGTTATGTATTTAGATTAGTTGTAATGCCAAACTAATTGTAACTAAGTTTTAATTTTTAGGTCTTCAGAGCTTTATTTCATAATACCCCTAACTCTGTGTGTGGTAGTAGCTATATTTCTCATCCGTCTCTTGGTGCATACCTCAGGCATCTGAGTCCATGATAATCTGTTGCAGTACCTTCATGGGAAGACTTGTAGGGAAGTGAGTTCTGGGCTCGCATTAGATTTTGGAGTTTTATATTAAAAATTTAGTGTCTCTTACTGTGTGTGGCTGTAGCCTCTGGGCCAAGGTTAAAAAAATGGTTGGATACATGCTAGAAAATTTCATTGATAGTTGGTGTATACTTCATGTGGGGATTAATAATAAGATTTAAGAAAGCTTTATTACTCAGTATACTTCCTTATTTTTCTCATGTTCAGCACATTATTTGTCTTGTTCTCTATGTATAGTTTGTATAAACAGGGAAAATTAGAGAGAGGAAAAATCAGACCGGAACCAATGATTGATTTTATTACTGATAACTACATCATTTTAGCATTCAACAGATATTTTCACATTTAAGTCTCATTACAAATATCAGTCCTTGTAAATATTCCCATCTTCTAGAGTAAATTAAGGCAAAAGGATTAATGTCCAAGTGAAAAAAAGACATCTTTTTACTCATCTGTGTTTGTTTAATCACATCTGCATATAAAATTAGTATTTATTCCTCCTAGCTCAGAATTGCTATGGCTCGCTCTTCCATAAATTTGTTAATTGTTTCTCTGTCCTGTGCATTGTCAGTGGAATAGCTGACTTGTATGCATATGCAATGCCTTTTTCTGGTGATGCATAAACTAAACAGAACCCAGTTTGCAATCAGTTCCCAAGCTGAGTTTTCTAGGCTGACAGAAAAAAAAAATTTCTTTGAGGAGTGTCCCTGTATGTACTCCACTTAAGACATCTTAAAGCCCTGTGCTTATAACTGGAGATTTGTGGTAGCAGTGTTTGGTTCAGCCATGCATGTGCTGTAGCTGTCTCATGCTGCTCCAGTCAGTTAGTTGATGGTTAGTTGGTGGTCCTCAGGCCCTCCTCTACCACCTTTGGCTTGAGTCAGAGTGATCAGCATCAGAGGGGTAACTGTGTTAGTCTGTATCCACAAAAACAATGAGAAGCCCTATAGCACCTTATATATGAACAGATTTATTGGAGCATAAGCTTTAGTGGGTAAAGACTCACTTTGTCAGATGCATGAGCGATCAGCAGCACCCTCTCTGACCTCTGATGACGTTAATAGCAGACCATTCAGTTATTTCTTGATATTGTTAGCTTAGTTGTAGTTAGCTATCCTATTGATTTGCCCTACTATAACTTATTTTAGTCCAAAGTTCATTTTTGTCCCTTTTACCTCTCATATCTGCCCCATCTCTTTCACAGGCAGACAGCTATAGCCTCAAACAGTATTTTTCCCTGCTTTTGTTCTCGACAAGACTGACTCTCAGACATTCCTGGCTCATCTAGCTTTAAACACTGCCTGAGCTGCAGACACTACATACCAGTCTCTGACAGCTGCACGCACTCTATCTGCTGCACATTATTCAAAAGTGCCCACACTACACAAAGCTGACAGCCAGGGACCTTCAACTTAACTCCTCGTGATGGAGAAATTCCACAGGCAGGCCTTGGACTCTCAGTTCAAGACATCCGCTGGCCAGTGGTTACCAGTGGCAGCCTGTAACAGGGGTTGTGCTTCAATAATGGCTGACAAGGAGCCTGTTCCAAGAAAGGGCACCACCAAGTGGTCTCCCACCAAGCACACACCAAAAATCCCCTAAGAGAAAGTGATCTCCAGTTGAAAAATCTTCCCTGATACAGATAGCTCCAGACTACAAGGCACCAGGAACATCCAGTACTGAAAGGTCCCGAAGAGCAAAAGACTCTGGACAAGCTTAAATGGGGGTTCACACAGTAAATAGAAACATTCCAGGATTTTATACGTGGGGCCAAAGAAAACCTCTACACTGAGAAGTAAAATTGTATCATCTGCTGTACTTTTCCCACGCAGCTCTAAATCCTTGGCACTGGCAACTGCAACTCATACTCCCTGGCCATTCATAATGCCATTTCTGCAACAATTCATGAGGTATGTAGGCCTGATAGTGGCCTCTAAACCTCCATCTCCTCTATTCTGTACCAAAGGTACCCCATGCAGGTGGGTACTGTGTCAGGTGAATACTACCTGTAGATCTGACCCTCCTGTCTCCATTGGTGAGGAAGAAGAGTATGATGTAGTAATATATACTCCTTGTCACTTCTCAATCAAGCCTGAGCCATTTCTCCACCAATCACCTGCAAATATGTCAGGCCAGTATGGTCACTATGGGCAATGCTTCCCCAATACCATTCCCACCTAACTGGCCATACTGGGATCATGACCATAAAATAAGCCTCCTGAAATCTATTTTAATTATAATTGCAGCACTAAAATTGAAAAGGAAAAAAGAGAACACGCAAAACAGCATGGGATGATACGAACAGAGATAACGGGAGCTGAGATAGCAGAAGAAATGGAGAAAGAGAGACGGCTATTTCAGCTCCAGATGTGTGAAGTAAGAAACAGCTTTCACCACTTAATTGTGTTACATACTTTGATGGAAGTGTCCTGTAGAACCTATTAGAGACAGGTGATGAAATCCTCTTGGTGGTGTAATTGGAAAATTCATTGGCTGTCTAGTGGCTGAACTATATTAAAGACTCTTGTTCCAGAAATCCAGCGCAAGGCAGCTTTGTCATCATCTCATTTTTAGTTTCAGTCCTCTGTTAAGGCTGTTAGGCTGGGTCTACACGAGAGAGATTTGTCGACAGAAGGTGCCTTCTGTTGACATAACTCAGGGGGCGTCTACACACTTAAAGCATTCTGTCCACAGATGTCGACAGAACTCTGCATTTGCCTCAACAGCATTATCCCTCAAAAATTAAGGCATAACAATCTGTTGGCAGAGTACTGTCGACGAAAAATGTAGGGCTCTTCTGTCAACAGAGAGAGCTTTCGGTTCCCGGGCAGCCCTGTTTGTAGAACTGCCATTCCATTTTTTGTCACCGGAGGGCAGTGCGGTCTGGCAGTTCTGTCAAGAGAGCAAGTTGTGTGTAGGTGCTGTCTCTTGACAGAGGTTCTGTTGAGATTTCCCAGTCGACAGTAACTTCTGACGACAGATGATTCTAGTGTAGACATAGCCTCAGACTAGGCATCACACTCTTAAAAAAAAAAAAAAAAAGAGCATAGCAAGCAAAAGTAGTTTTTTTCAAGTCCTCAGGTGCAAAGCATTGTGATTCATGATGTCTTTTCTAATATATTGTTTTTTAAAATAGGAATTATTTTTTGAGATCTTGTGTCGATATCTGTTAAGCTGATAAATGATTGTGACATGTAAGTTCAGTCAACGTTAGTTTATGGTGGTAACTCCTAAAATATTTTCTGGTATTTTTTTAAAAAAATTCTCTATATTTAATCTGAGGATAAATTAATTAGAAAGTTATAACATTCTTATTTGGAAGGAATGCAGTAATAATTGTGGTGTCACAAAAAGGCGCATCTTCATACAGGTTGAGAGGAAGAAAATCTTTCATTTATGGCAAACTTGTATTATAAATTGTTAAAATTAGTTCATTTGGGAGTTCTGAAAACATCAACTTATTTTGTGCACTCAAGTTTTAATCATTATGTTGGTTTGATGTTCTGTAAATTAGCAATAAGTTAATGGCAGAGATTATTATTGAATGAGTTGAACAGATTGGAGACAGAAAGCTCTCATGCTTGAACGTAGCTGAAAAACTTACATATAATTATGGTTTTGATTTCTACAGTATCTCATCAAGGTCAATGAAATCAAGACAAAAAAGGGTGTGGACCTTCTACAGAATCTTATTAAGTATTATCATGCACAGTGCAAGTAAGTTTAATGGTTTGGCTTGGTAAATCCTATATTTCAGTTAAACAAATGTGTTTCTCTTCCTCCTTTTCCTACATTGCCTTGATGGTGTCTATCTTTTGACAATGGGTCACTGAAGTATTTGAGTAGTAACAGAGAGGAAGCCGTGCTAGTCTATACACTATCAAAACAAAAAGCAGTCAAGTAGCACTTCAAAGACTAGCAAAATGTTTTATTAACCCATTGAGTCTGTTCTGGTCTGGCTATGGTCTGAAGAAGTGGGTCTGTCCCACGAAAGTTCACCTAATAAACCATTTTGCTAGTCTTTAAAGTGCTACTTGACTGCTTTTTGTTTTGATGAAGTATTTGAGGCTTTTCTGCAGAATAAATCTGACAACAGGAATGTGAAAACTTCCTGCTTTCGCCTCCACTTCATGCAATGTCTATTCCAAGCTGACTGTTAAAGTGGACCATTCTGAATACTTAATGATCAGTGCTGTCTATGCAATGAGAGCCAAATCCTTGTCCCTTTGAACTTGATTTTTAAATATCAGTAGAATTCAGTTCATTAAAATTATTTAAACGAGCCCTTAATGGGGCAGAATAATATGCTTAAGAACCTAGAACGCTTGAAATCTTTATCTTTACCAGTATCCTTCAGAACTTTCAATAAATTAAGGTATAACTTTCTTATAATTTTTTAGTCCCCAACTCTTTGAAGCACCGTAGTGAAAATGTAAGTAAGCATTCTTTGGATTACAGTGGTTCTTAATGTTGTTGCTTGGTCTTTGTGAATTCATTTGAGTCATGCTACCAGTAAAATAATACATTTTTGAATACAACTGTAACTGCTACCAGATGGTATTAAAATGGAACCTATACAAATACAAAATGTATTTTACATTTCATTTTAAGCAATGAATTACTGAATTATTCAGTGTAACTTTAAAAGACGAGGCACATTTTACGGTGAATATTCACTTTTTCAGAAAAAATGTTGAAATACTTCAGCGGTGACCCTTTTAACATATTTTACTTCTTTCTTTTGGTTTTGTTTAAATGGCATCAGAGATTTTCAGCATATCTGTAAAGTATTCCACTTAATATCTCTAGTGTAAAGTGACTGGATTGCAGTAGAGAACATTCTAGCTCCCTTAGGTGTATCTGTAATTCTTACTGTTAAAACAGCCTGAAGATAGTATTCTGCAAGTCCAAACCAAATTTCTGTATTTCATTTCTCACTCTATGGGAGGGAGAGAGCTGAGGACTATTTTTTGTATTGCTCAACAGTGGTCCATCAGCTTTATTAGGGAATAGGTTTGACTGGTCCTAGTAATGTTCTCACTTGCCCTCCTCCAAGTGGAAATATGGTGGCTACAGTATAATCAACCTAAATAGGGATTCCACAGGTGAGTAAAGAACTATTTTTCCCAAAGAAAAGAGGGTACCAGAGAGAGGGAGGTACATGTAGTGAAAAAGTAGCTTAACCTTCCAGTGCTGTGCAGAGACCAGATATTGTATCTCTCATAGCATTAGGAACTGCAAAGTGATGAATAGGTACTTGCTTACTTCTAAATAATAATAATAAAAAAATTGCATAGCTGTTTAAAACTTTAAAATAATGTTATAAACATGTAATCTTTTCAGCATCCCTATGAGGCAGGTAGATAAGAGATAAATTATCTCAGTTTTATATATATGGAGGCACACTTACCAAAACTAAATTTTAGAACACTTTTGTCTTGAATTGATGCACAAGATGAGAGAGCTCTCATATGGCTCTATAAAAGAAAGAGGGAGTTTGATTATGATGATGGTGATCACTTGTTGCTGATTATGGTCATCTTCCATGGGAGTTGTGAATCCTCGGGTGGCTGATAAGGCCTATCCTTGAGCCACAGGCTCTATTACAGTGATGACAGATGTTTCCAGGTATGGCAAGAGTCTGTTGACACCTCTTATCTTCTTCAGCTTCTTGGCGGGCAAGTTCAAAACGCAAGGGAGCATCGTGTGGTACTTCTCTCCATTTTGAGTGATCCTGGGGAAGTGTCTCCCAATTGTCAGTGTCAAAATTGCGCTTCTTTGAATTATCCTTCAGCAAGTCCTTATAATGCTTCCATTGTTCTCCTACGTTATGTTACCCTTCTTTCAGCTGAGAGAACAGGACATGTTTTGGGAAACAGTGGTCTGGCATCCAGACAATGTGACCAGTCCATTGGATTGCTGAAGGAGGGTCACTGCCCTGAAGTTGGTGATCTTTGCCTCTTCCAGAACACTAATATTGGTGCATTTGCCTTCCCATTTGATCTTCAGGATTTTGGATGCCTTTCAAGGATTTTCAAGTATGTATGTAGGTTGTCCAGGCTTCAGACACATACAACAATATTGGGAAAATAATGGCTTGATAAACAAGAAGCGTGGTGTCTGAGTGTCATGATCTTCAAAAACCTGGTGCAGTAAATGAGCCCGCCTCTAATGGTATTGGATTTCTGCATCAGTATCTGCCTTGGATAAGAGTTGACTGCCAAGGTAGAGGAAGTAGTCAACCTTCTCCAGCAGCTTTCCATTGATTTTAATAAATGGAGCGTGTGATACCTCCTTTGGCAAGGGCTGATGGAGCACATTCATAGAATCACAGGGCTGGAAGGGACCTCAGGAGGTCATCTAGTCCAGGACTAGATGTCATCCAAGCCAAGACTTAAAAACCTCTGGGGTTGGAAAATCCACCACCTCTCTAGGCAAAGAATTCCAATGCTTTACCACCCTCCTGGTGAAGTAGTTTTTCCTAATATGCAACCTATATCTCTCCCTCTTTAACTTCAGACCGTTACTCATTGTTCTGCCATCTGACATCATGGAGAACAGTTTCTCACCCTCCTCTTTGGAGCTCCCCCTCAGAAAGTTGAAGGCTGTTATTAAATCCCCCCCTCAGTCTTTCTTCTGTAAACTAAATAAGCTCAGCTCCCTCAGTCTGTCCTCATAGATCTTGTGCTCCAGCCCCTTAATCATTTTTGTTGCCCTCTGCTGAACCTGCTCCAGCACATCCGTATCCTTTTTATACCGGGGGGCCCAAAACTGGATACAGTATTCCGATGTGGCCTCACCAGTGCCAAACAGAGGGGAACAACTGCTTCTCTAGATCTGCTCGAAATGCTCCTCCTAATGCACCCTAGTATGCTGTTAGCCTTTTTGGCTACAAGAGCACACTGTTTACTCATATCCAGCCTTTCATCCACCATAACCGCTAGGTCCCTTTCCACTGTACTACTGTTGAGCCAGTCAGTCCGCAACCTGTAACAATGCTGGGGATTCTTCTGCCCCAGGTGCAGGACTGTACATTTCTCCTTGTTGAACCACATCAGATTGTTTTGGCTCAATTATCAAATTTATCCAAGTCACTCTGGATTCTCTCTCTACCCTCCACCATATCTACCTCTCCTCCTTGTGTCATTCGTAAACTTGCTGAGGGTGCAATCCAGTCCCTCATCGAGATCATTAATAAAGATGTTGAACAACACCGGCCCCAGAAACAAACCTTGCAGCACTCCACGTGAAACCAACCACCATCCAGATATTGAGCCATTGACCACTACCCATTGCGCTCGACTGTCAAGCCAGCCTTCTATCCATTTTAGAGTCCAAGGATCCAATCCATATTTCCTTAATTTATGGGCAAGAATGTTATGGAAGACTGTGTCAAAAGCTTTGTTGAAGTCAACGTATATCATATCCACTGACCTACCCATGTCCACAGAGCCTGTTACCTCGTCATAGAAGTGAATCAGATTGGTGAGGCAGGACTTGCCCTGGTGAATCCATGTTGGCTACTTTTGATCACTTTCCCCTCTTCCAAGTATTCCAAAATGGATTCCTTGAGGATCACCTCCATTATTTTCCCAGGAATTGAGGGAATGCTGACCAGTCTATATTTCTCTGGATTGTCCTTCTTTCCTTTTTTAAAGATTGGCACTATGTTTGCGTTTTTCCAGTCATCCGGGGTCTCTCACGATCTTCAGGTCTTCAAAGATAATGGCCAAATGTTCAGTAATGACATCTGCCAATTTCCTCAGTTCCCTGGGTGCATTGTGTACATCTACTTTTCTCGATAGCTCAGAACTTGTTCCTTCCCCACAGATGGCTGCCCTTCACCTTCCCATACTGCTTTTGTCTAGGACTGTAGTGTGGGAGTTGACTTTGTCTGTGAAGACTGAGGCAAAAAAACATTGAGTGCTTCAGCTTTTCTTACATCATCTGTCATCAGGTTACCCTTCTCATCCAGTAATAGCCCCACACCTTCTCTGATAACCCGTTTATTGTTAACATGCCTGTGGAAACCCTTCTTGTTACCCTTCACATCCCTTGCCAGCTGCAGTTCCAGTTGTGCTTTCACTTTCCTGATTACCCACTGGCATTCTCCAGCTGCGTGTTTATGCTCTTCATTAGTCAACTGTCCATGTTTTCATTTCTTGTAGGTATCCCTTTGGAGTTTAAGCTGACTAAGGATTTCCCTGTTAAGCCAAGCTGGTTGCCTACCATGTTTGCATTTTTTTACTATGCAGGAGGATGGTTTGTTCCTGTGCCTTCAGTAAGACTTCTTTAAAATACTGCCAGTTCTGTTGAACTCTTTTCCTCTTCATCTTTGTTTCCCAAGGGGTGCTGCTCGTCAGTTCTCTCAGGGAGTCAAAGTCTGCTCTTTTGAAATCAAGGATCTGTATATTACTGCTCACCTTTCTTCCTTTTGTCCAGATCCTGAAATCTACGATCTCATGGTCGCTGCATCCCAGGTTTCCACCCACTTCTGTTTCTCCTACTAGTTCTTCCCTGTTTGTGAGCAGCGGGTCAAGTTGTGCACAGCCCCTGGTCGGTTCCTTCAGCACTTGTACCAAGAAGTTATCCTCACCATTCTCCAAAAACTTCCTGTATTGTCTGTGTGCTGCTGTCTTGGTCTCCCAACAAATGTCCGGTTGACTAAAGTCTCCCATGAGAACCAGGGCCTGTGATTTGGAAGCTTCACTTAGCTCCCTGAAGAAATCCTCATCTACCTCATCTCCCTGATCTGGCAGTCTATAGCAGACACCAACTACAATATCACCTCTGTTACTTCTGCCTCTGAGCTTAACCCAAAGACGCTCAGCTGGATTGTCTCCCTCCTTATTCTGGAGCTCTGAGCAATCATACTGCTCCCTCACATAGAGCACAACTCCTCCTCCTTTTCTCCTGTCTGTCCTCCTTGAACAGTCCAAGACCGTGCTCCAGTTATGTGAATCGTCCCACTAAGTCTCCATTATTCCAACCACCTCATACTACTTTGACTGTGCCAGGGCCTTTAATTCTTTCTATTTGTTCCCTAGGCTTCTGGCATTTGTGTAAAAGAGAAGTGGCTGAGTGGTCCACTTTTTCCTCTTCACCCAGGAAACCTATTTTTATTATTCCCTTCTCCTTCCCCACTTGCCTTAGGGCTTGTGTCACTGTCCCCTGACACCTAGTTTAAAGCCCTCCTTGCTAGGTTTGCAAGCCTGCTCGTAGAGATGCTCTTTCCTCTCTTCGTTAGGTGGATTCCATCTCTTCCCAGCAGTCCCTGTTCATGAAAGAGAATCCCAGGGTCAGAGAAAATTCTTCTCTATGTTCTTGATGTTGAGCATGAGACCAAGATGTAAGGCTCAATAAACATGTTCAGGATAGTCTGAAGATCTTTCTCAGAGTGGGCAAAAACTACATTATCATTACATACTGAATTTTCATGGTTGACATGGAAATCTTACTCTTGACTTTCAGCCAGCTCAGTCTGAACAGCTTTCCATCCATTCTATAAATTATTTCAATACCAGTTTGTGGCTTCCTAGCATTTTGTTAAAGAGTGATGGCAATAAAAACGACACACATGGCTGGGGCAGTGATGCAGCCCTGTTTGGCTCCTGTCTGTACTTTGAAAGATTCACTATGGAAACCAATGTTACTCAGAAGAGTCCGGAAGCTAGCGTTACTCAGAACAGTCACTTTCATGTCGTCATGAATAAACTTTAGAACACTGATATATTTATCAAGACATCCAGTCTTTAAAAGTATAATCCTGAAGGCACGGCAATGCACTAAATAAACGGCTATAGTTAGATCAATGAAAGCTATATACAGTGGTCGGTTTTGCTCCCAACACTTTTCTTGCAGCTGCCATGCTGTGAAGATCATATCTGCAGTTCCGTGATATGGTCTGAACCCACTCTGTGATTCTGGTAAAATTTATTCTGACAAGGGCAGAATATGAGTTGCAAGTATCCATGCCATAACTTTGCCTGAAGTGGCAAAGAGAGATACCATGATAGTTTCCACAGTCTGCTTTATCCCCTTTCCTCATTTCACTGGCTGTTGCCTCCTTCATCCAGATTTTAAGGATGAGCAGGTAAAGGTGCCAAATTAGCTCTGGTCCACCAAAAAGTAATGAATAGGTAACTTTTTACAGCTGCCAAAATGTCCAGCTTGCCTCATTCCTTGAGCAAGATGATTGACTCATACAACCGCCACCTCTGTGCTGGTGTGTAACTAGGAACTTCCAGATCTCATTGTCATGTTCCCATTGCCTATCTCCAATTGCCACTGGACTTTTGACCTTGTACAATTGTTGTTTTCCGAAACATGGAAGATGCCTATGTGGGACTTCTTTTAGAGTGGGGAGACTTGTGCACAGCAGTCACCACACAGATAGAGGGCTTGAAACCAGTGGCATGGACACCATGACAATTGGAAATCCTCTCAGCTGCAGCCTTCATCAACCTTCACACCCGTTATAACATTGCACAATAGTTTTATCGCCATTGTACTGTCTGCTTTGCCACTGAGAACTTCTTGGATCACATTTAGTCCGGAACCTCACCGTTGACTGTTCTGCCATGGGTGACCTTATGGGAATGCTCAACTTCAAGCAGCATCACTCTTGGGGTTATTGAAACACTCAAGCCTGTCTACCACTACAAGGTAGTGATACCTGGAGAGGAGATTAGCAGTTCTTATGATCAAAGGCCGTTTCTACACAGGCCACTTTCTTTGACAGTGACATGGTAATACACGGCCCGAAATATGCTAGTGAGGTGCGGATGCAAATCCCCTGTGACTCATTAGCGTACGGTCACATGATCTGGAGTCCGGAAGACTGTTCTTCCGGACTCCAAAACACCGTTTAGAATTGTGGCCCCCGGGGGGGTCTTCCAGAAGGAAGTCCTTCTTCTGGAGGCCACTTCTTCAAAATTTTCAGGAAGAAGGGGCTTCCAGAAGGACTTCCTTCTGGAAGACCGCCCCCAGGGCCACGCTTCTAAATGGCGTTTTGGAGTCCGGAAGAACAGTCTTCCGGACTCCAAATCACATGATGTTATGCTAAGGAGGCATGGGGAATTTGTATCTGCGCCCCATTAGCATGTTTCGGGCCATATATTACCATGCCACTTTCGAAGAAAGTGGCCTGTGTAGAAACATCCAAAGAGAAAAACATTTTCTAGCAGTCATCAAATACAACGATGAAAATTATCTTTACTCTAGTGTTTATATCTAGGAGTGGAAGTCAGAAACCTCATCTGGTAATGGAGAGCATACCACTGAACTCTGGAGAGAAATCTACTGAATTAAGAGTTTGTCTCTCAAATTGATAGATTAGGGATTATTTCTGAGAGTTTTCCATTTAAAATAAATACTTGGTTTAGAGGTATTAAAATTGTGTTCTTCTACAGCGGTTTGTGTGTCCTGTGTCTAGTCAATTAGTGAATTCAGCAAGGCTGTTTAGAGTTTACAATGTTTTATGAGACTCAGTACATGTAGGCGTTCACAGTGTGTGTGCACTGTGCAAACTTGTATTGCTAAAACCAAATCAAAATGGTATGCAAAAGCTGTTTCAAGATTAAGTCAGTTGTAAAATTACATGTATTTGGGCATAACGTATGTTCATGCAGCAAAGGATATTTGTGAAGATTTAAAAAATAATGTTCCGATCTTTAAAGAGCTTTAAATTTTGTTTATATGTGTGGGAGGAATGGGTGTAAGTTGTCTATAATTTTCAGTGTAATGTTCAGTTCTTTTTGATACAGAAATTTCACATATTGCTGATAAATCCCATGTTGTTCCATTATAGTTTCTTCCAAGATGGCCTGAAAACAGCTGATAAATTGAAACAGTATATTGAGAAGTTGGCTGCTGATTTATATAATGTAAGTAATTTAAGGTAGCATAATGTCTGAAAATAGAAAAATGATTTTCCTTGTTCATCTTAATTCTAAATGATATCAGTAAACTGAAATACTTAATAGGTAAAAATATAATCTAATATCACATTTACAGTATACCACAAAAAAGTGTTTTTCAAGCCTAAACTTGAACTAACTGCTGAGGACAAACTATCTTAGTAGTTTGATGTTACTGCTTCCCCATACATTTGCATTCTGTCAGTTATGCCATGATTTGTTCTGAGAGGAAGAAATTGTCTATTCAGCTTGCAAATAGAGGCATAGAATATTGTTCCAGTGTTGGATAGTCCTGGATGGATATTCTTTGGTCAGATGCTCATATTGTAGCACAAGTTTTACCTAGGACTCTGGTTTCCTAATGGATTGCTTGATAATACCACCTGAATTTAGAATTCTGTACAACACAGCTTTTTATGAGTGACTTGTGCAGTTCTGTAATCTCTCAAATACTGCTATTGTAAATGATAATTGCTGATTACGGGGGCAAGAAGTGGTATGGAATCAGAGCTCTATCACCAAAGCATTTTTGTATTTTGCCATCTAAAACCATAAGTTACATCTACTCAGCATAAAAAAACTCTTCAGCAGTATGTCTCAGAGCCTTGCACAATTGACTTAGGCTCATGGGTCTTTAAAATAGCAGTGTAGACATTCCTGTTAGGGTAGGAGCTCAAGCTCCAAAGCCCAACAAGGGAGGAACGTCTCCAGGTCTGATCTCCAGCCTGAACAGAAAGATTTACAGTGTGAGCCCAGCAAGCCTGAGTCATTTGACCTGTACTCTGAAGCTGGGTCTACACAACAAAGGTCTGTCTGCAGAAGTTGCTGTCGACAGAGTTTTGCCGACAGAAACTCTGTCTATAGAACACATCCGCACCTAATATAGGCGCCCCTTGTCAACAACCTCTGTCGACAGAGGGCAGCCAGACTGCCCAGCCCCCTGTTGACAGAACAGCCAGCTGGAAGCTCTGCAAACAGGGCAGTCCAGTAAACCGGAAACCTTCTCTGTTGACAGAGCCCCCGTCCCCCGGCATCTACATTATTTTTCTGTCAACAGAATCTGTCTACGGAGGTGCTGTTTCTCAAACTTTAAGACATAACTCTGCCAGGAAAGGGGCTGTGTTCTGTCAACAGATTCTAGACAGAACGCATTCATAATGTGGATGTTCCTTAGTTCTGTCGACAGAGGGCCTCTTCTGTAGACAGAACTTTTCAGTATAGTCACAGCTTGAGAGTAACTGTCACATCTTGGCTAATTTTTTTGTTTTTGTAGTGTAGACATATCCATTTGTTTTTGGAGTTTATTATTCTGTGGACATAACTTGCTAAAATCTCCTTTGGGGAGCAAGTTAATGATACCAAGGTAAGGGGTGGGTGTTCTTTGTTTCATAAAAATCTACAGAATCATAATTTCACTGGTGTCATCCTCTGTGGCATGACTGTGGTGGGTCAGGAAGTTTACTTCTGCATCCACGTCATTCAGTAGGTGAAATTTGATAAGCATAATTAGAAATGTGTTGAGTTGTGTATTATTCAAAAGCCTTTTCTCCCACAAACAAAATAGTGCCAAGCTTATATATGTAGATGTACATTTGAGAAAGTGTTTAAAATGCAGCTTATTTTAATCATACTTCAATTCAGTGCTGCATTGCTTACATTAAAAAAATTATCTTTGATAATATTAGGAAAGTGAGCCTTGACATGTTGGACTGAAAACATTTCTTCATCATCAGTGTTGTTCTTGTCTAGGGCCTCACTGCTAGACCGTGTAGGCACACTGAACCCTGTACATGCCATATTCACACATCTCTGCACAATGCGATCTGCTGGCCAAATGTTTTCAAGGTGATGAGCATCTGATCATTGCACTCAAGCTTTTGTGTAGCTTGAAGGATTCGTTCAGGAGTGCATGGTATTTCATGTATAACTGGTGTGATCAGTCCCTGCTCCAAGATGCGCTCAGTGTTCCTGAAACCATTAAATTATCTGATAACTTGGCAACTTTTCTCTTTTTGCTTCCTAGAAAATATCCAACAACATAAATTTGCAAGTGTCATAATCTTGGTCTTGAAATGGTAAATGCAGCATATGATTATTGGCAGTGCACCAGGTTTTAATGTTGCAAGTGATAGAATGAGTCTTAGAGGCATATTCAGTGATTCTGTTCCCTAGCAGAAACAGAATCTTGCAAACATATTTGCTGTTTCTCACAGAAAGCATTAGAAAACCTTTGTATTGTGGAAAAATCAGGAGTTAAATATAGTACCTCTGTGGCATTGATAACATGCAAGATATTTTTAGTGTCCTCCTTGTTAAACTACAGAGGAATTCTGCTAAACAGTGGGAGACACCAGCTTCATTATGCCAGGAGACAACTAAATTCTTTCAGTAATTCTTCACATGATGGAGTGTTTTACTGCAAGGTATGTGGTTTACTGGTCCTTTGTGTAAGTATGAGAGAGTAGTTGCTTCTTCATTGTGAGTGCTTCTACACTTGCATTCCTCTTTCGAAAGAGGTATGCAAATGAGGGAAATCGAAAATTCAAATGAAGTGCAGATTTACATATCTGGCATCCTATTTGTGTATTCTTTTTTTGAAAGAGCTTCTTTTGAAAGAAAAGCAGTGTAGACACTGCTCTTTTGAAAGTAAACCCCATCTTCAGAAGAATCCTTCTTTCCATAAAAAAAGGGAAGAAGGATTTTTTCAAAGATGGGGTTTACTTTAGAAAGAGTGGTGTCTACAATGCTTTTCTTCTTTCGAAAGAAGCTGTTTCCAAAGAAGAATACGCAAATAGGATGCCAGATATGTAAATCTGTACTTCATTTGAATTTGCAATTTCTTTCATTTGCATGCCTCTTTTGAAAGAGGAGTGCAAGTGTAGAAGTACCATGTGATGTTGGAGATGTTAATGGAGTTATTTATTTATTTTTTAAATTGGACACGTGCAGTAACATGGCGTCTCTTCTTCTAGCAGTGTTTTTGATTCCTTTGCATATGTGTCAAACATGGAAGTCGTCGTCGTCGTCATCAGTAACTATGGGCTCAGCGCCCTTTGGCGTCTGATGCCTCTCTCATTTCCTTCCATCTTTCCCTGTCCACTGCAGAGTGGCTTAGTTTCTGTAGACTGGCTCCACACCAATCTCCTAATATCATCTATCCATTCTCTGTGGGGTCTGCCTCTCCTATATGAACTGTCCATTATGCCGAATACCAGGGTCTTGATTTTTCGTTCATTGTTCATTCTGTAAATATGCCCAAATAGTTGTAGCTTCCGTTTTATAACCTTCTGCAGCAGGTTCTCTTTTGGCTGCAGCTTTCTATATAATTCCTCATTGGTGACCTTCTGCATCCATCCTAGCCTCAGAATCTTTCTGTAACAACTCCTTTCGAATGCCAATATTCTTCTTTTCGAATCTTTTTCATTACCGATGTCTCACATCTGTACAACATGCTGCTGAATACACACATTTTCAAGACACTGAGTTTTCTTCCTAAACTAATTGCTTTGCCTTTCCAGATCTTATCCATTGCCTTAAAGTCCACTCTTGCTTCCACTATTGTAGTTGCTATTTCCTTCTTACAGTCTAGATCATACGTTATGTTGCTCCCCAGATATGTGAACTTCTTTACATTTTCCAGTTCAATACCATTGACACTGATCTTCCTTCGTATTTCCTTATCTCCAAATACCATTGTTATTGTTTTATCGATGTTCATAATCAGTCCGTACCGCTTCCCTTCTTCGTTGAGCACATGCACTGTTTTCACTTGCTTCTCATCTTCCTCAGTGATAACTGTCACCCGCGCACCTCAAATTGTTAATTCTTTTCCCATGCACAGATATCCCTTCTGCCTCTTCCGTGATCTTGTCCAGCTCTCTCTCCAGATGCGCAATGAAGATACTTGGGGATATGGGATCTCCTTGTCTCATACCTCCACTTGTTTTAAACCAACTTCCCAAATCCCCACGTTCTCACCGCTGCCTCCACATTGGCACTGATATCCTTCAACAGCCGTATCAGTCTGTTATCCACACCGTATGACTCCAATACTGCCCAAGTCGCTTTCTGATCTATACTGTCAAAAACCTTTTGAAAATCGACAAAGCAAGTGTATATGTTCTTGTTCTTTCATCGAGCTTTCTCCTCTATCAGTCTTAATGCCAATATCTGCTGTATGGTACTTCCATCTTTTCTGAACCCCACTTGCTCGTCTGCTATATGTTCTTCTATCTGCGATCTTAGTCTCTGTCAGTATGATCATTATCACCTTGCCTAGATGACTTGTTAGGGCAATCTTTCTGTTGTTCTTGCACTCCAATATACTTCCTTTTTTGTGAATTGTCACTATCAGAGATCTTGTCCATTCCCTGGGCGCCTTCCCTTCTTTCCATGCTATGTTACATAGTTGGTGTATTTCCTGAATCATGTTTTCTCCGCCATATTTGATCATCTCTCCCCTGATCTTATCATTTCCAGGGCTCTTGTTGTTCTTTAGTCATTTCACTGCTTTTCTACTTCCTCCTTCAAAATATCAGTCTCGATCTTGATGCTCGGTGGATATCTCTTTCAGTTCTTCAGTCAGTCTCTCTGAGACACTCGTGTCCAACTGTGCTATGTATATATCGGTGCAATATCTCATCCATTGCTTCACAGTCTTCTTCCTGTTCATGAGCACTTCTTCATTCTAATCTTTGATCACCATCTGCTTCGGTTGCCATAGGTCTTTCTCTGTGGCAATTTTCTTAATCTTCTTTTGAGGTGCTGTTCTGTATGCCTTCAATGTTTCTTCCTCACGTAGCCTTGCGACGTCTCTTCTTTTCTCAAACTGTGTCTTACATTTTCTTTTGAGTTTTATCTTGATGTTTGCGGTCACTAGACTGTGGTCTGAGTCTATATCCACTCCTTGGAGAGCTCGGCACCGCTGTACTGATATTAGCCATCTTCTTCTTATCAAAATCATATCTATCATGTTCTTGGACTTCCCATCATTCGATCGCCATGTCCACTTCCTACAGTCCTTTTTTTTGGAATCTTGTGTTGCAGGTCACCAATGCATGCTCTGTAGCAAACTCTATCAGTTTCTCACCTCATTTGTTTATTTCTCCGTATCCAAACCTTCCCATGACTCTCTCCCAACCTTCGTTATCTGTTCCAACCTTCTCATTCCAATCTCCTCTGATGATCAACACGTCTTTCTTTGGTATCTCCTCCACCGTCTTTGTCAAGTCTTTATAGAATAGCTCAGTCTCTTCCTCCGTACTGTCCCAGATGGGTGCACACACCTGAATGACTGATATGTTGAACGGCTTTGCTTCGAATCTCGCTACCATCATTCTTGTACTCCCCATTTTGCATCCTAATAATGCTCTTCTAGCTGTTTTGCTAAGAAGGAATCCAAGTCCTGCTTCATGCTTCGTTTACTTTCCTGACCAAGTGACTTTGGAACCGCATATCTCTCCTGATGCCATCCAACGCATCTCTGCCAGTCCAAGTATATTGTATCAGTATCTCTCCATCTCCTTCTGAAGCATCTCTAATTTACCAGTTGCCCACAATATTTGGTTGTTCCACATTCCAATGGATAGCATATGTGTTATTTGTAATTTTCTTTCTGTAGCCAGCTTATCGAGCGATCAGGGTTCGATTGGTATCACAGACCTTTATCCGGGTGATGTCCGAGCTGGCATCTTTTATCATTCAGTTGTACTGGCATCAGATTTCATTGGTATTGTTTGTTTGTTTGTTTGGTCAGCACATCAACACTTATCTGACCAACCCTCCTCCTTCATCCAGGCTTGGGACTGTCATGGAGCTCGTAGAGACTTCATGGTGGAGTTAAACGTGGAAGTGGCCTTCATTGTTAGTCCATTATTTTCTCCATGGCCTCATAATGAAGTGTTCAGCCACATTTCAGCAGGTGTTCACAGTTTCTCGTTTGTTGATCTTGTACCTCAGCTATGCCATGTACCATTTTTTGATGCAACACATGTACATTCTTGAGATAGTCAATGTGATTTATGTGCAGGTGTCTTTTGGATCAGTGCATCCGCTTAATTGTATTTTCCAGGTAATATTCTCAGTAAGGGTGACTACTTCATATGACGTGTCTCTTTTCTCACATGTTGAAAATGTGCTTAATGGGTGCCATTGAGCTTCCAGATTACCAGCAAAGAAGCTGGTGTTCTTGAAACATATGTCATGATAAATAGTATAAGGTGAGACTTGCCCATAACTGGCACATTTCCTGGCATCGTCAACTTTTTCCTGATGCACATTGTACTTCCGCTCCAGTCTTGCCAGACTCAGTTCATGGGTACACTTCTTACAGCATTTAAGGTGCCACTGGGCATTGCTTTTAACCAGGTTCTCCATGTATTCTCCAAAGATATAGCTGGTAGTCAGTAATCTTTATCTCCCTGTTAATGCCTAGAAAGGATCAAAACCAAGGTAGTGATAGTAAATTACTTAGGGATTGTAATGAATTGTTATGTAATATGTATTAAGTAACTTCATGCATATTGTTTGCAGATGAATTCCACTAATTTGTAACTGTAAGCTGACATATTAACCAGTGCCTCATTAGAACTTTTTTGGTATAAAAAATGAATCTGATAATCATTACCACTGAACTACTACTTCTAGTACTACTTTGTCTTCATCTTCATCATCATCATCTTTGTGTTCTTTTTTCTGATAAAGGCAAATCGACTTCAAGCTCTTCTTCCATTTATAGTAGTTTATAACCTTAAAAAAATTAGGAAATACATTCTGAACATTAACTGATAACACAATACTGTCAATCAAAGGCCACAATTTTAACTTTGTGAGGGTTACATGTTTGACATGCCTGTGTTAAAGTATAATTTTTAAATATATTTCAAAATATTTCCTTCAAATGTATGTTTACATAGTTATTCTAGGATTTGCCGTGTTTGTAACATTGTTTTTGTGTGAGCTAAGGCTTTTGAATGATAACCCAGTTCAACTAATTTCCAACAACACTGTAATCAACATTTGTATCAACTGGTGAACCTCAAACTGGGAGCCACGAGGGCAGTGCTTCCCTTCTGTCATGCCACAGAAGTTGACACTATTGAAAATGAGATTCTCTAGTTTTATACAAATCCGATGAAATCACCCCTGTCTTTCACCACAGAATTACACATGGTCCTCAGCTGTACATGGTTGAATGAAACTATTTCCATTTCCCATCAAGCTTATTTGAAATATTAAAACTTTGGAGACTAACCTGGGTGTGTAAGAGATAATGAAACTTTAACATATAACAAGAAAATACATGCTGTTCATGTGTGGACATGTAAAAGGCTATTTCTCAATATACGTTCACTTTGGCTTTTTTTGAGGTAAATATATATACAGGATAAATGCAGTAAACCCTTGATTTAACAGACTAATGGGGGGAAGATGTGTCTGTGAATGCTGAAAGTCTGCTAAGTCCAAATGGTTATACTGTATGATGATGCACTGACCTACTCACCTGTCATTCACTCCTGTCCTCCATTCTTCCCCTCACATCTCCATCTCCCTCTGCCAGTTAGCAGGAGAGGAGCTGCACGCTGGGTGGGCTTCTTCCACCTCCTGCAGCTCTCAGCATGTTCAGCGCTGTGGCTCCTCCAGCCCTGGCAGCCCCAGCTGCTTCACTAGTGGCTTCTACAGCCTTACAGCACCAGCAGGCGGCGGTGGCTGTGTTCAGTTGTTCACATGTATTTGGGAGGTGAGGGCTGGTGGGCAGCATCTATTATTTCCAAAGTCTGTTAACTCTCGTCCATTAAATTTCGGGTTTACGGTACATAAGGACCAGACTACTGCATGTTTTAGTTAATTTTCATGAGTGACTGTAACATCTCTGAGCAGTGGGATGTCGTATCACAGTCCTTTGCTTGTCTTTGTTCTCCTTGAAGGGTTTTGGCTGGCTTTACTGGGTCTTCCTTCAGACGCTTGGCTTTCCAGCCCAGTCAGAAAGTCTGAACAAATCCTTTCTGGGGTGTTAGGGTCCAATAACTATATAGTCTTTTTGTCTTCACTAATATCTTCAGCCCTGTCCCTGGGCACTTAAAATTATTTGTTCAAGCTGGCAGCTATATCATGTCCCAGTCTTGGGGTTCATACTTTCCCTGTGGCTGGTAGGGAATGACAGGCCCGCTCACTGTTCTGGGTTCCAACCCAAGAACTCTGTGCACAGCAGCCAGTTACTGCTTACTCCAATCCATTGCTGCTGTTTCTCCAGTTCATTTCCTACTAGGCCATTTTTACCTCCCTCCCTCTCAGAGGGCCCAACTTCATCAGGTTCTTCTCTATCTCCAAGGCACAGAGGAGCACTCTTCCTCATTTATGGTTGCTGGTTGCCAGATTTTCAAAAAGGGCATGCAGGACACGGAGCCCCACTAGCAGCCCCAGCCACAGGATCCCCAGGTGGTAGGGACCCGAGCTGCCCTGCGGCTGGGAGCCAGCTGAGGCGCCAAACCCCAATGACAGCTCCAGCTGCAGGAACCCTGGCCTGGGGGGAATTTCCATGACAAGTCCCACATCCCAAATTTACGCACAAATATCCAGCAGGACATTTTTATGGCAATGCAGGATGTGGGACTTCTCAAGGATATTCATAACTGTTCCATGTTTAGCAACTCTATCCTCTGCTTTCAACCAGGAACTGACCTGCTAATCCCCTGCAGCTCCTATTATCTAAGCCTGCAAGACAGGGATTGGATTGGTTGTCCCTATGCTCTTTAGACCTTGAAGGACCAGGTATGCTGTTCCTGCTTGTCTCACTGAGATCTCACTAGAAAGGCCTGGAGGACAAACCTTTGCTCCATTTCCCCTTTTTATTTCACTGCTTCCTGGTGCAGGTGTTGCAGTGCAGCAGGTGCCACAAAGGTCAAATATACACCATCAGAGTGCCAAATTTGGTGAATTAAAACTTTTACATTTTCTGCCTTCAAAGTTGCTTTTAGAAAAGGAAATAATACTAATAATTTTCCTTCCACAGATAAAGCAGACCCAAGATGAAGAAAAGAAACAGCTTACTGCACTCCGAGACTTGATCAAATCCTCTTTACAGCTTGATCAGAAAGAGGTAGTTAATTTTACATGCTTCTCAATCTCAAGTAGAATGTAAAGGGCTTATATAGTCATAATTTCTCTGTGTAGAACAATTTATTTCCTTAAAATTATTCAACAAAACTAACATATAGAATATCCAACTACTTATCAACTACATATCATAGCAAGGTTTTGGATATTAGTCAGATTTTATGTTTCTTGCTTTCAAATTTCTTAGATTTCAGACCTTTTCCTTCCCTTCTGCTTCTCAGAAGGAACAGCGAGAAATTGTATTACTACTTTTGTGCAATACTGTGATGCTAAGTAACAAAATATTTTAAGAAAAATATAAGATCTCTATTTGTGTGTTCTTTCCGTGCTGCTACCATTTTTGGTGATGTCTGAAATACTTAAGATGGGAAAGAATATAAAAATGTTTTTAAAATAAAAGCTTAATTTTTTAAACAAAATGTTTAAGGATAAGGCTACTCCAGATCCTCCGCATCCAGATCCTCCTCATCTGAAATCTTGAGTACGGCAGCAGTACATACATAAAATGAAGTTTGGTCTGTATGACCAGCTATTCCTAACAAGGTCACCTGACGCCGCCATGTTCATATACCCTATGCAAATAAATGTCATCTTATTATGACTACATAACGTCATATTATGTGTGCTTGGTTGTAAAATTAGTGTTATCAAGGGCTAAAAATAACAAATATCCATCCTCCATCTAACTATATTAAGAATTTGAAATATTTAATATGTAATTTATACATAAAGTAAAAATAATGTTAAGGGTTTGATATTTTCTGCCTTTTTTATCATTAATTATTTCAGTTACTTAATATAGTTAGTATATAGCCTTTATGTTGCACTCTACTGTAGTGTTTTTAATGCTCTCCTTCTCTTGAGTAACCAGTTATGTACCATGCTGGTAGCCAGTGTAATACAAAGTCTTGCTGGCAACTAGTGTTGTACCTCATTGGCTGCTCAGTCTAAATCTAAACACCAGGTGGTATATACATACATAAAATTAAAAATTACCTGAAGGAAATCTATTGCAGAAGTGTTTATCATATTACCTTTAAAACAGTGAAGACCATGATTCAGTTTTAGTACTTTAAAAATGCAAAACTGTATAAAATCTTATTTTGTTCTTCTTAAACATAAGCCAATAAAAATGATTAGAGGATTGTGCAAATGGTTTTGCAATTGCATACATTGTAAATCATGAATACCCTCACTCTCTGATAAGATACTAATGAAGATGAATGCCTTTGTGGGGATCTTATAAATCGGCCTTACTGCAGACATTGATAGTCAGAAAAAATGACCATTTTTAATATGTTATTAATTTTATAGGTAGCACACTGAAATGTTTTAGTTGATGTCTGAAGATTGCTATATGACTTCTCAGAAGGTTTATTTAAAATATGATATACATTTGTAATTTAGAACTTTTGTAAACTGGTGTAAGACAGTTTTTACCACATCTTCATTCTGAACACATTTTAAGTGTTCTTCTATAATTATTTGATTCATTGACAGAAACCGATTAATGGAAAATGTTCAAAAACTTCAATAATATGTTATCAAAAGATCAATAAACAGAAGTATTGATTCTTGTTTTATTTTAAGATCTGACCCTAATAAAAAATGGATGTAAGAACATTTAACATCAGAATCCCAACATATCAACACAACATAATAATTCTCCTTGCCCAGTTGAAGCCAATAAGATAGATCCCATTGACTACAGTAAACCAGGATTTTACCTATGCTCTCCAGGTTTATCTAAGGTCTTGTTTACATGCTTAATGAAACCAGCTGTAAATTCACACCTTTGGCAATTTCATTGCATGTTTTTGTTTGCATGCTTTTATTCCTGAGTAAATTTGTTTTATTTCAGTGAAATTTGTGTTTTCAAAAATTAATAAAAGTTCCATAGAAATGTAGCTCTTTTATTCTGAGAAATGTTTCCAAATAGACATGCCAAAAAAAAACAAACCAAAACATAAAGGTGTGAATTAGTACTGATTTAGTTATTCCAGTTGCACTTACCATGAGTCAAGCCCCAAGACAAAAATAAAAGATACGCTGCCTTTTAAAATCCAGTTTTCTTTGAGAAAGATACTCTCACAGTAAAAGGAAGAAGGTTATCATTATTAAATATTCATAGAGCTCAAGGAAGGCATTTACTGTAACAAAAAGGATTTTTGAGGGAAGGAATTCTGTTTGGATACATACTCATGTTCAAATGCTGTTTTGAAATGATTTAAAAACTCTGTAAGACAAGGTTTTTTACCCCAAGTTCCTCAATCCCTAGTGAATGAAGCTTAGACACTCTATGGAATTAAAAATATTTATAAATTTCAGTTCACTAACAATGTCTCAGAGTCCTTTATTATCCAATCTATTTTGTTGGCTTAAAATGCTCTAGAATTTGCATTACTGCATCTATGAAGAAAATGTCCAATCAAATAGTTTGTACTGTTTATAGTTTATGCACTCATACATACTTGTGTGCTTTGTTAAACAGGGTTCTTGCTCATTCAATAGCCGTGTGTTACAGCTTTTAAAATAGACCATAGCTTTTTAGTCCTATTGGCCTTCATCACTCATGAGTTTAAATAACATTGATGATACAGATGCATGGCCTTGGTTTGAACAAACAGTTCTTCAGTGTTCTGTGGGCATTCGAATCTTTATGTGATTAAAGCTGGGTTTTGTTCCTGAAACGGATGGCATGGCTGTCAGAGATTAGGGGCATTTTTCACTTTCACTCATCACCCTTTGGACAAAGTGGTTTGGGTGTCAATTAGTTATGTCATCTTTAGATTGGTGGATGGATGGATCATTTGAAGGTTTGCATGGAGGTTCCTTTCCTCTGTCTGCTTCAAACTCTTACTGTAGTTACAGATATTCCTTCGCTGCTTTGGGGAGTTCATATGAAGTCCCTGTAGATCTTTGGTTCTCTCTGTATTGAGTATCTCATAAATGGCAGGATGGTATGACTGGTACATCTAGCCTAATTGGCCTTCTGTTACTCCAGGATCTGGACTTAAAGCATTACAATACTGAACTGTCTATAACACTACATTGATTTTCAGTTGATTGGCACAAATGGGGAGAAAGTCGGTGACCCACCCTAGAGAGATTACTAGAGTATTACCAAGGGTTTGTCTCTGACTCAGAGGATTCCCTAGAGCAGACTAATCCTGCTTACCCTTGAAAGGATTGGATGCAGCTCTCTGCTCAAAGGATTCACATGCAAGCCTCAGTTCTTTGAAAAGTCTCTTTTATTGAGAGATAAAAGAACAATTACAGTAAATTCTATTAAAAACATTATGTTATATAATATATGGTAAGACATAATTACACTGAAAGATTATACATTTAATCAACATACAAGGCTGTCAGACTGTGATGAATGCAGTGTTGCTGGATTGGTATACGCTGACCCATTTATACATATGCATAAGGTTTTTAATATTAAAATTATTACAGTGCAACTTACAAATACTGTATTCACACACAAAATAACATTACAATACAACATTAATGAAATAATATTGCCATTTTAGAAGTAATGATCAGATAATCACAAAATGGGGTGGGATAGATCACACTCAGAGGCATTCAGTTTTATTTACAGGCATACACAGTCATTTTTCTTGAGTCATCATAAAGATCAGACTTAGGCTGCTGCTATTCTACCATTCTCCCACTGGAGGAGCCATGATGATGAGGAAATTTGAAGGAGGCTAATGAGGTGCTAACAAGCATTTCAGTGCCTCATTAGCATAATGGCCGCCATGTGAGGAGACTTCGATTGACAGTGAAGATTGAGACAGCTTCAAAATAAGTGCCTCACTTCAACATTCCCTTACTCCCACAGAACTAGATTGGAGTAAGGGAATGTCACAGTGGGGCACTTATTTCGAAGCTGACCCCATCTTCACTGTCAGTCTGGAATTCAAAGTCTGTACTTCGAAATTCGCATGGCTGCCATTATGCTGATGAGGCACTAAATATGCACATTAGCGCCTCATTAATCTGTTTCAAATTGTGTCATAAGAACATAAGAACATAAGAATGGCCATACTGGGTCAGACCAAAGGTCCATCAAGCCCAGCATCCCATCTGCCGACGGTGGCCAATGCCAGGTGCCCCAGAGAAGGAAAACAGAAGACAAGTGATTTATCTCCTGCCATCCATCTCCTGCCCTTGTTATGAAGGCTAGGGCACCATACTTTATCCCTGGCTAATAGCCATTTATGGACCTGACCTGCAAAAATTTATCAAGCTCTTTTTTAAACCCTAATAGAGTCCTGGGCTTCACAGCCTCCTCGGGCAAGGAGTTCCACAGGTTGACTGTGCGCTGTGTGAAGAAAAATTTCCTTTTATTAGTTTTGAACCTACTACCCATCAATTTCATTTGGTGTCCCCTAGTTCTTGTATTATGGGAAAAGGTAAATAATTTTTCTATATTCACTTTCTCCACACCATTCATGATTTTATATACCTCTATCATATCGCCCCTCAATCGCCTTTTTTCCAAACTGAAAAGTCCCAGTCTCTCTAGCCTCTCCCCATATGGGACCCTTTCCAAGCCCCTAATCATCTTAGTCGCCCTTTTCTGAACCTTTTCTAATGCCAATATATCTTTTTTGAGGTGAGGAGACCACATCTGCACGCAGTACTCGAGATGTGGGCGTACCATAGTTTTATATAGGGGAAGTATGATATCTTTTGTCTTATTATCGATCCCTTTTTTAATAATTCCTAACATCCTATTTGCCTTACTAACTGCCGCTGCACACTGCGTGGATGTCTTCAGAGAACTATCCACTATAACTCCAAGATCCCTTTCCTGATCTGTCGTAGCTAAATTTGACCCCATCATGTAGTACGTGTAATTTGGGTTATTTTTTCCAACATGCATTACCTTACACTTACCCACATTAAATTTCATTTGCCATTTTGCTGCCCAATCACTCAGTTTGCTGAGATCTTTTTGTAGTTCTTCACAATCCCTTTTGCTTTTGACTGTCCTGAACAACTTGGTGTCATCTGCAAACTTTGCCACCTCACTGCTTACCTCATTTTCTAGATCATTGATGAACAAGTTGAACAGGATCGGTCCCAGGACTGAGCCCTGGGGAACACCACTAGTTACCCCCCTCCATTGTGAAAATTTACCATTTATTCCAACCCTTTGTTTTCTGTCTTTTAACCAATTCCCGATCCATGAAAGGACCTTTCCTCCTATCCCATGACCACCTAATTTACATAAAAGCCTTTGGTGTGGGACCGTGTCAAAGGCTTTCTGGAAATCTAGGTATATTATGTCCACTGGGTGCCCCTTGTCCGCATGTTTATTAACCCCTTCAAAGAATTCTAATAGATTAGACAGACACGACTTCCCTCTGCAGAAACCATGCTGACTTTTGTCATTACCACAGCACCTCTGACAGGAGAGTGGTAGTGTAACAGCAGCCTCAGGCTCTTTCAACAATCCCTCTGAATCATCTAGTGTCTTTCTGCTTTGTCAGGTATGCCCTTCCTGCTGGCAATTTTTGCCTTCTGATGCTTCTCTCCACTGTGGTCTTCTCCTTTCTTCTGTCCTTTTCTGTGGCTTCTCCACTCTCACTCATACCCTCACATATCAATCTGTCAGCACACCCTTCTATTCAGTTTCTGGCCTCCTCTGACTGGCTGACCTTTCGGGTAGTTATCATCGCTTCCTTTGCTCCATCCTATGTGGCAGCTATGATGACTGCTCAGCCAATCGGTTTTGCCTGTCACTGTTACCCACCCTTTCAGGTGTTTTGGAGTGAGTTGAGTCATAACTGATTAAACTCTGTTTCTCTTCTATCTCTCATCTGCTATTTGTCAGTTCTTTGTGTGTTCTCCATTACTGATATTTTAGTAAAGAATTATTGACAGACATTTTGGATTTTTAACTATAAACTATAAACTGTCCTTTATGCATCTAGAATAAAACTAACTCCAAAACACTCAGATGCTGTCACTACTATTGTAATGCTAATTGGAAGAGATGTATCGTTCACAATGTTTTACTCCTACCTCTGCCCCCAGATGTCAGTATCCTTATCCAGGGTGCTGTAATCTTTATGTAGGATCAAAGCAGGTAAAAATCTTTTGTAACATTCCTCCCCAATATAGTGTGAAAAACCTTGTGGATTTTGACACAATTTAGTAACCATATTTTACATAAATCAACAAAGAGTGGAACACTGTCAGACCAACCCTGCCAGGAAGCTTTCTGTATAAACCAGTCAGCGCTTCTAAAAGCACTGAAGAGATTTTTTTGTAATTTATTTATTTATGCTTGAGGGTGGCAACTTTCAAGCCTGTATCTGTGTTTCAAGGGAGGTTAAAATGTTCTTCCAAAACCAGGCTGCTGACCTGGAATTCATATGCAAATTTAACACCATTAGAATAGGTTTGAGTAGGACTGGGAATGACTCTCTCATTATACCTCTCTCAGAACTGGAAGGGACCTCAGGAGGTCATGAAGTCCAGTCCCCTGCCCTCTTGGCAAGACCAAGCACCATTCTTTCCACCCCCCCATGATTGATCTCACAACCCTGGGTTTAGCAGGCTAAAGCTCAAACCACTGAGCTATCCCCACCACAATAAATAATTTTCCACTTTTGGTAGTCTCACTTTCTTATTCACATCCACCCCAACTGAACTAGATCTGAAGAAAGACTCCCATTGCTGTTTGCCTACTATCAGTTTCTTTTTTCTTTCCCTTCATGCTCTAACAAAGAGAGTTGCAACTAACCAAAACCTATGCCATAATAAAATTATTAGTCATTAAGGTGCCACTAGACTCCTCATTGTTTTTGTCAAAACAGATTATAGTTGTCAGAAGTCACCTGTGTGGTGTCCTAATAGGTCTCCTGCTCCATCATGATGATGATAATTCAGCTGGAGCATATGCTCTTTCTGCATATTACATTAGCTCTGAAGAGATGGCTAATACAGTAGACTCAAGAGAGCCCCCAAAGACCACAAAATCAGGTGAGGATTGAAGGTGCCCGGCCAGGTTTACTGTAAACGAAGCATAGTAATAGCACCCGGTAAACTCTACGAGGATCCTATGATTGTGTGCCTGTGACAATGAACACAGTGCAGTCAGTGCCAGCAATGTGACACTGCCCCCTAGGCTGGACAAAGAAAATTCCCCTGGAGTACATTTTTATACACGGGTACAAACAAATTACACATTACTCCTGACATATCAGATTTCCACCCTGTGATATTACCTAGTTACCGTCCATAACCTTGTATATGGGGATTCAGTCCATATTTAATATGTTTTCAGTTTAGACCCTGTCCTGAACCATGTTCCTGTTGTTGGGGGTGGTGATGGTACTGAGATGTTTCTTAATGACCCTCTGGGGTGTGTTTATGGCCTGTGCTTACTATCTCTTAGGTATGAGGGTTTCTGTAATATAAGCGAGGCCATACAGTCACAGCCTGAACATAGTATTTACATAGAAGAAATGGGTTTAAACCAAATTGTAGAGGGGGTAATGGCAGTGTATTTTGCCTACTTGTTGCTTTACTTACAGTGGAACACTTGGAAAAAATAATCCAAATGAATTTTTATAGTAAATTAGTTTGTTTGCTTTAAACCACACTATGGACACTTCACTTCTAAAGACACCATTTAGTGTTAAATGATTAACTTCAAATTCAGATGTTTAGTTAATTTAGATAATTTTCCTCAGTGTCTCTTTATAGATAAGCCCTTAAACCATCTCTGGGGAGCATCCATTTGATAATTTCTGATTCTGAGAACTTGTATGGCACAATACTATTAATGCAATATGTCCACTGCTTTCTACTACAAAGTAGACTGCATTTCAGTTTCAGAAGTGATCCCTGGATAGCCATTGCATCTATGAAGCACTTAGGCATCCTTATGGATTAAAACTGCTGTAGGAGTGAGAGAATTACTGATGACAGCACCTATACTAATAATCTTATGGATTAAATACAATTTTTTTACATGCTGAGGTCTTCTGCTCACTTCACTACTACTGAAACATCTCTCCATTTTCTCTTTATTTTAATATCCTTCCCTGCCCTTTCAAGGTCCCATACTAAAAATAACATCCTTATAATGGAGATGAGGAGCGTAGGGTTTCTGCAGTCTTGTCTACACTGCAGGATTTTCACAATGTAAGCGCTTTTTTACATGCCATATGTTCACATGATCATTTTCTTCAAAGCAGAGTAAACATTAGCATCATCTTTGCAATTGTACTTGGAAACAGCCATTTTCACCTTTATATCCTGCACTGGTAGAAAGGCATGACATTACACGATAATTGATAGTCTGTGGTTCTTCCACATCTTTAGGTATGGTGTTTCTTGTATTACTAATTATTTTCTTGTTTTTAAATACTGAATATTTGTAATTTTGTGCATAACATGGCTGTGCTATCAGAAGCAAACTTAAAGCTTTCCCTGTTTGAGTGAAAGAGATTTTTTGTAATACCAAAGTTATTTAATTTTGCAAAATATTTTCTATTTTATAAATTGAAAATGTTACTTTTTCTCTCCATTTGAATTTTGTAAATTATCTCCATTGCTGAGGATTGTGGCATCACACACACTTTCAGTTTGAGATGATGCGATGGAAACTGTAATATTATCACATTTGAAGCAACCTGTCTACTTTGGATGTTTGATTTTTTTTTTTTTTTTTACATAGACTTCTGTTAACTATTTTCGTTCATTTATATCTTATAATTTCTTTTTTAAAAAATTTGACCAACAGTCTAACTGTGCATAGTGCTAGTCATAAAGTTCACATTCATGTCATTTTCCCTTACTCCATGTCTTCTTATTTGTTACCTGCATTGGTTCCATCTTAAATTAAATGGTAAACTTTAGAATAGGGTCCATCTCATACTAGGTTTGCTCAGTTCCTTGAACGTTTCTGTCCCAATTCTGAATGAGGCTTTGGGTGCTACTGCCTGGCCAGTAAATACTATTTTGCAATGATTCCGTTATTCCATTATTTAAGAAGCTGGGAACAGGTGATAGGGTGGATCACTTGATGATTATCTATTCCTTTCATTCCCTCTGGAGCATGTCTTTCACCTTTCTTTCCCTCTGGCCAGTCTCAGAATATAGGACGCTGGTTGAGGTGGACCTTTGGTCTGACCCGTTATGGCTAGTCTTATATGTGTTGCTGTGGTTTAAGTCTTTGGTGCTGACACAGATTAAAATTATAACTCTGCACGTCTAGGGGATACCAGCTTCACATCACCCCCTTCGCCAAACTGTCCCTCCTGACTCAATAGACTGTTGCATGAAGTATATATCATTCTAGTCACTGGCACATAGTTGCAAAAGACTGTCCTGAGGAAGCAGAGTAAAACTGAAATGCATAATCTATGGTATAAAGTAATGGGAGTAATTTAAGAGGCATGTCTGTAGATAGAGGTGAGATTAAGTGAAAAATGTTTACTTAACTTTTCACTTCCTTGCTTTTGTTGCCTTTTTCAGGTATGCTATGACTACATCTAACTGCTTCGTACTGAAGTTTTAAAATATTTTAATGACAGTCAGTAAATAATACGTTTTACAAAATACAATTTTTCAGTCAAATATTATTTGTAGTTAACACCTTAAGCAACTGTTCTGCCAAAATTAGGTGTAGTTTTGAGGAGGATAGGGTACAGTTGTTATGAACATTAAAAAATTTATAAAGCATAGGAGATGCCTGCCTTCTAGTCACATGAAAATAATTTCTGCTTCTTTGAGTAGTTTCATCAGAAATCAGTAATGTTCTCCACATGAGTAGAGATTACACAAAAAATTAATAAGTGCATTATTTTAGTTTCTAAATCTTTCTCTATCAAGTAGTTCAAGCTGCTGTACAAACAGCTAACACAAACAAACACACAAAAAAAATCCCTTGAAAGCAGAGGAAGAAAATAAAACTCTAATTACAGAGTTATTAGTGAGACAAGGTGGGTGTGGTAATATGTTTTGTTAGACTAACTTCTGTTGGTGAGAGAGACCAGCTTGTGTACCACACAGTGCTCGTTGCTAAGACTGGGAAGGGTACTGGGAATGTCACAACTAAATACAAGTTAAAACAGATGATTTAGCATACATAGTACATACTCTAAGAGACTGTTCAAGGTGAAGCGGACTATTAATAACTCTGTAGTCACAGCACATAAAAGGAAGTCATTGTTTCAGTGATCCATAAATCCAGCATCTTTATTACGGGCATGATTTTGAATGTCCAGAAAAGTTACAAATTTAAGCTCTCAGGATAGGGTTGCCAACTCTGATCAAAGCTATTCCAGGATGTTTTTTTTTTCCCAACATGATATAAAGTTGTTTTCTTAAAATAGTCTAAATCTCCAGGATTACTTTCAATAAACAGCAACGAAGGGTCCTGTGGCACCTTATAGACTAACAGAAAAGTTTGGAGCATGCTTGCATCTGAAGAAGTGAGTTAACTCACGAAAGCTCATGCTCTAAACTTTTCTATTAGTCTATAAGGTGCCACAGGACCCTTCGTTGCTGCTACAGATCCAGACTAACACGGCTACCCCTCCGATACTTTTCAATAAACACTGGGAGATTGGTGCTGTTTCCAGGAGACTCCAGGCCTATACTGGAGGATGACAACCCTATCCCAGGCGCATCTTTTAAAAGTGTTGTGCACGTTTTCTTTTTGGATGAGAACTGATAGGTGACGTAGAGTAATTCTTTGTGAAAAGTATTCTCATGTGGATTTTTTGTCTTTTATCATTCTCCTGCGTGAGTTCATTTGAAAGCATGATCTCCCCCAGTGGCTATGATACTCTGAGGGGACTACCTCAACTAGCCCCCTGCTGAAACACCCTCCCTCATGCCCATTGCATGGGACCACTGGGGCTTGCATCCACTGGGGAGAAGTCTCCCCTGGAGGCTAAGATAGTCAGGGGGACTACTTCATCATCATTCCAATAGGCTCTGAAGCTGCAGACACCTGCTGGTTTTATATTTCAGTTGTAGAATCTTTTTGCTAATATCTGCTATCTGTCTTCATGCCTTGACCCACTCAGAAACATGGGGGGGAGGGGCTAGTTGAGATTCCTGTTTGCATTACAAGTTCACTGTATGATATTTCACTGCCATCACCAGTGTTGGCAATATCTGTGTAGTGAAGGGGAAAGTCTAAAATTCTTTTTTCCTAGACTTTTCTATCTCCTTTCTTCTAACTTTAGAATACAGTTTAGGCCCACTGTATTATTTTCAGGGGTCACATGCAATGATCGAGGTGGGACACTCAGTGGATGGCCAGTTGACAACACAGTTGTTGCACCTGTGTTGGTAGCATCTGTATAATGAAGGGGAAAGGCAAAAATTCTTTCTTCCTAGACTTTTCTGTCCTCTTTCTTTTAACTTTAGAATACAGTTCAGGTCCCTGTATTATTTTCAGGAATCACATGCAAGGATGGGAGCGGGTATGCTCAGTGGATGGCCAGCTGAGAACACAGCTGTTGCATAGAAGCCTTATAATGCACTGGAAAGCCAAAAACTCTCCCCATCAGCAACTCTCTTTTCTGAAAAACTTTTCTATCTTCTCTTTCTTCACACTTTTTGGGGTCCCTGTATTACTTTCAAAAAAGTCAAAAAATCTTTTTTCCTAGACTTTTCTATCCTCTTTCTTCTAACTTTGAGAATAGAGACGGGTCCCTGTATTATTTTCAGGGATGAGATGCAATCATGGGAGCGGGGACACTCAGTGAATGGGCAGTTGAGAATTCAACTACAGAAGAAAGAAATTTCTGTAAACTTCTTTTGCCATCTATGTGGATGCCCTGCTTTTCCTTCCTTTCAATGGGAAAAATGGACATTTGTTTATCACGGGAGGGGAATGAGGAAAATGCAGTGTGGGAAGATGAAGTCAGAGACCACCAAGCATACCCAGAATGGTACAGGGATGAGAAAACTGTGGGATAGGTCCCCACAATACACTACTGCAACAGTCGATGTTATCCAATTTGAGTGTGGCAGCAGTGAGTTGACGTTGTGAAGAGCAGATAGGAGGTGGAGATGGTCAAATTCGAATTTATTAATTCCCAAATCACAGAATTAACATTAATGAAGTCAAATTCATCTCATAGTATAAACATAACTTGAGATCACAGACAGAAGAACATCAAGAGGATGACCAAGCAAGATTCAGGAAAGATAGAAGTGCCATATAGCAGATATTAGTACTATGATTGATAGTGGAGAAAGCTCCATGAAAGAACAAAGACAACTACAATTGCTTCATCAGTTTTTCACAAGGCATTTGACAGTATAGATCAGAAAATGACTTGGGTGGTGTTGAAGTCGTATGGAGTAGATAGCAGACTGATACAGTTTTTGAAGGATGTCAACGACAATGCAGAAGGAGCGGTGAGAACATGCAGAGAGTTGGGAAGCTGGTTTAGATCGTGTAGAGGTATGAGACAAGGAGATCTGATATCTCTGAGTATCTTCATTGTGAACCTAGAGAGAGCGATGTACAAGATGAAGGAAGAGGTAGAAGGGATATCTGCGCACAGGATGAGAATCAACAACTTGAGGTGCGTGGATGATATAGTTCTCGTTGAAGAAGATGAAGAGAAGCTAGTGAGAACAGTGCATGTGCTAAATCAGGAAGGGAAGCAGTATGAACGATTATGAATATTGATAAAACAAAAACAATGGTATTTGGAGATAAGGAAATAGGAAGGAAGATCAGTGTAGATGGCATCAAACTAGATGACCTAGAGAAGTTCATGTATCTGGGGAGCAACATTACATATGATCTAGACTGTAAGAAGGAAATAGCAACGAGAATAGTGGAAGCAAGAGTGGATTTTAAGGCAATGGATAAGATCCGGAAAACCAAAGTGATTAGTTTAGGAAGAAAGCTCAGTGTCTTGAAAAATGTGTATATTTAGCAGCATGTTGTACAGATGTGAGACATGGGTAATAATGAAAGATTCAAAGTGAGGGATGTTGTCATTTGAGAGGAGTTGTTACAGAAAGATCCTGGGAGTAGGATGAATGCAGAAGGTCACCAGTGAGGAATTATATAGGAAGATAAAGCAGAAAGAGAACCTACTACAGAAGGTTATACAATGGAAATTACAGCTATTCAGGCATATCTGCACAATGAATGACAAACCAAAGATCAAGACCCTGGTATTTGTCATAATGGATGGTTTGAATAGGAGAGGCAGACCCCACAGAGAAAGAGTGGATATATTAGATTGGTGTAGAGCAAGTGTACAGAAGCTAAGCCACTCCACACTGGACAGGGTAAGATAGAAGGAAATAGCGAGAGAGGCATCAGACACCAACGGGCTCTGAGCTCATGGTTGTTGATGATGAAGATGATGTAGATATAGCATATGTGTTTAGATGTCGTATTTTGAAATAGCTAAAGTGCTATTTTGAAATGCATTTTTGTGGGATCCTCTACACTAGGAACTAACTTTGAAGTTAACTTTCAAGTTAGGCACAACTTCGAAAGAGCCTGCGGAGAGTCTACATGCATTTTCCCTTACTGTGAAGTTAACAGAGCCCAACTTTGAAGTCCATAATCCATCCCCAGGAATGGAGTAGTGCCCTACTTTGAAGTTTAACTTTGAAGTAAGATGTGTGTAGACACTCAACTTTGAAGTTGCTTACGTTGAAGTTATACTTCGAAGTAAGCAACTTTGAAGTTATTTTTGTAGTGTAGACACAGCTTTTGTGTAGCAGAATTATTTCAAAATAAGCTGTTTCAGAATAGCTATTCTGGAATAGTTTGTATCAGAATAAGGTTGCTGTGTAGACATACCCTTGAGTCAAATTCAGAATTGAAAAATAGTCATGTCGGCTATCTTGGCATAGTTTCCTTGCATGTAGCATCTTTATAGTTGTGATGGGGCCATTAGACAAATGTTTATATAGTGGTGTTTCATAATTGGCTTCTTAGTTTGATAGTCCTCCTTGGTGGACAGGGGAATCACTCCTCCTGTCTGGGTTCACCAATTCAGAACAGGTACTTACAGTTATAAAACAAAACTTATTTTCTACAGACATTACAAGTAAGATTAATGCATGCAGCAACTTAAAATTAGGTTTTTTAGAGTCTAAACACTAAGTATATACTTACAAGTCTAACAGGTATGTTGAACAATAGTAACAGGTAAGCTGGTCTGTTTTCCAGCTATGAATTAGTCAGTGCTCAGCTGATGCCTACAGCCTTGGCAAGAACTGGCCTACCAGCAGCACAGTCCCTTTTTGTCTAGACTACAGGGGTGTTAAAGAGCCACTTCACTTTGAAAAATCCCTTAGAACATGTACTATCTGTTCAACCTTGTATTTGGCTGTGAAACTGAGCAGAGGAAGAGCTCTGTGTATCTAGAAAGTTTCTCTGTCTTTCCAACCGAAGTTGGCCCAATAAATGGTATTATGGCATCCACCTTGTCTCTCTAATATCCTGGGTCTGACATGGTTACATCAATGCATAAACCGTTATTAGTAATCTCCCATGTTCCAATTCAATATTAAAAGAGAACAAACCTCCAAAAGATAAACCTGTATAATATTTTACCATGCTCTCATGTTACTTGGCAAGCAAAGGCAAATAAATGTGTAAATGAAGAACTGTGTTGTTTCTTCCTACAAATTAGTGCCATTTGCAAGAATGACTGCTGATTGTTTTTTTTTAAATGAGAAAGCTGCAGAATATATGTTCAGGAGCGTATTATTTTCCAAAATTAACTCTCTTTTTTTTAAATTCTTTGCTTTTTCTTTCCTGTGTTGCTTTTGCCTTTCCTGATCGAAGGCTAGGAGAGTAAGTCAATGTTTTAATAAGACTTTGTTTTTTCTAGTGAATTTGAAGTCATTTTGATTACCCTACTTTTTGCTTTTTTAAATTATTTGGGGAGATTCTGTTTACTCAAAAAAATATGTCCATTATATGTATTTCTAAACTTCATTAAAATGGGACTGATTATTGGTGTTGTTTCACATATAAAGGTGCATGTAAAACTTAGTTGTTTTCACAGTTTCACCTTTTTGATTCCTTCATTACCTTGGGACATACACCTGCTTTCTTTGTATACTCATAATTCCTGGGGAAGTGGGTGTTGGGGATATGCAATAAATGTATGATCAGGTAAAGTTAAGTGTCCATAACTAATTATTAAACTTCTTAGTTGGGATTCTTTCAAATCTGTTATTACATAAAATGTAGGGAGGTAGGGAAGGAGAAGTAATTAAAAATAAGTGTAAGATCTTATTGCATATATTAAAGGTTTTTTAATGTTTTTTCCTCCTCCTATAGGATTCTCAAAGCAGGCAGGGAGGATATAGTATGCATCAGCTTCAGGGAAATAAGGAGTATGGAAGTGAGAAGAAAGGCTATCTCTTAAAGAAGAGTGATGGGTATGTAGTTGGAGTACATAATACATGGGATCACCATTATGCAGTGTATGCAATTAATTTTTTGAGCTTGTGCATTTTAAAACATTAACGATTAAGGGAATTCTCTTAATTTGGTGACTAGAAAGCTTGCAAATCTCATTTGTAAATTGTTTATTTTTTCCTGTAAATGTTGTTAGAATTCAGAGTTGATTAAAACTGTTCAGCAATAGTCAGTGTTATTTGTACCAGAGAGGTAGCCGTGTTAGTCTGTATCTTCAAGAACAACAAGAAGTCCTGTGGCACCTTATAGACTAACAGATATTTTGGAGCATAAGCTTTCATGGGCAAAGAGCCGCTTCATCAGATGCATGATGAAGTGGGTCTTTTCCCACGAAAGCTTATGCTCCAAAATATCTGTTAGTCTATAAGGTGCCACAGGACTTCTTGTTGTTCTCAATGTTATTTGGTATTTCCATTCATAAGCTGACATGTGAATCACACTTCAAGGAAATATATAAAACATTGCTTAATAAAAATTTAATTTTGAAATTACTTGTCCAATTAAAAGTGCAGCAGAAGTAGTTACTTACCCCCATTTTATATCATTTTAGTGTTTTTGAACATCCTGAATTTGTACATTAGCAGCTAGATTCAGATATGTCTCCATTTATGTTATACATAATTTTCACCCTTTTGGGGGCCATACTCTCCATGGCCTTTTGAATAAAATTTTCAAAATGCTTTAGAAACTTAAGAATCTAAGTCTCAATTTCAGATATGCCTCAGATGCTTAGCACCTAGGTCTCTGAGAGCTACTCAGTTTTAAAAAGGGACTTAAACGCTTAAATCAGTGAGGCAGTTCAAAAAATGTTCCCCTTTATAAATAAAATTGCCGTGGTAAAAAATTGAACATTCTGCTCTATAAATGTTTTATTTGAAATTGTTGATTTTCAAGGTCATAGAATTAACTATAGAAATATAAATTGTGTATTTGTAGAAAATAGAATTATAGAATTATAGTAGTTTATTGGCCAAACCTGCAAGTCTGTGCTTACTCACGGTGTTCCATGGGTTTCAGCTGGCCAACTAATGAAAGGCGTATTCAGATGAGAAAGTCTTTACTATGTTCAGAGCTTTAATTTGTAATGCTTGTATTTTATTTACCAAAACGATACTTCAAGGAATTTGAATATAGAATTAAAGATGAACAATATAGCACTCAAATCAAGAAATGCATATGTAACCCCCATTGTTTCCTCTGTGGGTCACGCAAGAGCAGGGAACACTCACTTGTGTGCCTGTGCCCTGATGGGCCTGATATTAAAGGAGATCCTGAATGTCCCAGTGGTGATGTTGGATAATTGGGAATCCCTTTCCATCCCTTTGCTGCAGGCCCTTATTTCTAAAGATATGTACAATGGCAGTAACCCCCCTCTCCCCCCAACTGGCCCCTGTACACACTTAATGGTGTGCCTTAGAAACCTCCAGGCACACTTATTCTAGTTATAATCTGGGTTTTACTCGCAAACAGCAATTATAAATAGTATATTTATAATGAATCAAATTAGAATTAACACACACCTTTTTTTTAATGATTTAGGGAAACAGAGTTATAGGCTAACCTTGAATAAAATCAGTTAACAATGTACACAGAAATAAATGAAACTGGCATGTTCACTGCCATCAGTTATCCCACCCCAGAGCATACACAACTCAGACAGCAGAGCTGGAGATGCCTTCATTGGTGTGCTTGCAGGTATTCCAATGGACTGCAGACTGTTTGGTGGAGGATCTGTGTGTCAGTCCAGGAAAGGCAACAAGCTGAAGCTTCTGATACTGGAGTTGGCCTCAGCAACACTTTACCGGGCACAGATAATTACAGTCCCTTCCCTGCAAGGTGACTCATAAGCAGGATATATCTTCCCGAAGCAGTTCCTGGAATGGGAAAAAGCTTTACACCCGCCCTGAAGTGGTCTGTTTGATCACTGGCTGCAGTGTCAACACCAGCAGCCCTAACTCCCCAAAACAAGGAGGCCACAGTTTCCTTCCTTTTTAGTTCCATAGGCATCATGGGAGTTGTAGTCTCTAGAGCCAGATTACAGCACAAAAGAACCTCCCAGTAGAAGTCAGAGGATCCCCTAGGCAAAAAGAAAAATTATTCCTTTCCCCTATGCCAAGACCTTAATGATGTTCTTGTTTTTTATTCTTGTTACTAAAAAGTTTAACAAACTATAAATTGGAATTTCATGCAGAATCTGCATATCAATTTCATGCATGTCTTATATTCTAAGTATTGTTAATGTCTACAAATAAAATTTTTTTTAAACAGCCTTAGTAGTTTTAGAATTCTTTAAAATTCTGATTTCTCCAGCTTATTTCATATAGGATATTAAAGCAGCTGTAAGATACCTGCACTTTTCTATAGACATGAGTAATGTTATAACCAAATTCTTGTGAGAGGGGAAAAAAAATCCTAACTTTTAGCATTTGAAACCTGAAAAATAGTCAGACTTGCAATAATTTGAATCATTTTTAGTGTCAGGGCATCAGAAAAGTAAACCTTATAGGACTAAGGTTTCAAGATTTTATCTTTATGAAAAAAAATGTACCTTCATTTTATTATCTGTGTTTTTGTCAAAGTGATTCTTTTGTTAGCTTCTCTTATTTTGTTTCTGTGGTGACAAAAATGCACAGCCATTAAATGTATGATCTGTCAACCAATAATTCTCTTTTTAAAGGTATTGATGAAATATCAGGACCACTTGGTTTTCCTCTCCTATGTAGTATTTTATGGTATGAATAAAAACAAAACCTCAGTACTAAAAAGTAGAAATTGAACACCATTTCTTCTTTAGGGAACATAGAGCGAAGATAGTGAATTAACACAACTTTTGTACAGAACTGCGTTGGTGGGGTAGGGGTGTAGTTTTCTGCTTTGAACCTTCTGGGAACAAATTAAAATAATTGTTTTCTATCTCTGGTAAATATTAAAGGAACAGCATCAAAACCGCATAGTCTTAAGGTAATTGTTACTAGAATGAAGGTTTTTCCTGCTTCTCATCTCTTGTAAAGTATGAGCAAGAGTCAGAATAGAATTCATATGTGCATAATTTCTTAAAATGGGAACTTAACTCTGAGAAATCTTAAAAACATTTATTATAATCATACTGTAGTTTTGTTTTCATCAGTTTAAAGTACTTTATAGACTTAGAAACATGAAAACTGTGTGAATTATCAGACAAAGTGATAAGCCTTTTACTATACACACTTTTTCAAGAGAATTTAATTTTGGTATTTCAATCATCAGTAAAATAAGAGCATGAATTGTTAGCTATAAATTTTAGGGTCTTTTGTTTGATGTAAAAAGTAGAGCTATGGATGATAAAAATTTCAGTTCAGCCAAACAGCTTTGGTTGATGTCATTTTTTATTGTTTTATACGACGATCTGCTGTCCTGGTCAGAAAAGCAAAAATTAGAAGTTTTTTTTTTTAATTTAAAATCATGCATCTATGAAATTAATGCAATTAATACACTATTAAAGCATAAAGAGTAGGGCTAAAATTTTCAAAAGTGACTTAAACACTTAGGTACCTAAGTTTCATTGAAAATAATAGGGATTGAGCTGCTAAAGGCTGAAGTATCTTTTGAAAATGCAAATTAGAGTGTTTTGGCGTACTTACTTTTTGTAAAATGTAAGCAGTATAAAAAAAATGTTTATCTGTTCGGCCATGTCTAGACTGCAGGTTTCTGTCAACAAAATTTCTGTCAATAGAAGTTTTCTCAACAGAGCGTGCCTCCTGACTGCAGATACCTTGGAAGAGATCTGTCAGTCAGGAGTGTTCTGTCGACATCCCCGTACACCTTGTTCCATGAGGAAGAAGGGATGTCTCATAAGAGATGTTTTTTTTCCAACGTTTGGCCCATCTTTACAGGACTAAATGTTGGAAAAACCTCTCCTGCCAGAACTGTCAGCAAAAGATATGCAAATTGCGGTGTGCAGTTTACATATCTTTTGCCGACAGTTCTCCTTAGTGTAGACACAGCCTTAGTCTCCAGGTTTGTTGTACGGACAAACTAAAAAGAGCACTAATTGTGGTTGGTACTTGATACGTTGTCTTGTTATTATTTAGGCTAAGGAAAGTGTGGCAAAGAAGAAAGTGCACTGTCAAAAATGGAATTCTTACCATATCCCATGCAACAGTAAGTTGGCTTTTTTATACTCCATTTTTGCCATAATGAATTCAATGAACTCTATCCATGTGAATCCATTGACTTATTAATTGACTGATTAATCAGCATTTTAAATATCCACATAACAGGTCTATATTAAATTATGTAAGTAGAAGGGGCAGTTAATAAATGTAAACATAAAAGATGGGTTGAATAATAACTTATAGTTAACACTCCATATTGTGTATAATAAAAGATCGTGAATGAAGTTTTTTGTTATGTTTGTTTTTTACTCCACAGTGACTTCCAGAACAAAAGCTGAGCTGCTTTGAGCTTCAGGGACCTTTAAGATTTTGCCTTAGCTTACACTAAATAAACTTGTTATTAGAGCTAACTAAATAATAAAAATACTTTCAAACTAATTTATTTGGGCAAAGTACCAGTTAGACCAGTAGAGGAAGCAGCTGTCCCCATGCACTTTATTTTTGCTTTGCCACCAGTCTTGTACAGGCATCCTGTCGTCAGCCACTGGAAACCCTACTACCTCCATTACTGGTGGGCAGGAGGGTGGCAAGCAGGGATCTGGCCAACAGCAGGACCCACCAGTACTGATGGAGCGAGGTAGAAAATAAGTAATAATTTGCCAATATTTCAGAAAAAGTAAGGACACCTGTAGGGAGACTTAAATACAGACTGTCTCTTTAAAAATGCAACATTTGGTCACCCTAGTTATAATATGTTAAGTAAGAAAATGTTTTCTTTGGCAAATGGTTTGGCTTTTAATGCATTTGTACTCAAGCGCTAATACTAATTAACATATTTTAATGGTACATTCATCCCCAATTTTAACAGCTGGAATCACATCCTCAATTGCTTTCTTGAATTACATGTTCATCTTAACTGTGGTTATAGTAGTTAAGTGTCAGTCAGACCAATTATGGTCTTGGCTGAACTGTTTTTCTTTCTCTGATAGGTTGGTACATAAAAATATTTTCCTTGCATTTTGCCTGCAAGTAGTAAGATGGGGAAGCTGCTCAGATTTCTGTGCAGCATTAATCAAACTCCATAAAAGAGTCAAAATTTGTCTCGAATCTGATGCCAGATACACTGTTGTATGTACAGTTAACCTTCGATTTAATGGACTAATGTGGGGCAGGGGTGTTTGTTAAACCCAAAAGTCTGTTAAATACGAGGATTTACTGCCAGCCCACACCATCGAGCTCCCTCAGCCCCCCGCCTTCCCCAAAAAAAAGCCCATGACTCACCAGAGCTGCTGCCACTGGAGCTGCTGGATGTGCAGCTGGGGCCACCCTGCTGTGTGGCTGGAGGGACCGCACCACAAGGCTGGAGCTGCCCCTTCACCATGGCCTGGAGGAGCCACTGCCATGCGGCTGGAGGGAGCCGCCACCATAGCTGTCACATGCTCCTCCCACCCGGGGTGGAATGTGTATACGAGTGCTGTCCGCCTGTGTAAACACCCCACCTCTGGTGGAAGGAGCTCTGTTGGCGGTCGTGGTGGATTATGGTGGCTGGAAGCGACATCCCCTCCAGCCACAGCAGTGGTGGCTCTGGTAAGTCCCCTAACCCTTTTTTTTTTTTGGGGGGAGCGGTGGGTGGGGCAGCGGGAGTGGAATTTAGGATTTTAAGGGCACTGATTTTAGCCGACTTCAGGAACAACTGTAGGGGCAGGGGGGCCTGGCGGATGTCTGTTGTTCCTGAGGTCTGCTAAATCAGGGCCTGTAAAATTGGGGGTTTACTGTACAAATGAGTCTATAATTTGATCTATAAGCTTGAACTTTTTCCATTCCATTTCAGGCAGTCATCTCTTAAATTAAGCAGGTTTAGGTGTGATAGGTACCAGCGTTGGTGCTCACCTAAAATGATGATGTGATCAACATAGCAAACAAATATTTAATGATGGGTTACTCAGTGTAGCAGAGAAGGGTATTACACAAATCTAGGGCTAGAAGTTGAAGCTAGACAAATTCAGACTGAAACAAGGCTTAGTTTGTAAATTTTAATAAACGGTTTGTTGACTATATAGGCTTACAGTTGACCTAAGAACAAATTTAGTTCCAGTACAATGTTAAATCTGATTTCTGATCACAATTCATTTTCCTGGTCCAGACAAATGCTTTGTCAGAGCTTTGAGATACAGTTGCATAGTGTTCACCTCTAAGTCTAGTTCTAGTGGTGAAATAAATTAGATTGCAAGCTGTTGATGAGATTGAAAGTTCTTTGTAACAGGAATAGTCTTCTCAATGCACAGCGCCTAGTACAGTGAGGCCCTGATCTGACATGGATGCAAGTTATAAGTTATAGTCTTTTTTTCATCGACTGCAAATCCTTAAAAATGTAAATAAGCCATTCTAATAGCACAGAGCTGCCATTCAAGACATCTGTAGTCAGTGAGACACTTTGGAATTCAGACTGCATCCATCAGTGCCAGAAACCTTTTGGTCAATGTTGAGGGCAAGATGTCAGTTCTCATATTATTTAGTTGTTTCTTGCTGCTTATTACACAGAGCCACATTCTTATTATGCTGGTCACTTGCTATGTAAGGTGAGTGAGCTGGATAGGGAAAGATGAGCTGCCAAATAAATCTTTAAACAAAGGCTTTTAGGGTAGTTGCAGGGAAGCAATGTTTGGATAACTGCCAGGAAATAGCTTGTTTCCTTGGAAGATAATTGAGAATAAAATGAGATCACAAATTTAGAAGCCAAGCATGCTAGCTTTTAGAATTACAGGTAAAGTCCTCATGTACTTCTCTTAGTAGAGAATTACAAGAAGTCTTGTGGCACTTTATAGACTAACAGATATTTTGGAGCATAAGCTTTCGTGGGCAAAGACCCAGGGTCTTTGCCCACGAAAGCTTATGCTCCAAAATATCTGTTAGTCTGTAAGGTGCTACAAGACTTCTTGTAGTTTTAGCAGAGAATGTGTCATTTTTGATTTTGTACTTCTCTTACAGAGTGTCATGTGATTCAGATTTTTAGTATTTTATATGAAGAAGATCTTGCAGAAGTTTACTAATAGTTTTACACTCGTCTAGTTGTCTATTGGGCTAAACCCAGAATACACACAAGATTAAAACTGTAGATCACGTCTTTATAAAATATTCTATAAATTGCACTCTCGTGAAGGGTCTGACTGGCATCTCCTGGAGGCTGAAGTCCTTGTATTGTATGTAGCAGAATTAGCATTTTGCATTTTAACACTTGCACATGATATAAATGTGCTGTATTGCTGTAAGGTGGGTAAGGCACAGGTCTGACTCAGAATACTTGGCTGCACTGCAAGCAGTGACATGGACCTCCCACGTGATCTTAGGAGTGTATTTTGATATTGCTGTGCCTCTGTTTCTGAATTTTCACAGTGGCCGTGTCTACACTAGCCCCAAACTTCGAAATGGCCACGCAAATGGCCATTTCGAAGTTTACTAATGAAGCGCTGAAATGCATATTCAGCTCTTCATTAGCATGCGGGCGGCCGCGGCACTTCAAAATTGATGCGGCTCATCCCGACGGGGCTCCTTTTCAAAAGGACCTCGCCTACTTCGAAGTCCCCTTATTCCCATGAGCAGATAGGAATAAGGGGACTTCGAAGTAGGTGGGTCCTTTTGAAAAGGAGCCCCGTCGGGACGAGCCGCGCAGCAGCGAGGCACGTCAATTTCGAAGTGCTGTGGCTGCCCATATGTTAATGAAGCGCTGAATATGCATTTCAGCGCTTCATTAGTAAACTTCAAAATGGCCATTTGTGTGGCCATTTCAAAGTTTGGGGCTAGTGTAGACACAGCCAGTGAGAATTATTGAGGGATGTGAGACTAAGTGTGCGTGTTTGCAAGGTATCCTGAAATCCTTGGCTAACACATGCTACAGAAATAAAAATTACTGCTATTACTGAATATCCATTAAGCAATAAATACTCTTCTCCGTAGGTGTCATCATGTCAACCATTTCTACCACCAGGGTTTTATTTTAATACCCACCCTCTTCTGTCTCACATTCATTAACAATTATTACGATATAAGTTGACCGTCTCTAATCTGGCACTCTCTCATCCACCAACATCCAAAATCCGGCATGACTTTAGTTAGCCAGAAGACCACTTATCATGGGTGTTGCCAAGTTTCCCATCGTCCCATAAAGTTTGTGTACAGCCATCAGTTCTGGCTCTCAGTGTTCTGTGCCTTTTTTTAGGTTTCATTTACCCCCAAATGTCTTCTAAAAGCTCATTAAGCAGTAGAAATATTGATACTGCTGCTAGACAACTTCTCATGTTTTGGCAAATTCTCTTGTTCAGCACCAGTCAGTTACCACGAGTGCTGGACTAGAGAAGTTCAGTCTGTAACTCTTTTTTTTCCAGCCAGAAGTACAGAAATAACTATTTCTCCCATGGCTCCAAAAGGCATGGCCAAACAGTATCTGTCTGTAGGAAATGCAAAGGGTGTAGGCAATGCTGACATCTGTGCATAACATTCAGGTAACTGAGTGCATCTGTTCCCTAATGCCCTGTCTTAGTCTAATAGGTATGGGTCTCACTTTTGAGGGGGTGGATTGAGTCTTGTTCATGACTGTAAAATTACTGTTATACTAAAGGGCTGGCTTCCATAAATTTATTTAATCTGAGTTTACTTCCCTAAAATTTATACTTCTGCAGGATCTAAGCCATGCAGTTTGTGTAATGTAAATGGGTAGACAGATATATGACAAAATACTTCAGGTTGTTATAACATTGATATATTTGCATTTCAGGTTACTAGATAGTTCAAAATTGCAATAAGTCCAGTTTTTAAACTGAGGTTTAGATGTCCTGTACTGTGCTTCTGTTCCTATTTCTGCGAGGATTCCTTCTCTTTTCATTGTTCTTCAGATGCTTTGACGTATATGTTCCATGGTTGGTGCACATGCATCATGTACTCAGTTTAAGGTTATTATGGCCAGCAATGTGTGAGGCTCCACCTGTCCCTTGCATGTCCTCGAGCCTCCCACCTGCGATTGTAAAGGATGGGATGACCGCAGCCATAACTTAATGCGTTCTGTCTGTGCTATGAGACAGAACTTGACAGTATCTGAGTTTGCTCTTACTCTGAAGTTTTTTCCTTATTTTTTACATAAGTGGTTAGTAGATACTGAGGGCATATCTACACTAGACCTTAAAGACGATCATAGATATTCAGTTCCAGCTACAGCAGTGGTGTAGCTGAAATTGACATATCTCTGATTGACTTATCTGGCCATCCCCTCTGAGAGAGAATGAGAAGTATAGGGGTCAGTGGTCCAATTTCATGCAGCCCCATTAGGCATATGAAATCAAACCCCGGAAGACTGACCCTATTATGAAATACAGTTCACCAGCCTTAGAGATTATCTTTCATCTGAAGCTATAATGTCCTTTAAAGATGGACTCACAATACATGTGTTAAGTCTCTTGGTAAGGAGTACATACAGAGAGATTTGCCATTTGCAAATTGTCCTCGAAGAGAACACACAGAACAAGAGTGATTCGCTGAAATTAATTTCTGCTGGGAGAAGTCAAAATGAGCCCCTCTTCAAATGCTAAAGTGACCAAGCCTGAAAATCACAAGAAATCCTTCTTTGCTAGCTCATATGAGATGGACCTCTCAAAGGAATCATTCTCTACAAACAAACGAAACCTTTTGGGGTCAAGAGAAAGCGACTATCGTTTACCTCTGGTTCAGACAGTCTCTAACTTGTAGTTTTACAACGCTCGTAATTGAGTGACTACAAGAATCAGCCAAGTTACTCTGTGCAATACTTGTTTTACTAGTGCAAAGATCAGTATAGGCAGACGACCATTACGAACTGCCTTCAGGCAGCTTTGAATAATTTTCTGCACCCTGTATCTGGATAGCTGGTTGTTGCAGTGGTCCGTAAAAGGACTAGACATGATTGTCCAGGAAAAATCTATTCTGCAACACCAGGAATCCAAAAAAGCTCTTCTTATTTTAATGGAAAAGTATTCATCATTGTGCTTGCCGTACTATTATGGTCTCTACTTTTACAAGTATATGATAAACCTTGTGCAAAGTCTGCCTGGTGAGGCATTGTTTGAAACTTATAATCTGCTGAACATTATTCCCCCTGTAAAATATGTTTAACAAAATTATCTGTGAGGTTTTTTGGAGACAAAGACACTGGCCCTGCCCAGGTATTAGTTATCACCAGCTTAAGCAGCCGTTCTTCAGCAATGGCAATAGGTAAACAAGGAGTTTATATCTTGCTGCAGAAAAAGTCCAACCCTCATGTCCACTTATCACCTGTGTCCCAGTTGTGGGTAATCCTCAAAGAGGAGAGGGTTGTGAGAGAGAGAGAGAGAGAGATTGTGGCCTCCATTTCACTCTCCAGTTTCTCTGTCCATGACATCAACTCTCAAAGAAAACTAAGGGGGGACAATCCCAGACTGAGTGGAAAAGCCATCTGTGAAATTTATTGCAGTATATAGTGAGGAAATCTTTGCTGTTAAATTCACTTAGCTGGTTAAATTAGGTATTAGCTGGCATATTGCTCTCTTTTTTTGTTTGTAACTAATCCAGACTTTTATGCATCCATACTTGTAATCACTTAAAATTTATCTTTCTGTAGATAAATGAACTTATTTTATTTTATTTTCTCTTAACCAATGTGTTTGGAATAGAGTGTGGGGAAAACTCCACTTGGGATAAACCAGGCTGTATCATTTTCCTTTCATGAATTGTTAGACTTCGTCTGTTGGACAGTACAAGACACATTTCTGGGAAGACAGGTCTGCAACTAAGAATTTGTAATTGTCACACTGTGTGTAATTCTCAAGTGACTGGTCAGAATGCGCATGCATTTAGCTGGGAGGGTATTTGCATGCTAAAGGCTATGTGAGCGGTAGTGAATATCTTTTTACAGCAAAGCTCTGTAGAGTGCATCCCCAGGCTAGAGACTTGAGGGGACTCAGCTGTTCAACAGCCCAGATTGTACTATTGGCAATGCCACAGTCATCAAGTCTACAAATGAGGCTCACCAATAATTTAGGCTTTGTTATTGAAATATGATTACTGGAATTGATACTCCAGTTCCAAATTTGACAAAATACCCCATAAAAACAGAAAAAATAGAATCTTTGGTTTTGGAGGAGCAGTTTGTGGCTCACTCTTTCCGTTAGATGACAAACAGTCATGCAGCACCTTGAAGACTAACAAATGTATTAGGTAATGAGCTTTTGTGGGTAAGACCCACTTCCTCAGACTGTCATCTTGTCAAGCAATTCTCTACACTGTGAGCACAGTTTCCAGATCTGTGGCCACCTCTCTTGCATGTGAAAATCCTCTTGCCTCAGTCATCTCAAATTCTTAATGGGGTGCAGGTTACGATAGAAGATCTGCTATTTGAAGCGTGTGAAGTTTTTAATTCAAAGACTGATCAGACCAAGCATTCTCCAAAAGATTTTTGAGTGATGCTGAGAACAGCATAGACCATGTGAGCTTCTGAAAAACTCAGTCTTCCCTTCCTTGGAACCCATGACCTTTATTACATCCTTACGAGGCTTCTTGCTTGGTGCTTTAATAGCTTTAATAGCAATATCATTTTTCTTGTAATTGCTATTTACTTCTCTCTGGGAAAAGTGGAATGCTATATTTTTTTCTTTTGTTTTTGCATACTTTTGAAAATTACCCATCTGTCTTTCAGATTTCACCTTTTCTATTAAGCAAATAGGACAGGTGAAATAATGACAGATTGTGCTGTTTACTTTTCTTGGACAGGGTCTACAACTGGTGTTCAGTTAAGATTTCAGTTGCTTACCACGTGCTTTGATATGCTTACCCTGAGTCCACAAGGGGTCGATTGAGTAATACTTTGACTGAGACTACACTAGCTACAGAGCTGTCCTGTTTGGGGACGAAGAAGGTAAATTCTGATGATATTGTGCAACATTATTAGTAAAGCACCTTCATTCTAAGACAATACAATCTCATCTCATTAGTTTGTTTTAGTGACTGCCACCAGGAGGTGTTGCTTGTGGACAAAGATAGCTGTCTAACTGCTGCAAATGTGCATTGTATGGGGGAGAAAGGATTTTGTGACTATCATAAAAAGCTCTTTGAGTCCTGAAAATACTTCAAGACATACATTGTAGTAGATAGAGAGGTTCTTTTTTTCCGTGTCAGAGTAGATTTGTTGTGGAAACTAACTGAATAAAAAGTAACAGTAAACTGGATGGCAAAGACTTCTGTTATGAAAAGAAATTGTCTCTGATTCAAGTAGTTGGTGAAGAAACCTTAGAAGTTAGTGACACTTTAAAAAAAAATCATTATCATTGCAAAAATGGTTCTTTATGCAATGCAGCTTGAAGATGGGATCTGGGAACTTTTTATGTTGTGGTGTTTATTATTAAAGTTGTGCCTTCTGGCAATGAGTGATACATTTTAGAAAATACTGGGCAGGCTCAGGTTATTCATATGAAGCGTGAATAGAGAGAGGAAACATCCTCATTGCGTCGACACTGCATCACCCTTTTGGAAGGGACATGCTAATAAGCTAAGGGGAACATTCAAATAAGTCACAGATTTAAATATCTTGAACCTCATTTGCATATTCCCATGAGATCTCACTTCTGGAAGAGCCTTTTCCGGAAGTAAAAGCTGCCATGTAGGCGGGGTTACTTCGGAAAGAAACCCCACTTCTGGAAGAAGCCTTATTCTTAAAACATTTCCCTGTTGCTGTCAGCGGCAGCAGCCTCCCCACTTCTGTCAGGGGTGGCGAGAGTCATGTTGCTGCCCCGACAGGAGCTGTGAAGCCACTCTTGTTAGGGCGGCAGCCTGACTCTCGGCTGCCACCACTGACAGGAATGGCTGCCACTAACAGGAACGGGGAAACCACTCCTGTCAGGAGCAGCAGCCTGACTCTTGGCTGCTGCCATTGACAGGAGATGGAAACTGACCAACGCAAGAGTGCCGGTCAGTTTCCCCTCTCCTGTGAGCAGCAGGCAGCCCAGAGCCAGGCTCTTGGCTGCCTGTTACTCACAGGAGATAGGGAACTGACCAATGCGCCTGCTCTGGTCAGTTTCCTGGCTCCCCTGAGTTACGTGAAATTTGTCTTACACAGGGTTGCACAAGAATGCAACCTCCACATAAGCCGGGGGGTGGGGGGGAGTCTACTGTACTGAGAAGATGTCTGTTCAAATCAGAATCAAATTATTAGTTGTGACTCATCTATGATTGTTAGTAAGAGGCCTGCACAAAATAAATTAACAAAAAATTACTTAATTTTATTATTCTGATGCCAGGCAGATGCTTGTGTCTAGATCTTGTGGAGTCAAAAGTTAGTTTAGCATAGCACAACAAATTTAGTATGGTGTTAGCCAGTGGCCGGGTAGTGTGCGGTGAGATACCAGCTATGCCCTTGTTACCATCCGAGTCTTTAACTGCTAGAGCGCAGAGCTCCGTGCAGCGGGGCAGCCCGGACCAGGCTGACGGATTCCCCTGGGTCCTAAACAACCCAGTTTTTTACTGCTGGAGCAGGGAGCTCCTAGCGCTCTCGCAAATGGCCAGGCTGTGGTAACCAAACAGTTAAAGTTCTCTTTATTGTGCTGGCTGTGTTGCAGTGACAGAGAGTTACAGCAGTCAAGCTTAGATCTTAACTAGTTACAAGTTTATTTAAGCTACAGTTATAAGCGTGCGGTTACAAAAGGCTATTGTCTACTTCTTATATGCTAGCAGAGTACAGGTGTTAACAGGTTACGTTACAATCCAATACAAAGATATGTTACCATCTAACACAATGATATCTTAATACAACAACATCTAGTTACAGAGCCCTAATTCTTTATCTGTGTACACCAAAAAGGAGACCTTAATGTGGGTGTATCTTACCCTCCTTGCGTCTCTCGATACCAGTGTAGGCAAGCCAGATCCGTCACTCAATTCCGCGGAAAGACAAATACAAGGTTGGGCGTCCCCATTTGCGGACCTCGGGAGGCAATCACCTGACCTGACCAGCAGGTAGTTGGTGGGAATGCACTCAGAGTCAGAGTGCTGCTGGGCCCATCTTTATGCCCCTTAGGTCACGTATTCTCTTTCTTATCTGTGGTGCCAGATCGTACTGATCTGTCTCTTGTGATGCCAGTCTTTTTACAAGGGCAATTCTTACTTAATTTGCACTTGTAAGACAGGAGATAAGCAATTTGGGAGTACAGGACATTCTTTTACAAGGGTGGAGATTTCCCTTCTGGGATGGCTGTGTGGGTGCATCAAATCCATCAGTGCCAGCTGTGGTAATTTCCTGAGGCCCCTCTTACTGACAGTTAGCCTGCTAGCCTTCTATCTGTGTTTTCTGTTTCTCAGGGTCACGATGAGCCAGCACATCTGGGCCTCAGTGAGAGACATCAAAGACTGTGCTGTTTAACTGCTGTTCAGTGCCCTGTGTGCTCTGAGGCACCTTAGAAGGGAGGCAAAAGCTGGTCTGTAGTGGGGAGATTTTGTCTGGCTACATATGGTAAACGTTGGAGAATTACTTATGATATATGGGATGTAGAAGAGGGAGATCTGATTATTTGCACAATTATGGCCCATTTTTAATTCTGTGTATTAGCACATAGGCTACGGTTACACTGACCTGAACTGCCAGCAGCATTATGCAAATGGGTGGTCTTGAAAAGGCATATGGCCACTCATCTGCATGTTTACGTCTGCCGGCAGAGGAAAAAAGCCATGTAAACATGGTTCTGCCAGCAACCGCGTCCCCCACCCACCTCTGTAGGCAGCATTTTATGCCTGATTTTTATCCAGGCATATGAGGCTGCTGGCAAAGTGGGGGTTTTAACAGCAGAACCACATTTACGTTGCTTTTTTTCTGCTGGCAACAGCTTCTGCTGGCGAGTGAATATGCAAATGAGTGGCCATTTACATACTGCTGCTGACAGTTTGGGTCATTGTAACCGTAGCCAATGTGTATTAATACATATCTTTTTTTCTTTATATTCCCATGTCCTCTGGTGCATAATAGGATGTTGTTCATCAGTTCCCACCATTTATTTTTGTCTTGTGGCTCATCAGCCATATATTTTGTCTTCCCCATGTTGATAAGCTTATTTTGCGGTGTCTGCCAAAATCTGAGCCTTCCATTAAACAATATATTGAGCTAAGCAAGATGATGTCATTAAGAAAACCAATATCACCCAATTGTGCAGATATAAATTGGTATGTCTTATAAAATAGCAAATTATAAATAAACTTTACTTAGCTACTGCTACGTTTTTCTGAGACATGGTTGCTGCACAATGTTTGGATTAGCAAAATTCTGTTGTCATTCAGGGGTGAGGAGTGGAGAAATCCTTTTCCTTAAATCTCACCTGGTTTTTTTTTTTTCTGTTTTTTCTTTTCTTTTTTCTTTTTGTTGTTTTTTTTTTTTTTTTTTTTGGTTTTGGTTTTTTGTTTGCAATCACTGTGGATAATGAAAGGGAAGTTAACTGTGAGACACATGTAATATGTTTCTTGAAGGTCCCCAACTTGTTTTCATATGTGAGTTGAAGCCTTATTCTTTACACATTACTTAAGCGTTCACATTTAATATCACTTTTTAATGGCAATAAGCTCTGTGGCATCTCTTCTGGTCATCGTTTTATCAACAATATTTAGGATCACATGGGACAGCCACAACCTTTTGGGTGGTAGCTCACTCCAAAATGGTTTATGTAAACTTACTGCATTTACTCTGAGGAGTATTTTGAAAGCTGACAGAGGTGCTAGATCTTGAGGATTTGGGTGCAGAAGAATTTTAATACAGATCAATGAAAAGCAGCATTGTGTTTCCTGTGTGCTTCTCTGAGCCCATTCAGGAAGATACTTAAACACACTTTGATTATCTGAGTAGTCAGTTTAGGTCAGTGGATACGGTAAAGCCAGGCATATGCTTGCTTACCATCCTGAAACAAAGCCATAGTCAGGTCAGTGGAAAATATAGGAAAAGAGTTAACAGAATACATTGTGTAAACATATTTACTAAAGGAAGGGTCAGTAGTAATTCCTTCTGAATTTACACCGGTGCTACATTCAGCTGAACCACCAAATACAGTTTGGTAAAATCAGAGCCAGTTTGTATAGTTAACTTTGTTTCACCTCTTTTCTGTCAGTTAAATGAAGAAATAACACCGGTCTCTCACTAAGAAAAATGGTTGTGGTACCTGTGTATATATGTATTGTGTGTATATATTTATCAAGATGGTTTTATTACTTTTTAGATCTTTTCAGGTACTTGTATGAAATAATTAAATAAAATTTATGTATGTGTTCATTATGTAACAAAATTGCTTAAAGATAATAATTGGATATTTATTCTTGTTAAATATATACAATAGGAAAATTAAATATCTGGATTCATTAAAATACTGTATTTCTTCACACACTTCTGAAATGTCCAAACATAATTTGTTAAAAAAAAGCTTTACTTATTCTTGTACTATTCCATCTTTGCTGACACATGTGACTATAGCCATATATGAAAGTAGTAGGAAAATACCTTTTTGGTAAGAAAAGGACCCTAAAACAAGACTGCTACAGGTGTAATTTTTTTCTTTAGTCCAACAGGCAACCCGCCAAACTGAATTTACTAACCTGCCAGGTGAAGCCAAATGCAGAAGATAAGAAGTCTTTTGATCTGATATCACGTATGTGTCATTTTATGTGAATATATATTTACAGCATTCATTATCAACTAATCCACTAGCTGGGATTTACAGAATGTTATTGTATAGCAAAATAATTACAGGGTTCTATTTTAACAAAAAATTAAGCTGCTACTCCAAATTTTAACAAAATTGGTGGATATTTGTCTCTAGCTCTAATTTTGACTCAATGACCATGACTATATGTATCTTAACTGATGTCAGAAAACTTTCCATTTTATGTTTATCTATTGGAATTCATAAGAGAGACCATTTTCAAAATTAACTGAGGAGTAGCTAGTAGGTGTGAACATGCTTACTTGAATTCAGTTAAATGATTCTGCAGTTTTCACAGTCTGTCAGTACTTGTTCAAAATACTTGTTGGGCTTGTCTACACTACCACCTTCCTTCGAAGGAAGGATGGTAATTAGGGCGTTGGGAGTTTACTAATGAAGTGCTGCGCTGCATACGCAGGACGTACATTAAGCAAATTCACCCCCGCGGCAACTTCGAAGTTTTAAACTTTGAAGTACCGGCACGTGTCTAGCCGTGGCTCACTCGCCGGTACTTCAAAGTGCTGGGGCAAATTTGAAGTCCCTTTACTCCTCAATATTTTCATTAGTAAACTCCCAACACCCTACTTACCATCCTTCCTTTGAAGGAGGGTGTTAGTGTAGACACAGCCGTTATATTGTATGTGGAACTCCAGTTTCATCTCTTTCATGAAAGATAGCCATTAGTCATTCAGTAATATCTGGACCTGTCTTTTCTGCATTGGGTCATAAATAGAGTTCTGTGTTTGTCACAAGAGGTTTCAGAAATCACAGATTCTATGACTTCCTGGCTGTGTCTGCACGTGCCCCAAACTTCGAAATGGCCATGCAAATGGCCATTTCGAAGTTTACTAATGAAGCGCTGAAATGCATATTCAGCGCTTCATTAGCATGCGGGCGGCAGCCGCGCTTCGAAATTGACGCGCCTTGCCGCCGCGTGGCGCGTCCAGACGGGGCTCCTTTTCGAAAGGATGCCGCCTACTTCGAAGTCCCCTTATTCCCATGAGCTCATGGGAATAAGGGGACTTCGAAGTAGGCGGGGCCCTTTCGAAAAGGAGACCCGTCTGGACGCGCCGCGCGGCGGCAAGGCTCGTCAATTTCGAAGCGCCGCTGCCGCCCGCATGCTAATGAAGCGCTGAATATGCATTTCAGCGCTTCATTAGTAAACTTCGAAATGGCCATTTGCATGGCCATTTCGAAGTTTGGGGCACGTGCAGACACAGCCCCTGTGACTTCCATGAGTTCTGCAGCAGCAGCCAGTTTGGCTGATTGCAGTGCTGCCCAAGCAGCTGGCTCCATGACCAGCCTTTGCTGGAGGAGATACGAAGCCAGCCACTTGTGGACCACTGCAGACAGCCACACAGGCCACTGCTGGAGCCGGCCCTGGCAGCTTGCCTTGGGGAATGACCAGTGTGGCTAGCTCCAGGGACTCTCTAAGCAGTGGTCTGCCTGGTGGCTGGAGCAGCTGCTGCTCTGGGGGTCCTCTGCTCCTGGTATCCCTGGCCCTGCCCTCTTCCCTATAGCAGCAGTTTCCAGGGTGTCCCCCCACAAAGCAGTGGTCCCTCATGTACCTCACAGCAGTAGCCTCTTAAGGCATCCCTCACCCCTCCACAGGAGCAGCCACATCAAGTTTTAGTTAGGGGCATTGTAGTATAAGTCATGAACGGGTCCTGGGCAATAAACAAAAATGAATGCCTGTGACTTGTCATTGACTTTACTATGAATGTTCATGACTAAATTGTAGCCTTAGTCATAACATTTGTTCTGATTGTGCTAAAGTAATAATATTTTCCTTTGTATTGATTCAATTTTTTTCAAAGAAAATTCACTTATTTTGCCCTAATTTTGTTTTATGCAAGACTTTTTTTTTTGAGCTAAAAGATTTTACAAAGCAGAATATGGTCCTTATTGCATTTTTCTATGCATTCTGTAAAACATGGGCTCTTGTTTTCAACAAATGGAATAAGATGTGTCATAATATTGAATAAAATATGCTGTCTGTAAAAAAACAAGTTTGTGAACTCAATGCAATTGAAAAACTATAGTGCCCCAACTATTCCATATTCTATCAAAACAAAAAAGCAGTCATGTATCACTTTAAACACTAACAAAATAATTTATTAGGTGGTGAGCTTTCATGGGACAGACCCACTTCTTCTGATCTGTAGCCTTACCAGAACAGACTCAGTGGCTATAGATCTGAAGAAGTGGGTCTGTCCCACAAAAGCTCGTCACCTAGTAAATTATTTTGTTAATCTTTGAAGTGCTACATGACTGCTTTTTTGTTTTGATGGACTACAGATTAACATGGCTATCTCTGTTACTCTTTTGTATTCTGTTAACCTTATCTGTCACCAAACCTTGACATGATAAAAATGCCTCATACTGTCAACTATTCTGTTTCTTTTAAAATAAAATTCTGTTTCTTTGTTAAAAATTTAGTAATTGAAAATGGAGATGTCAGAGGTTTACTGAGTTATGTTAACATATGTCCTTATTTGTAGACTATATTTTTGGTAACTGTTTTGGCATCTTAAAATAAATTTCACATGTGTTGAGCATTAAAAAGATTTTTGTTGTTCGTATTTCAGATAACAGAACATACCACTTTCAAGCAGAGGATGAGCAAGAGTATATAGCGTAAGAGTTCACACTGTCAAGATATTTTTAAATTTGTCTCTGGATATACGTAAAACTACATTTGTCAATGGCAAAACCATGTTCAATTAGTGTAAAAAAAACCCCTATATGCCGTAGCCCTAATTCCTTTAATTTTTGGTATGCTGAAAGTTAAAACTCCCTTTCATAAGAGGGGAAGGTGGGAAAAGTAACAAGAGGTTTAAAGCCAACAATTCCATGAGAAGGGGGAAGAAAAGTAGAATGATTATCTTACCATAATTTACCATTTTCACTGAAGAAAAAAAGAGCATATAGCTGCTTCCTTAGGTATAGAGCACAAAACTGCAAATGGGAGACTGACAACACCTTCTCTTCGTGTCTTAATGTGCTTTGGAATCTAGTCATTTACATTAGTTAGTTTATTTATTCAGTTACTTGTCCCCACAGATCAGTCCCTTACTTTCTGTCATTCTCTAATTCAAATCCTTCTATTTGTCTTCTGCAGATTACTTTTTGGTAGCCATAGGACGTTGATAGCAGAGTGATTGTATAGGTCAGTGGCACTCAACCTTTCCAGATTACAGTTGCCCCTTTTAGGAGTCTGATTTGTCTTGCATAACCCAAGTTTCACCTCAGTTAAAGCACTTGCTTACAAAATCAAACACAGAAATACAAAAGTGTCACAGCATACTATTACTGGGAAAATTGCTTACTTTCTCATTTTTACCATATAATTATAGAATAAGTCAATTGGAATATAAGTATTGAACTTATATTTCAATGTAGACAATATAGAGAAGTATAAACAGGTCATTGTCTATAGGAAATTTAGTTTGCAGGTTAGATTTTGCTCATGCTTTTATGTAGCCAGTTGTAAAACTTGGCAAATATTTAGGTGAGTTGATGTACCCCTTCAGGGTATGCAGAGATTTTCCAGGGGTACATCAACATTGAGAACCCCTGATACAGAACATTGCACTCCACTGCCACCTGACAATTCCAGTAATAAAGTTTCTGGTTGACTGCTCAGACTGATACGTGGTGCCCACCTGCCTTCCTCTCCTCAGCTTCATTCTTCCTTACCTGCTTATCTGTGGTCTAGTTTAACACCAGTTTGCTTCTTTTACACTTGCTGTCTTTACAGTTGATTGGCAGGTGGAGAAGTAAATGTCACGAGCAAGCAGTGGTTTAGCGGCTCAGTCACATACTGGGAGTGAGCAGGGAAGGATCTTCATGTTGCACATGGAATCCTTTAAAGCTTCAAGCCTGCCCTGGATAATGTGCAAGTTGACTATTCTGTCATGTTTACAACTGACTCTACAGTCTGTTTGGAAAGCACTGTTATTTTTCCTTTGTTTAGTGAGAAAAAAAAATGCCATTAAAATCTTCAGTCAGCAGTGTCCTTAATACACAATTCAGCTTGACATATTTGCCAAAAATGAACTTTTACTGTATTTGTTTGAAAGATCAAATGATCATATATTTCATTTGCTTTGTCTTTGCATTTTAGACCCACTTGCTTGAAATAGTTATTTTGTTACTGCAAAATTTTCTCTTCTGATTATTTTTGTCAGACTAGTTTGAGATCCCACAAGCTGCATCTACACTGCAGCAATCTGTCAACAGACATTACTGTCAGAACATGACTTCTGACAAAACCTCTGTTGACAGATTGTGTCTACACATAGAGTGGCTTGCTCTTTTGAGCTGCTTTTATTGACAGAGAGTGGCCAGACAACCTGGCTCTCTTTTGAAAGAACGCCAACCAGAAGCTCTGCAAACAGGGCTGTTCAGTGAACTTGAAAATCTTCTCTAGGTACCTCTCTGTCTCCCTTGGTACCTCCTGTTCAGCCTGTCTGGCTTCAAGAATCTGAAGTTTTATCTCTGAAGGCCTCCACTGAATGTACGTGTATGCCACTGGGCTCACAAGACTTGCATTCTTACATGCTGCATTCAATGCAAAAATTGTATAGCCCCACAATGTACTGCTGGACTTTGGCCTGCATTACTTTTGCTCTAGCAGGATTATTTTATTTATTTTATTTTGGCATGTGGGGGTTATATACTATACTAAGTGTAGAGTATTTTTATTAATTATATCTGGATCCCATCCGCCCCTTTCTGAACTTCCTTGCAAAACTTCCTTATTGGCTAGCTCCTACTATTATGTGGGCTGTGTCTACACTACCAGAGAAATTCAAGTTTATTAAATTTGATTTTATAACACTGGGTTTTATAAATTTGATTTTGGGTATCCTCAATTGCACAAAGTCTGCACAAAGTTAAGTTAATGCTGCCACACTAAAGTGGCCAAACATTGATGGTTTCAGCAGTACATTGTGCGAACCTATCACACAGTTCCCTCAGCCTGACATTCTGCTCCCTCCGCCCAGCCCTGCTGCATCACCACTGCTGGCAGTGCTCCCTCTGCTGTCTGGTTCCTGGGTCCTTGCATCTTGGGGGACCCGGGAAACTGGCCAGCACTGCTGTATGTGGCTTGTGGGAGCCAGGAGCCAGGCGCAGCTGGGACCCAGATGGTGCACTGGTCAGTTTCCTGGCTCCCCCGAGTGGCAGAGAGCTGGGAACCAGATGCAGCAGCACCAACAGTTTTCCAGCTCCCTGCCACTTGCAGGAGCCAGGAAACTTACCAGGTCTGCTGTGCTGGTCAGTTTCCCAGCTCCCGCAGGTGGTGGGTAGCCGAGAGCCAGGTGCATCACTGCCAGTCAGCATCTGGAGGCTAATGAATTTGATTAAAAGAAATGATGCTTCCACACTAGCCTTCATTCAAACTGTTAAATTCAAACTTGAGGCTACACCCACTTGATTCTGATGATTTTATGGTATCGGTATGAGTGCTCCCTAAATTGATCTGATGGTGTTTACAGTGAAGACAGCCACTTGGTACAATTGAGTTAACTGCCTTAAATTCAAATTTGTCTTGTGGTGTAGATGTAGCCCTATAAACTTGTTTTTAAACTCCTGTCCTCCCTGAATTAGCTCGGCCTTTTTGTCAGAGGATCTAAAGGAATTAGGGATCAAAGGATAGCAAACTAGACCTTGTTAGCAAGTTCCCAGCCTCACCAAGGAGATCACTTGACTCAGTATGTGGCATCCTTCAGTCTGCATAGACTATGGATCGCGCCCTTTAAAGTTTCAATTGAGGACTTCATTTACAGCGCCTATTGTGACTATAAAGACCCACACGAGAGTGACAGTCCTTGCTGCATCTCTTGCAGATGTAGTGGGTGTCTGGCAAGTCCTTATTGTGCTTTCTGTGCGCTCGCTTCTCCTCTGCTAGCTGTCTGATCTTCAGCTCGCCCTTCTGAAGGCCCTTGTGTAACCCCTGCCTCCATCTGCTGCGGTCGTCTGCTAGATCTTCCCAGTTGTCCAGCTCAATGTCTACCTCTCTGAGGTCTCTCTTGCAGACATCTTTGTAACGCAACTGGGGGCGTCCGGGAGGTCTTTTGCCAGAGGCTAGCTCACCATACAGGATGTCTTTTGGAATCCTTCCATCGTTCATCCTGTGGACGTGGCCAAGCCAGCGGAGTCGATGCTGCCTGAGGAGGGTGTGCATGGTTGGGATTCCAGCTTGCTCGAGATGGCAGTGTTGGTCACTCTGTCCTTCCATGATATTCCAAGGATGCGCCTGAGGCAGCGCAAGTGGAAGATGTTCAGCCTCTTTTCCTGGCGGGCATACAGGGTCCAAGTCTCGCTGCCATAAAGGAGGGTGCTGAGGATGCAGGCTCTGTAGACTTGCATTTTGGTGTGAGTGTACAGCTTGTTGTTATTCCACACTCTCTTGCTGAGTCTGGACAGAGTTGTGGCTGCTTTTTCAATCCTCCTATTTAGCTCAGTGTCCAACGACAGGGTGTCAGTGATGGTGGACCCTAGGTAAACGAACTCGTGGACAACCTCTAACGTATAGTTGTCAATGCTGATTGATGGGGATTCAGCAACATCCTGACTGAGTACGTTCGTCTTCTTTAGGCTGATGGTAAGCCCAAAGTCCTTGCACACTTTGGAGAACCGATCCAGCAGTTTTTGAAGCTGGTCTTCTGTGTGAGACACTACAGCAGCATCGTCTGCGAACAGCATGTCTCTGATGAGGACTTCTCGCACCTTAGACTTAGCTTTCAGCCTTGCAAGGTTAAACAGTTTCCCATCAGATACAGAACCCAATAACAGGAACCTGTGACCAGTAAGAAGGTCCTGCAAAATATAGGAAATTATCCAACTCCTCAGGAAGATAAACATCATAGAAAGCTGAACAACTACTTAATTGTGGTGTAGATTGCAGAATTGTGGTCTGTAATAAGACTGACCAACTGCTCAACTGGTTCTCATTAACACTACAAAAGTACATGTGATGATCTTTTCATATTACATTGAGTCAACTGGCTTCATTCAGTGAGGCAGAAACATTCTGTGTACTTCAAACAGACAGAGCCCTGCAAATCTGTGGGTATCTGCATCCGCAGATATGGATATGCATATCCATGGCTCATTTTTGCAGATATGGATCGTGGAATCCAAGGTCTGGAAGGGACCTGAGGAGGTGATCAAGTCCAGCCCCATGCCTAAAGTGGGATCAACCGTAACTAAATCATTCCAGCCAGACTTTGTCAAAAACTTCTCAGGATGGAAATTCTGCCACCTCTCTAGGTAACACATTTCAGTGCTTCACCACTCTTCTGGTGAAATAGTTTTCTTAATATCCAGTTTACACCTCCCCCTCTGTAATTTGATGGCTCTTTGTTATGCCATGTGTCACTACTTCAGGAAGTTGAAGGCTGCTGTCAAATCACTTCTCACTCTTCTCTTCTGCAAACTAAATATGCGTAGGTCCCTCAGCCTCTTCTCATAGGTCATGTGTTGCAGTCCCCTAATAATTTTTGTTGCCCTCCACTGGACCTGCCCCAGTGCATCCACATCCTTTCTATACTGAGGAGGTGTGGCCTCACCAGTGCTGAATAGAGGGAAATAATAACTTGTCTAGATCTGCTGGAAATGTTCCTCCTAATGCACCCCAATATACTTTTAGCCTTCTTGGCTACAAGGGCACACTGTTGACTCATATCCAGCCTCGCATTCACTGTTATCTGTAGGTCTGTTTTCTGTGCACTGATACTTAGCCAGTCGGTTCCCAGCCTGTAACAGTGCTTGGGATTCTTTCATCCCAAGTTCAGGACTCTGCACTTCTCCTTGTTTAACCTCGTAAGATTACTGTTGGCTCAATCCTCCACTTTATATAGCTCACTCTTGACCCTATCTCTACCCTCTAACATATCTACCTGTCCCCATAGCTTAGTGTCTTCTGCAAATTTGCTGAGAGTGTAAT